>NW_022681471.1:14968018-15675130 GCF_009764315.1 Trachypithecus francoisi | reverse complement strand
ATGTGTTATCCCAGTAATAATTCTTTCTCTTCCAAGTCTGAACTAGTCTTCATGGGATAAATTAGTTCTTGATTGAGTGGATTCTTACAAAGCCCGGAATTACAAAGCCTCTTAGATTTTCCCTCTTCTCAAGTGCTCACTCCCCTTTGACTTTTTCTACTATGTTGTGACATACATAAGAGCCCTCACCAGAAACCAAAGTCGTACCCTTGACCTTCTCAGCCTGAAGAAACATAATCTAAATAAGCCTTATTTTCTCTATAAAGTACCCAGTCCTCAGATATTCTTTTATAGAAACACAAAAACAGAGTAAGACTTTTCATTCCACTTGACACTGCCTGAAGTTATGTTATTGGTTAAATACATATTTACTTATATTAAATATGCAATCTCTGTGGAGGCAGCAACTTTATCAGAAGTGTTTACTATTATGTCTAACATCTAGCTTGTAGTACTTTGTAAATACTTGATGAATGAATGAATAAATGAATGAATTTTTAAAGTAAGACTTGTAATATTTTCCCTCTTTCAATTCATCATACTTAAGTTTGGCTAAAATTTTCAGCTTGATTCCTGCTATTAATTTGCACACAGAAATCCATCTACCTTGGGGGGATAATTCTAAATGTAATTTAGTGAAATACTGTGCTAAATCAGAGAGAAAAGGATTCTATTCTAATCCACTTTCAAATCAGTCTGTTTACCTGTTGCCTAAGGAGGATCAAAGAGATTAAATTGGCTCTGAACAACCACAAAACTAATTAGAGGTGATAGTAAAAATGTAATCTATCCTTTCATAATGACACTTTAAGACTTCTATTATACACAAATTGGCTAACATGGCAATGTCGGCTTGGCACTGTGAGGATAACATGAAATTTGGGCATTACTTTCCTTAAGTACTTTTTAATTATTACTTATCTGAGGGGATTGGAGTGGCTTTTTTATGATGTTGAATTTTATTTTCTTATTTACACAGCACAGTTGTGGCATACACAGCAATTAAATTTAATCTCTTCTGTGCTGTCATCTCATTAAGTGATATTCTCTAGCCCCAAATCAAATAAATTATTGTTACAAGAGATAAGATAGGTTTAGTTTCAGTATCAGCAGATCAGGCAAGCTTCCCTTCTTGCATTTCACCCCCTCTAACTCAGAAAAAAAAGCCAATAGTTTTATTGATTTCACAATAGATTTTCAAACATAACCATTTTCTCTGGCTATTTTTAGTACAATTCTATGCTAATATATGTTAGTAGGGATAGTTATAACTATTATTTTTATAGTCCAAAATCTTGCTGAATAAATAAGCTCTCTATTCAGCATTTCTGCCATGCATGCAAAAATTAGGATTGCCTATGGCTGTTACAACTATTTGTGTTTTCTAGCAGCACGTATCATAGTCGTAATCATTATGCTTATTTTAATTTTTCTTTATTTCTATTTTTGTTTGATCCAGTTCTGTTAACCAGTGACATAAAGAAGATTTATTTACAAAAAATAACCTAAATTTGACAAATCCCAATCTATAGCTAGTAAGTCGCCAGTTAGCATTAATCAAAGCACATTATAAAAAGAAATAAAACTATTAAGTAAAATCTTATTGTGTGTAATGATTACCTATTTTAATATTACGTTGTCCATATTTCTCACTATTGATATTACAGTCTGCTTTGGTACCTTTATTACTGTAAGCAGATGTCAAAAATAACACACACTTTTTTATACTTTACGTATCACCAGAAGGATCAGATAGAACCAAAAAGTGGTTTATTTAATCAATAAAAATATATTTATCTCTCATTATGTACAAAAAACTGTACTTAGTACTAGGGATACAGTGATGAATAAGATAGACTTGATTGATGCATACGAGGTTGCCTCATTCACAGCCACTTACATTAGAGACCATCTATTTATGGAACAAAAAATTGCTACATGTGATAAGTTACATGTAGTAGCAAAAATGTAAAATTACTTAACATAAAATTTCAGTTGTGTATTTGATGTTGTACACTCTAGTCTTTCTATAAAGGCTAATACCTAGAGAAGTAGTGATTATGTCTGCTAGTTGATTTGAGAAAATCTCCGATAATATCTACTAATACCCACATATAGAATTTCTCAAAATACGTTTAGATTTTTAAAAACTATCTGTTCATGAATTATTCTGTCTCAAGTATAAGATTCATCTACTTTCAACATTTTTCTCATCATAGAGCTTTTTAAAGTGTGACTCCACGTGAAACACTTCTGTATATAGACATTTTGATCTATAAAATAAAATATAATACACTGATAGCAATCTGAAAATTATACATATTTTAAAAGTATCACTGGTCATTATAGAAGGACTCAAAATATAATTTGCTGGGTAAAGTACAAAATATGTAGAAAATAAATGTGTAGAAACACAGTTGTTGCAATGAAAATTGAAAAGGATGTTCTCTGTATTCAGAACATTCCTGTTCCAGCTGAAATACAGTCTAAATGAAATAAATAAAAATTTGTGTTTGGAATCACAAACCTAAAAAATAAATATTCCAATGGAGAAACAGCTAAAATAATTAGAAACCCACATAACCAGATCCCTCAATAAAATATCCCCCCAATGATTCTTCAATTTTTGCAGAAATGGACAAATTTTAAAATATGCTAATTATAGGGGTTTATCCACAAAATGCTTCCAGAAGAATGGTGTAGAATCAAAAGAATTCAGCCTATTTTCTCTCACCTTCTGTAGCCTTATCAATAGTTTTAGAATAAGAGAATTTCAATTTAGCATAATGACCCAGCAATATTCCATCATATCATATATTGCTCCTCCCCACCAAATTAAATGTACTAATTTTCAGGATCAGCTTTATGTAGATGTATATTGCATGACCAGTGCAACTTATTACACACAGCAACTAGATTATTATTGAAATTTGTAGTCATAACTTTCCTCTTTTACCTTCATCTAGACTTAAAATACAATTAAGAGTCATGGCAGTTTATTTAAAATATATTTTTGGTATAAATGAATTTCCTAAAGATTATCTAGAAAATTTTTTGAATATTTTTATAACATGATGATTGACAAATTATAATTTCATATATTTATGGGAAAAATGAGGTTATGATATATGTATATAATGTGGAATGATGAAATAAAGCTAATTAACATATTCATCACCTCAAATGCTCATCATTTATTTCCTCTAACTGAAACGTTTACCCTCTAATATCTCCTCATATCACTAATGCCCTAGCCTCTGCTAACAGTCCTACTCTGTGCTTCTATGAGTTTAATTGCATTAGATTCCACACATAAGTGACAAAATGTGGTATTTGTCTTTCTGTGCCCGGCTTATTTCACTTAGCATAATACCCTCTAGGGTCATCCATGCTTTTTCAAATGACAGAATTTTCTTCTTTTTTCAGGCTGAGTAGTACTCCATTGTGTACTCCATATCATGTAATTTTTATCCATTCATTTATCGATGGACAATTAGGTTGATTCTATAACTTACCTATTGTGAATAATGCTGCAATGAATATGAAAATGTAGATATCTCTTTGGCAAATTGATTTCAAAAGATTTCAATGTGTGCCTGAAATTGGGATTGTGAGATCGTATACTTACATTTTTAGGCTTTTGGGGAAGCTGTATTTGCTTTTCTATAATGGCTGTATTCATTTACTTTCCCACTGGCAGTGTTTAAGTGTTTCCTCTTCTCCACATACTCACCAACACTTATCATTCATCTTTTTCATAGCCATTCTGACATGTGTGAGGTAATATCTCACTGTGGTTTTCATTTGCATTTTCCTAATGGTTAGTGATGTTTATTTTTTATATTCTGGTGGACATTTGTATGTCTGATTTCATGGAAAAAAAATCTTTTAATATTCGATGAGAAAGTTGAGGAAGTATGAAAAATTGAGGCATAGGAAAAAATATGTTCCAAAAAATCTAAGATTGCAAATTTAAAAACACTATATTGGGATTTGAAGCCTCAATTTCGACTAAATATTCTGTCATGTAACATAAGAATAAGATAACTATCCAATAATGCACATGTTGCATCTAAACAACATTAAGAAGTAATGATGTTTATGAAAGTCAATGATTAAGACTCTTTGTAGTTTAAATAATGTTTTTTATCATAAAATAATCACTTAGCATAAGCAGAAAGAATAAAGCAGTCAGCCACTATCCCATTATCCAAATACAGTTACTACTAATATTTTTTGTACATTCTCTTTAAATATTTTTATTTGTGTATATTTTTCCTAGTTACCCAATGAACAGAGAAAATTTCACAATTATCTTATCATATCTGGTATTAGCCAGGATAGACTGACTTCATCTTTATAAACAACAAAGACTTTGAATATATGCATGAAGCAGTTTTCATTTTGAAACAGTCTATGTAAATTATATCAACATACACACTGAGGCTAGTGTGTGTGTGTGTGTGTGTGCATATATATATATGCAGATTCAGGTAAGTTGAACTGCATTGTAAGTGGCCTTGAGACTTGAGAGAAAACTGAGACCTCAAAATATCTGATCCTATTGCATTAGCATTTTATTTCTACATAAGAAATTATGACAAACATAGTGGCTTAAAATGCATTTCCTTATTATCATATAGTTCTGGAGTTCAGAATTTTGGGCATGACTTAGATGACTCCCTTTTCTCAGGTTCTCACAAAGGCTGAAATCAAAGTGTCAGTTTTTTTAATTTTAATTTTTGTGGATACATAGTAGGTTTAAATATTTACAGAGCACATGTGAAGTTTTGATGCAGGCATGCACTATGAAATAAGCACATAATGAAGAATAGGGTATTCATCCCCTCAAGCACTTAACTGTTGAAATGAAAACAATACAATTACACTCTGTTACTTTAAAATGTACAGTTATTATTGACTATAGTTACCTTTTTGTGCTATCAAATAATAGGTCTTATTCATTCTTTCTAACTCTTTCATACACGTTAACTATCCCCACCTCCACCCAGCCGCTGCTGCCCTTCCCAACTTCTGATAACCACCTTTCTACTCTCCATGCCCATCAGTTCAATTGCTCTGATTTTTAGATCCTACAAATAAGTCAGAACATGCAATGCTTTACTTTTTGTGTGTGGCTTATATCATTTAATATAATAATCTCCAGTTCCATTCATGTTATTGCAAATGACTGGATCTCATTATTAGGTATGGCTGATAATAATACTCCATTGGATGTATGTACCACATATTCTTTATCCATTCAGCTGTTGATGGATATTTAGGTTGCCTCCAAACCTTAGCTATTGTAAATGGTGCTTCAAGAAACATAGAAGTGCAGATATCCCTTTGATATACTGTTTTTTATTTTTCTTTTGGGGATATACACAGCAGGGAGATTGCCGGATAATATGGTACCTCTATTTTAAGTTTTTTGAAAATCCTCCAAACTGTTCTCCATAATGATGGCAGTAATTTACATTCCCACTAACAATGTACAAGGGTTTCCTTTTCTGCACTTCCTCATCAGCATTTGTTATTGCTTGTCTATTTGGATATAAGCCATTTTAACTGAGATGAGATGATGTCATATTTTAGTTTTCATTTGTGTTTCTCTGGTGATCATTGATGTTGATCACCTTTTCATATGTCTGTGTTTTGTATGTCTTCTTTTTAGAAATGACTATTCAAATCTTTGGGCCATGTTTAGATCAGATTATTAGATTTTTTTTTTTCCTATAGAGTTGTTTGTAATCCTTATATATTCTGGTTATTAATCCTTTGTTAGATGGGTAGTTTGCAAACATTTTCTCCCATTCTGTAGGTTATCCTTTATTTTGATTGTATCCTTTGCTGTGCAGAAACTCTTTAGCTTGATGTAATCCCATTTCTTCATTTTTGTTTTCATTGTCTGCGCTTGTGGGATATTACTCAATAAGTTTTTGCCCAGACCAATGTCCTGAAGTAGTTTCATGGTTTGAGGGCTTATATTTAAGCCTTTAATCCATTTTGGTTTAATTTTTCCATATGACAAAGTTCATCCTTCTGCATATGAATATTCAGTTTTCCCAGCACCACTTATTGAAGAGATTGCCTTTCCCCCAGTGTATGTCCTTAGCACCTTTATAAAAAATGAGTTCACTTAGGGAAGTGGATTTCTTTCTGGGTTATCTATTTTGTTCCATTTACCTATGTGTCTGTTTTATGCCAGCACCATGCTCTTATGGTGACTATAGCTCTGTAGTACAATGTGAAGTCAGGTAATATAATTCCTCTCGCTTTGTTCTTTTTGCTTAGGATTGCTTTGGTTATTCTAGGTCTTTTGTGTCTCCATATAAATTTTAGAATTTATAATTGCTTTCTCTGTTTTTATGAAGAATGTAATTTGTATTTTGATAGGGATTGTATTGAATCTGTAGATTGCTTTGGATAGCATGTACATTGAACAACATTGATCTTTCCAATCAATAAAATGATTTTTTTTTTCTTTTTTTGGTGTCCTCTTCAATTTCTTTCATTACTGCTTTATAGATTTTATTATAGTGATCTTTTACTTCTGTAGTTATTTCCTAGGTAGCTAATGTTCTGTGTGGCTATTGTAAACAGGATTGCTTTTTTTTATTATTATTATGATACTTTAAGTACTAGGGTACATGTGCACAATGTGCAGGTTTGTTACATATGTATACATGTGCCATGTTGGTGTGCTGCACCCATTAATTTGTCATTTACGTTAGGCATATCTCCTAATGCTATCCCTCCTCTCCACCCCCTCCCCACAATAGGACCCACTATGTGATGTTCCCCTTCATGTGTCCGAGTGATCTCATTGTTCAATTCCCACCTATGAGTGAGAACATACGGTATTTGGTTTTCTGTTCTTGTGATAGTTTGCTGAGAATGATGGTTTCCAGCTGCATCCATGTCCCTACAAACGACACGAACTCATGCTTTTTTATGGCTGCATAGTATTCCATGGTGTACATGTGCCATATTTTCTTAATCCAGTCTGTCACTGATGGACATTTAGGTTGATTCCAAGTCTTTGCTATTGTGAATAGTGCTGCAATAAACATACGTGTGCATGTGTCTTTATAGCAGCATGACTTATAATCCTTTGGGTATATCCCCAGTAATGGGATGGCTAGGTCAAATGGTATTTCTAGTTCTAGATCCTTGAGGAATCGCCACACTGTCTTCCACAATGGTTGAACTAGTTTACAATCCCACCAACAGTGTAAAAGTGTTCCTATTTCTCCACATCCTCTCCCGCACCTGTTGTTTCCTGATTTTTTAATGATTGCCATTCTAACTGGTGTGAGATGGTATCTCATTGTGGTTTTGATTTGCATTTCCCTGATGGCAAGTGATGATGAGCATTTTTTCATGTGTCTGTTGGCTGTGTGAATCTCTTCTTTTGAGAAGTGTCTGTTCATATCCTTTGCCTACTTTTTGATGGAGTTGTTTGTTTTTTTCTTGTAAATTTGATTGAGTTCTTTATAGATTCTGGATATTAGCCCTTTGTCAGATGAGTAGATTGCAAAAATTTTCTCCCATTCTGTAGGTTGCCTGTTCACTCTCATGGTAGTTTCTTTTGCTGTGCAGAAGCTCTTTAGTTTAGTTAGATCCCATTTGTCAATTTTGGCTTTTGTTGCCATTGCTTTTGGTGTTTTAGACATGAAGTCCTTGCCCATGCCTATGTCCTGAGTGGTATTACCTAGGTTTTCTTCTAGGGTTTTTATGGTTTTAGGTCTAACATATAAGTCTCTAATCCATCATGAATTAATTTTCATATAAGGAGTAAGGAAAGGATCCAGTTTCAGCTTTCTACTTATGGCTAACCAATTTTCCCAGCACCATTTATTAAATGGGGAATCCTTTCCCCATTTCTTGTTTTTCTCAGGTTTGTCAAAGATCAGATGGTTGTAGATGTGTGGTATTATTTCTGAAGGCTCTGTTCTGTTCCATTGGTCTATATCTCTGTTTTGGTACCAGTACCATGCTGTTTTGGTTACTGTAGTCTTGTAGTATAGTTTGAAGTCAGGTTGCGTGATGCCTCCAGCCTTGTTCTTTTGGCTTAGGATTGTCTTGACAATGTGAGGTCTTTTTTGGTTCCATGTGAACTTTAAAGCAGTTTTTTCCAATTCTGTGAAGAAAGTCATTGGTAGCTTAATGGGGATGGCATTGAATCTATAAATTATCTTGGGCAGTATAGTCATTTTCACAATATTGATTCTTCCTATCCATGAGCATGGTATGTTCTTCCATTTGTTTGTGTCCTCTTTTATTTCACTGAGCAGTGGTTTGTAGTTCTCCTTGAAGAGGTCCTTTTCATCCCTTGTAAGTACCCCAATCAGTGTGTTCTCCTTTCCCCAAATACATAGACTCTCTCTCCGTGCCACATGCCTGCTGCCAGTGGAGGGAGAAGAGATCCCAATGAAGATTTAAAACCCTTTCCTACTCACTTCAGTGCTTCTTTCAGCAATATGAAATTAAACCAGGTATTGTGTGTGCTCACTTAGTATTTGGCTTCTGTGAAGGTGCTTTTCTGTGTTCCTGTGGGGGTGAGGGTGATGCTTGGTGGAGCCTTCTATCCCACCATCTTCCTCTGCCCTCTCTGTTCCTACTTTTAATGCCTTTTAAAAAATTCTGTCTTTGTAAGTTGTTGCAACCATGATAGAAAAATTTGTCAAAATGGTCTTGTTTTCCTGTAGTATTTTAGATGTATACAAAACTAGAATAGAATCAATATCTGACAGCCTAAACCTACATATACTTTGAGGGAGAAGACAAGGGATGGAAAAGCTGCATATTAAAAACTCACAATAAATTATTCAGTACGAATTGCATATACAAATACATGTGTGTTTCTGTGTGTGTACTTCAAAAACAAAGAGAAAATAAAATAGACAAAAATGTATAAAAGGGGAAGACAAAATCAAAAGCAGAGGAAATCCCTACTATTGAGATTTTGGCAGAGCAAAAAAGCATTCAGATCATAGTGAAATTATTTTATTTACATTATAATGTGTGATTTGTTTTAATATGGCACAATGTTATCCAGTGAGAAATAGAACAAAACAAAACAAAACAAAACAAATGGTGTAGCTTGCCCTTTAAAAAAGAACAAAAACTGGCATGTAGCCTAGGCTTAAGAGCATTTCCGTAAGTATTCCCTTCACGGAACCAGCTGTACTCAATTCCTCAGAACCACAATCATGAAAGCAGTCCAGTCTCTCAGCTTCTAGAGCAAAAAAGTACTGAAAACAGAAAGGAGTACATTCAATAGGAACCAAATGAAAGGCTTAATATTGATTGAAAATGCTTTCTATCCCAAACATAACCTTATCTCAACATAGACCAGTGATGATTTTCATCATGGAAGCTGTACGAACATGAATTGAAATACACTAAAGTGAAATCTAATAATAGAGAGCAGGGGAAAAAAGAGAAGAAAATAATGTAAAAATAAATATTTCACTGAAGTGTTATTTTAACTGAGTAGCTCACATTTATGCCTCTTTTTCACATATTTCACAAACTGATGTGATACATGAGATGTTAAATAATAGTGTATGGGAAAGAGGTGTGAACAAAATATTATTGAGAGTTTTAATGCCAGCTGTGCCACTAACTTGGCTGTGAAAACTTTGGCTAATCACTTCTCTCCAAGTGTCCCTCCCCTTATTTGATTTAGATCAGTGATTCTTCAAATTGTTTTGACTGAGACCCACAGTAAGCAGTATATTTACATTGTATAGTGTATGAGACTCAGCATAGTTTGAAACCAATATATTAGATGATCTTGTGACCCATACAGAGATGATACTCTGTGACTCAGATTAATCAGGCTTATTTTTGCACTGTACGTATTCTTAATTAGCTGAAACTGAACTCTTCTCCAAGTATAGTGGAGAGTAAATTTTTAAAAAGTTGAATGCTGTACTTCATTATTTTTAATGAGACAAAGAACAATGTGTTCCCAACTCATCTAGTAACACAATGTTTCTAAAATATCACTAAGCCAGTTTTAAATACAGAAACAATAATTCACTGAGAATTTTCTCATAATATAAAACATTTAAAAGACTAGTTTAAAAAATATTTTTTTTGATACAGGGTCTCACTTTGTTGCCCAAGCTGGAATGCCTTGGCATGATCATGGCTCATGGCAGCCTCAACCTCCCATGCTCAAGCAATCTTCCTACCTCAGCTTCCCAATTAGCTGAGACTAAAGGTACATGCTACCATGCCCAGCTAAGTTTTTTTAACTTTATTTTTTCTAGAGACAGGGTCTTGTTTTGTTACCCAGGCTGGTCTTGAACTCCTGGGCTCAAGCAATCCTCCTGCCTCGGCCTTCCAAAATGTTGGGATTACAGGCGTGAGCCACCGTACCTGGCTCCATTTTTCAATTAGTTCACAATGAGGGCACTAGTCTCTTTTGCACTGTGAGTGTATATTGGAGCAGTTCATGTTGGCTTGGCTCATAGGAACTGACTTTTTAAATTACAGAAATACATAAGCAGGTTGTTAAACAGCAGTTTAAAGTAGGCTATAATGGGACTATGATTTGTAACACAAGAATTGCCAAATGCTACATATCAAGAATCCTCAAACCCCAATCTGGTTATTAAAATTTGCCAGACTGTGTCTGTTGGATGCATAAATGTCTTCTTTTGAGAAGTGTCTGTTCATATCCTTCATCCACTTTTTGATGGGATTGCTTGTTTTTCTTTTCTCATAAATTTGTTTGAGTTCTTTGTAGGTTCTGGATATTAGCCCTTTGTCAGATGAGTAGATTGCAGACATTTTCTCCCATTCTGTAGGTTGCCTGTTCACTCCAATGGTAGTTTCTTTTGCTGTGCAGAAGCTCTTTAGTTTAATTAGATCCCATTTGTCAATTTTGGCTTTTGTTGCCGTTGCTTTTGGTGTTTTAGACATGAAGTCCTTGCCCATGCCTATGTCCTGAATGGTATTACCTAGGTTTTCTTCTAGCGTTTTCATGGTTTTAGGTCTAACATTTAAGTCTCTAATCCATCTTGAATTAACTTTTGTATAAGGTGTAAGGAAGGGATCCAGTTTCAGTTTCTACATATAGCTAGCTAGTTTTCCCAGCACCATTTATTAAATAGGGGCTCCTTTCCCCATTTCTTCTTTTTGTCAGGTTTGTCAAAGATCACATGGTTGTAGATGTGTGGTATTATTTCTGAGGGCTGTTCTGTTCCATTGGTCTATATCTGTTTTTTCTTTACCAGTAACATGTCGTTTGGTTACTGTAGCCTTGTAGTATAGTTTGAGGTCAGGTAGTTTGAAGTCAGCTTTGTTCTTTTGGCTTAGCATTGTCTTGGCAATGCGGGCTCTATTTTGGTTCCATATGAACTTTAAGGTAGTTTTTTCCAATTCTGTGAAGAAAGTCATTGGTAGCTTAATGGGGATGGCATTAAATCTATAAATTACCTTTGGCAGTATGGACATTTTCACTTTTACACTGTTGGTGGGATTGTAAACTAGTTCAACCATTGTGGAAGACAGTGTGGCGATTCCTCAAGGATCTAGAACTAGAAATACCACTTGACCCAGCGATCCCATTACTGGGTATATACCCAAAGGATCATAAATCATGCTGCTATAAAGACACATGCACATGTATGTTTATTGCGGCACTATTCACAATAGCAAAGACTTGGAACCAACCCAAATGTCCATCAATGATAGACTGGATTAAGAAAATGTGGCACACATACACCATAGAATACTATGCAGCCATAAAAAAGGATGAATTTATGTCCTTCGTAGGGGCGTGGATGAAGCTGGAAACCATCATTCTCTCAGCTAACTATCGCAAGGACAGAAAACCAAACACTGCATGTTTTCACTCATAGGTGGGAATTGAACAATGAAACACTTAGAAGGGGAACATCACACACCAGGGCCTGTCATGGGGTGGGGAGGGGGGACGGATAGCATGAGGGGATATACCTAATGTAAACGACAAGTTAATTGGTGCAGCACACCAACGTGGCACATGTATACATATGTAATAAACCTGCACGTTGTTCACATGTACCCTATAACTTAAAGTATAATAATAAAAAAAATTGCCAGACTGCAATGTACAAGGATAGAGAAAGGAATCCATGACTCAGAGGGCTAGATGGTGGTGGTTTCATGCTATTTTGATATATACCAGTTTTGGTCATGCTTTTTCTTTCAATAAAAATATAAAAAATTGATATTAAGAACATTATGTAAAGTCGCACAACTAGCAAATGATCAAGCATGAACTCTGAACTGTCTGATGGTAAATTACATGTATTTTTTACTTTAGCAAATCCTTATCTCCATCTGGTGAAATTCTACTGATATTTCAATGTCCTGTTTAAACATAAGTCATTTCCACAGATTCTTTTCTGACTACCTATACTAGAATTTTCTGACTACCTATACTAGAATATATTAAAATTGGTTTGGCATACTTTTAACCTTTGTAACTATCTGATCATCTTACAGAATTTACTATATACGTCTATGTATTCTAAGTATTTCTGCTTCTTAACCCCTTCACCTGTATTGCACTCAAGAACTCTTCATAAATAAATGCAATAATCAATGAAGGTGTGGGGTACTAATGGGTATGGGTTGCATTTGCGGACAATTAAAATGTTATAAAATTAGATGGTAGTGATGATCACACAATCTTGTGAATGTATTAAAAATGACTGAGTCATACAGTTACAAGGGGACATTTTATGGTATATGAATCATATCTCAATTTAAAAAGTAAAACATGACACTTTTTAAAACCTATTATGTTCAGTAATGTGAAATTGCCATTTTTATCCATCAAAATGACTGAATCAACAATATATGAACTGAATCATATGGTTGGTTCTAATATTAATAGGAAGTGACTCCCAATAATATAATAATGTGTTTCTAAGAGTAACATTAATAATTCTAGTTGTGATGATTTCTCAATCCTGATGTCTCATCCAGGAAAAGGAAAGCAAATAATCTCCTTTGCATTTTTTATTTCTCACTCATAAATCCTCTTTCTTATACTAGTGGATCTTTGCTTGATAGTTATTGAAGATAGTGAAACCTGAATTCTAATAGTTTCAAGACTCAGGTGCTTGAAGTCTCCAAACTTTCCAGTATACAGGATTCTCAGAAATTCTAGGATAAGTATATCAGCTACTGACAAACTGTAGGAAACTCACAATCCCTGAGTAGCAATGGTCACATGCTCTGATACAATTCTTCAGAAAATGTGGAGGACAGTAGCACTTCTCAGAAATTACAACAGAACTTATGTATATTTAGGAAAGCAGCTGTCCTATGTGAACATAAATAATGTATGTGCTGCTCAGAGAAAGATTAGAAATGCTTAAATTGCAGAAAGTGAAAAAAAAAGGCAGAGTAAAGAAAATATCATAAGATGGATTGGTTCAGTGGACAGGATCATTCATTGAAGGAATATTTAGTTTATGAAGATTTCTGTTTCCCTAGAGAAAGTTAATTTGGAGAAATGTTTGGTCCATTTGTTATTAAAGATGTCTGTACGTTAAGGTATAAAGATATCATTTCAACTTTTCATTTTGTCTCTTGAGCAAGTGGTTACATTGTCCATCACATTTATTGGCAGAGTGGGAAATACGAATATTTAAGGGCATACTGGCAGAGGAGTAGGAACAATTTTTGCATTATACTTTAAATTGTCTAATAAAAACTATAGAAGAAAATAAAGATATGTAAAAGATCCCGAGGTCAAAGAGTGTGTACTTCATCTGTACCCTGGTGCTCTTTCACTCCCTCTTACTCTGTATGATTTTCTTTAGAATATTCTACTCTAAATTCTGAAGGGCATAGCCTTGTGAATCCAGTTTGTCAAGACAACATGTAGTTGAGTACACTTAAATATAAGTTGACTTATTGCTATGCAGATCATGGTGTATGACTTTAAAAACTGCACCTTTTCTCAACAGAAAAATGTACTTTGAAAAAAATAATGATATAAGTGTTAGTACTATTATAGACACAGCATTATCACTGTTTTCTATTATGTTGCGATAGCATGGTGTAAACCAGAAATAAAATTCTAACCCTCCAACTGACTGTATGAATCCTTCCTCTCAGCCAAGGGGATTCCAATAAAACCTGAAAAACTAGTTCCGGCCATGATGGAAGTGGAGGTTGAACATGCCTCATTATATTCTCCTCCCTTCAGAATTCAGGCACAACTGACCAGCATTAACATTAAAATAGAGATCTTAAGACTAATAGAATAGACTCTTTGTAGCAATAAGATACCAAATTCCAGTCTGACTCTAGTATAGCATCACATGACATATAGCCCTGAGGGAAACTGAAGTATTTTACCATAAAATACATTTCTGACATACTTTGAAATAGTCCGACAGAGGTGTTCTTGTGGGGGAAATTTACATTGTATAGATAATCTTCTTCCATTTCCAGGTCTTTTTCTGAGCCTGAAGAGACTAGCCGAGAGTCGCAGTTTTTAAAGGTCTCAATGGGAAACATTTGCCATCTATTGTCTCTAAGGGTGGCCACATATGAGACTTCATCTGTATAATGAGAACCTTGGTCTCTACAACCTATATGGCATCTTAACCCAGACTCTTCTTTCTATTGATTCCAGATCTTTAGATAATAATTTACCTCTTTCAACCAATTGCCAATCAGAGAATCTTTGAATCCACCTATGACCTTTGATCCCCGGCTTTCAGTTGTTTCACCTCTTGGGATCAAACCAATGTATACCTCACATGAACTAATTGATGCCTTATGTCTTCCTAAGATGTATGAAACTAAGCCATAACCCAGTCACCTTGGGAACATGCGCTCAGGACCTCCTGGGGCTGTGTCCTTGGTCATCATCCTCACATTTGGCTCAGAATAAATCTTTTGAAATGTTTTACAGAGTTTGTCTTTTTTTGTCAACAACTGTATTGTAACTTTTTGAGGCAAGTGTTTTTTCTTATAATGTTCTATCTTCTTTAGCATCTAGTTCAGAAGTGGGCAGGTGATAGTTTCTGCATTGATACCATAGGATATCTTACCTTTTCTCTTCTCTGAAGTAATCCTGAGGTGAAAGAACTCTGGAATGTGAGTTAGAGAGCCTCAAAGCCTGAGTTCCTGACCTGTGTAAACATTACTTTTCTCAAATACAACATAAGTTATTTGGACTAGTTTATTTCTTAGTGCCTAGCATGTTGTATTTATGCTTACTTTCTGCTCACCTTGTCAATTAATAATGCAATTATAATGTGCCTAACATTTTATATTTATGCTTACTCTCTGCTCACCTTGTCAATTAATAATGCAATTATAATATATGCACTTTCCTCTTCTGTATAATACACAGGCATGTACATAGCTTAAGGAGACATTATAGAAATATGAAGGCTTTTACTTCTCCTCTACAAGACATTAATCATTATTCTGAGTGAAAATTTAAATACATTTTTTAAAGAAGAAATGCCATATTCATAGGAGGAATAATAAATGTATTTATTTGAACAAGATATTTCATGACCCACTTATTGAGGAAAATAACTATTGTGCAATTGAGTGCATTCATAGCCAATTAAATGGCCAGATACCTGATCATGCTGATTAATTAAAGAATTTATCTAGGGGAATGGGTTAGGACTCTGCATTAAACCAATTACACATTTCCTGTTATCAACGATTTTCAAAAAATATTTAAACTTCATGCCTTAACTCGATATAAGGATAAAAGTATGTTACTACCTTGAAGTGAACATTTTTCAAGTAGCATAGACTGTAATAATGGGCTAAAATCAACAAAAGAGTATTTAAGGAGAGAAATATTAGGCTACCTGCATGTATAATTTTGAAGAATCAAACACATAGAGCGAGGAAAACTTTGCTCTCTAGCATCTCGAAATTATATAAGCCTACATGCTTCATTTTACAATTATCTCAACCTAAGATATGATCGTATGTTGGTAGCCAAACAACCTAGTGATGGATGGTAGATAGTCTATATAGATACTGGAGATGCTTGGTTATGAATCCAGAGAGTCTCTCTGAGTTTCCATATATATATATATTTTTTTCATGTTTTTAGTGTCCTGTTTCAGAAAGAAACAACTGTAATGATCAATAAAATGTTGTTTTTAGTATTTGTAAGGGTACAACGAACAATATTAGTATATTCAATTTCAGAATTTATATATCTGTTGTTACATTTCAAATAAAATGTATTGGGTAGTTTCCACTTAGTGGTCAAATAATATATAAGACTAGAAAGCCACACTGTACAGTGTTTATAATGTGGGCTGTACATGGAGACTTAGAAGGGAGTTCACATGGCTTCACTATTCATACATAGGGACATCATTCAGGCTTGGTTCTAAATAGTAAGGTAAGTAAAGGCTGTTCCTACAACTATAACTTTGGAATTGCACTTAGAATAAAATCCTAACTTTGTATGCCCACAAGTCTTTCAACAGTCTGAACTAGCCTGTCTTTCCTACCTTACTGTATGTTGTTCTTTTTTTTCTCCAATCCTTTAGCCAGTGTTCTTTCTTCTGTTCTTTGAATGCATCTGTGTATATACCGAGATTCATCTAATAGACACAAAACAGTTTAAAAACACATGTACTATGTAGCAAGGGTGTGTAGAAAATGCAACTTAAGTAGTATGCGAGTAGTTTTGTCTAGGAAATATTTTTTAAAATGTAAATACAATATATCAACGTTGTTTAAGTTAGCTATTTTCCATAGTTGTTATCATCATCTTTTACCATAGCTTCCTCAAAGCCAGTATTTCGGAACTAACCAATTTTAACTTTAAAAGGTCTTATTTATAACATTCTTTTATTATGATAGAAAAAATAAGAAATCATGAATATTTATTTTCCATGAGAATCAGTGACAAGACAAAATATTGATTAAATTTTGTTCCATTTTATTAGTGAGCAGGGTAGGCCAAACCAAAATGCCAGTTTGGTTCATTTAAAGTAAAATTTGCCAAATCTATGTTGTCGAGGGTGTGGGTAGACTGAAAGGAATGTGAGGAGAAAATAAATTGAAGACACAGTACTGTAGCGTGGTTTTGATTTAAGGGAACATTTTCTGAGCTTTATAGTTACCAAATCTTGCATATGGAAATTATAGTTGCTCTTAATCTGCTTTAGAAGACTGACGCAAATATTAAAAAGTAATGAACTTACAAGATTGTTTGTTAATTCCACATAAAAGCGCTAATTATACATCATTTCCTGCCTACAGCTAAACCCAAGAGACATCTTCTAAGAAATTGTTAAATAAGCTTCTTCACTAGAAATGTGAATACAGCTGAGTCGCATGATAAATTTCCATTTAAGGACTCCAGTGCTATCTCACCCTTAAAAAATAAAGAGAAAATAATACAGGGAAAAAAAAAAGGCATATTAATGTATTCAGGGAGCAAAATTATTTTGCTCATGGGAAGTGCCTCATTAATATAATTACATCTGATTTCAACGTATGTTTTAAAGGATAGATGTTATAAGAATTATATTTACTCTATATTTGCAGGCTTATTATATGAAAGCTTATTGTAAATTTCATTGTTATTACTTTTAATATTTTAATAGTATAAGTTAGAGCAGTAATTTTCCAAAGTATTTTAAAATGCTACCCTGGTGCTTGGTTTCAGGGTTCTGGCTATACTTTTATATTATTTCTATTAAAGTGTTTGTTATACAGGTGCAGGAGAGATGCTTTATGGGTTTTTTCCTTTGTAGAAATATCATTAAAGCAACTGCCTCTTATCGATTTTATGTTTAATTTACTTTTTCATACGAATCCATTTTCCACGTCTAATGGTAGCTTTTAGCAGGTAATTTACAGGTGAGAGCCTGCTAGTCTTTGATCATTTGCTGGGCCTGTTGAATGGCAATTACGCTTTAATTCTATAAACACTGAAAATGTGTGTTTTTTTTTAAACTAGCATTATAATCTTTAACAATTTTACAGTCTTATTGGATATAAAGGTGTTTGGAGTCATTGGTTATTAACCTGAGAGAAAACTAGTATCTACGGTTTCTGTGGAGAAATTAGAAAAAGGCACTCACTCTGGGCAGATAAATTAGAAAAAGTTGCCCTCCCTCGGGTGTACTGCTTAGCAAGCAGAGTGTAAGCTTAATTTCAGCCTCTACTTGTACCTCTAGGCAACACTGTGCAGAGTACAAACTGTGCAACCACTGTGGTACAGCCCAGATTCCATTTTTTTTGCTCAGATTCCTGGTTCCTAGCCTATCCTGGCCAGCCGTAATCTACTGATGCTCAATGCCTGTGAAAACAAGTGTAAAACTAAATATCAAGTCCTTGCCCTCATTTTGCCAAGCATAAAGAAATAAAAGTTTGCAATTGTATGGTGCTGCTCAGTTTGTCTTACATAAACTTTTTGACATAGACTTCTGTAGCTACTCTCATCACACCGGATTTATTTTCACTTTCTCTGGGTGCTCATTTATTTATAATTATGGATATAAAATATCTGTAGCATTTTTTTCTATTGCAACATAATTGTTTCTATTTGAAATATTGAAATCGTTAAAATGTAAAGCTGAAAGATACATTAGACTTTATATTTTATTATCTGCTTCTTATCACAACTCTAAAGTTTAATTGAAATAGTAAAAATTATAATTATAAAACTTTAAAAATATAGATAAGTAAAAAGAAGAAAACTGGATATTTCCAAACTCTTTTCAAATAATTTTTACTTAAAATGTATGTAGAAGGTTTCATTTCTAAAATTGTAGCCATCTGTTATTGTTCTAATGGTGACATTAGGTATTCTATATCTGATTTTACCACAATTTTAATTAGACCATTATCTGTTTAGGAATATTTAGTTTACTCCTGACCTTTTGCTGTCATAATAGGCATATTGTAAGCTAAGACTAACATATTGTATCTAAACCTCTATTGATATCCATGATTATTTCCTCAGACTAAACTCCAACAAGTGGAATTTTTAGATTAAAAAAATTACAATTTTAAGGTGTTTATTTCAACTTGCTCTCAGTAGAAGTTCTACTATTTTTTTCTCTCACAGATAGTATATGAGAGCGCTCATTTGCCTAAATCTTTTCTAACAATAAACATAATTACATGAAATAAACTTTTCCATTTTGATAAGAAATTGTGTTTATTAATTTAATTTTCATTTATCAACTTATGTGTTTATTGGTTATTTTTATTTCTTTGTAAATTATCTTTTGTGTTATTCATTTTTCTATAGAGATATGTAACTTTTCTTATTGACTCAGTAAATAATTTATATATTAAGAATATTTAAACCTTTTTCTAAATACATTGCAACTTTTCCCTCAGTTTACCATTTGCTCTTCAATCTGTTTATGGCAATTTGGCACAATTTTAGAAAATAGTATGTTCTTACATGATTTATTTTTGTAAAAAGAAAGGTCAAGACTACATCAATATTTATCTAGTTCTTATATGTCTTCTTGTATTTATGGAGAGTTTCCTCTTACCATGTACATATAGCTTTAATATATTTAAAATGCATTTTAAAATGTAGTTTAACGAGAAGATTCTGATTCCACCACATAGTAACATTTTGTTTTTAGTCAAATCACTAAATCTTTGAAGTCTCAGTTTTTCTATCTGTAATTGAGGACCTATCAGACCAACAGAAGAGGTGGAAATTCTAAATAAAGACTCATTAGCATATGAGAACCTACTGAACCATAAAGAGTATACCTTCTGTTACTGGTAAAAAATTAATTTTCTGTTAGTAATCAGTTACTTCCACAGTTGTCTATTTCATTCTAATTTTCTGTTGCACCCTAGGGAGAGTATTTATTGAATGTATTTTACATTTAATAAAGGCAGATTGAATAAATAATTGTAAAGCCCATGGATTCCTTGCTTTATACTTTGTTATGTTTGCTTGTTTGTTTTGGCTAGAAAAGCCTAAGACCCAAAATTGAGTGACTTTTTACCAGTTTTCAGTCAAGGGTTGATTTTCCTTTGCAGCCTCCATTGATGGCCATGTTAAAAGAATAACATCAAGTTAAGTATAGAGAACAACATTTAGGCATTGTAATTACCACTTTCCTTATGTAACTATATTCTATACAATGAATAAAGGAGAAATGAGCTTTTACATGTTTTGAAATGACATGTTCATGGGTTCATTCTACTCGTAAGGTTAGCAACGTCAACTAATTATAAACTTGGACACTATGGGATGCATATAAATTGCAACTGATTTGTGAAAATATCTAGTACTGAAGCTGTAACAGCTCATATAAACCCTGAGGGGATTATTTTTTAACTCATGTTGTTTTCTAGACATGGAATTATCCATGGTTTTACTGATGATCTTTATAGACTATCTCATAGGTAAGTTTTAATTATGAAACATTATGTTGGACTATTTTTCTCCAGATGTGACTAATTACTAATACATTTTTAAAATTGCTCTATTTATAGATAATCAACCTTTATTTAGATCATTAAACATTGCCTTCACTTATTTATTACAGAATGCATTGCTAATTAGCTATCAAGTATCAATGAGGATTAATAAAATGAATTTTTTACCAAAGTAGGTATGAATATTCCCCTGGTGAACATAATAGATTACTTGGTTTCTGGATAAAGTATGCTTAAATAATGTCAGCAATTCTACCTAAGAAATTATAATTTTGTGGGGAGGAATAAAAGACAAAATTAGAAAATCATCAGTATACCTCACTAGAGGAAAATTATTAAAGTTAAATTTAAAAAATGAAGATCTGGTATATTTGAGAACTTTAAAGAAAACATGTTCTTGTTTGAGCCCAATTCATTGCATACCCACATCACTAATGAAGTTAACCAGGATGATGATGTGCTTGTTTGTCTAGGCTTGTTTGGTGGATTAATGAAACCTAAACCGGAAAGTGTTTCCAGTTTGGCATAGGGAATGTGAGATTGACTGCTATCTAAGGAAAGATATTTACAGGAAGGAATGAAGCAGTGGCGATGAATTCACTTTTGAGAAGACTGGATAGTATTTCTCTAATCACCTCATCCCCACGCCCTCAAATGTGTGGCTTTTGCACATAGATTTTTCTGTCATGAAACACTTAATTTATAACACTACTTTTTTCCAAACCACCTCACCCTGTTTTCTCTGAATTATATTCTGCCACATCCAAATTTATTATTTTTCCCATAGTATTTCCAATTTGCAGCTGCTTCCTGTTCTAAAGAATTTTGTATCTTCTCAACTGACTGTGTCCCTACCCCTCTCTATTTTTAATCTTCAGTCTTTCTCCATCTGTTCTTCTCTTCGTCACATGTGCAAACACCATCCATCAATTCCCCCATACTCCCTGTGCTGCTTTGCCTCGGAGTCACAGTTTTTATAATCGGGATGTTTGATGAATCAGTTACAAATATAATTTTCCAAGCAAATTTTATGATCAAGCATGATTAGATGGATAAAGTCCTTTGTTGCAGGATTGATGCATATATGGGCTTTATTTCTATTGTTTATTTTACATGAGGAAGGGAATTTTCAGAGTTGAGGAAAAATATAGTTTACCTGTATAAAATAATACAGCATACCCTTTCATTCCCAAAAAGAAATAGCCAAGTCACTTTCATAAAAGTAAGTTTAACTGAGAGGTTTTGTTTTGAGAAATGCAAACACTGGAAAGTTTTCTGAATGACAGTAAAGTCCTCAAGGTGGGTGAGAAAGTGCATTATTTAATCATTGTTTAGCAAGAGTAGCACCTTCTCAAGCACTTAAGAGAAAGATTGCATGATGAAGCACAATTTCTCTAACTTCTCAAATCTAGACTTGATTTGATAAATGCTATACATTATTATTATAAGAAAACAAGTAATATCACCAAAGAGAAATAGATGAACTATTTTACTTAATTCAGTCTTATCACTTTATCTTTCTAAGGGAATATCACTCAATCCATCTCATTATAAAGAAGACATTTAAGGTTTTGTGGTAGCTATGAAATTAGCCTTTGACCTGACATTATGTTTTTTACCTGTATAAAATGTATTTTGACTCTGGCTTTGGCCCATTTGTCTTGAAATAGGGTCATTTTACATAGCCCATTATTTAGGGACTTTAAAAATTATCTCTCAGTAACAGTGAATAATGCACAGCCATTGTTATAGTACTACATAATAGTTATGGAATGATTTTCTTCTCTCTCATTATATATGTGCTACCCAGTTATTTAGTGACAACCTCACAGTGAGCCTCTTGTTTCATGGTGGAGAAAGATAGCACTGTGATTTCAACCTTAAGACTCCAGTGAAAATAAATAATTTGGTCCTGTTTAGTTTTTTGGTTGTAATAATTCTCAGAAGAATGAGGCATAATGTTAATGGCATTCTAGTTTATGAAAGACTATAAACTTTAAATATTTCATAACTTTGAACTTCAACCTTTTCAGTATTCTGCACTTTCATTGGCTGTAAGTGTACCTTTTGCACCCATGCCACAGCAGTTGTAAACAGTGAAAAATAGAAATGGCTAATGAATCATACTGTAGACATGTAAAAGGTCAGTGTTGTAGAGTTTATTATTATCTTCTAGAGAATATATAGGACATTAAAATTCTGATGCTACATTCTTGTGACAAGGAATATAATGAGAACTGTAAATAATAAACAGTATAACATGAATCTTCTTGTGACAATGATTATAGCTTCAAATAGGAAATACTTAACCCGTTACCATTATTACCTGAGGAAAGGACTACTTTGTTGATGTTCATCTTTCTCTTTTGTGACTAGAATCTGTTTAAGCCACAGAGAATAAAAATAAATAATATATATTCAAGAGTGTTGAATACATTACTTTATGAGTGCTTTCCAAAACGAATATCATGTTATGGTTCAGGATTAATATGGATCACATTCTACCAGAATAATTTTTAAAAGCAACTTTAACGTGACTCGTTTCTTTAAAACAGATGTTTTGCTGTCATTCAGGATACTGTCATGTGTGATAACAAAGTAATACAGGATTTTCATGCAGAAGCCATGTATAATCAAAAATATTTGTTTTACATTTGCATTTAATAGCAGGATTTCAGGCTTATTTCATGCTTGCATCCATTGAAATTGGTTATATAGGGACAGAACTCTTCATAAACTAAAGAAAACATATTTATCCTGCACCTCAGAGGTATAAATAAAACTTTGGTGTCTCCATTTGCTAATAGGTGTTCATTATTGCTCACTATTGGTGTTCAGTGTTTAGACGTGACATAGAATATATTAAAAAAAAAAAAACCACACACAGGGTGAGGAAAGAGAAAAGAGAGTTGAAAAGGAGCTAATTGTATTGATGTCACTTGCTTGTTCTAGTCAATTCGTCATGGATTTCTTTAATTAATTGTAAGTTAAGTTTTTCTGAGCATTGATCTGAGCTACTTACTTCCTTTGAGAAGGAAAACGAATCCTGTCCTGCTGTCACTTACACCTTTCGGCAACTCTCTAGGGACGTAGCACTACCATTGACATTATGACTTGATTTCTTCTCCAAACATCTTTAAACATCTGGCTCAAAAGATATTTTGATGACCTACTTCTCTGTTCATAAGGATTAAAATTCAATAAATATTTAGTACACTAGGACTAAGCTACCTTATCATGAGCAGCTGTACAAAGATGTGCTGAATACTTCTGTTCAATCCACCAGAGTGAATTGGTGGAATCATGCCAGTTTCAAGACATACATGGGGTGAGAGGAATTCTATCAGGCACTATCCAGATATTCCTGCTAAACCTTAGAATACTACCTGTACATTTAGAATGACTATTATTAAACAACAAAAAAAGAAACTTAATGAATCTATGTGTCCTTCTTACCAGAGTAGAAATGACTCTTTGTTGGTGCTAAACATTCATTATTAGTTTTTGTCTCTGGCAGGTTTATTCAGCCTCTGTCTAACTGGTTACATCACCTACACTATCAGCACTGAATATTAAAAATGCTTATTTGAAGAAACGTCCTCTTCAGACATTTCTAGTTGACTGGTTATTCATGTACAATGGCACTATGTTTTAGATCATTTACTATATAGTGAATTGTTATATAGCTGTCAGAATGTACATCCTTTCACACTGCATTCTGCATCCTTATTTTTGTTACTTGAAATTTTAAAAGCTCCCATCTGAACATTTTGATAATCTCTCAGAACCATCATTATAATGGGGTGCTGTAACAAATTATGAAGAATACAAACACAGCAGTATCTGAGAAAAATATTTCCATGTGAGCAAAGTATTTTCATTTGCACTTCAAAGTTTTGAGCATATAGTGATATGGTTTGGCTGTGTTCTCACCCAAATCTCATCTTGAATAGTAGTTCTCATAATCCCCATGTGTCTGTCTTGGGAAGGATCCATTGGGAGGTAATTAAATCATGGGGGCAGTTATCTTTATGCTGTTCTCATGATAATGAGTGAGTTCTCACAAGATCTGTCAGTTTTATAAGTGCCTCCCCGACCTTCACTCTCCACTTTTCTTTCCTGCTGCCATGTAAAGAAGTACGTGTTTGCTTCCCATTCTGCCCTAATTGTAATTTTCCTGAGGCTTCCCAGCCATGTGGAACTGTAAGTCAATTAAACCTCTTTCCTTTATAAATTACCCAGTCTTGAGTATGTCTTTACTAGCAGTGTGGGAATGGACTATTACATATAGTAAGCTCTTGTTGAGACAAAGGGTGAAAGGATCAGTCCTGTTCCACCTTGATTTTTGTTTTTGTTTGTTTTGTTTTTGTTTTGTTTTGTTTTTTTGAGACGGAGTCTCGCTCTTCCGCCCAGGCTGGAGTGCAGTGGCCAGATCTCAGCTCACTGCAAGCTCCACCTCCCGGGTTTACATCATTCTCCTGCCTCAGCCTCCGGAGTAGCTGGGACTACAGGCGCCCGCCTCGTCGCCCGGCTAGTTTTTTGTATTTGATTTTGAACTCGTATTGAGCCAGAGCTATATATACTATGTAATTAGCAACAAGGAAAAGTTGAAACACAAACACCAGTTCGTGCTGAAGCAGTGGTCGAAGAATATGCTTCCATCTTCCCTCCTCCTACTTTCCTGACTTTTCAACTTGGTTCTGCCTATGACTGCTACATGTTGACTCTATTACTCTCACCTCAATCTCATCTGGCTTCTTTTACCATTTGTTCATTTTTCTCTATTATCTGGACTTTTGGCTGCCTTTATGGACCTTTTCTTAATCAAGCCATCCAGCTCTGAGCACCCCTTATAGACTTGGGTAAATAGAGATTCCCCAATCTAGCCTTGGCCTAGGAAGAAGCTAACCACCCTTCCCCAGTCACACTACAAGACAGCTCACTAGAAAATAGTAACAGTCATTTAACTAAGCTATTTAGAAAACACTGACAGGATTGTTTCTGCTTTAATTACTTAAAGATCGAATACAAAATCCAAGGCTTTGGTTCCTGTGGTGGTATTTTGAAAAATAATTTACAACATTTCAAAGTTTACAATCTTTATTGAATCTCCAGTATGTAGGGCACATTAGTGCTAAACAGGGTGTGGGAGAGTACGAGGTTTCAAACAGGGCACATTCATGCTAAACAGAGTGTGGAAGGGTACGAGGTTTCAAACATAAAGGCATAAATGAATAACTTTCACCTCTCACGTCTTTCCACAACCCTTTTTTCATCCTTCCTTTTTGCCATCAGCTGTGCTCTCTGTTGGGTGGTGCAGGAGCTGGCATTCCCCCAGAATGGAAATGGACAAAATAAGAAGGCAGTGGAGGATGAAATACTGGAGGAGGAGCAAAAGGAAGAGGCATAGCAATAATGGATTGCAAATCGGAGGTCGAGGAGGGAGGAAACAATGAGCAGTAGAGCCAGAAGGTAAACCTAGAGTACTGGAAGACAACGGGATAGGCCTTGGCCAATTATGCATGGGGTGGCATGGGCCCCCAAGTGGGAAAGCAACATGAGCCAGCTTTCCTCTGCAGGCTATTTGTGTATTTCTGGGAGACACCTCCATTACTATCCCTGATCTAAGGGTGGGAATATGTGAAGGGCCTCTCACTTGTGGGCCTCTGGGTGAAAAGAACCCTTTACCTTGTGGCAAAGCCACATACAACCTTGCATTATTACTACCTCTCTCAGTGCCCCCATTGTTGACCTTTGTGCCCCCTACTATCAGTGCAGGAGGGCCGCCAGAGACTTCCCAGGACACATTAATAGCATCCTGTCCCTCCTGCCTCCAGCCTGCCAGTGCATCAGAGCTATTTACTTCTGCTGTTGCTAGGGACTCTTCTGCAACAGCAGGTGGTGGCCCGTAGGGGTGTCTAAGAGCTCTCAAACTATGAACAGGAATGCAGGATCCTATTCTCTCAGAGGGGCACTCTGGTTGCTCGCTAGCCAGATCAGTCAGCACATTGATGGAAGGTCTCAGCGATACTTGAGGTAGACCCCAGGGCTCTGTGTCATCCTCCGGCTTGGAACTCAGACATTGCAGGGGCATATCGTGGTGCAGCTCCTGGTTCCCATTTTTGTCCACAGCTACTACCAAGGGTGAAGGGGCGTGCCCTCCAAGGCTTGCAAAAAAAGAAATCAAACAGCTAATAAAAATGGAAATGCAGTGACCAGAAAATAGCTAAAATATGTAATTGACTGAGCTCACTGAAATATACCAGGGAAAAAGGGAGTGCCCTCTCCCCTATGTGTAGCCAAATACTTGCTCAGTGCACCGGCCTCTTCTCAGGTGGCTTCTTTAGTACTAAGCTACAAGATTACCCTTCATGACTACTCAGTGGCCTATTTCATTCCTCATTTCCCCACCTCCACAAGGCAGCAAGGAAGCCTAGAAGACGCACATAACTTAATAGTAAGCATATAATAGAAAATACCAGCTTTTTCAATTCTCTCTAGGATCTTTGATTCACTAATCCTGGCATTCAGATTCTGGCAAGATTGTTCTGGTATGTCTTCCAAAGTAAAATATATTTTTCTTCACAGAAGTCAAAGAAAAGTTAGTTATGTTAACAAACACAAGTTTCTCTTCTTGAGCTATCATTCAACACTCACACCAAATTTTGTTAAAAATTCCTTTCATTCAACCAACACCACACCCTAGAGTAAGAATTTCCTCATGTTTAAACCCTACTGTTTAGACTAGGGCTTTGCAAATTTTCTTTCAAAATTACACTTCAAAGTTGCCACTCTTAAATCCAGTATTCTTCGTAACTAAATTTATATCCTTAAGTTTTTGTCTGTGATTTCCTCCCACATTTCCTCCAACCCACTCATCCCTGTCCCAATTACACAATAAAGCAATTCAAACTGACTTTGCCTTCAAAATTAAACAGTGTACTCAAAATTTTGAGTACAACTCAAAATTAACAGTTTGAACTTTGCCTTCAAAATTAACAGTTGTATTATTTTATACTTACACGTTTTCAGTACAAGCCATGAAGAAATTTGATCAGGATAGCTTTCCTGAGGTGGTGGAGATAACCCACTGAACAGGCCAGCTGGGTGTGGAGAAATGACTCCTGCTTCTGCCTTAGAGGCTTGGCAACTCGAATGAAGCCAGGGACCAACTGCTTCTTTCTAGATTTGGAGTTATCTTTCTGGGGTTACCAGTTGCTAAGGAAGGGAGGGAGAAAAGGAGTGGGGAGGGGTGGGGAAGAATCTGTGACACGCCTTTGAACTTAAATGTGGGACTGGTGTTGCACAGTAGTAGATGGATGATAAAGGCATTCACTACATTAATTCTGATGCAAGGCAGTTGGAAAGTCAAATCGTTTCAAGAAAGATTTAGAAGAATCATGGGAGCATGATATTTTTTAAAGAGTTATTTATGAAGTTTTAGTTTATACAAGGTAATTGTCAAGTCTCCTCAAATCTGGAAACACATTCAGCAGAGTACTGTGCCTAAAATTGTAATTTAAACTTCCAGTTTGGGTATGCATATTATTAACTTGATGGCGAACAAAGGTTTGGGGGCTAAATTGCTTTTCTATCTGTGAAGATGAAACAAGAACTCCTCTAAGAATCATTGTGACATTATTTTTTAGCCTCTCAAGTTGCAGTTATATCCTTCGTCTTGCCTATTAGTTTATAAACTCTCTCTCTGTCTCTGTCTCTGTCTCCCTCTCTCTCTCTCTCTCTCTCTCTCTCTGTGTGTGTATTTCCTGTAATACAGCTTTGGAAGTTTCTCTCAAGCTGGGAGGGTCAGAATAAATGGCATAACCGTTATCATAAATTTATAAATATTAGCTCAGATTTGGCCTTGTAACTTTTTTGCCTAGGGAACTTTCTGTTTGTCCAGCCTAAATTTCATCCACCTCCCTTGCTTTAAGCAAGTGCACTTTCCCAGCTTTCTTTTCTGCCATTGATCTACAGATTAATTGCTCTGAAATTACAACAACCATTCCGTCATCCAAGATAACTAATGTTGCTCCAGGACAAAGCCATAAACTTGGCAAACCTGCCTAAATTTACATAAAATGTATGCTGTGCAGGCTAGACCTGGGAGATTGTGTCTTCCTTATTTTCAATATTAGCATATGCTGCTACAGTTCAACAGTAATGTATGTTTCTTTTCTCTTAAGGAAATATAACAGACTCAGACATCATGTGCTTCAATTTTTAGATATGTGGTGTCTGTGTATCTATGTGTGAGTGAGAGAGAAAGAGAATAATGCATAAGTACAAAGTACTAATGTAAAGGAATGGTCACTATTGCAAATCAACACAACTCATATAGAAGTGACCTTTGGGGTCTCCAAGTTCACATCTTCCTGCCAGAGTGTGCTTTCTCCATCCATACAAGAAAGTGGCATGTTTCCAACACATTTTCCGGAAGATCTGTTCACTTGCCTAGCATGGTTCACTATTAAGTAATCTCTTGATTCCTCAGATTCTGTTTCTATTCTTGCTTCAGTTTATTACGCACCTTGTCCTCATGTAAAAATAACAGTATTATTAGCAATATTATTGCTGTGGAGTGCTAAAGTTCTTTTACTTCTTGTCGTATCAGAGAGGAAATTTCAACTTGGGTTAATGCTTGCTAATAGTTGGTGAATCACATTTAGATAAATAGTTTCAGTATAATAGGTTGCATACTTTTTTTCCTGATAATAGCAACAAAGCCTGAGGAATGCCTTTTGTTCTTATCAAATTATTATAATAATAAACTATTTTTACCTAAGACATCATCTTAATTGGATTACATGAGAGTACGGTGTAATATAGGAACCAAATTGCTGGGGACAATGATAATGACCATGGCACCAAGAATTTTCCAAAGCCATGAAGTGTATAATTTATGGATATTACCTCATATTTTGTTTGTAACTTGTTTTCTCTTGTGCAAATGGTCCATATTTATTGAATCCCTACTGCATGCATTCACTAGTGTGTTAAGTGTTGATTTTACTAAAAAAGTTAAATACTCAATCCATATTGATTTCAGGGAATGTTCTAATTCTCTTGGGAGGCAAAGTAACATCTATAAAATTATTGAAAAATTGTATAATTGTATAAAAAATAGACACAGACCATTAGCTGCATGGTATAAGCTAAGACTGCAATAGAAATTCAGAAGAAGGAACTATAATTGTGGTTTACAGTAGTTGTGACACAGTTTATGTGGGATTAAAATTTCAGCTGTGTTTTGAAAAATGGATACAATATACATGGGCAGAAAAGGAGATGTCATTCTATGGGAAGAACAGTTATCGAAGTAGAAATAAAGAAAGAATTTTGGCATTTTGTAGTTCATATTTTAAATCAAAACTAGGGCTCATATTTGGCAGAAATAGAAATATAAAGTACCAATTAGACCCCTTAGAGATAGAGATCAATCAGATAATTCAAGAAATTTTACCCATAAATAAATATTTGAAGACATTCAAATTTCAAAGTTAAAGAAAGCCATCTCAAAACCTACCTTTTTGCAAAAAGCTGTCAGGCGAACTCAATCATCTACTGAGCATTGAAAATTCAGTAATAAAGTATATGCCCTTTTCTTTATTTCATTTAAATAACAGCTTTGGGGAGGGAAACATGGGTAATGAAGGTTGAAGATTTGCCAAAAAGTAACCTAGTTGGCAAAGCAGCTGTTTTAGTCCATCTTCTGCTGCTATAACATAATACTTGAGACTGGGTAATCTATAAACAAAAGAAATGTATTCTTCACAGCTTTGAGGGTTGGAAAGTCCAATATCAAGGAGCTGACTTCTGGCAAGGACCTTCTTGCTGTGGCATTCCATGACAAAAAGTGGAAGCACAAGGGAGTGAGAGAGAGCAAGGAAGAGAGGGCCAAACTCACTTTCATACCAACCCACTCTAGTAATACCAAACTCACTACTGCCTTGTCAACATTAGTCTATTCATGAGAGTGGAGACCTCATGGTCTGATTCATCTTAATAGTCTTACCTCTTAATACTGTCACAATGGCAATTAAATTTCAGCATGAGTTTTGAAGGGTGCCTAAGAAGTAGCTAAGGTATAAAGTCCTTTCATTACCCATAGTCTCTTTATTCATGACACAGTTCCAGATATCATTCATGTACCTCTCAAGAAATGTTGATGACTGTATTGAAATACTAAGTAAGGTCTGTAGAAAGATATATTCACTTTTCCACAGCACAGCAATTATGACTTTAATAGAAATGTGATTGCTGGGCATGGTGGCATGCACATGTAATCCCAGCCACTCAGGAGGCTGAGGCAGGAAGATGGATTGAGCCCAGTGGTTGGAGACAAGCCTGGGAAATATAATGAAATCCCATCTCGAATTTTTAAAAATGTGTGATTGATCTACCAAAATTATATTACTGTGGCTTTTTTTAAAGAAATTTTGCAGATGTGTAAATGAAGGCAAAGTATCATTTAAAATACATCTTTTCTCTTTTGCTTCAAATAAGAATTTAGGATATAAAGACATAAAGATGAATTTCTCTGTTTCCATCTAGCTTATAAGGAAATTGTCATGTTGTCCTCTGGGGAGACAGTAATCAGAAAATCCTATCCATTTGCTCACTTTCCAAATGTAATTTGGTTATGCATGTGAAAAACTCTCTAAGTTTATGATGTCCAAAAAGTGCTTCTGGCAGATATACCAGGTTTTTGAGGAGTCTGTAGCCATTTATTCCATGTATTAAAGCATGAGAATCGTGAAAGCATAATACTTTCCCAAAATGGGCCAGGCAGCATTATTCTATTACACAGCTATAGGCAGTAGTCCTGTAATCCCTGCCACCAGCTGTCCTGCAAACTCTGTGTGGTAATTGATGACAATGAACAGGTGAGAGTGTGGCTATTTCACCACCAGTACTGGCAAAGGCAACTAACAATATATGCCTCACTGCTGGGTCTAGCTGTATGAAGTTCAATAGACTATTATTGCTTTTATAGAGTTTTTGTTTCAGATTTAAATATTTACATATTTGTTTTAAGATGGGCAACATGGCAATTACTTCCAAATAGGTTATTTCCTTATACAAATCAGAAGCTATTGGAAGTTTCCTCAACATATATCACTCATTTTTCTTGCTCTCATGGGGGTCAAAAACAGAAATTTAGTAGCAGCAGGGCAAGTGAGATGAGAATAAAAAAAGGAAGAAGCAAAAGAAAATCTATTTTTTTTTTTTGCCACTTACTGTATACCAGACATTTGATATACATTGTCTCATTTAATGGTCACAGCAAACTTTTAAGGCAGCTATTATTATTATACTCATTTTATAAATGAGGAAGAAGAGAGTCAGAGAAAATAAGTAGACGTTTCCCATGGTAGTAAATGACAAACAATATTCAGATACAGTCAATGTGACACCAAAGCCAATATTTCATTCATTTAACCACGTGGCCTCCAAATTATAGTTCTAGGTTAATCACAAAAGTGGATCAGATAAAAACATGTGTACCAAATATAGGTTTAGGGTTTTTTTTAATGCATGGACTCGTTGACATTCATCCAGAGGTAGTTCTGCGATGAAGAAATCATCCAAGCTATAATGCTCGCATCCCAGAAAGTCTGCCTCCGCAGGGATGTGGCAAGTGATTGAAGTGTTAGTTAATAATGCAGCAAGGTGGTGAGGACTGAAAACACTGTCTTGGAGCAATTGGGGTGGGTGACAGATAATAGGAATTGGTTATAGGACAGCATCAAGTGACCATTACTGAGGAACTAATGGCAATATGAGCCCGGCATTATCAATATTAAGATTTAATTAATGTTGAGCGCTGAGCTGAACATATAGAAGATATAGGGTTCCTTATATTATTTCCATGGTACTGTGTGTCTGTGTGTGTGTGTGTGTGTGTTTGTTTGGTGAAATGGGGGCAGGGCTTGAGTCGTCCAAGTCAGATATTAATGATAACTCTGGAGAATACCCTTCTGAATTAAATATATAAATTAAAACATAAAAGCAATATGTTTATGTTCATAGATGGCATATAATATAAATTAAGATGCAAACATGGACTAACAAAATGAGAAGAGTTAATGAAAACAGGTTAAAGTTTACAGAAAGCGTCAGGCCATACGTTTATAATGGTGTCATATATGTATTTGCCATGTCAGATTTAATTGCTGGGCCCAGGAATTGAGGGCATGCTTAATTTCTTGAGCACTTGGTTTGAAAAACAAAATATATTTCAGATTAATTTCATCGTGCTTATAAACAACACACTGGAAATTCATGTTGGAAACCTTTTATTGGTTTAATAAAAATGAATCTGTGTTTCAAAATTGTTAAGAGCTTTGACTCTGGAATCATAAGGGCACAAATCTGGGTTCAAATCTCAGCTTTACCACTTATCAACTGTGTTATCTTGGATAGGTTTCTTAACTTCTCTGAACCTCACTCTCCTTATCTGTAAAATAGGATTAGAGAGAGAATTATGTTAAGTAATGTATGAATATTAACTGTCACATATTAGGTGGTTTAAATATAATAATTTCCTTGTATTTATTAGAATCAGTGTTTTTTTTTTTTTTTTTTTTTTTTTTTTTTTTTTTTTTTTTCCTAGTGTGAAAACAGATGGCAGAGACTTTATTTGTGGTCAAAAGCATTATGTCTGAGAGTGAACCTTTCTTTTTTTTTTTTTTTTTTTTTTTTATTATACTTTAAGTTCTAGGGTACATGTGCATGACGTTTATATCAGGTATAACTCCCAATGCAATCCCTCCCCCCTCCCCCCTCCCCATGATAGGCCCGGGTGTGTGATGTTCCCCTTCCCGAGTCCAAGTGATCTCATTGTTCAGTTCCCACCTATGAGTGAGAACATGCGGTGTTTGGTTTTCTCTTCTTGTGATAGTTTGCTAAGAATGATGGTTTCCAGCTGCATCCATGTCCCTACAAAGGACGCAAACTCATCCTTTTTGATGGCTGCATAGTATTCCATGGTGTATATGTGCCACATTTTCTTAATCCAGTCTGTCACAGATGGACATTTGGGTTGATTCCAAGTCTTTGCTATTGTGAATAGTGCCGCAATAAACAAACGTGTGCATGTGTCTTTGTAGTAGAGTAATTTATAATCCTTTGGGTATATACCCAGTAGTGGGATGGCTGGGTCATATGGTACATCTAGTTCTAGATCCTTGAGGAATCGCCATACTGTTTTCCATAATGGTTGAACTAGTTTACAATCCCACCAACAGTGTAAAAGTGTTCCTATTTCTCCACATCCTCTCCAACACCTGTTGTTTCCTGACTTCTTAATGATTGCCATTCTAACTGGTGTGAGATGGTATCTCATTGTGGTTTTGATTTGCATTTCTCTGATGGCCAGTGATGATGAGCATTTTTTCATGTGTCTGTTGGCTGTATGGATGTCTTCTTTTGAGAAATGTCTGTTCATATCCTTTCCCCACTTTTTGATGGGGTTGTTTGCTTTTTTCTTGTATATTTGTTTGAGTTCTTTGTAGATTCTGGATATTAGCCCTTTGTCAGATGAGTAGGTTGCAAAAATTTTTTCCCATTCTGTAGGTTGCCTGTTCACTCTGATGGTAGTTTCTTTGGCTGTGCAAAAGCTCTTTAGTTTAATTAGATCCCATGTGTCAATTTTTGCTTTTGCTGCCGTTGCTTTTGGTGTTTTAGACATGAAGTCCTTGCCCATGCCTATGTCCTGAATGGTACTACCTAGATTTTCTTCTAGGGTTTTTATGGTATTAGGTCTAACATTTAAGTCTCTAATCCATCTTGAATTAATTTTCGTATAAGGGGTAAGGAAAGGATCCAGTTTCAGCTTTCTACTTATGGCTAGCCAATTTTCCCAGCACCATTTATTAAATAGGGAATCCTTCCCCATTTCTTGTTTCTCTCAGGTTTGTCAAAGATCAGATGGCTGTAGATGTGTGGTATTATTTCTGAGGACTCTGTTCTGTTCCATTGGTCTATATCTCTGTTGTGGTACCAGTACCATGCTGTTTTGGTTACTGTAGCCTTGTAGTATAGTTTGAAGTCAGGTAGCGTGACGCCTCCAGCTTTGTCCTTTTGACTTAGGATTGTCTTGGCAATGCGGGCTCTTTTTTGGTTCCATATGAACTTTAAAGCCGTTTTTTCCAATTCTGTGAAGAAAGTCATTGGTAGCTTGATGGGGATGGCATTGAATCTATAAATCACCTTGGGCAGTATGGCCATTTTCACGATATTGAGAATCAGTGTTTTTTATGTAAAATAGAGATGATAATGCCTTTCCTAACTATTTCAGAACTGTTGGGAAAATTGAATATAGTTATTTGAAATTGTTCTGCAAACTATAAGTCACTTCACACATGTTAGGTTCATATAACTATGGGTGACATTTCTAGAGCAAGAAGACTTCTTGGCACAAATTAATTAGCACTGTGTAGGTGGCCACCTATCCCTCCTACATGTAAGGCAGTTTTTATTTTCCTAAATCATTAAGGTGGTGAGGATTAACCACACTATTAAAAAAACCCCATGGTGTATAATGCTTTAAACTTTTCAATTGGCACTACATAAATCACCCATTGTTATATTTAATGTAGTAGCTGTGTTCAAATAAAGAGGGCATTTTTGTATTTGACCACATATTTAATTGGGCTTTAGAATCTTGTGTTTCACAACAGGAATCACTGAAAGCATGTGGTGATTAAAGAGAAAGGGCTGGAGAACAAAGAATGTTGCATGGTTTCCTGATAGTGAAGATTTGATTGATTGATTCTCCAAACGATTTGTTACTTTAGAGGGAAAAAAATTTCCCACCCAAGAAGCCCTCCCTACATCCCTCTCAAGTGGTCAAATAAATAGCTTGCTAGAGGAAGTGTAACACTTTTATAGACTGACTATATTTCAGTGTGCAGGAAAATTTGCTGATGAAACTCAAAATTAAAATAATAATAAAGCCTATCCAGAAAGACCATTCTTAATTCTTGTCTAAATTATGCTGTATGCCCATATTGCTGACATAAGTGTTTGTTTAAAGGTCCTGGATAGTTGCAAGTGCTATGGAGTCATCTATTTGGCTTTATTTTTGAACTATTTCAGATCTTCTACCTCTAGTTCTTAGAGTAATGAATTGATATGTGTGTTTACTTAGTGTGGGAGTTCAACAGGATGAAAGATCAGATTGTTGAGAGCAAGGCAATAACAGAGGGCTTCTTAGAAAATTTCTACAGGAAATTTCTAAAGGAATATCATTCAGGTAGCAAAGTCTCAACAGCCCTATAATAAGATCTGAGCCAAAGTGACGAACCTTTATAGAGGTACTGGGTCTTTTGGCACATGGTCAAATGAGAGCAAATAAAGGTATGGAGCATTGCACCACTTCAGGGTGAACTGAACACTTGGTTATTTCTGTGGTTTCTAGGTTTATTGAGCAACAGACTGACCTGGGTATCTTATTAAAATAGCAGATTCCTTGGCTCCACCCCTGAGATTCTGATTCAGTTGATCTGTACTGGGGCCCAGTTATCTGTAGTTTATTTACTGATTCTAATGAGGTGATATTCTGACCACATCAGAGAAATACTGACAAGGTGATGCAGCCTTGTAGTCTAGGCTTGAGGGGTTAGGCCTGGAATTCTAGTGGGCACTATTTTTTCACTAGCTCTAAACCTCTGACTAGATAGAGGGACAATAGAACATAAAATCTTTTTGACTACATGCCACACTCCAGTTCCGTTTTGTTCCATAGACCTCCAGATATCATGGTTAGTTTTTTAAAAGATAGGTAACATTTAGTTCATTAAGAGTAGCAGTTCTAAAATTTGGTTTAGGGAAAAATGACACCCTCCCCATATCCTTTCAAAGGGTCCACAGAGTCAAAATATTTTCATTATCATATGATTATATTATTTGACTGATTCACTCTAATTCTCTCCTGAGGGTGCAGTGGGAGTTTTTCTCAGGCTACATTGTATGTGGTGTCATTGCTTTAATGATTAATGGAATACATGCTTGTATATTCTTGTGTTTTAAAATTTTCCCAGATTTAATTTCTAATATGGTGTTGGGCTCAGAAAACAATGCCCCCGAATTAAGTCCTCAGAAGCAGCTTCAGAAGCAAAAGATTTTATCTGATCTTCCCCTGTTCTCCTGTCTCTCAGTCCCAGTCTTCTCCAAGACTAGCCATAAAAACTGGGGTCCCTCTTCAAGGCAGGAAAAGGAATTAGTGAGATTTGAGACAGGCTATTTGAAAATACAAAGTTAGAGGAGACAAAAGAAAAAAAATCATGCCTACAAGATCTGGTAAATAGCCTCAAAACAGCATATTTAAGTTATTGGCCATAAATAGGAGTTAGAGAGAGAGGGGGATGTAAAGTTCATCCAACAGAATAATAACAACTTTGCAAACCTAGAGAAAGAGATAAATAATCAAATACAAAAAGGATGTAGAACGCCAAGCAGATTTAGCCCTAATAAGACCACCTCAAGGCATTTAAAAATCAAATGCCAGGAGGTTAAGGATAAAGAAAGGATTCTAAAAGCAGTAAGAGAAAAGAACAGATATGACATGATGGGGCTGCAATATATTTGGCAGCAGACATTTCAGTAGAAACCTTACAAGTCAGGAGAAAGTGGCATGACATATTTAAGGAATTAAAAAAAGATATTCTATGAAAATGAAAAATAAGAAAAAGCATGAGGAGCTATACTTAAATTATATTTTGTCTGAAAAACTATAGAGACAAAGAGGGTCATTATATAATGATATAGCGTCAATTCTGAAAGAGGATGTAACACCTGTAAATATAATGCACCCATCACTGGAGTACCTTGATATGTAAAGTGAATATGTAGGACCAAATGGACCTAATAGGTATTTGACAGAACACTTCATTCAACAAGTATGGAATATACATTCTCCTAAGCACATGGATGATTCTCAAAAGTACACCATATGTTAGGCCACAGCACATTTTAAGAAATAAAATAATATGAAATATCTTCTCTTAACAAACTAAACTAAAATCAGAAATCCATAGCAATAGGAATTTTGGAAACTATAGTAACACATGGAAATTAAACAATATGATCCCGAATGATCAGTGGTCAATGAAAAGATTAAGAGGTAAATTTAAAAATTTCTTGAAACAAATTATAATACAAAAATGACATTCTGAAAGCCATGAGATATAGTGAAGGCAGTACTGATAGGGTAGTTTATAGCCAAAAGTGTCTACATCAAAAGAGAAGAAAAGCTCAAATCCGTAACCTAATCATGCATCTTAAATAAGTAGAAAAAGAAAAGCAAATTAAACTCAAAATTTAATAAGAAGACAATAAATACTAAGGTAAGTGTGAAAATAAATAAAATTGAAATGAAGAAAATAATATAAAAGACCAATAAAACAAAAAGCTGGCATTTTGAAAAGGTAAACAAAATATATGAAATTTTAGCCAGACTGAGAAAAAAAGACAAAATGCCCAAATAACTAAAATAGAGATGAAAAGGAGACATTACAACCAGTACTGCAGAAATACAAAGGAATACAAAGTTGCTATGAGCAACTATATGCCAATGAATTGGAAAATATAGAATAAATCAATAAATTCCTAGGCACATATAGTTTACCAAGATTGAGCCATGAATAAATTGAAAACATAAACATAAATAACAAGTAATGAGATCAAAGTTACAATAAAAAGTATTTCAGCCAAAAATGACTGGGTTTGATGGCTTTGCTACTGAAGTCTACCAAGCATATCCCACTTAAACTATTGTAAAAAATACAGACAGAGGGAATACTTGCAAACTAGTTCTAAGAGTTCAGTATTACACTGATACATAAACCACACAAATACAAAAAAAGAAAGAAATAAATTACAGGTCAATATATCTGATGAATATTGATGCAAAAATCCTCAACAAAATATTACTGAACAGAATGCAAATTTACATTTAATGATTGTTTATCATCACCAAATGGATTTAATTCCAGCAATGCAAGGATGGTTCAATATATGCAAATCAATGTGATACAGCATGTCAAGAAATGAAAGATAAAAATCATATGATCATTTCAATTGATGCTGAAATAGCATTTGATAAAATTCAGCAATGCTTCATGATGCAAACTCTAAAAAAACTGAGATAGAAGGGACATTTCTCAACAAAATAGGGGCCATATATGACAGACCCACAGCTAGTATTATACAGAATGGGGACAAATTAAAACCTTTTCTCCAAGATCTGAAACAGGATAAGGATGCCCACTATCACAACTGTTATTCAACACAGTACTGGAAGTCCTAACTATAGCAATCAGATGAGAGAAAGCAATATAATACACCCAAATTTAAAAAAACAATGTGTCCTTGTTTACAGATAATATGATCTTATATTTGGAAAAAACTTAAGGATTCCACCAAAAAAAAATTAGAACTGATCAACAAATTCAGTAAAGTGGCAGAACACAAAAGCAACACACAAAAGTCACTAGCTTTTCTATATGTCAACAGTGAACAATCTGAAATAGAAATAAAAAGTAATCTTATTTTAATGGCTGTAAATAAAATTACATACCTAGAAATTAACCAAAGAAACAAAAGATCTCTATGATTAAAACTATAAAACAAAGTAGTAAGATATTGAAGAGAACAAAAAATAGAAAAATATTCTATGTTCATAAGTTGGAAGAATAAATATTGTTAAAATATTCATACTTCCCAAAAGAATCTACAGATTCAATGTAATTCTTATCAAAATATTAATGACATTCTTCACAGAAGTAAAAAAAGCAATCCTAAAATGTAGATGCAACCACAAAATACACAGAATAGCCAAAGCTATACTGAGCAGAAAGTACAAAACTGGAAGAATGACAGTACCTGACCTCAAATCGTCCTACAGAGTTATAGTAGCCAAAACAACATGGTACTCAATAAAAATAGACACATAGACTAATGGAAAAGAATAGATAACTCAGAAACATATCCAGACGTCTGCAGTGAGCTCATTTTTGACAAAGGTGTCAAAAACATACATTGGCAAAAGGACAGTCTTTTAATAAACGCTAAGAAAACTGGATGTCTTTAGGTAGAAGAATGAAAGTAGATTCGTATCTCTTACCACATACAAAAATCAAATCAAAATAAATTAAAGACTTAAATATAAGCACTCCAACTATGAAAGTTCTAAGGGTAACACTGGAGTAACTGTCCAAGACATTGGACTTGTAAAAGATTTCTTGAGTAATACATCAAAAACACAGTCAACAAAAACAGAAATGGGACTACTTCAAGATAAAAATATTTTAGACAGCAAAGGATATAACCAACAAAGTAAAGAGGCAACCCACAGAATGGGAGAAAATATTTACAAACTATCCATCTGACAAAGGCTTAATAAGCAGAATATATAAGGAGCTCAAACAACTCTGTAGGAAAAAATCCAATAGTACAATTAAAAATGAGGAAAAGATCTGAATAGATATGTCTCACAAGAAGAAATACAAATGGCAAACAGATATATGAAAAGATGCTCAACATCATTGATCATCCAAGAAATGCATATAAAAACTAGTATGAAATATCATCTCATCACAGTTAAAATGGCTTATCTCCAAAAGACAGATACTAACAAATGCTGGTGAGGATGTGAAAAAAATAGAAGCCTTATATGCTGTTGGTGGGAATCTAAATTAGTACAACCACTATGGAGAAAAATTTGGAGGGTCCTCATAAAACTAAAAGTGGAGCTACCAAATGCTCCAGCAATCCCACATTATCTATTTATATGTTGATGAACACTTAGGTTGCTTCCAAATCTTGGCTATTGTGAACAGTGCTGAAACAAAGATAAGAGCATAGATACCTCTTCAGTATACTGATTTCCTTTGCTATGGTTGTATATACGAAGTTGTGGGATTGCTGGGTAATATTGTAGCTCTATTTTTAGTTTCTTGAGGAACCTCCAAATTGTTCTCAGTAGTGGTTGTACAATTTATATTCCCACAAAACAGTGTGTGAGGGTTCCACTTTCTTCACATCCTTGCCAGTATTTGTTTTGCCTATCTTTTGGATAAAAGTCATTTTTGCTGGGTGAGATGATATCTTATTATAGTTTTGATTTGCATTTCTCTGAAGATCAAGGAAGTTGAGCATCTTTTCATATGCATGTTTGCCACATGTATGTCTTCTTTTGAGAAATGCCTATTCAAATATTTTGCCAATTTTTCAATCAAATTATTAGGGTTTTTTTTTCCTATACAATTGTGTATTAGTCTTTTTATGCTGCTGATAAATACACACCTGAGGCTGGGTTATTTACAAAGAAAAGGAAGTTTAATGGGCTCACAGTTCCAAATGGCTGGGAAGGCCTCACAATCATGGTGGAATAAGGAGAAAGTCATGTCTAACATGAATGTTGGCAGCCAAAGAGAGAGAACTTGAGCAGGGGAACTCCTCTTTATAAAACCATCAGATCTCGTGATACTTATTCACTATCATGAGAACAATATGGGAAAGACCCATCCCCATGATTCAATTACCTCTCACTGGGTCACTCCCATGACACATGGGAATTGTGGCAGCTACAATTCAAGATGAGATTTGGATGGAGACACAGCCAAACCATATTATTTAACCCCTAGCCCTTCCCAAATCTCATGTCTTCACATTTCAAAATCAATCTTGCCTTCCCAACAACTTCTCAAAGTCTTAACTAATTTCAGCATTAACTCTAAATTCAAAATCCAAAGTCTCGTCTGAGACAAGGCAAGTCCCTTCTGCCTCTGAGCCTGTAAAGTCAAAAGCAAATTAGTTACTTCCTAGATACAATGAGGATATAAGCATTGGAGAAATACACAAATTCCAAATGGGAGAAGTTGGCCAAAACAAAGGGGCCAAAGACCCTATGCAAGTCTGAAATCCATTGGGGCAGTCAAATCTTAAAGTTCCAAAATGATCTCCTTTGACTCCATGTCTCACACCTAGGTCATGCTGATGCAAGAGATAGGCTCCCACAGCCTTTGGAAGCTCCACCCTTGTGGCTTTGCAGGATATATCCCCCATCCTGGCTGCTTTTATGGGCTGGCATTGAGTGTTTGCAGCTTTTCCAGGTGCATGGTGCAAGCCATTGGTGGATCTACCATTCTACTTTCTAGAGGATGGTGGCCCTCTTCTCACAGCTCTACAAAGCAGTGCCCCAGTAGGATTTCTGTGTGGGGGTTCTGAACCCACGTTTTCCATCTGTGCTGCCCTATCAGAGGTTCTTTATTAGGGCCCCACCCCTCTAGCAAACTTCTGCCTGGGCATCTAGGAATTTCCATACATCCTCTGAAATCTAGACAGAAGTTCTCCAACCTCAAGTCTTAGCTTCTGGGCACCCATAGGCTCAACACCGTGTGGAAGCTGCCAAGGCTTGGGGCAATTCCATCCTCTGAAGCAACAGCTTGAGCTGTACCTTGGCCCCTTTTAAGCATGACTGGAGCATCTGGGTCAGAGGGGACCAAGTTCCTAGGCTGCAAAGAGCAAGGATGCCCTGGGCCCAGCCCAAGATACCATTGTTTCCTCCTAGGTCTCCAGACCTGTGATGGAAGGGGCTGTCATGAAAACCTCTGACATGCCTTGGAGACATTTTCTCCATTGTCTTGGCAATTAACATTTGGCTTCAGGTTGTATATGGAAATTTCTATAGCCTGGTTGAATTTCTCCTCAGAAAATGGGTTTTTCCTTTCTATCACATTGTCAGGCTGCAAATTTTCCAAACTTTTATGCTGTTTCCCTTTTAAAACTGAATGCTTTTAACAGCACCCAAGTCATCTTGTGAATGCTCTGCTGATTAGAAATTTCTTCTGCCAGATACCCTAAATCATCTTGCTGAAGCTCAAAGTTCCACAAGTCTCTAGGGCAGGGGCAAAATGCCACCAGTTTTTGTGCTGAAGCATAGCAAGAGTCACCTTTACTCCAGTTACCAAAAAGTTCTTCATCTCCATCTGAGACCACCTCAACCTGAATTTCATTGTCCATATCACTTTCGGCATTTTGGTCAAAGCCTTTCGACAAATCTCTAGGAAGTTCCCAACTTTACCACATTTCCCTGTCTTCTTTTGAGCCCTCCAAATGTTTACAACCTCTGCCTGTGACCAAGTTCCAAAGTCGCTTCCACATTTTGGGGCAACTTTAGAGCAGCACCCCACTCTACTGGTACCAATTTACTGTTTTAGTCTGTTTTCACACTGCTAATAAAAATATATGCGAGACTGGGTAATTTACAAATAAAAAGAGGTTTAATCGACTCACAGTTCCACATGGCTGGGGAGGCCTCACAATCATGGCAGAAGAAGGGGAAAGTCACGTCTTACATGGATGGTGGCAGGCAAAGAGAGAGAACTTGTGCAGGGGAACTCTTCATTATAAAAACTTCAGATCTCATGAGACTTATTCACTATTATGAGAACAACATGGGAAAGACCAATCCCCATGATTCAATTGCCACCCACTGAGTCCCTCCCATTACATGTGGGAATTGTGGGAGATACAATTCAAGATAGATTTTGGTGGGGACACAGCCACATCATATCATGGTGTTTAAGCTACTTTCGCATTCTGACTACTGATCCCTTGTCATATAGATACTTTGCAAATATTTTCTCACATTTTGTAAGTTGTCTCTTCACTTTGTTGATTGTATACTTTTGTGTGCAGAATCTTTTTAACTTGTTGTGATATCATTTGTCCATATTTGCTTCGTTGGCTTTGCTTGTGGGAGTATTGCTCAAGAAATTTTTGCCCAGTTCAATGTTCTGTAGATTTCCCCCAATGTTTTCTTGCAGAAGAATCAGACTTTGAGGTTTTAGATTGAAGTCTTTCATCCACTGTGTTTTGATTTTTGTATATAGTGAGAGATAGTGGTTTAGTTTCATTCTTCTGCATGTGGATATTCAATTTTGCCAGCACCATTTATTGAAAAGATTGTCATTCTCCAGTGTAGGTTCTTGGCATCTTTATCAAAAATGAGCTTACTGTAGGTGTGTGGATTTATTTCTGGATCATTTATTCTGTTTCATTGGTGTATATGTCTGTTTTTATGCCAGTGCCATGTTGTTTTAGTCACTATAACTCTGTAGTATAATATGAAGTCAAGTAATGTGATTTCTTTCAGTTATTCTTTACACTTTTTTAAAATTATTATTATTATACTTCAAATTCTAGGGTACATGTGCACAACATGCAGGCTTGTTACATATGTATACATGTGCCATGTTGGTGTGCTGCACACATTAATTCATCATTTACATTACGTATATCTCCTAATGCTATCCCTCCCCTCTCCCACCACACCATGACAGGCCCCAGTGCATGATGTTCCCAACCCTGTGTCCAAGTGTTCTCATTGTTCAATTCCCACCTATGAGTGAAAACATGCGGCTTTTGGTTTTCTGTCCTTGTGATAGTTTGCTCAGAATGATGGTTTCCAGCTTCATCCATGTCCCTACAAAGGACATGAACTCATCCTTTTTATATGGCTGCATAGTATTCCATGGTGTATATGTGCCACATTTTCTTAATCTAGTCTATCAGTGATGGACATTTGGGTTGGTTCTAAGTCTTTGCTATTGTGAATAGTGCCACAATAAACATACGTGTGCATGTGTCTTTATGGCAGCGTGATTTATAATCCTTTGGATATATACCAAGTAACGGGATGGCTGGGTCAAATGGTATTTCTAGTTCTAGATCCTCGAGGAATCACCACACTGTCTTCCACAATGGTTGAACTAATTTACAGTCCCATCGACAGCATAAAAGTGTTCCTATTTATCCACACCCTCTCCAGCATCTGTTGTTTCCTGACTTTTAATGATCACCATTCTAACTGGTGTGAGCCTCAGCCTCCCAAGTAGCTGGGACTACAGGCACCCACCAACATGCCTGGCTAATATTTTTGTATTTTTGAGTGGAGTTGGGGTTTCACTGTGCTAGCCAGGATGGTCTCGATCACCTGACCTTGTAATCTGCCCGCGTCAGCCTCCCAAAGTGCTGGGATTACAGACATGAGCCACCACACCTGACCCAGTTTCAGCTTTCTACATATGGATTTCCCAGCACCATTTATTAAATAGGGAATCCTTTCCTCATTTCTTGTTTTTGTCAGATTTGTCAAAGATCAGATGTTTGCAGATTTGTGGTACTATTTCTGAGGGCTCTGTTCTGTTCCATTGGTATATATCTCTGTTTTGGTACCAGTACCATGCACACAAAGGGAAGCCCATCAAACTAACAGAGAATCTCTCTGCAGAAACTCTACAAGTCAGAACAGAGTGGGGGCCAATATTCAGAATTGTTAAATAAAAGAATTTTCAACCCAGAATTTCATATCCAGCCAAACTAAGCTTCGTTAGTGAAGGAGAAATAAAATCCTTTATAGACAAGCAAATGCTGAGAGATTTTTCTCACCACCAGGCCTGCCTTACAACAGCTCTTGAAGGAAGCATTAAACATGGAACGGAACAACCAGTACCAGCCACTGCAAAAACATGCCAAATTGTAAAGATTATCGATGCTAGGAAGAAACTGCATCAACGAATGAGCAAAATAACCAGCTAACATCATAATGAGAGGATCAAATTCCCACATAACAATATTAACCTCAAATGTAAATGGGCTAAATTCTCCAATTAAAAGAAACAGACTGGCAAATTGGATAGAGTCAAGACCCATCAGTGTGCTGTATTCAGGTGACCCATCTCATGTGCAGAGACACACATAGGCTCAAAATAAAGGGATAGAGGAAGATCTACCAAGCAAATGGAAAACATCAAAAAAAGAAGGGTTTGCAGTCCTAGTCTCTGATAAAACAGACTTTAAACCACCAAAGATCAAAAGCGACAAAGAAGGCCATTACATAATGGTGAAGGGATCAATTCAACAGGAAGAAGTAACTATCCTAAATACATATGTATCCAATACAGGAGCACCCATATTCATAAAGCAGGTCGTTAGAGACCTGCAAAGAGACTTAGACTCCCACACAATAATAATGGGAGACTTTAACACTCCACTGTCAACATTAGACAGATCAACGAGACAGAAACTTAACAAGGATATCCAGGAATTGAACTCATCTCTGCACCAAGCGGACCTAATAGACCTCTGCAGAACTCTCCACTCCAGGTCAACAGGATATACATTTTTCTCAGCACCGCATCACACTTATTCCAAAATTGACCACATAGTTGGAAGTAAAGCACTCCTCAGCAAATGTAGAAGAACAGAAATTATAACAAACTGTCTCTCAGACCACAGTGCAATTAAACTAGAACTCAGGATTAAGAAACTCACTCAAAGCTGATCAACTACATGGAAACTGAACAACCTGCTCCTGAATGACTACTGGGTACATAACGAAATGAAGGCAGAAATAAAGATGTTCTTTGAAACCAATGAGAACAAAGACACAACATACCAGAATCTCTGGGACACATTTAAAGCAGTGTGTAGAAGGAAATTTATAGCACTAAATGCCCACAAGAGAAAGCAGGAAAGATCTAAAATTGACACCCTAACATCACAATTAAAAGAACTGGAGAAGCAAGAGCAAACACATTCGAAAGCCAGCAGAAGGCAAGAAACAACTAAGATCAGAGCAGAACTGAAGGAGATAGAGACACAAAAAACCCTTCAAAATATGAATGAATCCAGGAGCTAGTTTTTTGAAAAGATCAACAAAATGCATAGATCGCTATCAAGACTAATAAAGAAGAAAAGAGAGAAGAATCAAATAGATGCAATAAAAAATGATAAAGGGGATATCACCACTGATCCCACAGAAATACAAACTACCATCAGAGAATACTATAAACACCTCTCTGGAAATAAAATAGAAAATCTAGAAGAAATGGATAAATTCCTGAGCACATACACCCTCCCAAGACTAAACTAGGAAGAAGTTGAATCCCTGAATAGACCAATAACAGACTCTGAAATTGAGGCAATAATTAATAGCCTACCAATCAAAAAAAGTCCCAGACCAGATGGATTCATGTCTGAATTCTACCAGAGGTACAAAGAGGAGTTGGTACTATTCCTTCTGAAACTATTCCAATCAATAGAAAAAGAGGGAATCCTCCCTGACTCATTTTAGGATGCCAGCATCATCCTGATACCAAAGCCTGGCAGAGACACAACAAAAAAGTGAATTTTAGACCAATATCCCTGATGAACATCGATGCAAAAATCCTCAATAAAATACTGGCAAACCAAATCCAGCAGCACATCAAAAAGCTTATCCACCACAATCAAGTTGGCTTCCTCCCTTGGATGCAAGCCTGGTTCAACATATGCAAATCAATAAACGTAATCCAGCATATAAAGAGAACCAAAGACAAAAACCACATGATTATCTCAATAGATGCAGAAAAGGCCTTTGACAAAATTCAACAGCCTTCATGCTAGAAACTCTCAATAAACTAGGTATTGATGGGACATATCTCAAAATAATAAGAGTTATTTATGACAAACCCACAGCCAATATCATACTGAATGGGCAAAAACTGGAAGCACTCCATTTGAATACTGACACAAGACAGGGATGCCCTCTCTTACCACTCCTATTCAACATAGTGTTGGAAGTTCTGGCCAGGGCAATCAGGCAGGTGAAAGAAATAAATGGTATTCAATTTGGAAAAGAGGAGGTCAAATTGTCCCTCTTGCAGGTGACATGATTGTATATTTAGAAAACCCCATCGTCTCAGCCCAAAATCTCCTTAAGCTTATAAGCAACTTCAACAAAGTCTCAAGATACAAAATTAGCGTGTGAAAATCACAAGCATTCCTATACACCAATAACAGACAAACAGAGAGCCAAATCAGGAGTGAACTCCCATTCACAATTGCTTCAAAGAGAATAAAATACCTAGGAATCCAACTCACAAGGGATGTGAAGGACCTCTTCAAGGAGCGCTACAAACCACTTCTCAGTGAAATAAAAGAGGACGCAAACAAATGGAAGAACATTCCATGCTCTTGGAGAGGAAAAATCAATATCGTGAAAATGGCCATACTACCCAAGGTAATTTATACATTCAGTGTCATCCTCATCAAGCTACCAATGACTTTCTTCACAGAATTGGAAAAAACTACTTTAAAGCTCATATGAAACCAAAAAAAAAAAAGAGCCCACATTGCCAAGCCAATCCTAAGCAAAAAGGACAAAGCTGGAGGCATCATGCTACCTGACTTCAAATTATACTACAAGGCTACACCATTCTTTATGCTTAGAATAGCTGTGGCTACTCGGTGTCCTTTATGGTTCTATATAGACTTTAGGTTTGTTTTTTTTTTTTTTCTCTTTATGTGAAGAATGTCATTAGTATTTCGATAGAGTTTGCGTTGAATCTGTATATAGCTTTAAGTAGTATGGATATTTTAACAATATTGATTCTTTCAATCCCTGAACATAAAATAGTTTTTCATTTTTTTTCCTCTTTACTTACCTTCATTAGTATTTTAGATTTTTTGTGATACAAGTCCTTTCACTATTTGGTTAATTTAATGCCTAGTGTTTCATTTTTTTTAAAATTTTTATTTATTTATTTTTTTATTATTATACTTTAAGTTCTAGGGTACATGTGAATAACGTGCAGGTTTGTTACATATGTATACTTGTGCCATGTTGGTGTGCTACACCCATCAATTCGTCAGCACCCATCAACTCGTCATTTACATCAGGTATAACTCCCAGTGCAATTCCTCCTCCCTCCCCCTTCCCTATGATAGGCCCTGGTGTGTGATGTTCCCCTTCCCGAGTCCAGGTGATCTCATTGTTCAGTTTCCACCTATGAGTGAGAACATGCGGTGTTGGTTTTCTGTTCTTGTGATAGTTTGCTAAGAATGATGGTTTCCAGCTGCATCCATGTCCCTACAAAGGACACAAACTCATCCTTTTTTATGGCTGCATAGTATTCCATGGGTATATGTGCCACATTTTCTTAATCCAGTCTGTCACTGATGGACATTGGGTTGATTCCAAGTCTTTGCTATTGTGAATAGTGCCGCAATAAACATACGTGTGCATGTGTCTTTGTAGTAGAAATTTATGATCCTTTGGGTATATACCCAGTAATGGGATGGCTGGGTCATATGGTACATCTAGTTCTAGATCCTTGAGCAATTGCCATACTGTTTTCCATAATGGTTGAACTAGTTTACAATCCCACCAACAGTGTAAAAGTGTTCCTATTTCTCCACATCCTCTCCAACACCTGTTGTTTCCTGACTTTTTAATGATTGCCATTCTAACTGGTGTGAGATGGTATCTCATTGTAGTTTTGATTTGCATTTCTCTGATGGCCAGTGATGATGAGCATTTTTTCATGTGTCTGTTGGCTGTATGAATGTCTTCTTTTGAGAAATGTCTGTTCATATCCTTTGCCCACTTTTTGATGGGGTTCTTTGTTTTTTTCTTGTACATTTGTTTGAGTTCTTTGTAGGTTCTGGATATTAGCCCTTTGTCAGATGAGTAGATTGCAAAAATTTTCTCCCACTCTGTAGGTTGCCTGTTCACTCTGATGATAGTTTCTTTTGCTGTGCAGAAGCTCTTTAGTTTAATTAGATCCCATTTGTCAATTTGGCTTTTGCTGCCGTTGCTTTTGGTGTGTTAGACATGAAGTCCTTGCCCATGCGTATGTCCTGAATGGTACTACCTAGATTTTCTTCTAGGGTTTTATGGTATTAGGTCTAACATTGAAGTCTCTAATCCATCTTGAATTAATTTTCGTATAAGGAGTAAGGAAAGGATCCAGTTTCAGCTTTCTACTTATGGCTAGCCAATTTTCCCAGCACCATTTATTAAATAGGGAATCCTTTCCCCGTTTCTTCTTTCTCTCAGGTTTGTCAAAGATCAGATGGCTGTAGATCTGTGGTATTATTTCTGAGGACTCTGTTCTGTTCCATTGGTCTATATCTCTGTTTTGGTACCAGTACTATGCTGTTTTGGTTACTGTAGCCTTGTAGTATAGTTTGAAGTCAGGTAGCGTGATGCCTCCAGCTTTGTCCTTTTGACTTAGGATTGTCTTGGCAATGCGGGCTCTTTTTGGTTCCATATGAACTTTAAAGCCATTTTTTCCAGTTCTGTGAAGAAAGTCATTGGTAGCTTGATGGGGATGGCATTGAATCTATAAATAACCTTGGGCAGTATGGCCATTTTCACGATATTGATTCTTCTTATCCATGAGCATGGTATGTTCTTCCATTTGTTTGTGTCCTCTTTGATTTCACTGAGCAGTGGTTTGTAGTTCTCCTTGAAGAGGTCCTTCACATCCCTTGTAAGTTGGATTCCTAGGTATTTTATTCTCTTTGAAGCAATTGTGAATGGAATTTCATTCATGATTTGGCTCTCTGTTTGTCTGTTACTGGTGTATAAGAATGCTTGTGATTTTACACATTAATTTTGTATCCTGAGACTTTGCTGAAGTTGCTTATCAGCTTAAGGAGATTTTGGGCTGAGACAATGGGTTTTTCTAAATATACAATCATGTCATCTGCAAACAGGGACAGTTTGACTTCTTTTTCCTAACTGAATACCCTTGATTTCTTTCTCTTGCCTGATTGCCCTAGCCAGAACTTCCAACACTATGTTGAATAGGAGTGGTGAGAGAGGGCATCCCTGTCTTGTGCCAGTTTTCAAAGGGAATTTTTCCAGTTTTTGCCCATTCAGTATGATATTAGCTGTGGGTTGTCATAAATAGCTCTTATTATTTTGAGGTATGTTCCATCAATACCGAATTTATTGAGAGTTTTTAGCATGAAGGGCTGTTGAATTTTGTCAAAGGCCTTTTCTGCATCTATTGAGATAATCATGTGGTTCTTGTCTTTGGTTCTGTTTATATGCTGGATTATGTTTATTGATTTGTGAATGTTGAACCAGCCTTGCATCCCAGGGATGAAGCCCACTTGATCATGGTGGATAAGCTTTTTGATGTGCTGCTGGATCCGGTTTGCCAGTATTTTATTGAGATTTTTGCATCGATGTTCATCAGGGATATTGGTGTAAAATTCTCTTTTTTTGTTGTGTCTCTGCCAGGCTTTGGTATCAGGATGATATTGGCCTCATAAAATGAGTTAGGGAGGATTCCCTCTTTTTCTATTGATTGGAATAGTTTCAGAAGGAATGGTACCAGCTCCTCCTTGTACCTCTGGTAGAATTCAGCTGTGAATCCATCTGGTCCTGGACTTTTTTTGGTTGATAGGCTATTAATTATTGCCTCAATTTCAGAGCCTGCTATTGGTCTATTCAGGGATTCTACTTCTTCCTGGTTTAGTCTTGGAAGAGTGTAAGTGTCCAGGTGTTTCATTTTATGTGTGGCATTTATAAATGGGATTCCTTTTTGTTTCTTTTCATATAATATCCTTTTGGTGTATAGAGATGCTAGTCATTTTTGTATGTAGTTTTTGTATCTTGCAATGTTACTCAATTTGTTTATCCGTTCTTATAGGTTTTTGTGAATTCATTAGGTTTTTTTCAAATATAAGATCACATCATCTGCAAAGATAATTTGATATCTTTGTTTCTAATTTTGTTGACCTTTATATCTTTCTCCTGTCTGAATAATCCAGGTATGATTTCCAGTACTATGTTGAATGAGTGGTAACAGTGAACATTCTTGTCATGTTCCATATCTGAGAGGAAAATATTTCAGTTTTTCCCCAATTAGCATGATACTACTAGCTATGGGTGTATTGTGTATGGTTGTATTGTGTTTAGGTATGTTCTTTCTGTACGCCATTTTTTAAGGGTTTTAATCAGGAACGAATGCTTAATGTTATCAAATTAATTTTCAGCATCAACTAAAATTATATTATTTTTGTCTTTCATTGTGTTGATAGGATGTGTTCATTGATTGATTTGTGTATGTTGAACCATCCTTGCATCACAGGGATAAACTCCAGTTGGTCATGATGAATGATCTTTCTAATGCATTGTTAAATTTGGTTCACTAAAATTTTGTTGAAGATTTTTGCCTCAATGTTTATCAGATATATTGGGCTGTATACTTTTTTTTAAAAAAATGTGTGTTTGTCTGGCTTTGTTTTCAGGATAATACTGGCCTCATACAATGAGTTGGAAAGTAATCCCTCCTCCTCTATTTTTAGGAATAGTTTAAATAGGATTGCTATTAGTTCTTCTTTAAATGTTTGGTAGAATTCAGCAGTGAAGCCATAGGGTCCCAGACTTTTCTTTAGTGGGAGACTTTTTATTATGACTTCCATCTCATTACTTGTGACTTGTCAGTTCAGATTTTGGATTTTGTTACAGTTAAATTTTGATAGGTCATATGTATCTAAGAATTAATCATTTTTTTTCAAGATTTTTCAATTTATTGGTGTATAGTTGCTCATAGTAGTCTCTAATGATCATTTGAATTTCTATAGTATCAGTTGGAATTGTTATGTCTCTTTTTGCATTTCTGATTTATTTATTTGAATTTTTCTCTATTTTTTTCTTAGGCTAAACTACTTCCTGTCTACTGCCTATGTTTGGTCAAGGCCCTGGGGCTCTACGTTAATCAGGTGGCAAAGCCAGCTAGGCCTATGCCCTTCCCTTCAGGGCAGCAAGGTCTCTCAGGCTTTGGGTGGGTCCAGAAGTGCTAATCAGGAGTCAGGGGTAGAACTAAAAACCTTATAATTCTACCTGGTTTTCTATTGTACTGTGACTGAGTTGGCACTCAAACCCCAAGATACACTTCTTCTCTTGCCAGACTACCACCAGTGTTCCCTTAAGGCCCAAGGTCTCTTATGTCACCTTGTTGTGAATACTGCTTGGCCCAGGATTCACTCTTCAGGGCAGTGGGCTCCCCTCTTATCCAGGGCAGGTCCAGACATCTCATCCAAGTGTGAAGTCCTGGAAACAGGAACTGCCAAAGCCCTCTTGGTGCTCTACCCCTCTGTGGCTTTGCTGGTACCTGATGTTAAAGACAATGTCATATTTACTTTTCCCTCTGCTTCTCTCAAACAGAAGTTTTGTCTGGTAGCCGCCACAACTGATAATTTTCTGAGTCTCGCCTGAAGCCAGCAAGTCTCAGAGTCTCACCCAGGGTTCTCAAGGTAGATCTGAGTACTGCTGTGGATTACTTAGGGCCCAAGGGCTCTTCAGTTAGCAGATGGTAAATGCTACCGGGATTCAGTACTTTTCTTCAAGGCAGTGAGTCTGCTTCTGGCCCAGGTTGTGTTTAGGAATGTCATCTAGGCACTATGGCCTGGAACCGGGGCCTCACAACTCTGACTGGTGTCCTATTCTGCTGTGACTGAGCTGGTATTCAAAATGTGAGACAAAATCCTCCCCACTGTTTCCTCAAGCAGATGGAAGGGATAGCTTTTGGAGCCATGAGCTATGCCACCTGCTGTTAGGGGATGGTTGATGTTAGCATTTCCCTGGCTGCCCCAGCTGGTGTCTCAGTATGTTTCATGACCCCAGTTCACTGTCTCTGGGCCTATTTCAGCACTAGAACTTATATAAATGTTGCAGTCATTACAGCCTAAACTACCTTTCAAGTTCATTTAGAGTCTTGGAGCACTGTAGCCCTTGGTGGTGAAATTTGTAGGAACCTAAGTTCCTGGAATTGGTGATTCTCTTCTGGCTAGGGATCCTTAAATGATCCCTCAGTGCGGGGGTGGTGGGGGGTGTCAGCTCAGTTTAGTCGGGTTTTCCTTTCTGCTCTTACAGGACAACACTGAATTCAGTGTCTCATCATTGCTGTGTTCTTCTTCCACCAGCACCCAGAGATGCCGTACATACTAGGGTTCTGCTGCCAAGGGAGGGGAATGGGTGACCTCTGTGATTCAGGCCTGTTTTCTTTCTCTTCAGTGCCTCTTTCAGCAATATGAAGTTAAAATCAGGTACTGTAAGTGCTCACCTGGTATTTTTTCTTATGAAGCTGTTTTTGTTTTGTTTTTGTTGTTTTCTGTGTAGATATTTTTAAACCTAGTGTCCTTCCTGTAGGGCAGGATTGGTAGAGCTTTCTATTCCATCATCTTGCTCCACCTCTGCTACACACAAACTTTTAAATTAAAATAAAAACATTATTCAATATGGAATTTCAGGGGACTTTTATTTTTGTTCTTGTATCTTTCTATATGGATTGATTTATTTTTTACAGTGAGCATATATTATTTTATAAGAGTAGCATAATTTAAAAATAAAAATATGGTATCTTAGTGACTGATATGGTCTGGTTCTCTGTCCCCACCCAAATCTCATTCTGAATTGTAATCCAAACTGTAATCCCCACATGTTGCAGGAAGGACCTGGTGGGAGGTGATTAGATCAGGAAGGCAGTTCCCCCATGCTGCTCTTATGATAGTGAGTTCTCACAGGATCTGATGGTTTCATAAGGGGCTTTTCCCTTCTTCGCTCTGCACTTCTCCTTCTTGCTGCCATGTGAAGAAGGATGTGTTTGCTTCGCCTTCTGCCATGACTGCAAGTTCCCTGAGGCCTCCCCAACAATGCAGAAATGTGAGTCAATTAAACCTCTTTCCTTTATAAATTACCCAGTCTTGGGTATGTCTTTGTTAGCAGTGTGAGAACAGATTAATACAGTGACCTAAAGTAATAAGCAGATAATTTGTGCCTAAAACAAGCTCAAAATTTGACTCAGGTTCTTACAATTTAAGGAGAGATAAATTTTCCAATATATTTAACTCAGATAATTGTCATGGGCTTTTGTTTTCACCTCTAGCCTTTGACTAGAGTTGTATAGAGAATTTTCAACAAAGCATGGCTTTGAAATTAGCCTTTGCCTCTGTTTTTAACTTTGTGTGGCCACCTCATTTTCATACCCTATGGGTATTTTTACTGGGTTTATTCCCTCTTTCATATATTTTTATCTAGCCAGATTATTTTGCACTGATGGTCATTTGCTAAGATTCAAGCACTGTCTAGGGAGCTTCAGAAAACCTTACTTATGAAATGCCCAGTTGTTGGATTGCTGGAGCTGAGCTCTTTCCTGAGCTATTGGATGCTTTGCTAATTGCTCCAGAAAAGGAGCCAATATCTTTTCTCTATTTAATGCTGATACTTATTTGCAATTTGCTTCAAATTTTCCTTACAAAGATCCTTAACATTAGAGTAAATGAAAGCTGCAATTTCTGTTTTTGCAAAATGTATCACACTTTATTTTTGTAATGGGGGAAAAAATCACCCTTATTACTGTATCTGGATTCCTTCAGCCTTGTTAAGAAAGGTCCTGAAAGTAGAATTTCTTAAGGATCTCTGGCTATCCAGTTAAAAGTATACTGCTTTGCTGTGTTTACTGTGCATGGCATTGTACAACTGTGAAGTTTCCATAAGATTACAACAACAGCAATTTTTATTTTCGGTCCCATAACCCTTGTATTTACAGGAAATTTCCACCTTGATTTCACTGGACTTAAGGAAACAATAGGAAAATAAAGTTTTAGTTATGCAAATATAAAATTTATCAAAGGAGGATGCATAGCAGTTGGATTTGATGAAAGCTCAGACTGGTTTTCAATGTTTACTGCTTGTCACCAAATTAAATTTCAACTTACATTTAGTAAGAGGATTACAACATTTAAACAAATAATAACTTTACACAGCAAAATCTAATTATGTTTGTTTAGCCTTGTGCTTTGGATCACTCACAGGAAAGGGGTTTGGAAGAGCCGATATAAAGTGCTCAGTATTCATCATCTCACACACTGTATTATTTGATCAAAGGCCACATTTTAGATTCCACTACCTTCTAGACCCAAACTAAGCAGCAATAGATCTGCTTACTCATTTTTCTTCCAATGACTTAGGGGAATTCACAAGAGATACTATTTTACTTTTTGTATTAACAATATTTCAGAACAAATTAACTGCAAGATTCATGATAATGTAATGTAGTTTAACTAAAAATGTATTTCATGGCCATTACTTGACAACATATTGGAATACACCGCTACAATACTCAAGAAATTAAATAAAAAGAAAATTGATGTGATAGCATCTTTTAAACTTAAAGAGACACAGAGAACTTATTAAGCAAATGTGCCATTATATTTCTCTCCTGTAAGCTTAATATTTGCATGAATATAGGCATAAACACAGTCCATATATCTTTCAAATATCAAAATGTTATGTTGAGTACTATCTCATTGTTTGAATTTTTGGAAGATGTCCAAAAACATTTTATATAGGTTTTATCTAAATTTTAGAACCCAGAAGCATTGATATGAAAAAAAATATACAAACACCTGGTGTCTAGAAAGCTAAACATATAAAAAGAGATCTTTCCAAGATTATTATAGAATTAAACAATAAGCATCCTAAGACTTTTCTCTTTGGAGAATGTAAAATAATGTAAGTTATACCATGACTAGGAATATAAGAGAAGTCTTGAGAGTTGCAAGGTGTGCTGATAAATAGCTTACATACTTCCAAATCAAAGAACAAAATGCTATTGTCATTTTTTATGAAAATTTATTTTTAACCGAAGTCTTTGAAATTGCCTGCTCCCTCCCACACTCACCACTGACACCACACACACACAAACAAACTACTGGAAGTTATTTTAAAAACCGGGCTACTGATTTTTTAAATATCACACACTACTTTAAGAACAAGTGAGAGAGAAGGAAATGAGCTGCTGATGTTGAAAGTGATAGTCAGTGTAAAAGCTCCTGCCTTGTACCAATCCTATTCTAAATATGTACCTATTGTTTTCTCTTTGGTGTGTGTGAAATCAGGTAGGACCTAGAAGACAGGAGGTGAATATGGTGAGAAAAAGTGCAGAGAAAAACAGAGCCTGCTCAAAAGAGAAAATGGCAGATACTTAATTTGTCTAAAAATGTTGAGGAAGACAAAAAACTAATAGAGGTTACAGGGCAAATTCAAAAAAATGTTTATTCTGTTATTTATATGAATATGAATAATAGAATGTAGGACATTCTCACAATTGGCATAGAAATAGTAATATTGTCAAAGGGAGGGTATTTCTTAGTAATTCATAAATGTTTCCACAGTTATGAGAATTAAAGTGCTATGCTCAAGATGATTTCTTGTTTGGAGGCATACTAACATGGGTGTTTTTCCACATTTGTTTATTCATCAAATATTTATTGAATACAGGGTATGAACCTGTCATTTTTCCTGAAACTGGATGGCGAACAAATCTGACAGACTCCCTGCCTTCATGAAGCTGCCAATTCATGAATATGGATGATTGTTTACAAGAAGCAGAACCAACGTAGTTGGTGCTATTTCAGTAACTCATTCCTTTTTATTGCTGAATAGTACTCCATTTTATGAAGGTAGCACTGTTTGTTTATCGGTCTCTTGCTGTTAGACTTTTGGATTACTTTTAGTTTGGGTTATTATTTACAAGTGTGTATGAAAGACTATTGTACCAAGCTTGTGTATGTACATATGTGTATACATTTGTTTTAGAAGTCCTGAAACTGCTGCTGGATGAGGAGGAAGTATGACTGATACCATGTGTAACACTAACAGTAATACAAAGAAAGTAGGTCTACTTATGTTCATTTTGGACAAAGAAGACATTAGAGAGAAGAAAATTACCAGAGATAAAGGAAAAAAATACATAATAATAAAATGTCAGTTTGCTGAAACATAACAATTTTTAATATGTCTGCATCTAACAAGACAGCATGAAAATATGTGAAGAAAAATCTAGTAGAACTGTAAGAAAAAAATAGACAAATCCATTTTTATAGCTGGGGACTTCAACAACATTAATTCAGTTACTGATAAATCAGGCAGGCAGAACATAAGTAAACACATATTGACCAGAACACCACTATCAGTGAACTTGATCTTAGCGATATTAATAGAATACTCCATCCAACAATGGCAAAATACATTCTTTTCCAGCTCACACTGAACATTCACCATGACAGATCACATATTTGGCCATAATGTTCACATGATGAAATTTTTTAAAAATTGAAATCATACAAAGTTCTCAAAACACAATTGAATTAAACTATTAATCCATAACAGAAAGATAAAAGGAATATTGCCAAATATTTGGAAATTATGTAACACATTAATTATTTCAATCAAGTTAATTAATTAAATAACACATGGCTCAAATATTTCTCAAAAGAATTAAAACTATCTGAATTAAATGAAAATAAAGTTTATCAAAATATGTGGAATAGTAATAACAATGTTTAGAGATAAATTTATAACATTGAATACATGTATTAGAAAATAAGAAAGATCTAAGATCAATAACCTTAGCTTCCACCTTAGGAAACAGAGAAATAAAAGCAACTTAGGACTAAAGTAACCAGAAGAAAAAAATTAATAAAAATTAGAGTAAAAATCAATGAAATTGAAAGCAGGAAAATGATGTAAGAAATCTAGAAAACCAAAACCAAATGCTAGTCCTTTGAAAAGATCAATACAGTTCATAAGCCAGTAGCCTGCCTAATCAGGAGAAATGAGAGAGAGAAAGAGAGTGAGAAAGAGAAAGAGAGAAGTTGCAAATACTATTATCAAAAGCAGAGTCATTACTATTGATGAAAAGACTTTAATATTATAACAAAATGTCCTGTGAACAACTCTGTGCCCACAAATTTTATGATATGATGAAATTAACCTATTCCTTGAAATAAATAAACTGGCAACATGCACAAGGAAAAAACAGATAGTCTAAACAGGTACATATCTATTTTTAAAAGTTCAATCAATTATTTATAAATTGCAAAGAGGAAAGTCTTAGTTCAGATGGTTTCACTGAGAAATTCTACCAAATATAAAAGAGATATATAAATTCTCCACGCTGGTATAAAGGACTGTCCGAGATTGAGTAATTTATAAAAGAAAGAGGTTTAATTGACTCACAGTTAGCCATGTCTGGAGAGGCTTCAGGAAACTTACAATCATGGCAAAAGGGGAAGTAAACACGTCCTTTTTCACATGATGGCAGGAAGGAGAAATGCCAATCAAAAGGGGGAAAAGCCCCTTATAAAACAATTGGATCTTATGAGAACTCACTCAGTATCATGAGAACAGCAGCATGGGGGCAGGATTCAATTAGCTCTCCATTGGGTCCCTCCCACCACACGTGGGGATTATGGGAACTACAACTCAAGATGAGGTTTGTGTGGGCACACAGCCAAACCATATCACACACAAACTAAAACATAGTTACTGTTTTTTCCAAATTGTTTTTTTTCAAATTATGGCAAGACAATTTATATAGAAGTTGGTTTTGGGCTACCTCGGTACTTGTAGAAGCTATTGAACACTCTAGGTTTGAAAATAGGTTTCTACCTTTCAAAAAGTGATGAAGTGGATTCCTTTCCTTTTCTCTTTACAGAAATAAACTCATAAGAAAAATAAATAGTATATAAAATTTTGGCCTTAAATATGATGTGGGAGAATTTTACCAGCCAAAGAAAGTAGAAGCAGGGCCTGCAAAAATTGTCTCCACCCTTAGTTTAGTGATACTAGAGAATCATTAGACTGATGGTAAAGAGGAATGAACTTAAACATTGTATAACATGTATAGTGTATAACCTGCCACTGCACTTAATCAGATAAAAAAGATGGGGGAGGGGTAAAATGCATATTTTGCAAAATGCTTAGACATTCTTTAATAAATAAAGTTAATGCTATCATTAGTGGCAGCTCTAAGCAAAACTTTTATCTTTTTTTCCTATGAATAAGCACTCTTTGGGGAGATGAATATTGCTGCAGTCATATTGTGCTTTCAGTTAATGAGATATGGGTTCTATTTGTTAGAGTTTTATGGTAATGAAGCTTATAATTTACTGACAAACTGGCTTGCTTTCAAAACATTCTCTTATTGCACTGAATTTTTTTTTCATCAGAAACATTGATGTGCTAATTTGTGTGTTTATGGCAGCAGATGTGCACCTTCACTAAAAGGCTGCCAGAGTGAGGGAAAGGACAGGAGAGCAAAGAAAGAAGGGGAAAGGTGTTCAGAGCTTTCAATGGGTGATAAACTATAGACATAAATGAAAAAATGGCACAGTTTGTTTGAACATTCATGAACTCATCAAGTATGTTATCTGAAGTATCAAATATTTATCACTAAAATTTGGTTGAGTTACAAATATGCTGAGTGTCAAATCCCTTTATCCAGTGTGAAAACTGAAGGACAAAATTTTTCATTTAAAATTTAATAGCTGTAACAGAAAGCTGTTAAATTAAAAGTAGGTGAAAACCACTTTTCTCCCTTAAAGAGAATATTTTTTTTTCTAAATAAGAAACATTGTAATTATTAGCAATGACTTTCCTGCACAGACCTTCTGAGTTCTGTTTTTTCTCCAGCTCTAAAATTCTATGGCTCATAGGAGGAAAAACATTGTGCCCACGTTTCAACACTACGTTTGTTAATGCCAGCCAAGTAAGGTGTGCAACAAAAATCACGGTATCTTGATATTTCCTTTCATAGGAAATTGAAATATTCTAATCACAGATCTATAATCTGTAATGGAGGACATAAAACCTTGATGATTTTGCAGACACTCTCATTAAACACAAAACAAAACACAGATCTCTATGCAACACATGTAATGAGAAAAAATGAAGGGAGGGTAAGCTGTTTATAGTGCTTTTTATCTTACCAGGGTTTAAGAAACAAGTAGGAGACACAGATGGAAAACATGAATTCATTCATGGCTAGACACTGTAGGTTGAGAGGAGAGGCAGTTATTGATAATATCAGTGAGTTGAAAAGTAGTTTCCAGAAGGTGCATCATAGTCACTTGAGGAAATTAGACACAGAAATCTCAGAAAAGAGCCCTCTGTTTTATGTTTATGCTTTGGGGTAAATGTGCAACCATATACTGACCTCTTATTTTCAGCAAATGCCTGGACATTTGAAATTTATAGAAAACAGTTACTAAACAGTTCCAAAACACTTATAGTAGGCATTATCTCTACCCTCAAACACCTTGCAATCTAACTGGAGAGAATCTATATTTGTATAATAAGTGCACATAAGGAAAGCAATAAATACTAAAGATTTGAACAAATAATTGCTTAAATAAGAATATAATTTAGGCAAAGTAGGGCATTTGAAAACACAAACAATTTTTATTTTTCTTGTGCTCCAGCATCAATTTCTTCTTCTTAAGACTCCATTCAGGCCGGGTGCGGTAGCTCACGCCTGTAATCCCAGCACTTTGGGAGGCCGAGGTGGGTGGATCACTTGAGATCAGGAGTTCAACACCAGGCTGGCCAGCGTGGCAAAACCCCGTCTCTACAAAAATACAAAAAAAGAAAAAAAAATAGCTGAGTCTGGTGGCAGGCACCTGAACCCCCAGCTACTTGGGAGGATGTGGCAGGAGAATTGCTTGAAACTGGGAGGTGGAGGTTGCAGTGAGCTGCACTCCAGTCTGTGTCAAAAAAAAAAAAAAAAAAGACTTCATTCAAACATGTATTAATTGCATAACCTTTTTTGAGATTCTATTTTATACGGTGTCTGGCAGAGAATAGGCACACAACGTATGTTTATTAAGTGAATAGCATTATCTAGATGTTGGAGATACTCAAAAGAGAAGACACCAATCCAATACTTAAAGCACCTTGGTTTAAAAAAAAAATAGGGAGAAAATGTTTCTGCCCTCACAAACTCTAGGCAGATGAAACTTTTTGAATGTCGTATCTCTTTGCTGCTGTGCTGTGAAAGTGTTTTCTTCCTCCTCCTTTCACTCCTTCTTTTCTCCCTTTTCTTCCTAAAATGTTTATCTTACCAACTGGAGCAGGAGTAGACTTTCTCTACCCGCATCTCCCCATTTAAAGATTATCGATTGCAAGAGAAAAACAAATTTTTACATGGACTAATTAATGTTGTGTTCACTTTCTTAGCTACATATTATGGATTTAACATATGGAGTTTTAAAGTAAAAAATAGAAACCTGAACTTAGATGTAATGGGTAAAATAAAAATAAAATCTCAATTTTTTTGTTATATATCATGCTCATTTAGGGATTAATGGGAAATAATAATAATTATGTTACTAATGATAATATACTAATAACAGTTAACATTTATGGAAAACCTATTACATGAAAGGTGTTGTTCAATGTGATTTTTAAAATTTCCATATATTTTTGGAGAACAGGTGGTGTTTGGTTACATGAGTAAGTTCTTTAGTGTGATTTGTGGTATTTTGGCACACTCATCACCCAAGCAGTATATACACTGTACCTAATTTGTAGTCTTCAATCCCTCACACCCCTCTGATCCTTTTCCCCAAGTCCGCAAACTCATTGTATAATTCTTATGCCTTTGCATCCTCATAGCTTAGCTCCCACATATGAGTAAGAACATACCATATTTGCTTTTCCATTCTTGAGTTACTTCACTTAGAATAATGGTATCCAATTCCATCCAGGTTGCTGCAAATGTCATTATTTTGTTCCTTATTGTGGCTGAATAGTATTTAATGCTGCATATATATGTTTGTGTGTGAGTGTGTGTGTGTGTATATATATATATATATGTGTGTGTATATATATATATATACACATCACAATTTCTTTATCCACTCAATGATTGATGAGCATTCAGGATGGTTCCATATTTTAGCAATTGCAAATTGTGCTGCTATAAACACGCTTGTGCGAGTATCTTTTTTCGTAAAATGACTTTTTTTCCCTCTGGGTAGATACCCAGTAGTGGAATTGCTAGATCAAATGGTAGTTCTACTTTTAGTTCTTTAAGGAATCTCCACATGGTTTTCCATAGTGGTTTTACTAGTTTACATTACCACCAGCAGTGTAAAAGTGTTTCCTTTCCACCTCATCCCCGCCAACATCTATTATTTTTTGATTTTTTGATTGTGGCCATTCTTCCAGGAGTAAGGTCAAATCACATTGTGGTTTTGATTTGCATTTCTTTGATCATTAGTGATGTTGAGCAATCTTTCATATATTTGTTGGCAGTTTGTATATCTTGTTTTGAGAATTTTCTATTCATGTCCTTAGACCATTGTTTTTGATGAGTTTGTTGTTTTGTTTTGTTTTGTTTTGTTTTGCTTTTTCTGGCTAATTTGTTTGAGTTCTTTGTAGATTCTGGATTTTAGTCCTTTGTTGGATATATAGATTGTGAATATTTTCTCTCACTCTGTGGGTTTTCTGTTTACTCTGCTGATTGTTTCTTTTGCTGTACAGGAACTTTTAGTTTAGTTAAGTCACATCTATTTATTATTGTTTTTGTTGCATTTGTTTTTGGGTAATTGGATATGAATTATTTGCCTAAAACTTTGTCTAGAAGGGTTTTTTTTCAATGTTATCTTCTAGAATTTTTTATGGTTTCAGGTCTTAGATTTAAGTCTTTGATCCATCTTGTGTCGATTTTTGTATAAGGTGAGAAATGAGGATCCAGTTTTATTCTTCTACATGTGACTTGCAATTATCCCATCACCATTTGTTGAATACAGTGTTCTTTCTCTACTTTATGTTTTTGTTTGCTTTGACAAAGATCAGTTGGCCCTAAGTATTTGGCTTTATTTCTGGGTTCTCTATTCTGTTCCATTGGTCTATGTGCCTATTGTTATACCAGTACCATGCTGTTTTGGTGACTATGACCTTATAGTATAGTTTGAAGTCAGGTAATGTGATGCCTCCACATTTGTTCTTTTTGCTTAGCCTTACTTTGGCTATACAGGCCAATTTTTGGTTCCAGAAGAATTTTAGGATTGTCTTTTTTTAGTTCTATGAAGAATGATGATAGTATTTTGATGGGAATTGCACTGAATTTGTAGATTCCTTTTGGCAGTATGGTCATTTTTACAATATTGCTTCTACCTACCCATAAGCATGAGAAGTGTTTCCATTTGTTTGTGTTGTCCATGATTTCTTTCAGCAGTGTTTTGTAGTTTTCCTTGCAGAGGTCTCTCACCTCCTTAGTTAGGTATATTCGTATTTTTTTTGTTTTTTTGTGTGTGTTTTGTTTTTGTTTTTTTTTTGTTTGTTTGTTTTGTTTTGCAGCTATTGTAAAAGGGATTGAGTTATTGATTTGATTCTCAACTTGGTCACTGTTGGTGTATAGAAGAACTACTGATTTGTGTACATTGAATTTGTATGCTGAAACTTTGCTGAACTCATTTATCAGTTCTAGGAGTGTTTTGGAAGGATCTTTAGGGTTTTCTAGGTTTGCAATAATGTCATCAGCAAACAGCGACAGTTTGACTTCCTCTTTACTGATTTGGATGCCTTTTATTTTTTTTCTCTTGTCTGATGGCTCTGGATAGGACTTTCAGTACTATTTTGAATAGAACTGGTGAGAGTGGGCATCCTTGTCTCGTTCCAGTTCTCAGAGGGAATACTTTCCACCTTTTCCCCTTCAGTATTATGTTGGCTGTGGGTTTACCATTGATGGTTTTTATTACATTGAGGTGTGTCCCTGTATACCAAGTTTGCTGAGAGTTTTAATCATAAAGGGATCCTGGATTTTGTCAAATGCTTTTTCTGCATCTATGGAGATGATAACGTAATTTTTAAAAATTCTGTTTATGTGGTATATAAGATTTATTGACTTTCATGTTAAACCATCCTTGCATCCCTGTATGAAACCCACTTGATCATGGTGGATTATCTTTTTGATATGCCATTGGATTCAGTTAACTAGCATTTTGTTAGGGATTTTTACAATGACATTTGTCACTGATATTAGCCTGTAGTTTTCTTTTTTTGTTACATCCTTTCCTAGTTTTGGATTTATGGTGATGCTGGCTTCATAGAATGATTTAGGAAGGATTTCCTCTTTCTCTATCATGTGGAATAGTGTCAATAGGAATTGAACCAATTCTTTGAATGCCTAATATAATTTAGCTGTGACTCCATCTGTTCCTGGACTTTTCTTTGTTGGCAATTTTTTTTATTACCACTTCAATCTCACTGCTTGTCACTGGTATGTTCAGGGTTTCTAATTCTTCCTGGTTTAATCTAAGAGATTTATATATTTCCAGGAATTTATCCATCTCCTCTAGATTGTCTAGTTTTGTGCATAAAAGTGTTTATAGTAACCTTGAATAATCTTACATATTTCTGTGGTGTCAGTTGAAAAATCTCCTGTTTCATTTCTAATTGAGCTTATTTGGATTTTCTCTTTTTTTCTTGGTTAGTCTTTCTAATGGTCTATCAGTTTTATTTATCTTTTTCAAAAAATCTACTTTTGTTTCATTTTTCTTTTGTATTTATTTGTTTGTTTGTTTCAATTTTATTTAATTCTGTTCTGATCTTCATTATTTCTTTTCTTCCGCTTGGTTTGTGTTTAGTTTGTTCTTATTTCTCTAGTTCCTTGAGGCGTGACCTTAGATTGTGTCTTTGTGCTCTTTTAGACTTTTTGATGTTGGCATGTAAGGCTATAAACTTTCTTCTTCACACTACCTTGTTTGTATCCCAGAGATTTTGATAGGTTGTGTCACTATTATTGTTTTAAGTTTAAATAATTTTTTATTTGTACCTTGATTTAATTATTGACACATTGATCATTCAGGAGCAGGCTATTTAATTTCCATGTACTTACATAGTTTTGAGGGTTCCTTTGGAAGTTGATTTCCAATTTTATTCCACTGTGGTCAGAGAGAGTACTTGATGTAGCTTCAATTTTCTTAAATTTTTTAAGACTTGTTTTGTGGCCTATCATATGGTCTATCTTGGAGAATATTCCATGTGCTGATGAGTAGAATGTATATTCTGATGTTGTTGGGTAGATAGTTCTGTAAATATCTGTTAAGTCCATTGTTCTAGGATATAGTTTAAATTCATTGTTTCTTTGTTGATTTTCTGTCTTAATGAACTGTCTAGTGACGTTGGTGGAGTACTGGAATACCTCAGTATTATTGTGTTGCTGTCTATCTCATTTCTTACTTCTACTAGTAATTGTTTTATAAATTTTGGAGCTCCAGATGTGTATATATTTAGGATTGTGATTTTTCCTGTTAGACAGGATCTTTTATCATTACATTATGTCCCTCTTCATGTTTTTTAATTGCTCTTGCTTTAAAGTTTGTTTTGTCTGACATAAGAATAACTACTACTGCTTGCTCTTGGTGTCCATTTGTAGGGAATTTTGCTTTCCACCACATTACCTTAAGTTTATGTGACTCCTTATGTGTTAGGTAAGTCTCTTGAAGGCAGCAGATACTTAGTTGGTAAATTCTTAACCATTCTGCCGTTGTGTGTCTTTTAAGTGGAGCATTTGGGCCATTTACATTAAATGTTAGTATTGAGATGTGAGGTATTATTCTATATATCATGCTATTTGTTGGCTGAATACCTTGTATTTTTAAAATATATTTTGTTGTTGTTTTATAGGTACTGTGAAGTTTATGCTTTAAGGAGGTTCTATTTTAAAGTATTTCAAGGATTTGTTTCAAGATTTAGAATTCCTTTTAGCAGTTCTTGTAGTGCTGGTTTGGTAGTGCCTATTCTTTTAGCATTTGTTTGTCTAAAAAAGACTATCTTTCATTTATTTATGAAGCTTAGTTTCTCTGGATATAAAATTCTTGGCTGATAATTGTTTTGTTTAATGAGGCAGAAGGTAGGGACCTAATCCCTTCCAGCATGTAGGATTTCTGCTGAGAAATCTGCTGTTAATCTGATAGGATTTCCTTTATAGGTAACCTGGTGTTTTTGCCTCACAGGTCATGATATTTTCTTCATCTTGACTTGGATAACCTGATGACTATGTGCCTAGGTGATGATGTTTCTGGGATGCATTTCCCAGTTGTTCTTTGAGCTTCTTATATCTCAGTGTCTAAACCTCTAGGAAGGCCTGGAAAGTTTTCCTTGATGATTCCCCCAAATGTATTTTCCACACTTTTAGATTTCTCTTCTTCCTCAGGAATGCCAATTATTCTTTGGTTTGGTCTTTTAACATAATCCCAAACTTCTGGGAGCCTTTGTTCACTTTTTAAAAATTCTTTTATCTTTGTCTTTGTTGGATTTGGTTATTTAGAAAACCTTGTCTTCAAGATCTGAAGTTCTTTCTTCTGTTTGTTCAGTTCTATTGCTGTGATTTTCTAGTGCATTTTGCATTTCTATAAGTGTGCCATTGATTTCCAGAAGTTCTGATGGATTTTATTTATGCTATCTATTTCCCTGAAGATTTCTCCTCTCATATCTTGTGCCTGTTTTATTTCACTGAATTGAACTTTACCTATCTCTGGTGCCTCCTTGATTAGCTTAGTAACCCACCCTCTGAATTTTTTTTTCTGGCAAATCAGGGATTTCTTCACGGTTTGGTTCCATTGCTAGTGAGCTAGTTTGATTTTTTGAGGGTGCTAAGAGCCTTGTTTTGTCATATTATCAGAATTTTTTTCTGCTTCCTTCTCATTTGGGTAGTCTATGTTAGAAAGAAGATCTGGTGCTCAAAGGTTGCTGTTCAGATTATTTTGTCCCATGTGGTGCTCCTCTGATGTATTACTCTCCCCCTTTTCCTAGGGATGTGGCTTCCTGAGAACCAAACTGTAGTGATTGTTATTTTCTTCTGGGTTTAGCCACCCAGTGAGGCTAGTGGGTTCTGGGCTGATACTGGGGGATGTTTGCAGAGTTCTGTGGTGTGAATAATCTTCCAGTCTCTCAGTCATAGATAGCAGCACCTGCTCTAGTAGAGGTGACAGGGGAGTGAAATGGACTCTGTGAGGGTCCTTCATTGTATTCTTGCTGTTTACTGCACTAAGTTTTGTGCTGTTGGCCACCTGCCAGGAGGTGGCACTTTCAAGAGAGCATCAGCTGTGGTAGTATGGGGAGAATAAGGCAGTAGGCAGAGTCCTAGAACTCCCAAGAGAATATGACCTTTGTCTTCATCTACTAGTCTGTGTGGAGAAAGACCATCAGGAGGGGACAAGATTAGGCATGTCTGAGCTCAGATTCTCCTAGGGTGGGGCTTGCTGTGGCTGCTGTGAAGGATGAGGTTGTGGTTCCCAGTTCAATTATTTTCCCAGGAGGATTAGGGCTGCCTCTGCTGTGTCATGCGGGTCACCAGGGAAGTGGAGGAAAGTTGGCCTCACTCAACTCCCTACCCCAGTGTGGTTTACACTTAATCCTAATGTCAACTCTATGGAATAGGTATCGTTATGGTCATACCCATTTTACAGATTAGAAAATTGAGGTACAGAGAGTTTAAGTTGTAAATTTAGAATTGTTGAGGAAGATAAAAGAAAATAAATATTTAGGTTGAGCATAGTATATATAAGAAGGAAGAGAAAAGGGAGATCATTGAAGTCTAAAGTAAATACTATGGATGTTTACTTCAACTGAGAAATTCACAGTGCTGTCACTCAGTGTCCTGTGTTGTATCAGAAGTAGTAAAAGCTAAAGGTATTCCTTGAATGTTCTTTTTTTTTTTTTTTTTTTTTTTTTTTTTTTTTTTTTTTTTTTTTGAGACGGAGTCTTGCTCTGTCGCCCGGTCTGGAGTGCAGTGGCCGGATCTCAGCTCACTGCAAGCTCCGCCTCTCGGGTTTACGCCATTCTCCTGCCTCAGCCTCCCGAGTAGCTGGGACCACAGGCGCCCGCCACCTCGCCCGGCTAGTTTTTCGTATTTTTAGTAGAGACGGGGTTTCACCGTGTTAGCCAGGATGGTCTCAATCTCCTGACCTCGTGATCCGCCCGTCTCGGCCTCCCAAAGTGCTGGGATTACAGGCTTGAGCCACCGCGCCCGGCCTCCTTGAATGTTCTTAATGGTTTCTGTTAGCTACCTGAGATTGCCTGAGGTCCTCATGTCACTTCAGGGTTAGCCAAGATAGCTTCATTTGCGGGTAAGCATACCCTCTCCTGGACAGTGTTGGAAATGCACTAGACTTTATGATGCTCAAGCAAGAGAAAAGCCAGGGGACACAGAGGGGCAAATTGCAGAGGCATTTGAATTTAGGTACAGAGGAAAAATTAAAAGTAGTATCCCAAAAACTGGATTTTAGGAAGATGAATCTGACAACTAAATTCAGAAATAAAAAGAAATTAGAGGCAGTGAGATTGGTTAATAAACTATTGCAATTACAGTTAAAATAATGTGAGAACAGGAGCAAGAGTCTTGGGAAAATTTTTAATATTATCTAGCTATTATACCTTATGTTAAATGTCAGAAGCATCGATGTTTCTGGTTATGAACAGATGCAAAGTATGTGACAATTCATTTTAGTTATTTTTACTAGGTTGTATTCCATAACATAAAACAATTTTAGATAATGCAAAGTAAGTTAAATCATCTTGATTGCTGTAAGAATACATGACCATAATCTACCCAGTCAGAAATTGGGATCTTTATTTAGAGTGGAACATTTCATCTTAAAAAGGTAAGAGTTTTAAATGTTAAATTTATAGGTCATATGTACACAAGGTTGCTATTCATATAATTATTGAGAAATAGTTCATACTGACATGTTCTGATAATCACAAATGCATCAAGTGAATCCCCAATGCTTTTACATTAAGAGCATCAACTTGATAGTAACAGAATTAGAAAATATAAGAATGTAATTTACAATAAAAATAATGTTATTTTTACTAGTGAAAAGGACTCTGAATTCATTTAATCACTCTATTTGGGTACTGACTTTTTCAGCTATCATTAATCTAATATTTTATATTAATATATATTTTTTGTTCAAACCTACATGTTGCAATAGCATGAGGAAAGATTTGGATGATCTGATGGAAAGAGACTTGATTGGCATATAAAATAGCAGAATTATATTTCCAGCTATATTACTAACTGTGTGAACTTGGTCAAGTCACAGCACCTCTGTACCTCATCTTCTTTATTTGTAGGTACTGTTTAAATCCTCTTCCAACCCTAACATTAAATACGCACCTTGAAACTCTGCCTAGTGTTAAAAACAACAACAACAGGCTGATATGTCTTGGCAAAGAGATAAAATTAAATGGGAAATCCTGTCTTGTCTGTTTGGCCAGTCACTCAGTTGGGCTTTATTACATGCATCATTGGTACTGTGAAATTTGTCAAAGCGATAAGGCTAGTAATATATCCTTGTCTGGGCTGTAAAAGAGAATTGACATCAATTTCAAGGTTTTAAGCCCTCCCAATCTTATTCTTCAGCTCATTAAATTATTATTTCTTAATGGTATATAGGAAAGAATCAGTAGTCTTGGAGTCAAAAGACCTGAATTTAAGTTTTCTTTCTGCTGCCTACTCACTAGGCTCAAATTTTCTCATCTGTAAAGTGGAAACAGAGATGACAAAATGAGCCTTGCCTACTTCACAACATTGTGGTAAGGAAGAAAGTGTTTTATAAGCCGTAAAGAAATATAATGCAATATATTAGAAATCCACATATTATGAGTAAAGGGACTATGCCCTGACTATATGACAGACCACAAAATCTCTCAACAAAATGCTTTGATTTTCTTGTAAGAAACAAATTGTTGAACTATGCCTAATATTTAGACATTTACCTGGGGATTATTTAGTGTGTAAAACATAATCCTGAAAGAAGGCAGGTTTAAAATTTTGGAATAGAGTGTTCAAAGATTTTTTTTCCCAACAACCACCCTGGAGTCATATATTCAAGAAAGGTTTCCTCTTTCTTGTTAAGGAGCTACTTTTGAATGATCATATAATAGCATGCACATTAGACAAGAAATATGAGTAGTCTGCATAGTTTACATTCTTCCATTAGTTTTCCAACCTCAGGACAAGTTGCAAATGAACAGAACATTATTGGTTTGGAAAAATATATTGATGCAGTCAAGTAGAGACAGAATGTGTGTATTTACAAAGGATAATATTAGGATATAAAATTTTTTTTCCTTCTAATTATGAACTTAGCACTTTCTAAGACAAACATCTTCTAATTATCTCATTTTATGCTTCATCCATTATACAATTCCGTCAAAAAAGCTCTCTGTTCCTCCAATTGATTGACATTGACCAGTTTTTCCTCACTTTCAGTTCACAGTAATGTAATAAGATTAACAACACAATTATTTGCAGTGGGTTGAATCTGTTATTTAATTAAAATAAAAGTTGTCCAAGGGGAACAACTTGTTTGCACAAACACAACAGACTAGAAATTATTCTTGAATTACAATTTATGGAGAAGCAATTTTATGCATTTTATTCTTATTTTTTGTAGTTTTAAATATTTTTATTGTTTTTTTTCTGATGGAATCAGGGGAAGATAGGGTAGTTTTGCTTCATGACCTTTTTTTGTAAGAGAGAATTTGCTAACTGACATGGTAGTAGAAGCATAACATTTCCCTAAATAATCGTGATGTGAGCCTGCAGTACCTAATTATTTGTTTAATCATTATGATACAAATTGCATTCTGCATTCGCTGAGGAAAAAACGGGGCAAGGGGAAGATAAAATAAAAAAGAATTCACTAAAAAGAAATATCTTTAACTACAATTTCAATTGCCATTCTGTTACTAAAATCAAATTAGCATTTCTGGAAGCAGTGTTTTCACCCCTCCTCTAAAGCCACCCTAAAAAATCTGAATGTTAATTATGTTTGCACATGTTTATCTTTAAATGTGAATAGAAAGAATATGTACAGCTTCCCAGAAAGTGGACAGATTCCAGAAGGTTTTAGTGATGCTTTGATAAGGTTTCCTTCCCAGAAGTTACATTTGCACTTTAATTATATTTCTTTTATAGAAATGCAATCACACATGAGCAATGAGAGTCTAACTGTTTGAGGGGAAATAGTGCTTTACAATAACTGCCTTTGGTTGACAAGTTAAGCAATTGATACATTTTTAATTATAACACCTTGGAGCTTTTAAAGAGGTATTGTAGCTTTAAGCAATGAGAACCTCTGAAGCAAGACCTTCTATTGCTTTTGGTCAGGTTGATATAAATTTGCCTCAGGCAGTGCTAGTGGCCAAAAAATACTTTGAGTAGATTAAAAACCAAGGCAGATGGGCGTCTATAAATTGAGAGTGATCAATTTGTAGATAGTTTCCATTGTAACTAGTTTTGACTGTAATTTAAAGTATAATGTATTAACTAAACTCTTTTTATTAGTGGCTCATTTTTATGAATTCCTTATTAACGGTTCAGGAAGAGCTGAATGATACTACGGAGGAGTTACTATTAACAAGTGAAAATAAATCCTAAGGTTTATTTGCTAACTCACTCACTCTCTCCCTGTCTGTGTGTGTGAGATATGTGTGCATGTGTATATATAAATATATACATAGGTGTGTATTTAACTATATTTAAAAGATATGCATACAGCAAGTGTCTATTTTTCCACCAGTCAAATGCCACTTTATGGCACAACCCTGATTGAATCCATAAACTTTCTTAAAAGCCTTGGGGACTGTAAAAACAATGTGGAGAAAAGGAAAAAAAAAATCCAGTTTAGTAATAAGGAGGCAGTCATGCTCCAGTGATTTCCTTAAAATATGGATACTCCCTGGATATACCAGAAGGAATAGCTCCTATCTTAAGAAACGTTAAGAGAAAGAGAGCTGTGTCACAAGGAATGTAATTATAATTGGAACACCATTTATTAGGGGAGTAAATCATAATGTATACCTCAGTCTTAATTTGGTGTCCTGCCACTAAGAAAAATTATGAAGTAAGTAAAGATTGTCTTAGAGCCTGCAGCATCCTTTTCTAGTATCTCTTCCAGATACTCCAGAATAGTCCCTTTTCCATACCCTCAATGTATAGCCAACATCCTTAAGCATTTAAACTTAAGCCCAATCCTTACCAAAACTTGCTATTAAGGAAAAATCTAACAAATATTTTTATCCCAAGGTATTTAAGGTATTTATTCATTTTTAAATTATTTCATTAAAAAATATTTATTAAGGGCTCATGAGGTACCAGGCACTAGATGCTAAGCTGGGGTTTAGTGAAGTCTAAAGCTTACACAAAGTTGATAGACCCACTTAGGAAAGTAAACTGCAAATCATAAATACAGTATTGCATGTAAGGCCTTGAAAGGGGCCTATACAAGTAAAAGCCAGTGGAATGTAAGTTTCATTAGCTTCATAGCAGTAATTCCAAATCTGATGTTAGTGATACAAGTTGACACAACAGACAGAAAGCTCTGTCTTCATGGAGCTGATATTCTAGTAAAATAAACAAATATATTCAATAATGTCTTATACAAAGAAAAAACTGATAAGGTGCTATAGAACAAAGGGGGTGCTGTCTTTGATAGGGTTTCAGAGAGGTTATCTCTGAGAAGGTGACATCTGAACACAGACTTTAATACTTTAGTGACTTAAGGGAATGAACCATAATTGCAGGCAAAGAGGACAGAACGTCTCAAGGCCCAGAGATGAAACTGACTTTAGCATATTCCAGGGAAAATGCAAAAGGCAGTGTAAGGATGAGGTTAGTTATAGCAAACCTGTAAGCCACGATAAGGAGTTTAGATTTCATTCTAGATATGAAGGAATACAACTGGAAGTGTTCAGTAGGGGAGTGAAATGCCTTGATTTCCGGTTACAATGTTCACTCTGGCTGATTTTTGACATAAAGCATACATTCTGATGAGTTTTCAAGTATTACTTCAGAAATAATAATCCTTATGTTACCTGGATCAGAAGCCATTTAATCTTTGCCATTAGAGTCCTCTCTGACCTGACTAAAGGCATAGTCCCACTTCGGACGTGAGACTGCCCCCTGCTGCTCTATCGGCCACCAGTTGCCACTATGCATTAATCATGGACTTTTTGACACCTCAGTTCTGAGATGCTAAGTGGGGCCTTAGCGTTCCACTTCTGTATACCGTATCTTATTGAGTTTCATTGCTAAGTGGGGCCTTAGAGCTCCACTTCTATACACCATATGTTATTGAATTTCGTTGTCTACTCATATGCCAAGACCTTTCAACACTAACTATCCACCTTAATGAACCTTGCTGTGACTCCTGATACTTGCATCTACCATTGTTAACTGTCTAAGTATGTGATCTATCTTAATAAGAATCTCTGCCACTGCCTCTTACTGTCATTAATATTCACAGTCTATGAAATTCAAATGCTGATATAATTGGCTGAAAAATGGGAGACCTAAAAATGGGAGACAAGAAGAATGCATGTGCTTGTGTGTGTGAGAGAGACAGAGAGCAGGATATGTCCTTGTAAATATTAATAGTAATCAGTTAGCACTATCTATGCTAACTACTTACATTTTTGCCTAATTATCCTGCAAACAATTCATGACTGCCATTATATACATCAGATTAACTGGGTTATAAGTGTTATTTGATTACAACAGTAAGTAGCATATATGCATGGTCAGATTTCTTAGTTTCCTATTCAGGTACTAAAGTTGTTTGTCAACAAGTTAAAAAATAAAGGAAATAATGATATTAAATAGTATCAACATAGCTGAAGGACAGCACGTTTTTTTAGGAGCCAAGACTGGAATATGTTGTTTCTTGCAGTGAATAGAGTGAGTTCCATATTGATTTGTGATATTCTTTCTTTAGTCCTTACAAAATCTTTAAAAAAAGAAAAAGGTCACATAAAAAGTATACTATTTTCTTTTTCTCCGGGGTGGATTTCTGGAACCAGCTTTATGTCTTTGTTTCAAGCAGCTTTACATCTTATGCAGAGATTCTTTTCCTTATAAGTGCAATAATTACAGAAATAGCTCTCGGGATCTTGTTATGTTAATTGCATTATTGATTTGTAATAAAAAAGAAATAGAAATGCAATTATTATCTGAAGTGAAATAATAAAGTACCAGTATCTACTGCCATCACTGAAGCAAAATCTAAATTGCCAAAGAAGGTGAATATTATGTTGAGTCAAATAATGTGAAAGGAATATGACAACTTTATGCTTTTGTGCATGAGATATCTATAAAATATTGGATGGAACCCATTCTAAATAATGAATATTTGGTGATTCTAGCCAAAATAATCAGATAGATACTTTTCTTTTACTTTTTCTGAATTTATTGAACAGTTTCAATCATCCAGTGTATTGGTTTCCTGTAGCCCATAAACCAGGAAGCATGCACTTGGACATATCAGTCTTCTCTGAGTCTGACAGGGGAATAATAGATTGCATTTCAGATCTGGGCTGTAATTAAGAATAGAATCATTATATAAATATAAGAGCTACATGTGCTGTTCTGTGAGCTATTTAAAATTAGAGTATTTTAAATTGGATTAGGCAAAGCAGGTAAAAACATTTTCTTAGGAAAACACAGTACTGTGGTCGTAGAATAGATCTGGTTTCTAAATATAAGTTGGCATGACTTATTCTAGTGATTAGCATGTAGATTAAAAAGGTAGTGGGAATGTAAAACTGAGAATTCCTTAACGTATCAATTCTTATGTCTTAGAACCAGTAATTATGATCTAATTATTAATAATGCTAAAGAGAGAATCAATTATAACACATAACATGTTGAACCACTGTAATGCTAGTGCTTAATGCTATATTACCTTAGCATTCAGACCATCTACATAGATGATTTTAATGTATTGAAATTACTAGTGACCTCAATTTATTACATTTCTCCAAAAATTAGATTTCAATTACAACATCTGTCTAAACAATTGAAAAATATTTCTGTCCACAATCAAATTTATCATAAGTCTCTATGAGCTTCTTTTGTGCTTGGCCTTTTACTTTATTGTCTTGTAACCATTGGGCAACAAGTTGATCATTTGCTAGTACAGGATTTGATTTTCCAAGAGAAATATGATACTTGATTTTTTAGGTAAATTTTAAAAATAATGATTAAATGATATGTTGCAGAGCTTGACTCTTTCTTCTGTATGTTTGAATCTCAACTGAGCTCTGTTTTGTTGGAATTTCTGTTAAGATAGTGCCTTATCTGTCACTGTGTGATGTTGCTTCTTTTAAGCTCTGGGACAAATAAGTGTTATAGAAAATGAAGAGGAAACAGTGCACCCAGTATGAGCCAAGGCAGTACTATGCATGAGAAAGTTAGGCAATGAAACTAGGTGCTTAATTATTACTAAGCTTGAAGTTTTACTCCCAATACTTTTCCTGCTCAACTTTTGTTCTGTTTTACGTTCAGCAAATTGTTTTATCTCCTACATCATATTCAGTACTGGAAAACAAGGACAGCAAGTATTTCATTCTGAGGTGCAGGGCTAAGAAAAACGAGTGTCTTTCAAACTTTTATTTTATGCCAACAAAGCAGACTGAAATCCCCGCTATGTTGTTATTAATTATAATAAATAATTATTTTCAGTAATCACCAGCCCTAACCCATGATCCTAAAATGTGCCTGTGTAGTCAACAGGCAAAGGATTGACATTCGGCTAAAATATATGGAGGTTTCAAATCTGGCAATAGGAAGCACATGTATCATAGCTCTTCTATAGAAAATGACCTGTTTGTTCAGAGTCTGGTCTAATGAAGACCAATCAGTCTGCTGTTAATGAAGAGAGAGCGTTAGGGTCATAGAAAACCATTATTACTGTTGGCCCTGATTTCAAATGAACAAGGAAAACAAACAGCTGTCCAAGTGGAAATTAGTTTTTCTCTCTTCCTTTGCCTTTTAAATAATCAAAACCGAGTCCCCAAAGACTGACTATTTCACAAGTACTTTGTTTGTTGTGTTTATTGGAAGTATAGCTTCACATTTGTTGGAAGTATAACTTCACATTTGCACATTTGTTAGACAAAGCATGTTGTCAATTCATGTATATAGATGGAGTGTCGCTCTTGTTGCCCCATGCTGAAGTGCAGTGGCACAATCTCTACTCACTGCAACCTCCACCTCCTGGTTCAAGCGATTCTTCTGCCTCAGCCTCCTGAGTAGCTGGGATTACAGGCACCTGCCACCGCGCCCAGCTTTTTTTTTTTTTTTTTTTTGTATTTTTGGTAGACACAGGTTTTCACCATGTTCTCCAGGCTAGTATCAAACTCCTGACCTCAGGTGATCTGCCCACCTCGGCTTCCCAAAGTATTGGGAATACAGACGTGAGCCACCGCACATGGTCCATAAGGTTTCTAAATGAGTATTTGCATATGAGATGCCCCCACATCATTGAGGCCCATTCAGATTGCTCACCTGGTTGTGTGCATACTAGCTTCAATGCAGTCATCTTAAAATGAACACTATCAGTCTCAGAGACTAACTTTTCAAAGTGCGAATTGTTCACAAGACTGCTAGCAAACTGTGTGGATTTTGCAAATGCATTATCGTACCAATATGTTTAAATTAGCAATGATAAAATGTCCTTACCTTACAAATGCTACTCTTTTTTAATTTAATTTTATTTTTTTTTACAGATGGAGTTTTGCTCTTGTTGCCTATGCTGGAGTGCAGTGGCGCCATCGCAGCTGACGGCAACCTCCGCCTCCGGGATTCAAGCTGAATTCTCCTGCCTCAGCCTCCCGAGTAGCTAGGATTATAGGCATGCGCTGCCATGACCGGCTAGTTTTGTATTTTTAGTAGAGATGGGTTTTCTTCATGTTGATCAGGCTGGTCTTGAACTACTGACCTCAGGTGATCTGCTTGCCTCGCCCTCCCAAAGTGCTGGGATTACAGGTGTAAGCCACCGTGCCCGGACTCTTTAGCCTTACTTCCACTCCTCTTTCTGACCTCCCCATCTCCCATAAATACTCTGCAAGGGAAGAGATAAAATTAAGGGACAGATGTGGAAATGTGGGAATATCCATGAAAGATATTTGAAAAGCTTGTACCAGGGAGTGGATGACACCATGTGAAAGCTCTGCTCCATCTTACAGCAAGCTCTGAATCACTGTATTATTACTACAAGAAATATTTATTTATTGCTTGAATGTCCTAAAAAAGGAAAGTTATTGCTTGAATGTCCTAAAAAAGCATTCACTGTGTGACTTTTCACTGAATGTTAAACTTAATATACCCATTATTGGTAGTTTTATTAATTTAAGGTCCAAGATGATACATTTACAAAGGAAAAGGGACAAAGATAGCACTGCAAAAAAGTCTAAACTTTCTCAAGTAAAAATTGTCTAATGAACTTAAATAATAGCAAATAGGAAATAGAGTATGAACTCACGAAGTCAACGGGGTCTTATAGTGACTAGCCTCATGGAATTTTTTTGTTTTTTTAGACAGAGTCTCTGTCTGTCGCCCAGACTGGAGTGCAGTGGCGCGATCTCGGCTCACTGCAAGCTCTGCCTCCCGAGTTCACGCCATTCTCCAGCCTCAGCCTCCCGAGTAGCCGGGACTACAGGCGCCCGCCACCACGTCTGGCTAATTTTTTTGTATTTTTAGTAGAGAGGGGTTTTCACTGTGTTAGCCAGGATGGTCTCAATCTCCTGACCTCGTGATCTGCCCGCCTCGGCCTCCCAAAGTGCTGGGATTAGAGACGTGAGCCAACGCACCCGGCCACCTCATGGAATTTTTCTAAAGAAAGAAACATTTACTACATGTTCAGAAATCTTGAGTAGGTGCTTGGGTTTGGCCAAGGGAGATCTGTTCTAACCTAGTGGCTTCTTAGGTTCTTTAAAATTTTTGGACTTCTAAGAGCATTACTTCCAAATTGTTATTCAAACCTTTTATAATTAATTATTAAACATATTTTAACCAAAGCTTTTAATTATCTATACTGTTTTTAGTTCACTTACATGAATCCTTAAGAAATTAATTTATATTTATTTTGCCATAGAAAGATTTCCATACAGATAGTGATATTTGACTTTTGAAATCTTCATAGTAATCATTTTTATTTTCATCAGTATTATCTCATCATCACTACCTTCTCTTAGCATGGATGTTTTGGTATCAAATATGTATAGAATCTCACTAGTTCTATATAACTGAGTTATTAATAACCCACACATAAGTTAGATAGAAGATTACCTTTTTAACTACCTATGTAGAAAAATATTTCCCAAATAAATTATATAAACTGGATTATTCGAGTTTGTTTAAAATAGTCAAGAAAATTTCCAAAGATTCTCAGGTATGTCAGTGTGCTTTTGAACATCAAACATATTAATTACAAAGAGTTCTTATGTATTCACTAAAATCTCACGCAGTATATAATAGCCAAATTTTTACTAGCTTTTATTCCTGACAATGCAAGTACTTTTTTATTGATTAACATGACGACTTTAATGCCTGCAGTTCATGAGACCAAGCTAGATTCTCTGTAAGAGACTGTGGATGATACAAAGGCAAATAAGACATAGTCCCTAGACTCAAGGAGCTTGCGGCCCAAAAGTGAGAACAAACAGACAAACAAAGCTTCTCTAAACACAGAGTTCATTGTAATCTCCCTCTGGCCACATATGTTGTGTTCCTTGGTTGTTTAACAGCTGAAGACTGAAACTAAGTAATAGTTACAATAATACAAGAACAAAGAACAAGTCCATGTTTTTTTTCTACATTTCTCTTTTCAAATCTAACTTGATTTAAAAAGATCATCTACCCTGATTGAGAACATTAGTGCATGCAATGAGTGCATGTTTTTTTGTTTTTTTTTTAAGTTGGCCTTAAAAATTTTTTCCGTTCAGGGTCCTAATGCCAAGATCAGCAAACACACAGTCCTAATAAGGCAGAAATTCTTACATAGCCAAATATTTCTTCTATTTCAGTGTATCCTCTTCTGTTTGTGTGTATGACCTTCCAAACTTCATCTTGCTTCACTGAATTATTGAATCTCTTTTCATTAATTATGATTACCCAGTTATAAACTGACTATAATACAGCAATCTGCAGTGCCTTTTATTGCAGGGAGGAGCAGAGAGTTATTTTTTTGTAAAATATTAATAGTACAGAATTACTATTCTATTTCCTATGATGAGCTAATTGTTTCTTCAAAAATTCCATTTTATTATCGTTTCTTACCAATGTTTTGCTGTTTGTTTTGCTTCTAATAGGACTTGTTACTTCTCCAGGCTATTTCTTTGACTACAGCATGGACTTTGCTATTATTTTTAACAGGGTCAAAGGATCATAGAGCTTTGTATCTAGAAAGACCATAGAGATCATTGAATTGATTCCCTTTATTTCACAAAAGGTGAATCTGAGACCAAAAGGTGAAACTGAGACCGAGAGAGAGAGAGAAGGGAGGGAGAGAGGGAGGAAGGAGAAAGAGCAAGCGAGCGAGCGAGAGAGAGAGAGAGAGAGAGATTGAGAGGATTGCTGAAGGTCACACATGTAGTTAATGGCAGAGGAAGGACCAAAACATAAAGTCCTGATTTATAGTTCAGTGCAATTTTCTCCAGTGCATGACTGGCTTCTGTTTTGCTGTGTAATACATTAATAATAGGTAAAACGTAGCTTCACAAACATTTTTAATATGACTACTGAGGTCTGAGTTACAGTTATTTTTTGGGTAAACAAAATGATGGGATAATGGATTGAATGGAGATTTTAGAAAGGCACTAAAAAGTTAAAAAAAAAAATCAGAAGGATCTAACCTTAAGGTAGATGTTATGTAGATTTGTTTAGTTGTTATATTTATTGGCACACAATAGAAAATAGGATGTGATTAGTTCTGTAAATTTTTTTTTTTTTTTTTGAGATTGAGTTTTCACTCTTGTCACCCAGGTTGGAGTGCAATGGCATGGTCTCAGCTCACTGCAACTTCTGCCTCCTGGATTCAGCCTCAAGTAGTACTTGTAAGCCTCCCAAGTAGCTTGGATTACAGATGCTTGCCACCATGCCAGAATAATTTTTGTATTTTTAATGGAGACGGTGTTTCACCATGTTGGCCAGGCTGTTCTCAAACTCCTGACCTCAGGTCATTTGCCCGCCTCAGCCTCCCAAAGTGCTGGGATTACAGGCGTAGTTCTGTAATTCTAAAATACAAAGATCAGCTTCACCTCTCGCTGTTTATTTCTATTCTAGATGCTACAAATTCTTTGTGACCCATTCCATTTCCCCATAAATTTCTACTGATATTATTACTTAGCTCTAACCATGTAGCAGGGTCTTGGGAATCTGTTCACTGAACTATTTTCAAATGCAAGTCCAAGGACCTGCCTCTCCTACCTACAGAATTTCTAATAAGCTAAAGCTAATTTTTGAACCATTTAAATTAAAATAGGTGCCACAATGCAAAGACAAATTTGCATGAAGTATTTGAAGGTCCCATTATGATCATGAAAGCTTTCTTAGATATGCTGTGTTAAAATAAAACCTACCACTTAACCATCAGAACAGTACAAATGCTTTTATCCAATTACCACACATTCCACGTTTCCCTTCTCTACTACTAGCACTTTCAAATTGCATTCTACCTGCTAAAAGAACCTCATTCCACCAGGAAATCCTTCTGTAGATAATTTGAGGCTATACTAATATACATTGTCCAAGAGTCTTACACCTTGCTTTCTTTACTAATATTCTGCTTCGGGAAAATCTATTATGAGGTGTTTCATTTTGGAAATTTTCAGACTTAGCTGTTTTTAAATCTTATAAAAGGAAATATGTCTCAATGGCTTACGAAGGGCCAACCAAGGGAATTATTGACCAATTTCTATGCATCTCCACAGAAGAAGTAGCTGGACAATGTTCCTCTGTGTTGTGCAGATGTAAAGAGTGAGGCTATAAACATCACTGTCAATTATAACAGTACCCCAGAGAGAACTATATGCAAACTGAGGGACAGAAGTTCTTCTGACTTTTCCCAAGACTCAAACTGAGTCTTACCTAAAGTATTTATTGGAATGGTCTTTTTACTTTGCTATTTTATTTTATTTTATTTTATTTTATTTTATTTTTTGAGACAGAGTCTCGCTCTGTTTCCCAGGCTGGAGTGCAGTGGTGCGATCTTGGCTCACTGCAAGCTCTGCCTCCTGAGTTCACACCATTCTCCTGCCTCAGCCTCCCAAGTACCTGGGACTACAGGTGCCCGCCACCACATTCAGCTAATTTTTTTGTATTTTTAGTAGAGACGGGGTTTCATCGTGTTAGTCAGGATGGTCTCGATCTCCTGACCTCATGATCCACCCACCTCGGCTTCCCAAAGTGCTGGGATTACAGGTGTGAGCCACCACACCCAGCCACTTTGCTCTATTCTTAATAGAAAAATCAAGTTAAGGCTTTTCTATCACTCTTTCTCAGTCTGAAATTTTAAAAATGGAGTGTAAAGATTCAGTCCTTGAGATCTAGTCATTTTCCCTCCCTGAACAAATGAGGTGGACTTGAACAATTAAAGAAAAAATGGAATGGGGCAGGGGGCGAGGGGAAAGTGTCATCTTACTCAGAAGAAAAGGATAGATTACAAAAGAAAAAAATTCTTCTGAGTTATCAAGGAGATGGGCTCAATTTACCAATCTAGTTGCCCTAGTATTTACACTGCCATGAGCATCAAGATGTATGTAATAAGGTGGGGGCAGGCGAGTTGTCTTTATGTATGAATTTATAACATGCTAGTGCTTAAGGTTCTGGCCCATGTTTAACATTCCTAACACGAACCATGGATGTGGAATCCTGAGCTAGCTGGAAATTTTACTGAGAAACAGAGACTTCAGTCTTACGTTAAAGATTTAGTAGTATAGCCCTCATATGCAGCTATTATTGCTACAATTTTTTATTTCGGAGGGAAATTTCGAAAATAGGCCACCTCTTTTATTGAATAACATGTGCTTGTTACAATTTACGCTATACTAAGAGCAAGAATCCTGTTTGGGGTTTGGAGCTTTAATCCCAGTTTCAGCACTTACTAGCTGAATGTCCTTAGTCAAACCATTTGAGTTTCTGAACCTTAGTTTCTTATTTGTAAAAGGGGATTGTACCTTGCAGTAACCAGTTGAGAAAATCAGCATGATATTTCTATATGAACTAAAGTGTGCCAGGAAAATAAGAGGAATAGTATATGAGAGGGGTAAACACCTTTCTGAGACTCCCAAATGTTTAACATTTGTGTAACATTTGTCACTTACTCTGCTACCTCTGTAAGAACCAGTCTCAGATTAATTTTTTTTTTAAACTAACATTTAAAAAAAACTAACAAAGTGACTAACATATCGTCACTTAATATGGTAGATCATTAAGAGCAACACTCAGATAAAAAAAACTAAAAACTCAAAAATTGACTGAGGAATTGGAAATGCATGAAGAAAACCAGGATATTACATAATGAGCAGAAAGATACTTAAGAATATCTTTACAATCATTCACAGCAGCACAATTTAAGAACTTACTATGGGAAGATCACGTTATGTAGTGTTCTGCAGAGTTTCACTGGAATGAGTTCCTTTGGGGGATGTGTGCTTAACAAACTTAAAGGGTGATGAAAACAAGCAGCAATCCAAATAAGAAAAATAAACTAAATATAAATAATTGATAATAGTAAATAGAATAGAGAATATGGAATTAATTACAATGGGAAAGAGCAACAGGTAAAATTTATTGAGCACATACTAAGGTAGGCATTAGGATGTATGTTTTCTCACTGGTCTATCTTACAGGAAAACCTTTTTTGAATTCTACAAATAACAGTTTATCCTTTTGTGTGTAGGTCCTTTAAAATAAACCATTTTTTCTTTCATCTAATATGGTTCCAGATTCCAGGTATATGACCAATAAATAAGTGTCAAATTGGATCAACAGAGATCTTAGTGATAGGGACAGGAGGCAGAGAAATTCTAGGCAGAAAAAGGTGAGGTCCCTGGCAAAGCCCCACCATCAAGCCTAGAAAAACTGCCCAAAGTGAGAACATCCCCATTTTCCCACTTGAATGTTGCCTTTTCCAAAACCACCCTGGCCCACTCCACCTCCCGTCCTGTATCCATAAAAACCCCAGGCTACAGTGGCAGAGAAGCGGCAGAGAAGGAGAGAAGAGAAGAAGCAGCCAGACATCAGAGGGAAGCAGCTTGACTTCAGAGGGATGGCTTGACGGTGGGTCTTCAGAGAAGAGCCTGGCTGGGGATGGCCAGATGCCAGGAGAAGACCACTTTCCCACTCCTTCCCTTTTCTAGCTCCCCTTTCCAGTGAAAGTCACTTTAATTGGCACCAAAAATCTCCATATTCATCACCCTCCAATTCATTAGTGTGACGTGATTCTTCCTGGACAAGGAACAAGAGCCTGGGAGCCATGGGTGTAGATGTTTTAGCTGTTTAACACTTAAGCTATTCACAGATGGCAAAGCTAAAAGAGTAACACATGCCGTCTGGGGCTCCAGGGGCCGTGGGTACCCTGTCCTAGACACTGCCATGGGGCTGCATGGAGTTCTGCTCCTACCAGCACCCAAAAGTACTCCTACCGGCTCCTGCACCCGCTCACCTGCACCTGCTCACCTGCGTGCTCCCCGTCCCATGAGGGGTTAAGATCTATGGGCTGAGTAAGCGAGGCATCCCTGTCATGAAGATCAGGAAGGGGTCAGGAAAAATTTCCTATTTCATCAGCAAATGCAAATTTCACATACAAAAGAGGGGAGCAGAGAGATTAAATGCATCAGAAAGGGGATTATGAGGTAGAAACAAGAAAACATACAAGAGTCCCTGTCTACATAGGAAAATATCTAATGTTGTATGTGGATGAAAGCAAGGTTTTGTGAATGCATGGCTTTTATATTATATCTACATTATTCTCCAAATTCTTATAAAAGGCATAACAACTCTAGATATAATGATTTTTTAAATGTGTCACAGTTCTACAGTAAGATTGGAGACACTTGATGAAAGGACTCTCACCTGGAGGATTTCAGGTACTATGACTCACTTTGAAATCTAGGCCAAATTTAGGGAAAACGCAGCAGCCTAAGATTATAGTCCCTAAAAGTCATCTTTTAGGTGCCTAAAAATAATGGATACATGTCAAGATATGCTGCACATGCAATGCTATATATTTATTCTCAGATATACTCTTTGGTAATGTTAAACATTTGAGGATTTCAATCACTACAATGGAAGCTATTTAAATATACTATAGTAACTATCAACAGCATTTCCCTAAACTGTTAAAGGAGATAAATAAGATTTAGAAAATACCATTCCTATAGTGACTAGAGGCTGAAACAATGTAGTAAATAATTCATTCATAAGAATAAATTTCAAATTGGAGTGAATTTAAGAAATAACTAAAATATAGAGACCACAGTAGAGTGGTCTCTAATGTGTCGTATATTGAGCACCTTGCATATATTATCTCATTTAATACTCACATTAACTCTATTGTAGGTATTATTCCCTCCCACAGGCTTCCATCCCACATTATATGGATGACACTGAAGCTTAGGTTAAATGATTTATCCAAGATCATAGGTTTTTTCATGACCAAGCCGGATTGAATCCAAGGTCTAGTATGATACCAAAGCTTGTGCTTTGTCTACTACATTGACTGCTGAAACACTGTAAAAGCAATCTCGCTAAAATGAATATGGAGCACTACATTGGCCCCTAAAGGATGCCAGAGTTTTCTCACTCTAGGCTGTTTTTTATACCGTCCTCTCCCACACAGTATACACATAAAGTACCCAAATTATCACATATGAAATCCCAACTCTTCTGTCTGTGTAATAGTTTAATGAAAGCTGGTTTATAGTTAGTAGTTTTTATTAGAGTAGTGTCCTTCACAGGAAGAGTGGTAAGAATTTTAGATAATAGAGGTGTCACCCATCTACTTGGGCCAACAAAGAGCAGTGAGTTGTATGGGCACCACAATAGAAAAATTCCTCAAAAGGACATTGCCGAAGCTAAAAGTTCTATGTTTACTTTGGCAATTCAAAATTATTTAAAAGCATTCTCTATCACTGGTATTTTACTAGCTTAAAATCTCACTTTAGTGAGCAAAATATTTTTAAAAACTTGCTAGATTATTCTGCAACAGCTTATATTATTTTAATAAAAGATGACTAGCTTCTTCATACCAATGGTATAGTTATCTTAAAACTGGGATAAGTTGGTGTTGAGATTCAAAAGTAAATCCCTTTGAAGTCACCATGTTTCTTTTTTATGTAGTTTTAATTTTTATAAATAACACATGACCACTGCATTAAAAGTCAAAGAAAGAAAAGCAGCAGTCTACTTCTATACTCCATCTCAATACTCAGTACAATTCCCCAGGCTAATTGCTTTCAATTCTTTTAGTTATTTTATTGATATTTATTTTGTTACTTTGAAATAACACACATATTTTTATTTCTTAATTTTTAGTTTTACATATTATATCCTGACTTTTTAGTTTGAGACATAAGAAATTTTCTTAAGCATCATTTTTAGGTTTGTGTTTGCCTCATTCTTCTATTTCCTGGATCTCCATTCTCTCTCAATTCCATGGAATACATATTCAAGTAGCTCCTTGAGAGAGCCTGCATTTTTTTTTTTTTTTTTTTAGATTTTTCATGTCTGAAAAGGCATTTACTTTCATTTTTTTGATACTTTAGATATAAATTTTATGTTGCAAACAATTATTCAATTATTTCTTTGAATTTTGAAGGTAGTTTTCAAATACCGTCTACTTTCCAGTGTTCCTGATGATAAATCAAATGTCATTTTTGTTTTTGATCCTTTGTATGATACTTGGTTTATTTGTTTTATTTTCTCTAGGGAAGCTTTTAGAATCTCCTATTTGCCCCAGTTCTCTGAAATTTCACAATAATGTGCCATTGTGTATGTTTTCTTCATTTAGGAAGCTCAAGTCCTTCATTTATGAGACATTCGATTTTATGATTTTATTGATAATTTCCTCCTCTGTGATTTATTGTCATGTTTTTTCAGAAATTATATTCTGATGGAGTAGGACCTTCTGAACTGATCTGCTTTGTTAACTCTTCTATTGTTTCCAGGTTAGATATTTTATCTATTTTCTGTGTAGTTTTATCAACTTATTCTTCCAAACATTCTATTGATTTATTTTATTATGATGTGATCATGATGACCATGATGAAGATGATGATGTTGATGACATTCTCTCTTGCTCCTTGTACTATCTCCGTTTCCTCTAAATTCCCCTTTTTGTTTGTTTTGGTCTATTTTTGTGTTTTAGAAGTTTTTCACAAACTTATTCTTGGTAGTTTCTTCATATTTAGGGGTGAGGCTGAATTGCTGATTACAATCTCTGCATGTGCATTATCTTTTCTAGTTTAGCCAATCTTCCCAGGTAGAAATGTATCCACCAATCACTTTCCTGGGATTTTTAATCTTGATTGCCAGTGCTCTAGAAATTGAAAGACAGAGCTGAGAGGATTTTATCACTCAGCATGTAGATTCTCAGATTGTATCTTAGTTTTAGTTGTGAAATCCTCATTCTAAATTGTGCTGTAATCCCCAGGTCCAGAATCCCCTCATTTTAATATCTGCCATTTTTTCTTTTTTGAGTCAGAGTCTTGCTCTGTCGCCAGGCTGAAGTGCAGTGGTGTGATCTGGGCTCACTGCAACCTCCACCTCCCAGGTTGAAACGATCCTCCTGCTTCAGCCTCCTGAGTAGCTGGAACTATAGGTGCGTGCCACCACATCCAACTAATTTTTGTATTTTTAGCAGAGACAGGGTTTCACTATGTTGGCCAGAATGGTCTCGATCTCTTGAACTCATGATCCATCCACCTTGGCCTACCAAAGTGCTGGGATTTCAGGCATGAGCCACCGCACCTGGCCTAATCTCATTTATAGTGGGTCTGGAAGTCTAACTACTCCTACACAGACTGTTAAACAATCTTCTTGTTTGTGTGCTTGTTTTCTTCAACCATGCCTGCATCCAGACTTTCAGAGCTACCAGGTAGTTATAACTTCTGAGAATTCTCTAGGTCCTAGAAACAAACATGTGCCTGCTTCATTGTTATCCTCCATCTCATTCTCACATTCCTCTTGTGGCAGGCCATGTCTCACTAATAGCTGAACAGGCAGGCCTCCATGAAAACTGGTTCAGCAGTGACTGGATGGTTAAGTTAAATATTAAAAGCTGATACAGACAGTGCCCTTATATCAAGGCTGGAATGTAACAAAAGCCCACCAAGAGTTTTGCCTAGGCCTTTCCCGGGCCTTGAAGCATGACAAGATAATGAAGGAATTCTTAACAGGACCCATTGAGGATTAAGCAAGTTTTATTGGGGGTCTGAAAAAACTCTCCAGCCTTCCACAAGCAAGTTTTATTGGGGGTCTAAAGGAACTCCCCAAGCCTCCATGATTTAGCAGGAGACAAGATAAGTGTAATCACCCCAGCACCCAGACCCACTTAGATTAAGTAAATTTACTGAGGCTCCAGAGGAAGGTCTTCAAGACTCCGACGTTAGTTATACATTAGAAGAAGTTAATCACCTATGTCCTTAGATGAATGCACACTTACACATAGTCATATGGCTTAGAAGGTATATAAGCTCTGACAAACTTTTTAATTTTGAGTTGGTCTGGTGACATTTTCCTGGCCTTCTCCCTGTACCCAGTTGTAGAAATAAATTATCTTATTTCCCAATTCATCTACATGTCGTTATTGGGCCCTGCAAATAAGCAGCCCAACTCTCGGTTTGATCTGGGAACACTCTCAGGCATTTAGCTTTCAACTTTCTATTTGCCACTACTCTCCCATCTTATTTGCATGTCTCCTCCATTGTTTTTTTTTTCTTCCATTTTTTTTTTGATCAAATGATTTTTATCTAATTTTCACGATTTTCAAAGAATTATTGAAGGGACCAAAGGTGCATCTTCAGTGCACACCTTCAATCTTCCATGCTTAATGAGAAGTCATCATCATATTTATTTTTCCTTTTTAAAGCACAAGTATTGCACCTTAGCTGTTTTAAGAAAAAAATATAAATCTTTGAAAACTTAAAAAATAAAGTTATTTCACTTCTGCCATAATTTCAGTATTCTTTATGTTTTCTTTAAACAATAAGCATCATATCCCTCTAATGTATGCAATGGGTCTTCTCTTCATATTTTCCAAAAAGAAGACTACCAGAGAAGGTACTGCTGACTTAAATGATTTCATTTTAGAACCTATAAGAAGCAGGTGCCATGTAGACCAGGATATGATCTGTTTCTAAAATGCTTGACATTTCTAAAGTAAAATTGGAGATGCTTAATGAAGGGAGCCTCACCTGAAGGGTTTCAGATACTAAGATTTACTTTGATATTTCACTATGGTAATTTATACCTTAACTAGCCAGAGGAGCTTAAGAATCAACATTTATTGGTATTTATTCCAAACACTGCTCTGTATGAGGGGTTTGGTTTGAAAGCTTTCATCTAGAAATGATGGAGTACATAGTTTACCATGAAAGTTCCTGGCTATATCAAATTGTAAATCCTTTTCCTAGAAGATATTCACTCTTCACTCCAGCAAAAACAATCGGGACAAAATCCTGTTAGTGGTCTGTATACATAATTGGAGAGGAAGCCATAGATACATTTGGCATTCCAGTTGAGAAGATGGCACATTCAGAACCTAGTTCTTGTGACAGAAAATATTTGCTTCTCACCAATAGGAGAGATATTTTACTATGCAGCTTTTCAAAGGATAATGAATTCACAAAGACATTAATAAGACACAGGCAGTTTAGTAGCCCATAGGTATGGAAGCAATGCAGAAGCATTCTTCCAAACAGGGTACTTCAAGCTTTAGGGCATTCTTATAGATGCAGAAAGAAGACTACTTCCAGAGAAGGTCAAAAAAAGTGTGAGTGGCAGTTATCAACATTAAATATAATAATATAATATATAATATCCATCTTTTCTTTTTTTGAGACAGAGTCTCCCTCTGTCACCCAGGCTGGAGGCTGGAGTGGAGCGGTATGATTTTGGCTCACTGCAACTTTCGCCTCCCGGGTTCAAGTGATTCTCCTGCCTCCCCCTCCCGAGTAGCTGGGATTACAGGTGTGCACCACCACATCCGGCTATTTTTTTCTTTTTTCGTAGAGATGGGGTTTCACCATGTTGGCTAGGCTGGTCTCGAACTCCTGATCTCAAGTGATCCGCCCACCTGGACTTCCCAAAGTGCTGGGATTATAGACATGAGCCACCGCCCCCAGCCTATAATATCCATCTTTTTATGTATGTATGTATTAAATATGTATGTATGTGACTATTCATATATCTATCATCTATCTATAGCACAAGTTCATCAACTATGAAAAAGATTTTTTTAAAATTGGGTGTAAGAATACTTCTGTTTGTTAACAAACAAATACAATGTTTAGTAATATCAAATTTGTCCTTTCCTTGGCTCCACCTTTGCCTGAGAACACATTTGGCCTAAAATAAGGGGACAGCTGAACAGATTAATGTCTTTATGACAATCAGCTGTAGGCCAGAGAAGCTTTGATTAGAATAAATACTGACATCTGCAGATGAAATGAACTGCAGGGCAATGCTTAATATATCTCAGCTTTTCTTCGTTAGCATTTATTGAAATTGGACAATGTGCTGGCAGCTTGTGGAAAGTGAGCAAAACGTGGTTCTTTTCTTTAACGGTGGAGTTAAAAACTATCCCCTGGTTAAAGAGAGGTTGATGTGTACATCACTTGTATGCCTTTGCCTGCTGAATTCAAGAAGCCCACCTTATAAGATAAAACGAAGTTAAAAAGTAAGTGAGTACCGCCTGTGTTCATAGTATAATGATAAGGTTTTTTTTTAAAAAAATACTTAGTCTTACTAAGAAACAAGAATAGTTTATATGAAATAATAGGAGAACAATGTATCAAGTAAAATAGAAACTGGTATGTCAGTCAAATGCTAAATTGTAGAGGGATTTAATAATAAGACCAAAGTTACAGGATGTCAAAGAAGCAAGAGGTAACTGTGAGCTGGAGTATTCAAGAGAGATTTATATTGGAAATGAAAATAGATTAGCCTTCTAATGTGCAACGTATCACAAATAGTCTTAAATTCTATAATTTAGAACATAAAAAGATATCTAAGATGTATTATGTAAGAAAAGTTTTCAAAGAGTGTATTCGCTATGCTATATTTCTAGAGAAATAAATACATGAATAATATTTGGGAGGAATATATTGCAAATTATTAACAGTGGTTAAACCTACGGCAAAGACAGTAAGAAATTAGAACTTTTAAAATTATGTACCTTTATATCACTTATTTAAACAAAAATAATTTATTTTTGGAATCAGAAGAGAGTGAGGTTGCACGAGACTTTCTGATAATTCATTTCCCCTCAATTTCCAACATAACTGCAGTCCAGGACAGAGCTTTACCTAGATGTTCACTGGAAACAAGTATTCCTGGATCAGAGATATATTATTAGAAAATAAGAAGAGGCATAAATATGAATCCAGCCGATATTAAAAGATAAATGGATTATCCTAATAATTTTGAAAACATATTTGAAATGGAAGAAATCAAATGAAACCGATGCAAGAAAATACATCTTATTTGTCTTCTAAAATTATTAATGGAATTAAATCAGTATTTAAAATTTCTACACAGAAAGACTATTAAACCCAGGCAGTTTTAAGAATGTGTTATATCAACTATCAAAAAATAGGATAGTCTAACCTTTAAAGGAATAGAAAAAGAAGAAATATTTCAAACTAATTTTTGAAGCTAGTATAACTTTATTACCAACACAAGAAAAAAATAAAATGAGAAGGTATAGGATACCTTATTCATTAACATTAAAGTGAAAATTCCAACTAAGATATTTACAAACTGAATTTTGGACATGCATAAATAAGTCAAACCATAATAGTCTAGCTGTATTTATCCCAGGAATGATGGCTTGATTCAGTATAAGAAATCTGCTGATGAAATTTACATTAAAAAATTGAGGTAAAAAAATACATATGATTATACAATAAATGCAGAAAAGTGGTGAAATCCAACATGCATTCATAATTTTAATATAAATGACCAAAACTAGAAGTGGAAAGAAATTTATTTAACTTAATGAAAGCTACTTACAAAACTACAGTGCAACTGCTTTGGAAAACAGTTTGGCAATTCCTCAAAATGCTAAATATCGAGTTGTCATGTGACCTAGCTATACAAGTGAAAAAATTGAAAACACAAAATTTCTATGAGAATATTTAAAGCAGTATTTTTCAAAATAGCCAAAAAGTAGAAACAACCAAATTGGTCATAAACTGTTGAATTTATTTTTTAAAGTGGTATATTCATACAACCAAGTATTATTCAGCAATAAAAACTAATGAAGTACTGATAGTTACTACAACATGGATGAATCTTGAAAACCTTATGCTACATGAAAAAAGCCAGATACAAAAGGCCTCTGGCTATTGTATGATTCAATTTGTATGGGATGTCCAGAATAGACAAATCTATACAGACAGAAAGTAGATTACTGTTTGCCAGGGGATAAGAATGGGGAAAGTGAGTAGTGAGTGCTAATGGTTAAATAGCTTATTTTGGGGGTGACAAAAATATTCTTGAATTAGATTGTGATGATGGTTGCACAACTTTCTGAATATGCTAGAAATTGCTGAATTGTACACTTTAAAATGGTGAGTTTTATGGCATGTGAATTATGTAGCAATATTGTATTTTTAAACCTAATTTAAATATACTCAATGGTGAAATATTAAAAGTATTCAGGAATAACATAGGATTCACTCTCTCACATCAATCCAACAAAGTACTGGAGGTCCTAGCCAGTGTATTTGGAAAATATATAGAAAGAACATATAAAGTTAAAAGAGGAAAGACAAACTCTTGTTATTGCATGACGACAGGACTATCCATATAGAAAACTCAAAATATTCAAAAGAATAAGCTGAAAAATTGTTAATATATGCAGAAAGGTTTTCATCAAATGGTGCTGGGACAACTGACTATCCACATGCAGAAGAAAGATCTAAAGACAAAACTTAGCAGCTTTTATAAAAATTAACTCAAGATGAATTATAGACTTAAGTATGAAAGGCAAAACTATAAAACTCTAGAAAGTAATGTAGGAGAAAATCCAGGTGTTCTTGGGTTTGTTGATGACTTTTTAGATACAATGTCAAAAGCACAATTTGTAAAAGAAAAAATTAAAAATTTAGATTCATTAAAATTTACAATTCTGCTCTGCAAAAAATATTTTTATGTTAAAAAAATTATAAAAAATATAAGCCATAGACTAGGAGTGAAAGACACATTAGATAAAGAAATAGTATTCAAAATGTACATTTTTTTTTTTTTCTTGAAATAGCCACGCTCTGTTGCCCAGGCTGGAGTACAGTGGTGTGATGTTAACTCACTGCAACATCCACCTCCTGGGCTAAAGTAATTCTCCTGCCTCAGCCTCCCACGTAGCTGGGATTACAAGCACAAGCTACCATGCCCAGCTAATTTTTATATTTTTAGTAGAGACGGAGTTTCACCATGATGGCCAGACTGGTCTGGAACTCCTGACCTCAGGTGATCCGCCTGCTTCAGCCTCTCAAAGTGCTGGGATTACAGACGTGAGTCACCACACCTGGCTGATAATTCTTAAAACTTAACAATAAAAACAAAATGATGAAATGAAAAACAATTTAAAATTGATCACAAGATTTGAACAGAAATCTTCCCACCCCAAAGATATACAAATGTCAAACAAGCATATAAAACAATGTTCTCAAACTCATATAACATTAAGGAATTGCAAATTAAAACAGTAAGATACCACTACCTACCTATTAGAATAGCTAAAATTCCAAACACATCACCAATGTTATTAAGGATGTGAAGTAACAGGAGGTCACATTTGTTTCAGGTGGGGATGCAAAATGGTACCGTCAGTTTCAGATGACAGACTGGCAATTTCTTACCGAGCTTAATGTAGTCTTATATAATCTAACAGTCATGCTCCTTAGTATTTACTGTAATGAATTGAAAATTTATGTCAACACAAAAATCTGCCCATTAATCCATTAATGTTTATAGCAAGTTTATTCGTAATTACCAAAACCTGGAAGAAACGAAGGTGTTCTTTAATTGGTGAATGGACAAACAAATGTGATATTTCCATTAAATGGAATATATCATTCACCAATAAAAATAGATGAGCTCTCAAGCCATGAAAAAAATGGGGAAACCTGAAATACATATTGCTAAGTAAAAGAAGTGAATCTGGAAAGGCTACCTACTGTATGATTCTGATTATATGACATTTTGCAAAAGAGAGAACTATCGAGAGAGTAAAAAAATCAGTGATCACCAGATCTTCAGGGCTGGGGTGGGGGAGAGCAAAGAGGGAAGTATAGGTGAAGCCTAGGGGAGTTTAAGGCAATGAAACTATTCTACAATGGTGGATACATGCATATACATACACACACACACACACACACGTCAAAACTCATAGAATGTACAACACAAATACTGAATCCTGATGTAACTATAGATTTTAGTTTATGGTAACATATTAATATTCACTTATCAATTGTAAAAAATTCATCAATTAGTGCAAGATGTAAACAGTAGGAGAAGCTGTATGTATATGTGCCTGTGTGTGGGTAATATGAAAACTCTAATTTCTGCTCAATTTTTCTGAAAATCAGTAAATACTCTAAAAAATAAAGTCTATTTATTTCAAAAATGTTATGGTAAAAGAAAAATATAAAGAAATTTTTAGCAAGAAACCAGATATAAGATCACTGTAAAAGTTATATTTCATTTATATACATTATCAACAAATAGAAAATGCCATTTTAAAAGACACTATTTTCATTTTCAATGACATTACTAGAGCCTAGGAACAAAGATAACAAATATATACATGGCCTTTGTGTGTAAAATGATAAAAATTTTATTTAAAGGCATTAAAGGTAGAGAACTCAGAGTCGTAAATTTATCAATTATCATTGAATATATCTAGCCATGTTTCTCAACTCGGAGTGCATAAAAAATTTCCTGAACGTGTAAAAAATCTCTATGTTTGACCACCTCCCAACCTCTCAAGATTAAGCAAATATGATAATCTCATAGATAAAATTTTATTGAAGCACAGCCATCCCAACAGACTACAATTAGAAGTCAAAATATATAAACAACTATGATTCAAGAAGAACAGACAAAAATCTCAAGTTTTAAAATAAATATTTGAAGGACAAAATAAGCATTTCACAGAACAGAAAGCACAACATCCATAATCCTGAAAATATGTTTAACTGAGAAATTCAGAATAAAACCACAATAAAATACAGTTTTTTATGATATCATATATCTCTTTATTATAAATGTATATATTGAATGCTTCTTCTTACCTTTAATGTTTACAGAAAAATTAATGTAAATGTACCCTAAACTGTTTGGATTACCACTTTTTTTTTTTTTTTTTTTTTTTTGAGACGGAGTCTCGCTGTGTCGCCCAGGCTGGAGTGCAGTGGCCGGATCTCAGCTCACTGCAAGCTCCGCCTCCCGGGTTCCCGCCATTCTCCCGCCTCAGCCTCCGAGTAGCTGGGACTACAGGCACCCGCCACCGCGCCCGACTAGTTTTTTTTGTATTTTTAGTAGAGAGGGGGTTTCACCGTGTTAGCCAGGAGGGTCTCGATCTCCTGACCTCGTGATCCGCCCGCCTCGGCCTCCCAAAGTGCTGGGATTACAGGCTTGAGCCACCGCGCCGGGCCTGGATTACCACTTTTTATAAAATATTCCAATAGTTTTCAGAGTACAGGTGGTTTTTGGTTGCATGGATTAGTTCTTTCATGGTGCTTTCTAACATTTTAGTGAACCGATCACCTGAGCAGTGCACACTGTATCCAATGTGTAGTGTTTTATCCCTCACCCCCAACCTTTCCCCCGAGTCCCTAAAGATTATTATATCGTTCTTATGCTTTTGCATCCTCATAGCTTAGCACCCACTTATCAGTGAGAACGTATGATATTTGCTTTTTCATTCCTGAGTTACTTCACTTAGAATCATAGCCTCCAGCTCCAAGTTGTTGCAAAGTACATTATTTGGTTCCTTAATAAAATTTTTTTCTATATCAACCAAATTGAAATAAAGTTTAAAATCCAGCAAAAGATAGTGATGATGTTGAGAAACCGAAACTCCCTTCCACTGTGGGAATGTATATTGTTATACAGACTCTGAGAAATAATTTGACATTACCAAGATGAACATATCCTGCAACCTAATATTTCACCCCTTGATATATTCCTTCCTTGGAGAAACTCCTACATTTTAACTAGGAATCATGTAGTAGAATGTCAAGAGAAACACTCTATGACAAACATACACACATACACAGAGACACACACACAAACACACACAGTCCTATCAATAGTAAAACAAATATACAAATGGTGATCTCTTCATACAATAAAACAGTGTGTTGAGAGAAGGATGACAAGTTTCCTGTTAATGTGGAGTGTGGTAGTTAGAAAGTATAAGCATGAGGTGAGATTGGAAAGGGATGTTGGAGCCAGATAATGACTGACTTTGTTAAGAAGTTTAACATTTTTCCTATAGGTGAAGGGCAGCTTTTGATATTTTTAAGCAAGAGACAAGATCCAGTTGTATTTGAAAGGTTGCTCAGACAACAATGTTTAAAATGACTAGGAAAAGGGGACAAGAGTACTAGTTAGAAAGGTATTACAATTAATCAGTAAGGAAATACTTTTGCCAATAGGGACTTATTCACAACTGTTACCCTAAAAACAAACAAACAAACAAACAAACAAACAAAAATCCCTACTCTATCTTGGGATGCTAAAGGGCTACACTCTAGAATAGTGAGTGGATACTATTCCAGCACCTTCATGCATTGGTCTTGGACCATTGGTGACCACAAGTGTTAGGCAGGATGAAAAAATTACCTGAACCTAGTACATCCATGTGCATTTTCTCCACCTGGTAAACTCATTCCTTAATACCCTAGTGAAATTCCTGTCTTTTGAAAAATCTGCCCTAGTATTCCAAGCAGAATTAATGTCTCCCACTTCCAGGCTTTCATCATAGTACCATAAAATTAAAACAAACTATTTTTAAAAGACATTTGGGAAATATTTTTCAAACTGTTAAATTGGCATAACCTGTGATACAAAACTTCCACCACTAGGAAGGTATGTGCACAATGATGAATACACAGTTTTTTAAAATTAGAATATTCTTTGTTTGCTTTGTAATAGCAATCTCCTGGAAACCACCAAAATGCACATGAGGAGGCTGGTTAAGTAAATGTGGCTACATCCATACAATAAAACGTCAATTAGTTATTAAATACAATGAAGAGTCAATACTGATTTGGAAAAAAATATCCAAAATATACCCAGTGACAAAAGCAAGATATAGATAAAAGGGTGCAATGTGTGAGTGTTTACTATCTGTAAAGAAAAATTCTGGAAAGAAATACAAGAAACTGTAAATAGCATTTGCCTTCAAGGAGGGCAACTGAGCATTTGGAGTGTTAGTGTCATTTCTTTTTCATAATGCTTTTTGTACTACCTGGATTTATTTCATTACATGCATTATTTTATTTTTAATAACAAGCTTTTTAAAACGGAAGTTATTGTACTCTTTAAAAATGAAAATCCTACTTATGTACCACATCTATTACACTGTAGTTTATTTGTTAATGTGCTACGTTTTCTCACTTGACTATGAGCAACTTAAGGACAGAACCTGTCTTATTGGTCTTCATATCCACAGTGCCTAAGCACAGTGCCTGATAGTAATGGACACCCAAGCAACTGAATAAAAAGATGAATAGATATTGATTGAATGAATGAATGGATACAGGAATCAATGCATGAATAAATAAATACATGCATTAATGAATGAATGGCAGATAGTAAAGTCAAGTTCACTAAAGGACAACAATTGTAGTCCTTCACAAACTCATCTATGGCCCTTTATCTATGTTTTGAGGATTCATTATGAGAAGAAATTCAGGAAAAACACAATTGCTTTACATTCACAGGTGACCTAACTGATGAAGACTACAGAATCATATTAATTAAGCACGAGAGCAATGAAGTGCATTTTATCCTAGGCTGCATCAAAAGCAAGTCACTGTGAAATGAACTGAATGATTTAACAACATCCAATGCATAAAAGGTCCTCCTCACCTTAAAGGTCTTCAGGACAGCCTCTTAATTTGATTTCTGTTTTGTTGTGCTATCTTCATTTTATGGTCTTTAGTTCTCCTTATTACAAATGTAATTTTTAAGGGTCAAATTAATTTAATTTCACTTTGGCTTTGGGATGGTTGAATGCAAGGTTGTGAAAACCACTAGCTTAAAACAGGTGCTCTGCAAAACTTTCTGCCAAGCCTCCCTAAGTCAGCAAGACACCAATAGAAAAAAGTGTAGACTGGAGAGTTCACAGCTATTCTGTAATAGTAAGGAGAAATGATGATGTTCCAAACATTGTATCAACGCCAGAGGGTGGCACTGTCGTTGCTTACACCCCGTCCCCCATCCCTGCAGCCTGAAAGGCTTGCCTTACACTTTGCTACAAAAGCAAACTGAATGGATAAATGTGCAAATGCACAAAGTGAAGCTTTCCAGGGGATTTCAAGGGTGCATGATATTACATCTAGCTCGGGTTCAATTAATACTGACTAAAATTAGGGAGGTAACATCATCTACATAGATGAGCTTGGAGTTAAATCCCTTGGTTTCGTATGTCAGCTCTGCTGCTTACTAACTAGGTGAATTCTGACAGTTTACTAAATCTTTCTGTCTCTTGGTGTACTCTTCTGTGATATGGGAATAATAATAGCACCTTCCTCTCAAGATTATTAAGAAGACTGAAAAAGAATATCAATTTAGCATAGCACTTGGCTTTTAGTATGCACTTTATTAATGACTTTATGTTTTTTCCACATTCATAAAACTAAATACGTTGTGGAGCCAAGATTTGAAGTAGGTTTTGTCTGACCAGAACAAACTGGAGCCAGGCAGATAAGGTACAAATACAGGCTTCATTAGTTACTAACCATTTTACTTTGGTCAAATCTATGGGATGGTCTTTATATAATGCATATTCTGACCAGGCTCAGTGACTCATGCTTGTAATCCCAAAACTTTAGGAGGCTGAGGAGGGAGAATTGCTTCAGGACAGGAGTTCAAGATCAGCCTAGGTAACACAGCAAAACCTGATCTCTACTAAAAAGTGATAGCCAGGCATGTGACACTCACCTGTAATCCCAGCCTCTCAGGAGGCTGAGGTAGGAGGATTGCTTGAGCCTGAGAGGATATATATACACACACACACACATATATATATCCTACATTATATTATGTACATATGTATATATGTATACACATATATATACATATATGTGCATATATATGTGTGTGTATATATATATTACACATTCCTTCACCTAGCACATCTAACATTTACTATCTTGTTGAATATAGATAAAAGTAAGGAAAGTGTCTGAGAAAACAAGGAGAGAAGAAGGAAGGCATAGGCTTTATCCTCAATGATTTTATAATCTTCTAGGGAGAAGATAACATTGAAGCGATGAATAATAAGTAAGGTTTAATAAGTGAAGTGTAAATGACTGGTGAAAGCTGTAGCTTGAGAATCAAAGGAAACAGAGGAGGAGATCTAAAAAGCCTAGCTGGGCAGATAAGGGGCAGGCAAGGCTCTCTCATACTGGTCGTTTCACTACATCATTATGCATTCAGGACTTATTTTCTCACTTTATCCACTTATTTTCAGATTTTTCGTGTCGCTTTCATTGTTAGACTCTTATCATGTTTTCATTTGATTTTACTGATTTTTTGAGACTGCTGCATAGGCTCAAAGCTGAGTAAACTGCTACTTCAGCATGTCACCACAAAACATAAAGATATATATTGACTCTGTCAAACATCAAACTGATCTTTTAAATTGCTTTGATGACTTACGGGGCTATGCTTAGTGCAGGTCTAGTTTTATTGTACAATGACTATCTCAGATTGCCAAGATGAATTTTACAGATTTTCCAGAATAAGGTGAGATATTTCACCAGTTGTAAAGAAACTAACTCCCTATTTGACTTCTGTCTTGATTAGAGAGAAAAAAAAATACATCTGTCAATCAACAAAAACAATATCCGGAGGCCAAAGAGATTGGAGTAGCATGGATAAACCACAATGTATAAATGGGGATATTTTCTATTCCCATTTGTGTTATTGTCCTTGGACAATGAAATAAATTATTAAAACAAGGAATTGGAATCACAGCCCTTCAGAAAAATAGAGGTTGTTATAGGGTAAACATTGTCCAAAAGAAGATTTGGATTATCAGCATAAACTCTAATCTTACTCAAATAAAGACTAATTGTTTCCTGGGTGACTTTGCTATCTTAACCCAGCCTAAGTGCTGTTAATTCAGTCTACAAATGTGTCCTGTTTTATTGTCTTCATACATGCTACTCCTTGTGCCTGGAATTCTACACCCTAAACTATTTGCCTATTTAACTCCTTCTCACTCTTCATCCCTTGGTTCAATAAATATAGAAACCTTCCTTGATCCACATGACTATATCAAATACATCTATTATAATCTCAACACATAATTTTGTCCATAACACATGGTAGTGTTGCAACTTATAATTTGCCATTTATGTTTATGCAATTATTTTATTAGTATCTTCCTTCTTTCACTTTAACTATAAGTGTGTAACAGCAGGAACCAGAGCACATAGCATAGTTCCTGGCTTATAGTTGGTGCATAATACTAATATGGTGAATAAATGAATAAATTTCAGTTTTACCTAATTAGATTATGTTATACCTAAAGGCAAATGCTTTGCTTTAAGAAAACTCAATATACATGGATTTTAAAGTTTCACTTGTGAAATTAAGAGCTAGCTAAGAATGGAGGTATATTTACTTGTTGGGTGCAGAATTAATCAGATTCCCATGTTTAATTTGCGCTTCAAAAAAAGTTTCTCATCCTGTGACTTACCATTCTGGTCTGTGCTATATGAGAAGTATCAAATCAGTATTTGATTTTTTAAATCCGAGAACTGAGTAATTCCAGAAATATAGCCCTTATACTATTCAGAGATCTTTGGAGAGACATAACCAACAGGATACATATGGATAGATACATGTAGATGTAAACGTAGATATATGAAAGGATACTTGCTAGGAGAATTGGCTCACACAATTACAGAGGCTGAGAAGTCCCATGACAAAACATCTGCAAGCTGGGGACTCTGGAATGTCCACAGCATAGCTTAGTTGAAGTAAGAAGGCATCAGAATCAGGGAAGTTAAAGGTATCTCTCTCAGTCTGAGACCATCCCCAGAAGCAGATGCTGGCACTCCACTTCATACAAAGCTAGCAGAACCCTGATACAATTTTAAAAAACTCTTTTATTTATAAGTTATGCAGCCCCAGATATTTCTTTATAGCAATGCAAAAAATGGCCTAACATGGAAATTTGTACCAAGGAGTGGAGCATTGCTATAAAGATTCCTGAAGATGCGGACGTGGCTTTGGAGCTTGGTAATGGGCAGAGGTTGGAAGACTTTAGAGGGCTCAGGAGAATACAGGAAAACAAGGAAAAGTGGAACATCTTAGAGACTTGTTAAGTGGTTGTGACCAAAATCCTGGTAGAAATATAAACAATGAAATTCTGGCTGATGAGATCTCATATAGAAATGAGGAAGAGATTGAAAACTGGATCAAAGGTCAATTGTGTTACACCTTAGCAAAGAGCTTGGCTGCATAATGCCCATGTCCTAGGGATCTGTGAAAGTTTAAACTTAAAGAGTGATTACCTAGGGTATCTGGCAGAAGAAATTTCTAAGCAGAAAAGTGTTAAAAAAAATCTGTGTAGTTTCTTCTAACAGCCTACAATAAGACATAGGAGCAAAAGAATGACGTAAATTTGGAACTTATGTTTAACAGGGATGCAGAGCATAAAAGTTTGGAAAATTTGTGGCCTGTCCATGTGGCAGAGAAAGAAAGAATAAACTTTTTTGGGAGAACAATACAAGCAAGCTGTGGAGCAGCCACTTACTAGACAGAATAGCATGACTAAAAGGCAGCCAAATGCTAATAGCCAAGAGAATAGGAAAAAGGTCTCAGAGGCATTTCAGAGATCTTGGAGGCAGTCTCTCCCTTCACAGGCCCAGAGTCCTAGGAGGAAAGAATGCTTTTGAGGGCCAAGCCCAGGGCACCAATGCCCTGGGTCACCTCGGGACACTGCTCCCTGCATCCTAGCAGCTCCAGCTCCAGCCTCAGCTCAAGGGGCTCCAGGTAGAGCTCATGCCACTGCACTGGAGGGTACAAGCCATAAGCCTTGGAGGTGTCCATGTGGTGTTAAGTCTGTAGGCACACAGAATACAAGCATAAAGAAGGCATGGCAGCTTCCTTCTAGATTTTAGAAGATGTATCAGAAAGTCTGGATGCCCAGGTAAAAGTCTGTTGCAAGGGTGGAGTCCTCACAGAGAACCTCTACTAGGGCAGTGTAGAGGGGAAATGTAGAGTTAGAGCCTCCACACAAAGTCTCCAACAGAACACTGCTTAGTGGAGCTTCAGGAAGGGGGCCACTGCTCTCCAGACTCCAGAATGGTAGAGTCACAGGCAGCTTCCATCCCCATCCTGGAAAATCCACAGGCACTCAGCTTGAACTTGTGAAAGCAGCCATGGGGACTACAATATGCAAAGTCACAAGAATGTAGCTCCCCAAGGCCTTGGAAGCCCACCACCTGAACCAGTGTACTCTAGATTTGGAGCATGGAATCAAGATTATTTTGGAACTTTAAGATTTAATGATTGTACTGATGGGTTTCAGACTTGTGTGGGGCCTATTTCCCCTTTCTTTAGGACAATTTATGTCTTTTGTAATGGGAATGTATACCCAATGTCCATCCCACCATTGTGTCTTGGAAATTAATAACTTGTTTTTGATCTCATTGGCTTATAGATGGAAGGAACTCAACTCTACATGAGACTTTGGACTTAAGACTTGAGACTGAAGACTTTTCAGGTAATGCTGAAACCAGTTAAAACTTTGAGGGACTATTGCCAAGGCATGACTGTATTTTGAAATATGAGAAGGACATGAGATTTGGGGGGCTGGGATGGAATGATACGGTTTGGTGTTTATTCCCTCCAAATCTCATATTGAAATTTGATTTCCAGTGTTGGAGGTGGGGCCTGGTGGGAGGTGATTGGATCATAGGGGTGGATTCCTCATGAATGATTTAGCATCATTCTCTTGGTGATAAGTGACTTCTCACTCTAAGATCATGCAAGATGTGGTAGTTTGAAAGAGTGTGACACCTCCTCACCTTGTTTCTGCTCTTCCCATGTGAATATACCTGCCCCCTTTTGCCTACTGCTATGATTTTAAGCTTCCTGAGGCCCTCATGGGAAGCAGATGCTGGTACTATGCTTCATGTAAAACCTGCTGACCCATGAATGAATTAAATTCCTTTTCTTTATAAATTATCCAGCTTCAGATATTTCCATTTTTCTGTTTATTAATTTTTTGACATCTTCTGAATAAGCGTTTTCTCTTGGTTGGTTTCAAAAGGAGTCTATTCTTGAATATAATTAGAGGAGTTCACATACTATGGGCTTATTAAGACCCAATTTTTTTAAATTTTAGCCTGTCTGATATCCCTTTTTGATTTCACTTAAATTTGAATTACTCTAAATATAATCTGGGCATATTGACTAGGTATTTCTTTGTGATAGTGCAAAAAGGGCCTATTGCACATGTAGACAGTATGTGCATTGAAAATTTCATAGAATGGAAGTCAAGAAACCTTGATATTCTTCTAGCCTCAACTCTATCAATAATTAACAATAGGATTTTAGACAAGTTACTTAATCTCTCTTTGCCTTATGTTCTTTATCTTCGAATTTGGCTAATCATACATGTCCTGCATACCTAATCATTGTATGGAGAAGAATAAATGAAATGGCAAATGTGAAAAAATTTTAAAAAGTATTATTCAAATACAAGTGTGTTTGAGGGTGTGTGTTACGTGTAGCAGAGCATATAACTAGGGTACCGAGAGTGTTAATCTCAAACAAAGTGAAGAGACTGAGATTCATTCTCTGGAAGCTCAGCACACATAGGCTAACTTGCATAATCACCCTTTTATTCATCAGCATGGCTCTATCCAGTATTGAAGGAACCCTATAAATCTCTCACTTCCCTCTTACTTCACATGCTGAATCAGCCTTTGTGAACGTATCCCCTCCAGTGTGTAATATTTTGAAGAAACTTTCAAGAAAACTCTGTGCTCAGAGAGTGCTGATTCAGCACAGTGAATGAGGTGACCAAGATGTATTTTGGAACGTTTCATTGGCATTTTCAACACCAACTCTACACAAATAAGGAGGTGCCTGTTTGGTCAAAGGAAACACATTGCTTACAAATCACTATATATGTTCCTGAGTTTGAAGGCACATGGCAAATGGGAAAAAAAATATATCACCATGTTTTAAAGGCACCTTCCTGTACATTCAAATAGTCCATATTTAATTTATGGTATGTAGTAATCCCCTTTCCTTCTTCTTATGCCTCCATACATAATACAAAAGCTTCTAGAAAATGTACCCTCCAGTGTGATATGTCACTGTCCCATAGGAAATAAAGTAAGAAAGTATCCTTTTCTATAATATATAAAAAATAAATCAAAATTATGCATAAGCATGATTGAAGACAAATAATTCCATCTGGCTTAAAAGAATCAGTTGCTGTAACTGCTTTAGTCACACACCTGGAGTTTTGACTGGCAGAAACTTACATTTTGGTGATTCTAATTTTCAGTAACACAGAGCTTTCCTGACTTTTGTTCACACTTATTAGCTGCTGGAAGCAAGACACAGAAGACATTTTAAAATATTATTTCAAAAGATTTCATAACATGATAGAAAAACATGTGTGCCAGTAATAGGTGGTAGATTGTGGATGATAGTGTTGGATTTAATTGAAATGATACTTCCTCAAACAAACTTGCAAAAGAAAGCCACTCAAACTAATTAGACTACATACATGAATTACTTGCACTCTTCCTGGATGCGACAGGTATTTATCTTTTATATAGCAGACAAGCAAAATACAATCCAATTAATCATTTAAGTGAAATAACACATCAGTTTTTTATTAGCATCAAATCTGAACTTTTCCACTGGTTTCTGATTGAAAAGAAAGTAAATAATTTTTGCTTTAAAATAATATTTCCATGTCTTTCCTTTGCAAATCATTCATTTTTACATGGCATAGAGATAACAGACTTACTAAAAGTAATCTAAGGAAAATAAGGGAAGCTCAAGGAGAATAAAGGTAAATACTTTTACTAATTATACTTAAATATACATTGAATATGTGTAGTGTTTCTAGTGAGTTGATTTTCACGTGGGCTTCAAAAGTCAGTCAATATTTAAAATCTGCCAGAGCTAATAGAACATTTGATTGTCCAGCATTCTATCTCTGTTCCCGTCTGTCTGTGAAGTCTAATGATTGTTGTGAATGAGATCTCAGCTGTTTTTCATCTTTGAGTAATATATTTTTATTCAGACTTATTAATATGTATTTTCACTTCCTGAAGTTATAGCAGCAACTTAGATGGGGCCATTTGCAGCTGGAAGGGCAGCACTTCTTTCTTCTGAGGCAAAGCTGAATGATGTGAAGTCTGTTTACAAGGTCATACTTCGACAACTGGCATATAGCTGGCCTATTTTAATTTAATTTATCCCTATCTTAATTTTAAGTGCTCCTTTTCTCAACCATCCCACCCTGCAATCCTTGTCAATTAAATGTCTTTCCCAGATTTGCCATTTCTTGACTGTACCCATGTTACTCTTAGGTTGATACAAAAGTAATTGCAGTTTTTGACATTGGCAGTAACAGCAAAAACCACAATTACTTTTGCACCAACCTAATATAATCCCTCTTCTGCTACAATCTCCCGTCATAGTTTACTATTCCTACAACTCCGTGCTCTTCACACTCATTGCCACAGATTATGTGAATTAGTCCCTTAGAAGTCAATACTATAAATTGTGCAAAGATTGCTAGTATAAGTGATAGGTTACTGCATTCTTTCTCTCAGGAACATTGCATTTAAACATTTCCTAATGTAGTTACCTCCAAATCACAAAATATTAGGATTCATTGTCAAATATGAAGGATTATACCACTAAAAATAAATGTGCCTAAGAGATAATTTGGATGAACATCCTAATAAGAAAACTAGTTTTTCATAAATGGTTACTGTGTTCTACAGATTTATGACTTTAAAATCAGAATGTAGGATATAATTTAGAACAAGTAGCCATATGTAGCAAATTGACAGATTTTCTGATGGAGAAAATATCAACTGCCTCATTATTTTTCTGGATTTAATTCTGTCATAATTAGTTCTAGTAGAACAAAGTACCTTAAAGACTATCTACCCTTTTTCTTGATCTGTGCCTTCACTGCATCACAAAACATGTATTTTTTTAAACTAACGTCATCTGTAGGTGCTGGCATGTGTAATCTTACTAAGAGCTAATAGAAAGGCCAGGACCAAATCTATTTGTTTATGGGGTTGTGCAGACCCATCTAGACATTTTCAGTGTCTTGCTTTGAAATAATTAAACTGCATTAACTGTATAAATATTTAAATGTAGAATTAAAATATGAGAAAGAAAGAAGGAAGGAAGGAAGGAAGGAAGGAAGGAAGGAAGGAAGGAAGGAAGGAAAAGAAAGAAAGAAAGAAAGGAAGGAAGGAAGGAAGGAAGGAAGGAAGGAAAGGGAGGGAGGGAGGAAAGAAAGAAAGAAAGAAAGAAAGTAAGTAAGTCTTACAGTTCTGGGAATTCAGGGTTTTAAAGTTGAATTGGCAGAGGGTGGGTTTAGAGAATTACTCATAATTAGAGTATAATTTAGGATATAATATATGGGGTAGCGCTTTCAGAGGGATATGCTCAACATGTTATATTAGTATTAGGGTGGAAGTTTAGTTATTGTATTTACTATATAAAACGGAGGTTTAATTTAGTAGAAGGATCTTAAGATTTTTAGAAAAATTACATCAATCGAGGGGTAGCCGTTGGGGTATTCATGGTTAGAATATGATTTCTGTTTCTCTCAGGTTTGTCAAAGATCAGATGGCTGTAGATGTGTGGTACTATTTCTGAGGACTCTGTTCTGTTCCATTGGTCTATATCTCTGTTTTGGTACCAGTACCATGCTGTTTTGGTTACTGTAGCCTTGTAGTATAGTTTGAAGTCAGGTAGCGTGATGCCTCCAGCTTTGTTCTTATGACTTAGGATTGTCTTGGCAATGCGGGCTCTTTTTGGTTCCATATGAACTTTAAAGCCGTTTTTTCCAATTCTGTGAAGAAAATCATTGGTAGCTTGATGAAGATGGCATTGAATCTATAAATAACCTTGGGCAGTATGGCCATTTTCACGATATTGATTCTTCCTATCCATGAACATGGTATGTTCTTCCATTTGTTAGTGTCCTCTTTTATTTCACTGAGCAGTGGTTTGTAGTTCTCCTTGAAGAGGTCCTTTACATCCTTGTAAGTTGGATTCCTAGGTATTTTATTCTCTTTGAAGCAATTGTACAGAATGGGAGAAAATTTTTGCAATCTACTCATCTGACAAAGGGCTAATATCCAGAATCTGCAAAGAACTCAAACAAATTTACAAGAAAAAAACAAACAACCCCATCAAAAAGTGGGCAAAGGATATGAACAGACATTTCTCAAAAGAAGACATTCATACAGCCAACAGACACATGAAAAAATGCTCATCATCACTGGCCATCAGAGAAACGCAAATCAAAACCACAATGAGATACCATCTCACACCAGTTAGAATGGCAATCATTCAAAAGTCAGGAAACAACAGGTGCTGGAGAGGATGTGGAGAAATAGGAACACTTTTACACTGTTGGTGGGTTGTAAACTAGTTCAACCATTATGGAAAAAACAGTATGGCGATTCCTCAAGGATCTAGGACTAGATGTACCATATGACCCAGCCATCCCACTACTGGGTATATACCCAAAGGATTTAAAGCATGCTGCTATAAAGACACATGCACACGTATGTTATTGCGGCACTATTCAATAGCAAAGACTTGGAATCAACCCAAATGTCCATCTGTGACAGACTGGATTAAGAAAATGTGGCACATATACACCATGGATATTATGCAGCCATAAAAAAGGATGAGTTTGCATCCTTTGTAGGGACATGGATGCACTGGAAACCATCATTCTTAGCAAATATCACAAGAACAGAAAACCAAACACCGCATGTTCTCACTCATAGGTGGGAACTGAACAATGACATCACCTGGACTCGGGAAGGGGAACATCACACCGGGGCCTATCATAGGAGGGGAGAGGGGGGAGGGATTGCATTGAGAGTTATACCTGATATAAATGACGAATTGATGGGTGCTGACGAGTTGATGGGTGCAGCACACCAACATGGCACAAGTATACATATGTACCAAACCTGCACATTATGCACTGTACCCTAGAACTTAAAGTATAATAAAAAAATTAAAAAAATTAAAAAAAAAAAAGAATATGATTTCTGGGTTCTGACTGGGTTGCATTTTAGTCTCTTGTCTTTGGGGTTTGGCAAGAGTACATTTACCTAGGTTGACGGTAAAGTCAGAGATGCGGGTAGAGGGGTTGCAGATTTAATCAGAAATAGTTCTTGAAAGTGAGGGTACATGCATGAGCGTACGTGCCTGTTGATTAATTGTTATGTCCTCCAAGCATGGATTAATTAACACCTTATGCTTATTATTCTAGCTTAAAATATTCAATATAAGCTCAGCTTCTAGCCGGGCGAGGTGGCGGGCGCCTGTAGTCCCAGCTACTCGGGAGGCTGAGGCAGGAGAATGGCGTAAACCTGGGAGGCGAAACTTGCAATGAGCTGAGATCCGGCCACTGCACTCCAGCCCGGGCGACAGAGCGAGACTCCGTCTCAAAAAAAAAAAAAAAAAAAAAAAAAAAAAAAAGCTCAGCTTCTACAATTGATTTTGCAGGAATCAAATCAAAGTTCGTCTACAGCAGATTCAGAAGGGACCAGGCCTTCCGCGGTGGTGAGTGATAGCATCCCCCAAAGTTAAAAGTACCAAATGCACGACAGTACTCCCGTGACTGGTTAATAGGGTGGTAGTCATTAGTCCATCAAGATGTCTTATTTAAGGGGAACGTGTGGGCAGTCTTAGTTTTATTGCTCTGAAGTAAGAACTAGATGCCAGGTATAATTTCAGGATAGTCATCCCCAAGTTTTATGGGCCCAGAGTGAGGAGGGTAGCACTCCCGAGCGGGATGATGATTTCTCGGACGTTGGTAGATTAAGAGACCAAAATTTGGTAGGAGATATCCATGTTGACAAGGGGTTTTTGGACTAAAATGTGCTATCTCTGGTGAACGAATGCATGTACTATGTGATATTAGGGATTTATAGTATGGATCAATATTTGTATGGATTGTCTGTGTTGTATGGCCAATAATAGTAGATGTGCAATAGTTGACTAAAGAGTTGTTAATACGTGCTTATATGTATGTGGACTAGATTGGTAATGTACTTTCATGTATGAATGTACTATGTATGAATAAGCAACTATAGTACTATATATTATTCATGGGGACTAGCAGTAATGCACGAAGTACATAAGAGTACTAATGTATTAGTGCTAATTGATTAACACTGACATAGTAGTTAAAGTATGTTCTGAGAAAAATTCAGGGAGTAGATTAATTAGAATTTTAGCTTTGAGTGTTGACGGTGAAGTGGAAATGCTTTTTCCCTGAGTTGTGCCGGCGAGGGGATTCTCCATTTCTGGTTTACAAGGTCAGAGTATTGAATTGTACTACAAGGACATTTTCATTTAAGTAATTTATTTTCAATTAGGATAGTGCGTGGTATAAGGGTGAGGATGGTAGGAAGTACATAATAGACATTGTCTGTCCAATGGCAATAAAAGGGTATTTGACTGGCTGCCCTCTGATTCATGTGAGTGTAAGCAGATCAGCTGCTAGGACTCACAATAGGCATTGGCTTAATGGCTGTAATACTATGCTTTGTTGTTTAGACATGTGAAGTACAGGAAAAACTTGTAGAATGAGAATGGAAGATATTAGGGCTAGTATGCCTCCTAATTTGTTAGGGATAGATGGTAAAATTGTGTATGCAAACAGAAAGTACCATTCTGGTTTAATGTGGAGTGGGGTATTTAGGAGGCTGGCTAAAGTGTAATTATCTGGGTTGCACAGGAGGTCAGGTGAAAATAGTACCAGAGTTATTAGAAGGAGGAGGAGAAAAATTAAACCTAGAATGTCTTTGGTTGTATAGTAGGGGTGGAAAGTGATTTTGTCAGGGTCTGATGAAACCACTAAAGGGTTGTTAGATCCTGTTTCATGTAAGAATAAAAGGTGAACAGTTGCTAGAGCTGTAATGATGAAGGGTAAGATGAAATGGAAGGCAAAAAATCGTGTAAGGGTGGCTTTGTCAACTGAGAATCTTCAAAGGATTTATTGTACAAGGCTGGCTCCAATATATGGGATGGCTGATAGTAGATTTGTAATTACTGTAGCACCTCAGAATGATATTTGACTTCATGGGAGCATGTAGCCTATGAATGCTGTTGCTGTAGTTGTTAAGTAGGAGGATAATGCCAATATTTCAGGTTTCTAGAAATAGGAATGACCCATAGTATAAGCCTCGGCCAATGTGTAAGAAGAAGCAGATGAAAAATATTGAGGAGCCATTAGCATGAAAATAGTGGACGATTCAGCCGTAGTTTACATCTCAGCTCATATGAGTGACTGAAGAGAAGGCAGTTAAGGTGTCAGATGTATAGCATATGGCCAAAAATAATCCTGTGATGATCTGAGGAATTAGGCAGGCATCATGAAGTGAGCCAAAATTTCATCATGTAGAAATGTTAGATGGTGTGGGACGATCAATGAATGAGTAGTTAATTTTTATTAGTGGGTGTGTCTTGTGAGTATTGGTCATTGGTGTTCTTATAGTTGAAATACAACAATGGTTTTTCATATCATTAGTCATGGTTATAGTCCATGTGATAGAATAAAATTGTAATACTAACAAAGACTTTATTGGCATACATTTTTTTTCCCACTTTTAAAAATTAGTCCTCTGTTTTTTGATTGTTCCTTTTTTAAAGATGGATTGATGGTTATAAGGTAAGAAGTTACTTTGCTTTCTAAATTAAGATCATGTAATGGGCAAATGGAGACAATTTTGTTTCTTCCTTTCCTAATAGGATGCTTTTTAAATTTCTTTCTCATGCCTAATTGCTTTGGCTGCAACTTCTATTACTATGCTTAAAAAAAAAAAAAAAAAAAAAAACGGTGAGAGAGCATGTTTGTCTTTTTTCTTACCTTAGACAAAAAGTTTTCAACTTTTCTCCATTGAGTATGATGCTAGCTATGGGTTTGTCATATATGACCATTTTAGATGTTGAGATACATTCCCTCTATACCTAATCTGTTGAAAATTTTTAATCATGAAAAGATATTGAATTTTGTCAAATGATTTTTCTGTATATATTGAGATGATTTTATGGCTTTTGTCTTTAATTCTGTTTAATATGGTGTGTCACATTTAATGTTTTTCTTTTGCTGAAACATCTTTGCATCCCAGGGATAAATTCCACTTGTATGATTCTTTCAATGGGTGCTAGAATTCAGTTTGCTAATATTTTGTAAAATATTTTTGCACTTACATTCAACAGGGATTTTGGTCTGTGATTTTCATTTCTTGTAAAGTACCTGTATGGCTTTGGTAGCAGGGTAATGCTGGCCTGATAAAATGAATTTCGAAGAATTACTTCCACTTCAGTTTTTTGTGAAGAGTTTGAGAAGAATTGGTATTAGTTCTTTTTTAAGTGTTTTTTTTAGAATTCAGTAGTGAAGTTTTCTGGTCCTGGGCTTTTCTTTAATGGGAGAGTTGTATTATTAATTGAATCTCCTTACTCATTATTAGCCTCTCCAGATTTTCTATTTCTTCATGATCCAGTACTGGTAGGTTGTATATTTCTAGGAATTTATTCATTTCTTCTAATTTATCCAAATTGTTGACATATAATTGTTTACAGTAGTTTTTGATGATCTTTTGTATTTTTGTGGTATCAGTTTTGATGTCTCTTCTTGCATTTCTGATTTTATTTATTTGAGTCTTCTCTTTTCATTCCTGGTTAGTCTAGCTAATCATTGGTTGACTTTGAAATATTGCAATTTTGTGACAGTTAATGTATATTAGAAATACTTATATTACAACTTTTCTATCTAGGACAGATAGTAACTATAGATGCAGGGTCAAACTATGTTTTTGGTGGGTTTTTTGACCTTGGAAAGTATGCTTATTAGCATCTAAATTAGTAAACATTTAAAGTTAGCTTTTTTGTATAGCTATGTGTATTTCAAAAACATTAAATACAAAAAGCATGTGTGATCATTTGATTTTGATGTGCTAGTGCTTTACATTTTCAAGGCATCAGAGAAGCTATTTACAGAAAGATGTTGAAACAAGCTAGTGGTTAAATGGAAAATCTTCTGGGTTTGAACTTAGACTTTTGTTCAAATCTCAGATGACATATTTTCTAACTGTTTGACTTTGGACAAAAATTTCCATTTCTAAGCATATTTTCTCTTCTTTAAAATGGGAAGGATGATGACAACTAAATGATAACCTTTTATGTACATTAATGGAAAAATATACATTAAATATATGTAATAGGGTGATTGATGGGTAATGAACTCTAACAATATCATTACTTTATAACTTCACCATTATTTCTATGAGCTTATCAGAACAGAATAGGATTCTCACATCATTATCTGAGAGCTTTAGGCTCAGATTTTCTTGCTATATTCATCTTAGCCCATTTTCTGCTCCCATAATATATTACCACTAACTGGGTAATTTATAAACAACAGAAGCTTATTTAGCTCATGGTTCTAGAGGCTGGGAAGTCTAAGAGCTAGGTGTCAGCATCTGGTGAGTATCATTCCATGGTGGAAAGCATCACAAGGCAAAGAAGCACAAGGGGAAAATAGAAAGAAGAAACTGTGCCAAATTCATTCTTCTATCAGGAGTGTACTCTCAAGGTAACAAATTCACTGCTGTGATAATGGCATTAAGCCATTCGGAAGAGTAGCCCTTATGATCTAGTCATCTCTTAAAGTTTCTACCTCTCAAGAGTACAGCATTGGAGATTAAGTTTCCAACATATAAATGTAGTAGGACATAACAATATGCAAGAAATAGACTATTTTAAGTCCAACAACAGCAAAAACACAAAGAGACAAAATAATCCACAACAAGATTTTGGGTAAATGTAGTAAATTTCAAGTCAGCTTGAGGGTCGGGACTGGGGAGGTATATGTCGTTGGAAACCTCTCTTGAGTGTTTCCTGGATGTGGTATCTTTTATTATTATCTGCCAAGTATATTAGCCCTTTATTGAGCTGACAATGCACTGACCTTAAAGAGACAAATCACATGCTGGATGAATAGAAGGAAAAGTGTAACAAAAACATGGCCTAGTGATAACTTGGCTCAAGTCAGAGGCTCAGAACACTTAGAAAAACCACATTGACAGAGCAGTCAAATGAAAGCATAATCTAACACTTATAAAGTAGTTCAGGGTGGCAAATTTTAGTTTACTCTTTATTAATATGCTCTTTATGGGCCCCAACTATTTAAAGAAATTAATTCCTAAAATAAGGTTTTAAGTTCAGCCTCCCTGACTTACAATATGTGACATTTTACAAAGAGATTTTAAAAAAATGATATACAGCTGTTTTTCTGTGTTGTTGGATCAAACTTTGATTTTTATGGATGCTACTTCCTCCAAGGGCTCTTTCACCATAGGAAGGTAACACAGTCCAGGAGCAGGTTTCTGAAAGATTATAACCAACTGTTACATATTTAGGAAGCAAGCTCCAAAACAAGTCCTTATTCTGTTTTTCCCATCTGCTGAAACTGGTTTGCCTAGTTACATAGATTTTTCCCCATTCAATAAGATTATTGTACATATTGCATGTGTCTATGTAAATGTATACAATATATTATGATATGCAATGCAGGCAACTATTGGTAATATTGGAATGTGATTAAAAAAAAAAAAAAAAAACCTATCCCTTCCACCTAGGTAACAGAGCTGACATATCCTTTCACCATACTCACACTATCTGATAACCCTCATTTTCAATGAGCATTATACTGAGATATAGGCTATAGGAAGTTAGTTTCTAATCTTGAGTTAAAAAAAAATCTTCATCTAATATCCGTGGCATTGAGATCACTAGTTCACCTAATACTTAGGGATTAATAATAATGAAGCTGATATCTCTTTAGCTTAACTAGCTTCTAGGATACTTTAGGATATAAATATACTTATTTTAATGCTGGAAATATAAAAAGTATTAACTTATATATTAATTTTAAAGGTAGTTTACCATGTGGTTGGTGAATGGATTGGCTATTTGAATTTTGTCATAATTCTAGCAGTATGAGAGTAACAATAAAGCCCTAGGCCTTACTAGGAGTTAATTTAAAAGTTTATATATTTCATTTCCTGCTCAGGGTCCCATTGCACCTTCAACTTCTGCCATTAGAATGATTTATGGGCACTGTTAGACCTCAGAGTGATTCCCAAAAGTTAAAGCTGAGCATAGTACTTCAATAAACCACTATAATAAGATATTTCATTATTATGGTTATAAATGTCCTGCAGTGTATGTTAATTTAGATATGAAATAATTAAAGGCAATTAAAGCCAATTATACTAAGGATTACTTTGTGCTAATGATACAGAGATTACTTGCTTCAAGGAAGAATTCCCTCTGAAATCATTCAGAAAAGAAGCTGAAGTAGGTGGTGCTAGAAGAAAGGGATGTGTGTGTATATATTTATACCTACATGTATGTACACACACATATACACACACATACATACATATACACATACACACATTTAGGAATAGGAAATGCTTTCTATATCACTTCTGTGTGAGCGATATAGATACACACACATACATAAGTGATATAGAAAACATTGACAATTCTGAGAATACAATGACTTTATAAATTATTTTCATTAATAGTATCTCAAACTGCTTTTCACTGATGGTCTGAATAAAGTGCATACTGTGGTCTACAGTGAAACAAATGAGATTAAGAAAAACATTTTCCATGGAGCCCTTAGGTCTCAAGGAGACCTAGAGATGGTGAAGATGAGCTTTCTCCCTCTTTCATGGGTCTGGAGTAAGCCACACCTACACCTAGACAACCATGAGCAGGAAACCACTCATTTATCAACATATTTTTTTTTTTATTAAAAAACTTACTTATTCCAAATCTCATGTTAAAAGCTTTTTAGCGTATTGATTGAGAGGGTGAGCTTTCAAGATAGGTAGTCTAGCTTTGAATACTCGTCTACTAGTTGAGGGAAAAAAATTTAATACAAATAATAATAGGAAATCAATTTTGAACATGTTATTCTATGTCTTTTTGCCTCTACTTCCTAGTCTTTAAACCGAGTTATAGTAATACCAAAACGGGAAAAACTCCCTTATCAACCTCACAGGGCGGTGCCCGCTGCTCAAACCCCTAGGGGTAGTATGGCCGTCAAGCAGACGGGCGGATTGTGGGTCTCCAACCCCACATCAGTGTCTAGGGGTGAATGTTTACAGCTGAAGCCCCGGTGGGCATCTGTTACAGGGTGCTTTTTCAGTTTAGCCATCCATAAGCGGCTTGTGTTACCCTTGTCAGCTCAATTACACTCTCTGCCTTATTGCAAGGATAGAGGGCTTTCTGTACCCTGGGGGTTCTTGGCTTGGTGTACTGGAAGAATGGATGGCACCTGGGATTGGAGAATGAGTGCAAGGTTTTATTGAGTGGAAGTAGCTCTCACCAGATGGGGGACCCAGAAGGGAAATGGTTTTACCCTGGAGTCAGGTCGCTTGGCACCCCAGGCTCTTCTGCAACTGTCCTGGCCGAACTCCACATTGTTCCGCCAGTCAATGACGTGCCGGCAAGCAGGCGTCTATCGGTATGCTCTTACTGGGCATGCTCCCTTCGACGGCCTCTGGACATCTGGCTGCTTGTGTGTTATTCCGCGGACGTGTTCCTCTTGACGTCCAGCTGCTTGTGTCTCTTCCCCCTCTGGTCTTGGTTTTCTTTTTTCTTTCTTTCTTTTCCTTTTGTTTTTCTTTTCTTTTTTCTTTTCTTTTCTTTTTTCTTTTCTTTTCTTTTCTTTTCTCCTTTCCTTTCCTTTCCTTTATTTTCTTTTATTTTCTTTTCTGACAGAGTCTCACTCGCTTGTCACCCAGGCTGGAGTGCAGTGGCACGATCCTGGCTCACTGCAAGCTCTGCCTCCCGGGTTAATGCCATTCTCCTGCCTTAGCCTCCCGAGTAGCTGGGACTACAGGCGCCCGCCACCACGCCCAGCTAATTTTTTTTTTCTTTTTTCTTTTTTTTATTATACTTTAAGTTCTAGGGTACATGTGCATAACGTGCAGGTTTGTTACATATGTATACTTGTGCCATGTTGGTGTGCTGCACCCATCAACTCGTCATTTATATCAGGTATAACTCCCAATGCAATCCCTCCCCCCTCCCCCCTCCCCATGATAGGCCCGGGTGTGTGATGTTCCCCTTCCCGAGTCCAAGTGATCTCATTGTTCAGTTCCCACCTATGAGTGAGAACATGCGGTGTTTGGTTTTCTGTTCTTGTCATAGTTTGCTAAGAATGATGGTTTCCAGCTGCATCCATGTCCCTACAAAGGACACAAACTCATCCTTTTTTATGGCTGCATAGTATTCCATGGTGTATATGTGCCACATTTTCTTAATCCAGTCTGTCACTGATGGACATTGGGTGATTCCAAGTCTTTGCTATTGTGAATAGTGCCACAATAAACATACGTGTGCATGTGTCTTTATAGCAGCATGCTTTATAATCCTTTGGGTATATACCCAGTAATGGGATGGCTGGGTCATATAGTACATCTAGTTCTAGATCCTTGAGGAATCGCCATACTGTTTTCCATAATGGTTGAACTAGTTTACAATCCCACCAACAGTGTAAAAGTGTTCCTATTTCTCCACATCCTCTCCAGCACCTATTGTTTCCTGACTTTTTAATGATTGCCATTCTAGCTGGTGTGAGATGGTATCTCATTGTGGTTTTGATTTGCTTTCTCTGATGGCCAGTGATGATGAGCATTTTTTCATGTGTCTGTTGGCTGTATGAATGTCTTCTTTTGAGAAATGTCTGTTCATATCCTTTGCCCACTTTTTGATGGGGTTGTTTGTTTTTTTCTTGTAAATTTGTTTGAGTTCTTTGTAGATTCTGGATATTAGCCCTTTGTCAGATGAGTAGATTGCAAAAATTTTCTCCCATTCTGTAGGTGCCTGTTCACTCTGATGGTAGTTTCTTTTGCTGTGCAGAAGCTCTTTAGTTTAATTGGATCCCATTTGTCGATTTTGGCTTTTGCTGCCGTTGCTTTTGGTGTTTTAGACATGAAGTCCTTGCCCATGCCTATGTCCTGAATGGTACTACCTAGGTTTTCTTCTAGGGTTTTTATGGTATTAGGTCTAACATTTAAGTCTCTAATCCATCTTGAATTAATTTTTTGTATTTTTTTTTTTTTTTTAGTAGAGACGGGATTTCACAGAGTTAGCCAGGATGGTCTCGATCTCCTGACCTCATGATCCACCCGCCTTGGACTCCCAAAGTGCTGGGATTACCGCACCCAGCCTGGGTCTCATGGTTTTTACAAGCACAAGATGGCACATGGTGGGTCAGGGTGGTCTTGGGAAATAAAACATTTGGGCTTGAAGGCAGGAGTACTTGTCCTCACCTAGGTCCGTGGGCACAGGCCCAGGGGTGGAGCCCTCGCCAGGGACCCATCGTTCTCCTCCCAGCACTTTCTTGCCTCCCTCCATATCAAAACCTCACTCATAGAGTTATTGTGCCATTAAGTAAATATATGTAAAACATTTACAACAGTGTCTGCTATAATTATGTTCTCCATAAATTTCAACTGATATTCTTTTTACAATATCCAAATGCCTACTCCCTTACCAGAACCTTAATTACAGGGACACATCTATTTGAGAGACTGAATCAGAATATTCATCTTTTCTTTCTGCAAGTTTTTCGTCAAAATGCATTCATGTAACCACCAGATATCTACTGAACTCTAACTAGATGAGTGCCAAGCACTCATCTAGGTTTAAGAACTGAATATTTAATGGTGAACAAAACAGACAAGGCCCTTGTTCTCACGGGTTTTACATTTCAGTTGAGGGAGTTACAAAATTAAAAAAAAAAGAAAACCAACAAGTGAATGTGATAATTACGGTCAATGATAAATGCTGTAAAGTGATAAATGTTATGAAGAAAAAAAAAGAAGTTAACAGGATAGGGAATGATCTGAGTAGGCATAATATCAAGTCAGATGGTAAACGTATACGTTATTATATTTAATTCAATCATTGGATGTTTACATTGTGCAAAGTACTGGTCTAGTTATGGAGATACAGCAGTGAATTTGGCAAACAACATCCTTGCTCTCATGGAGATTACATTCTCATCTTGAGGCACGCATTAAAACAAATAAAGGAATAAGCATTTTTTACAAGGACAGTAATATATGTTATAAAGAGTGGGAATGGTATGAAAAGTGACTGGGGACAATCTAAATTAGGTGGCCAGGAAATGACTCTCTAATTAGAGGTTGGTTACCTGAGATCTTACAGATGAGAAGCTGTCCTTGCAAATATCTAAATGTTACAGGCAGAGAGATGGCTAAGTGCATAGGCCCTTAATTGGAAATGAGATTTACATATTCAGTGAAATAAAGAAAAGCATGGGTAGATCAAACAAAGGCTTTGCCAGGCATGATTTACAGTTCAGAATTTATCCTTGTTGTAATAGTCATTGGAAGGCTTCTCAGCCTAGGAGCAAAGGAACTATTTTACTTTTAAAAAATCACTCCGGATATTGGGTGGAAAACGTAGAAGATTTTCCAATGGGACCAGGGGAATACATTAGCAGACTATTGCAGTGCTATGGGTAAAATGTGACCATGGCTTGGATGAGGTTGGTAAGAGTGGGAGTACAAATGGTAGATTGATTTGAGATATATTTTAGAAGAACCAACAGCGTTTGATAATGGACTAGAAAGTTTAGACATTAGTGAAATACAATAATCAAGAATATTTCCTGGATTATTTAGCCTGAATAAGTGGGAAGATAGTGGAGATATTAAATTTGAGATGCAACTGGAGTTGTCAAATAAGGAAAAGATAATTGTGTATGTAAGTCTGGGGCTCGGGAGCGATTTCAGAGTTAAAGGGAGATTTGGAAGGTCACTGGTGTATAGACTCTATTTTAAAACTTGGGGTTGGATATGATTATCTAGGTTTAGATAGTATAAACTTATTCCTATTTTATACTTTATTCATACAGGGCATTGATTATTGACTGACCAGTGAATGTCATAAAACATACTAAAGTACAGATGTCCATAAAACTCTTCATACTAAGTGATTAATGATTCTAGACCAGTCCTTTTTCCTTTCAAATTTTTGTTGCAGCAAGAAGTATATCAAAGAAGCTATTTAGATGCTGAGATTTTCCAGCCCAGCATCACACAGATAGGCTTTAGTTTATGGCTGGGATGTGCAGGGCAGTAGTGGTGGATTTGGCACCTCTATAATCCAGCTGCCTGTGTTATTCTGCTGATCCGCAAAGGTCCAATTTCACAGAAAACTGCTGGATAATTTGTTTCTGGCTTTCTGTTTAATTTGGGGCCTTTAAAAATTCTCTCTGTTGCTATTTTATTTTCATATTCCTACCTTGATCTTGCTGTCTTTCCTTGTTCCTAAACTGAAGCCAATTGTCAGGCAACCTCTGGATGGCTCACCAAGATTGTATGGTTCTGTGAGGTTCTTCTTGTTTTTAATATTGTGCCTCAGGCATTAGTGTCTTGTCATAGTTACATTTGTCACCTTCCTGATTGCCTCCTTTGAAATTCATCAGTATGTCACTTGTTAATTTATTTATTTTCTGATACTTGAAATGCTAAGGTTATGTTTAGAATGAATTGAAAGTAGACATGTAGCTATTCATTTCTTTTCACCCTGTGAAAATTTCCAAATTGAGAGACCCAGTTCTCTCTGGGATAGGATTTTTGTATTTATTTTTTAATTTGGAAAGTGAGAGTGTGAAATATCCAGTCTCTCACCTGTATGCTCCCAGAGTTTTGCTTTACAATGTGATATATAATTATTCAAGTAGAGAAGGTCAGTGGTCCTATTAAAGAGAGAGAAGAGAGAGAATGAGAGAGAGAGATTTACATACAGAGTTCTCTTAATGAGACTATATCAGAAGAAGATGTTTCAGCTTATTTTATTTTAAAAAGTGTCTGTAGTTTTCATTTTAACTATATACATCTTACATTTGGCAGTTTGACATCGTTGATATTGTTTAAAGATAGGTTTTTATATTTAATTTGAGTCTTTTCCAGTCAGAGACATCAGCTAGAATATGAAAAACAGCTTCTCTCATTTTTCTTTTTTTCTTCTCCCAAAATAAATTTCATTACAAAGTGTGTCTGTAATTGAATTCTTTTGGTGGGTGATGATATAAAACCTATGTTTCTTCATTGAAAATTTGATCCAATAGGTCCACGGGGTTTTGCGCCTTCTTGGTGGCAAACATCTCTTTGGTTAATGCTGAATTCTGATATAATTATAGAGAAACTGGGATGGCAGTGGCTAATGATGTTTGCAATAGGAGTAGCTGACAATGGAAGAAATGTCATTCTGTGAAGTTACTACACACTAATACCAGAGAACTGGGTTGTCTCTCTTCTTTATCCTTCCAAAACTTCATCTGTGATACAAAAATATCCTTCTTCTACTCTGACTTTTCACAGTGATTCTTAAATGATGAACACCCCTAATCTCTGAATCTCTTATCTGACACTGACAATCACCCCACTGAAACCAAAAAGAAGATACAAATGAAAATGCAGTGAGACATGCACTCAGAAGGTGGGCTTTTCAGGAAAAGCCAATGTTGCAGTTCCTTAGCCTTGGTAGCAAACTTCTCTCTGACTAATGCTGAATTCCTAAATAGTTAAAGGGACATGGGGATGCAGGCGGCTAGTGAGGTTTGTAATAGGAGTAGCTGCCAGTGTGACAAATGTGATTCCAGAAATTACTATACACTAACCTCAGAGAAATGACATAAAGGGAAATAATTTTTGTTTTATTTTTGGTCCCATATTTGGAGAAATAATAGAGCTACAAGGCCTAAAAGGCAAAGATTATTCTACTGATGGCTCAGTGGATATGTACAGATTCCTAAGCCTGTTTTTGCAATATCTGTAGACGTCTTCAGTGTCATCAGGGAGTGTTATGATGTCCTTAAAACATTCCCAAATCAGTATTCATGTTACTAATATGTGGGGAGGACTTTCACAGAATCCAGAGATAATGGCACTCTAACTTCAAGAAGATTGGAGTTCAATGAATTTTTTTAAAATGATATATTTATCTTTTCTTTTGTTACCCATTTTCTCCACAGTAATCCCCTAAAAATGGTCTTATCTGAGCTTTACTGTTCTCACGAAAGAATTCAATTATGTATTAGTTTGGTTCAAAAGTAATTGCGGTTTTTGCCATTACTTTTAATGGCAAAATAACTCTGCAAGGTTCTCTTATGGTTTAGTATTAAAGGCCTTTACTTTAGAGAAATAAAATAATCATTGGCCAGAGGATCTCATGAAGATTACCCATAATGGCAAAACCGCAATTACTTTCGCATCAACCTATGTAATAAGCCTTGCTTCCATCTAATATGAAGGATTTTACAAATTCAGTATCAAAATACACAAACTATGTACCATCATTATCTAAGAGATAACAGCATTCTTGTAGAAAGGTGTCTAATTTTGTAATAATCTATCTACCTCCAAACGCAGTCTGGCACTAATACAGTTGACCCTTGCACAATACAGGGCTTAGGGGCATTGACCCACACAGTTGAAAATCCACATATAACTTTTGACTTTCCAAAAACTTAACTACTAATAACCTACTGTTGACCAGAACTCTTACTGATAACATAAACCTTCGATTGGCATTTTTTTGTGTTATAGATATTATATACTGTATTCTTAAAGTAAGCTAAATAAATGTAATTTTAAAAATCACAAGAATGAGAAAATATGTTCATTATTCCTTAAGTAGAAGTAGGTCATGATAAATGTCTTAATCTTTGTCTTCAAGCTGAGTAGACTGTGTAAGAACAAGAGGAGGGGTTGGTCTTGCCATCTCAGGGATGGCAGAGGTGGGAAAAGTGCTCACATATAAATTAACTTACACAGTCAAGTTTGTGTTGTCCAAGGGTCAACTGTACTTAGTTATATATTTTTAAAATATATATGTGTCTTGTTTGGGTTTTCATTCTCCTACAAATCAAGACACTTGTGAGTTTTATCTCTTTTTTGGATGATCTAATTTTCTGCCTCAATAAAACTGTTCCTACAGTTGACAAAGACTTTGTGTTAAGGTCTTTCATGCAAGGTTTTCATCTATAAAGTGGTAGTCTTAGCTAATGTTAGCCTATCTATTTTATCTTACATAAGTGTAATCTGAAATTCATTTATGCGTTTAGGAATAAGGTGACAAAATAGTTGTATGCTCTTTATAAATCTCACATACAGTATGGCAGCCTATGAGTCATTGTTATAAGTGGTTTAGACTTTATTGTCTTACATGACTTATGTTTATAGCCATACATAAATCACACAGAACCACCAGAGGAATTTTAGTGTTTAGTCATCATAAAAGAAGGGATTTCACAGATTGTCTCTATCACGTCTGAATGAGGTCTAAGAAGAAAAGGATCACCAATAAATAATTGGTTTCAACTTGATATCAGCTAATAATGACTATTTCTATAGAAAATAGCAACAAGAAAACTTCATTTTGCTTTGCATTCCTTCAAGTCTGTGAATGAAGCCTCTGAAGAACTCTGCAAGGTTTCTCTTAGGGTTTAGTATTGAAGGTCTTTAGAGAAATAAAATAATCATTGGCCAGAAGACCTCATGAGATTTAGTTTAGTATTAGTTCAGCCTAATAAAGAATTCATCATTTGTTTAACAAACATTTACAGATAAATACTGACAAATTTTGCATATCAAAATATAAACAAGTCAAATAAACTAAAATAACAAAGTTAGAAAATAGTAGAAATTGTTCATTCATCCATTCATTTTTTAAAACACTTAACAGAAAGAAACCCATAATTTTTATAACATGAAAAGGCTTTCTACAAGTGTCTAAGTAATGGATAACTCAGGTTATTAATTGCTAAAGAATATTATCATACAGCCCACAGAAGCTTAATGTTAATAAATGAGAAAAATACAGAACTTCGCAAATAATTTTAAACATTGAATATTAAAACAAAACCACACATTTTTACCTATCAGATTGACAAATGTGAGAAAGTCTAAAAATATAAAATGCTCAAAATGGAGTTCAATTATAAACTTCTTTGGAGAGCTATGTTGCAATATCTATGTTTATACCCCTACTATTTGATTCAGCTAAGTTTACTCTGGGAAATATCCTACCAATGTATTTGCACAAGCTTGAAAATGTAGGCATTTAAAAATATATGTCTTTGTATTTTTATTGTTTTTTATTTTTGTCAGTACATAGTAGGTGTATATATTTATAAAGTACATGAGATGTTTTGATACAGGCATGCAATGTGAAATTGAGCACATCGTGAATAATGAGGTGTCCATCCCCTCAAGCATTTATCCTTTGAGTTACAAACAATCCAATTACACTCTTCAAGTTATTTTAAAATGTACAATTAAGTTATCACTGACTGTAGTCCCCTTATTGTGCTATCAAATTAATGGGTACCAAAAAATAGAAAGAATGAATAAGTCTTTGTTTCTAAATGAAAACAAACAACATGCCCCTTAATAAGTGAATGAGAACCTAAATGCTTATGGTACATCCACACAATGGATACTGTAACATTGTTTTAAAAATGTGTTATATTTACATTTGCTTTCAAAAGAATGTTAATCTATCTGTGCTGATATGAAAGGTCAAAATATATTAATTAAAAAATCCAAAGTGCAGTATTGAAATTGAATTATCTTGTTAGCTTTAAATGGATACAAATGCATTCTTATAGGATATATATTCATATACTATATTGGAGATTTAAAAGTGAGATTAGCGGAGAGAAAGAGGTATTTTTGCTTTCAATTTGAAGAATTCAGATTGTTTGAAATGTTCACCTTGTGCAAAGTAAGTGTGACATTTTGAGAAGTTAGAACAATTAAATGAAAAAATAGAGAAATTGAAGTAAGATTTATTGAACAATCATGAAATTTTAGGTATTGTGTTTCTTGCCATATACCTGTCTCTACTTTCATTCTTTCAACAACCTTTCATGGTGAATATTAATTTAACCACTTCACAAATGAGTAAACTGACATTGAAAAAGTAAAAAGGGAAACCTGGTGAAATAAAGTAATGTTAATATGTGTTATTTAACTATTTAATCCAAAATCTTATTTTTTTAACTTTTCATCAACATAGAAAATTAGTAATGAGCTGTTTTATATATCTTTCATAATAAATGGTCAAAATCTGGTACGTATTTTCATACTTATAGCACATCTAAATTGGATTAGTCACATTTCAGTTGCTAAATAGCCACAACTGGCTAATGGCTACAATACTGAACAGTACAGCACTAGACTGTAAGCTCCTTAGGTATCCTCAAAAGCTAACATGTAGGTACTCATTTCTGGATCGCCACAGCCTAGCTCAAGGCTTAGCACATAGTAGTTACTAAAAAAAAGTTTGATGAATAGGAAACGTATTTTGTGATAGTATGGAATAGACTTTTTACATGTAAGAAGGTCATTTTTAGATATTATGGAAAGGAATAACAATGAGGAAGGAAGACAGAAGCAGTATTTCATTTATATATGTGTGTATACTACAAGGTGTGTGTGGGGGTGTGCGGCAAGGTGTTTACCTTTGTCTTGTTGCTATTGCATTGGCATTTAAATCATCAGATTGAAAATCCCCTTTAGAATATTCCCCTTTTGTTAATGCATGATATGTTCATGCAGCTTTTTCATCACTTCTACTGGATAATAGGAACATTTGAATGCAATATCTTTTTCTCATTCATCTTGTTACCTACTAGAGTGCAAGTAACAGAGCACTCACTCCATAAAGAAGTATGCCAATCTTTACAGTAGATTTCCTCAGGTCTGCCTTCCTCCCTAAAGTTTATTCACCAAAACCTATGAGGAGTCAGCCTGCTGCTGGCATAGTTTTCAATGATGACATGTAGAGGTAACCTCAAAGAAGGTGGCATAGTGCAAAAATGATAATTTTTATGCATAATCAAAGTGTATGTAAATGAAAGTTATGAGAGAAGGTTTTGGGTAAACTGAATTGTATACTTTGTACCCAATAGGTAATCTTTCATCCCTCACCTGCCTTCCACCTTACCACTGTTTGAAGTCTCCAGTGTCTATGATTCCACCCTCTATATTCAGGTATACGCATTGTTTAGCCACCACTTATAAGTGAGAACATATGATATTTTGCTTTCTGTTTCTGAGTTTTCACTTGGAATAATGGACTCCAGGTTCATCTATGTTTTTGCAAAGGACATAATTTCATTCTTCTTTATGGCTGAGTAGTATTCCACAGTGTATATGTACCACATTTTCTTTACCCAATCGTCCGCTGATGGATATTCAGGTTGATTACATAACTTTGTTATTGTGAATAGTGCTGCAATAAACATATAGTGCAGGTATCTTTTTGATATAATGATATATTTTATTTTGGATAGAAGCCCATTAGTAGGATTCTTGGGTTGAATGGTAGTTCTATATTTAGTTATTTGAGAAATTTCCATAATGTTTTACATAGAGGTTGTAATAATTTACATCTCCACCAACAGTGTTTGAGAGTTCCCTTTGCTCTACATCCAAGAAAGTTATTTTAAATGACAATGTTACTTTATTCATTCACAAATAAAATCTAAGTATGCTAATTATAACTCAGTTGACATTATAAAGTAACTTACATTATGGGGCTCAGGGTATACCAGTAATGTGGGCTTATGAATAGAAGGACCTATGTAATAGCTTAATCTTATTAAACATATTATTACCATCATACCTTTGGTTTGAAAAATAAACCTAGTGCTTATGACCTTAGATGCAACCATTTGAAGACTAAAAATAATTGCTTATTCCCCAGGTGCAGTTTGAAAACAAAGTTAATTGCCAAACTCCAGAAAGTGCAAAATACTCTAGTTTTTGAGTTTTTTCTTGCCACCAACATAGAATGTTGCATTCGACTGACAAGCAGGTAATAGAAAATAAAATTAACGTGGAATTTTATTCTTGAAATTTAGAGAAACTTCTTTTAGTATTCCATGCATACCTTTTTTATCTTGCTGTTCAGGTTGTCCATTTTGGATGGGTGGTATGCTATCAGTACATGTCATATACTGCTAATAAAATACCTCAGAGGCTCTTTTTTTCTCTACAATTTCTAACTTACGGTTGTGAGACTGTGTAGAACTTTAATTTGAAGATCACTCACTAACATGCAATTCTCTTGGCAAGCCTCCAAAGTAAAAATTATGTTAAACAGAGTCACAATTGGATCTTTAAGAAATTGTTGTTTTGGCAATGAGATCCCTTTCAGGATGCAAAACTTAAGAAGGCACTTTACATTTTACCAAAAAAAATTGTTATAATCTTTACCAATGTAAGGGCATAAGAAATGTGAAGGAATACTAGTAATCAAAAATATCTCAGCTTTTGTCCTCCATTAAAGAACTTTTAAAGCAACACAGTTATCTCAGGAGATTCATTTGAGTTTAATGCAAGAAATAATATTGGTTAAGATAGAATAGTATAAAGAAATAGAAGGAAATAACATGTGAGCTAATAAGATACTAAACCATTAAAAAAATTAACTGTACTGTATCTTCATAGGTGTTTCCAGACAATAATGCCTTGTAATTTCCTTGTGTTTACAAACAAATACATCAATCATTTGCCAGTGCAGCATGCAGCTACCTCTAGGATAAAATTTGGGAGAACTGAAGCTGCATAAAGTAACTCTGTACAATATTTAGTCAGAGGCAATAAAATAATACCATAGACAGTTAGAGCACACTAATATTCAATTGTCGCACACAACCAAATCCATCATCATTTTGTTTCGTCTCTGAAAATACTGCCATTGAAATACTTACAATTCAACTGCAGATTTATGCAGCCTAACAACTCATTAATTTTAAAGATTCTATCATGGAAAATATATAAAATCAGAAATATCTGTCTTCAAACCAATAATTTTGAATTGAGTGTCATTTTGTTTTAAGCTGCTAGAGCTTTCTTTTCTTTTCTTTTTCTTTTTTTTCTTTTTTTTTTTTTTTTGAGACGGAGTCTCGCTCTGTTGCCCAGGCTGGAGTGCACTGGCATGATCTTGGCTCACTGCGACCTCCGTGTCCCGGGTTCAAGCCATTCTCCTGCATCAGCCTCCTGAGTAGCTGGGACTACAGGCATGTGCCACCATGCCCAGCTAATTTTTGTGTTTTTAGTAAGGATGAGGTTTCACCATATTGACCAGGGTGGTATTGAACTCCTTACCTCGTGATCTGTCCGTCTTGGTCTCCCAAAGTGCTGGGATTACAAGCGTGAGCCACCGCACCCAGACGCTAGAGCTTTCTTCTCTTCAAAATGTGTTCAAGTTAGGCTTGATACAGTGTGGGTGGGGAAACATAAAAGATTCCTTTAAGTTCAAGAATACATTTTAGGCTTGTAAAAGTGTAAGTTTTTTCCTTTTAATATTACTTATATATGTGAATGTGTGTGTGGGCAATTTTGTTTTTAACTGAGTTAGTTTAGTTATAGCAGTTTAAGAATATACAACATTCTTGCATACATCAAATTTCTTTATTGCATTACATCTGAAAATGAATAGACTTTAAAATACTTCTTAAATTGATAATGGCAGAATCTCTAGTCAAACTCCAACTTCTACTGCCTTATACTTGATTTGCTTTAATATGGCTTATGGGAAAGAAAAACTATTGGGACTCCATTTAGAGCTGCCTCGCAGCAGATAGGTAGAAAGGACTTCAAATTTCTACTTTTCATTACCGGAGGGCCCCTTAGGACTACATTGGAAAGAATTCAGTCTACTCCAGAAAAGAGTCTCCTAACAGTTTAATGTGCTGATCAGTTGTGCTCAGCAGCCCAGAATCATCAAATTTCAGCTATTGAATAGTTCCAGATGAGATATGTTTCAAAGGATAGAGAATGCAATATGTGACACATTTCTAAAGAATGGTGATGAACAACATTAATATGCTGATGAAGAAAAAGTGGAAATGAAAGGGACTGAGTTGTATGGGATCAACAGTGACTTGGGATAGAAAAAAATATATAAGCAGCAGGCACCTCACGAAGTCTTTGATTATATGTCTGCTCCAGTCATATTGTTCATTCAACACTAAATTGCCCAGTTCCTCTTCCTTTCATCTTTAAACAGCATCCTTTGGAATAGTAGAACACACAAATACACTAAAGAAAGATAGATGATAGACTAGTAGCTTCTCTAACAGTTCAGATTCAGTACATTTTATGTCCTGTGGAGTCACCTTTAAAGTAAATCTAGAATAAGATTAACTACAGTCTGATTAGTATCTGTAGTTACCACCAATTTAAAAACACAAAACAAGATCCTGAATATGATAGCTTTAAAATAAGGAAGTGAGGGAGGAAATATATTTAAGGGCCCCCGTCTTGTAAGATAAGGAAATCAGCATTATTCATTTTAAATGGCTAAATAAAATGCATGTTGTATACCTATATGCACTTAGCATGGAACATGCTTTTTAAAAGAATGATGACAGTTTTAGGGTACGAGTAACATCTTTTCTTTTTATTTTTTATTATACTTTAAGTTCTAGGGTACATGTGCACAACGTGAAGGTTTGTTACATACCTATACATGTGCCATGTTGGTGTGCTGCACCCATTAACTCATCATTTACATTAGGTATATCTCCTAATGCTATACCTTCCCCCTCCCCCCACCCCACAACAGCCCTGGTGTGTGGTATTCCCCTTCCTGTGTCCAAGTGTTCCATTGTTCAGTTCCCACCTATGAGTGAGAACATGTGGTGCTTGATTTTCTGTCATTGCGATAGTTTGCTCAGAATGATGGTTTCCAGCTGCATCCATGTCCCTACAAAGGACATGAACTCATCCTTTTTTATGGCTGCATAGTATTCCATGGTGTATATGTGCCACATTTTCTTAATCCAGTCTGTCATTGATGGAGTAACATCTTTAGAGATCTAAATCAATAAAAACACAATAGTTCCCACTTCCATGTCTAGGTGCAGCAAACCACCATGGCACACATTTACCTATGTAACAAACATGCATGTCCTGCACATATATCCTAGAACTTAAAATAAAATAAAATTAAATCAAACAAAATAAATTTAAGGAAGTCTCATGGTGACTACTTTGATGACATCAAATTACTTTTTAAAAATGTTTTGGTGACCCTATTTTGCTGGTGCCCTTAGTATGTATGTTCAACATATAATTACCAATGTTACAGCTCTGGTTAAGGGATAGAGTTGAAACAGTAGGGTAGAAATATTTTCCATAGGATGTATATGTACACCTCTCTAGTGACAAGAGAATTCAAAGAAGTGAGGAAGTTTGCCATGTGGGTAGCTGGGGAAATTTCCTAAGCATCAGGAACAGCAAATGCAAATGTCCTGAGCTTGGAGCATGTTTGATTTGCTTAAGGAACAGCAAGTAGCTATAGCAGAGTGAGCAAAATGAGTGAAGGAAGAGAATTAAGGTTAGAGAAACAATAGGCAAAATACTCAAGGGTAACAGATGGCTATCCATCACCAGTATTATTTCACTTATGGAGTCAGACAGCCATCATTAAATGCCATACAGAATCCGGGTATGTAGCTAAATCCATGTCAAGTATTAACTGCATAACTATGGCTTCTTTGCCTCTCTGAAGGTCACTGAGTAGATTGGGAACACCAGGGAACCCGGATGCTTAACATAAGTGGCATAAGATTTACAAGAAGGAGATAAATGGACAAAAGTTTGAATTCTGGAAACAAGACAAATTTTTTAAAAAAGAATGTTTTTCTGCTTTTTAAGTACATGACAACAAATGCTGTGTTATTAGTTCAGAATCTCACAATATGATCATAAATATCTAGAAGATATATGGAAATTGATAGTTCTATTAAAGTACAAAAACATGGAATAGCCCACAAAGGAGACTTAATGAATAGTAAAACCACATTGACAAAGCTGGCAGCTGGCACATCTTTATTATCTCACAATGTTATGTGAGTGCAATGGCATACGGACATGGTCAGAAGCTATAAAGCCAGAAAAGAGCACAAAATGTCAGCTGAATATATGGTATAGCCACAGAGGGATACTGAATTTACCATTTTAAAACGTAATCAAATAATTACTTTGTACATTTTTGTCTTAACTGGAGACTGAATAGACCATATTAACAAATAGTTGGATTGCAGGTACATGAAAGAGCATTATATCAGTATTAATCAAGTCAGGTTCAAACAATTGGTGAAAATTGGTCAAGAAAATGATTTTTAAAAGTCTAATTCATAGTGTGAAGTTATAATCAAAATATTGTCTTCTATAATACCTAATATATTTTAATGAAAATACTTACCACCAGTGCAGATATAGCATATTGATTTAATTTATCTTCTTAGATCAGGAGTCTAGACTGTACTATAGCATCATCTTAGGTTCACATATTATTCTCATGTTTTTACAAAACTTTTATATATATTCACCTTGTTTATGAGATCTTTATAATCCCCTATGTAAATTAAAACCCTTCTCACCTTTTCCTTTCCCTGTTCTATGCCTTGAGTCCCCTAATTCTGATCTTTTCACTGACCATATTTTAACATACTGTATCAATTACATTTTTAATTTTTATTGTCTGCATCTCCTCTTTAGTATGTAAGCTCCACAGCAACATGAATCTTTTTTATTTACTGATGTATCTCAAGTACCTGGAATAGTGCCTAACACATAGCAAGGAAACAGTATTTATTAGTTGAATGAATAATAAATAACCGTTTCCCAGTTTGAATTTCAGGTATGGTAAACCTCAGGTATATGTAAATAGGGTAGATATTGAAATTTACATACAAAAGAGATAAGAAAACCAGAGTGGCTGGATGACTTGCAGATGTCATGGGAAAAACTAATAGAGAACTAAAGTAAGGTCTCCTGGACCAATATATTTCCACTTGGAGAATCTCATTTCCCTTTTTAGTCATTCTCAATTCTGGCTACACCCTGGAATCACTTTTGGCACTTTAAAAAGTTCTAATGCCTGAATCCATTCCTCAAAAAATCCTGATGCAAGTTTGGCATGAGATTTTTATTACTACCTCCTGTTTCAATAAATTAAGTTAGGCTTTCCAAAAGCACTTAAACAGCATAGTAAATGGGATCAGAAACACCTGGGTTCAAATCCTAGTCTCTGTTTTACTATGGCAAGTTCAAATCCTAGTCTCTGTTTTATTATGGCAAGTTTCCTGAGCTCTCAAATAGGGATAATAATACCAAACTTGCAATAATACCAAAATTGCAAGGAAATGAAAGGATCAAATAAGATAGTGTATTTGAAACAGGCTAGCACATAGTAGATACTCAATAAATATTGTGTTTTGCTTCTTTCCACTTTCGTTGCTTTCTTCCTGACTGCAAAGTTTTGACTATTTCTACTGCACATCCGAGTAACACTGTAGAGGTAAGATTTGTTAATTGTTGATGTTGTCAATGTGATTTTAGTATTCTTTAGTCTCTGTTACAACAATGTTTGAGATTTTATTTTAATAAGAACTACAAATTCTCTCATGCCTTGAGTGTAACTATGATAGGGTGTTCCCAACCCCTGGGACAGAGACAGCATAGGAATCCGGCTGTACAACAGGAGGTGAGCAGTCAGTGAGCAATGGAAGCTTCATCTATGTTTACAGCCACTCCCCATCACTCACATTACTGCCTGAGCTCCGCCTCCTGTCAGATCAGCAGGGCGTTAGGTTCTCAAAGGAATGCGAACTCTATTGTGAACTGAGCGTGGAAGGGATCTAGGTTGTGCACTCCTTATGAGAATCTAAAGCCTGATGATCTGTCACTGCCTCCCATCACCCCCAGATGGGACCATCTAGGTTCAGAAAAACAACCTCAGGGCTCCCACTTGATTCTACATTATGGTGAGTTATATAATTATTTCAACATATATTGCAATGCAATAATAATAGAAATAAAGTGGACAATCAATGTAATATGGTTGAATCATCCCAAAACTATCCACCCCCACACCACGGTTTGTCTTCCGTTAAACCAGTCCCTGGTGTCAAAAAGGTTGGGGATTGCTGATTATGATCATATACTGAATTTTCTGAATCAATAGCACAGCATTTATTTTCACAATTTAACAAATAGTAAAATGTTTGTTCTGTATGCTTGATTTTATTTCCCTACTTGCATCTTCTTTCATAAATTATGTCCAGTATTAATACCTATTGTGAGATTACATTAAGGTGTTTCAAACTTTTAATATGAATTTTAAAAATCTCTAGGACTAATATTGATGAATAACATTTGGTGCTGTTACAGGATTGGCATATGTTTATGTATGTCTTTCTAAAAAAATATGTGATTGCATGAGATAGTTAAAATTATGCCTCTTAGATTGATTGGAAAGGTTCATCAGAGGAATACCTACAAAGTGATAGTGGCTAGAAAGTGGAATACATGAGTCTTGTTATTTCTTTTTATCTTAAACATCATTATTTAGGAATAATTATATGCCAAAAATTCACCTCTTTTTATGTGTACAATTCAATAAGGTATAGCAACTTTACAAACATGTGAAACAATTCAGTTTTAAAACACATCTTTCACCACAGTAAAAATTAGTCATACTCATTGCAGTGAATCCCTGTGCTCACTTCTAGGTAACCACTAATATGCTTCCTGTCTCCACGGATTTTCTGTTTCTGGATATTTCATATAAGCAGATTCTAAAATATGTAGTCTTAGATACATCTTTTAAAACTTAGCATACTCTTTTTGAGGCTCTCCCTATGTTGTAGCATCTATCAATATTTTATTCCTCTTCATGTCTGAAAAAGGTATAATAATTATATGGATATATAACAATTAGTTGCTCAGAAAGACAGTAAAATTACCATATACATGGTGTCTTAAAACAACAGAAATGTAGACTCTTACATTCTGGAGGCTAGAAGTTCAAAATCAAGGTGACTGTAAAGCCATGCTCCATCTAAAGATTCCAGAGAAGAAATCTTCATTGCTTCCTGTATTGTCAAATAGTCTGTCTTCAAGCTCACTAATTCTTTCTTCTGCTCATTCAATACTGCTATTAAAGAACTCTGATGCATTCTTCAGTATGCTAATTTCATTTTAGAATTTCTGATTTATTCTTAATTATTCTATGTCTGCTAAATTTATTTGATAGAATTCTGAATATTTCTCTGTGTTATCTTGAATTTCTTTGAGTTTCCTCAACACAGCTATTTTGAATTTTCTGTCTGAAAGATCACATATCTCTGTTTCTTCAGGATCAGTCTCTGATGCCTTATTTAGTTCATTTGATGAGGGTCTTTTTGCTGAATGTTGTTGATGCTCATAGATGTTATTCAATGTCTGAGCATTGAAGAATTAGCTGTTTAATATAGTCTTTATAGCCATTTATAGCCATCTTTTTTTGTTGAGGGTTTCCAGATATTTGAAAAGACTTAGCTGTTGTGATCTAAGCTGGTTCTGCTTTCAACCCCTCTCCACCCCCACCCCCAAGCCTAGTAATGCTGTGGTTTATGCAGACTTGTAGAGGGAACATCTTGATTATTTTGGACAAGATCAGGGAACATTCTCTGGATTACCAGGCAGAGACTCTTGTTCTCTTCCATTACTTTCTCCTAAACATACAGAGTATCCCTCTGTGTTCTTAGCTGCCTAAAGCTAGAGATGGTGTGGCAAAAGTACCTCTGTAACCACCACCACTATGACTGTGCCGAGTCAAACTTGAAGCCAGCACAGCACTGGGTCTTGCCCAAGGCCTGCTGTAACTATTCCCTGACTACTGCCTATGTTTACTCAAGGCATTGGGATTCCACAATCAGCAGGTGGCAAAGCCAGTCAGACATGTGTCCATCCCTTCAGGTCAGCAAGACTCCCTATATCACGTGTGCGTCCAGAAGTGCCTTTCAAGAGTCAGGGACTAGAGTCAAAAACCTTAGAAGTCTACCTAGTATTCTACTGCATTGCTGCTCACCTAGCACAAATCACAAGATGCAGCTTTTCCTGCTCTTCCCTCCCCTTTCCAAAGGAAGAGAAGCCTCACCTCATGGCCACCATGACCTCTGGTCATGACAAGTGAAGAATGTCATCAGTATTTTGATAGAGATTAAATCTGTAAATTGCTTTTGGTAATATGGACATTTTAACAATATTGATACTTCCAATACATGAACATGGAGTATCTCATTTTTGGTGTCCTCCTCAATTTCTTTCATCAGTGCTTTATAGATTTTATTTTAGAAATCTTTTACTTATTTGGTTAATTTCTTGGTATTTAATTTTATTTGCAGCTATTATAAATGGGATTAATTGTATGATTTCTATTTCAGATTGTTCACTGTTGGCATATAGAAATGTTGCTGATTTTCATATGTTGATTTTGTATCCTGAAACTTTACTGAATTTGTTTATCAGTTCTAATTGTTTTTTGGTGGAGTCTATAGATTTTCCCAAATGTAAGATCATATCATCTGCAAACAAGAATATTTTTAATGGCTGGGTGCAATGGCTCACACCTGTAATCCCAGCACATTGGGAGGCCAAGGCAGGCAGATCACGAGGTCAGGAATTCAAGACCAGCCTGTCCAACATGGTGAAACCCTGTCTCTACTAAAAATAGAAAAATTAGCCAGGTGTGGTGATGTGCTCCTGTAATCCCAGCTTCTCAGGAGGCTGAGGCAGGAAAATCAGTTGAACTCGGGAGGCAAATGTTGTAGTAAGCCGAGATCACACCACTGCACTCCAGCCTGGGTGACAGAGCAAGATTCCATCTCCAAAAAAAAAAAAAAAAAAAGAATAATTTAATTAATTCCTTTTTAATTTGAAGGCCCATTATTTCTTTCTATTTTTTTATTTCTCTAGGTAAAACTTACAGTATTATGTTTGAATAACAGTTGTGTAAGAGGGCATCCTTGTTGTGTTCTAGATCTAAAGGGGAGGGATTTCTGTTTTTCCTCCTTCATTGTGATACTAGCTGTGAGTCTGACATATATGTCTTTTACTATGTTAAGGTATATTCCTTCTATACCCAGTTTTGTGAGGGTTTTTTATCATGAAGCAGTATTGAACTTTATCAAATGCTGTTTCAGCATCAATTGAGATGATCATATGGTTTCTCTTCTTCATTCTGTTGATATGGTGTGTCACATTGGTTGATTTGCATATGTTGAACCATCCTTGCATCCCTTGGATAAATCCCACTTGGTAATGATGAATAATCTTTTTAATGTATCATTGATTTCTGTTTGCTATTAACAGCATTTTATTGAAAAATTTTGCATCATTATTCATCAGAGTTATTGGCCTGTAATTTTCTTTCTTTCTTTTTTTTTTTAAATGTTTCTTCGTCTGGTTTTGGTATCAGTGTAATACTGATTTCATAGAATTAGTTTGGAAGTACTACCTTTTACTCTGTTTTTCAAAAGAGTTTGAGTAGAATTAGTATAAATTATTTAAATTTTGGTGGAACTCAGCAGTGAAGCCAGCAGAATCTGGGCTTTTCTTTACTGGGAACTTTTTATGACATATTCTATTTCATTACTTGTTATTGGTCTGTTTAGGTTTTAGATTTCTTCATGATTCAGTCTTGGTAGGTTGTATGTGTCTACGAATTTATATATTTATTTTTGCTTTTCCTAATAATGGGCATATAGTTGCTCATACTAGCCACTAATGATACATTGAATTTCTGTGACATCAGTTGTAATGTATCTTTTGACTTCTGATTTTATTTATTTGGCTCTTCTCTCTTTTTTTCTCTGAACTAGTCTGGCTAAAAGTCTGTCGATTTTCTTTATCTTTTCAAGAAACAATTTTCTTTCATCCATCTTTGGCATTGCTTTCTTAATTACAAATTCATTTATTTGTACTTTGATCTTTATTATTTCTTTTCTTCTACTAATTTTTGGTTCAATTTGTTCTTTCCTTTCTAGTCCTTTAAGATACATTATTAGATTATTAAGTTTTTCTTTTTTGATGTAGGTACTAATTTATCTTTTTGTATTGCTTTCCCTCTATTCCACAGCCTTTAGTAAGTTGTGCTTCTATTGTCACTTGTTTCAATAATTTTTTTCAATTGTATTTTTAATTTGTTTATTGACACACTGGTCTTTCAGGAGCATTTTGTTTAATTCTTATAAGTTTGTTTAGTTTCCAAAACTTCTCTTGTTATTAATTTGTAGTTTTCTTCCATTTTAGTCAGAGATAATGCTTGATATTATTTTAATTGTTTTTAATGTTTAAGACTTGTTTTGTTACCTAATCTATGGTCTATCCTTAAGTATGATCCATGTGCTGGTGAGAAGAATGTGTATTCTGCCACCATTAAATGAAATGTTCTGTAAATATCTATTAGGTCCAATTGTTATAAAGTGCAGATTATGTCTGATTTTTCTCTGTTGATTATCTGTCTGTGAGATCTGTCCAAAGCTGAAAGTTGAGTGTTGAAGTCTCCAACTGTTGTATTGGGACATATCTCTCTCTTTAGCTCTAATAGTATTTGTTTTATTTATTTAGTGTTTCAGTGTTCAGTGCATATATATGTGTGTGTTTATATATGTATATATAATCATTATATCCTCTTGATGAATTTGCACCTTCATTTTTATATGGTAACCTTCTTAATCTCTTACAGTTTTTGTCTTTAATCTATTTTGTCTAATATAAGTAAAGATTCTCCTGCTCTATTTTGGTTTTCTTTGGCATCTAATATCTTTTTCTGCCCTTTGATTTTCAGTATATATGTATCTTTATAGGTAAAACACGTTTCCTGTAGGCATCAGATCTTTGAGTCTTGTTTTTCATTCATTCATCCACTCTATGTTTCTTGACTGGAGAGTTTAGTCCATTTACATTCAATGTTTTTACCAATTAGTAAGGACTTACTTATCAAGAAAGCTTATTTTCTGGTTGTTTTTCAGTCTTCTTTCTCTCCCTTTTTTTCTTTCTTTCTTTCTTTCTTCTTTCTTTTCTTTCCTTTCTTTCCTTTCTTTTCTCTCTTTTCTCTCTTTTCTTTCTTTTCTTTCCTGTCTGTCTTCTTTTAGTAAAGGTAAGTTTGTCTGGTGGTTTCCTTTAATTTCTTGCTTTACATTTTTTGTGTATCCATTCTATATTTTTCTATTTAAGATTACCACAAGGCTTGCAGATACTATCTTATAAACCATTGTATTGAGCTAATGATAATTTAACACTGTTTGCATAAAAAAACTCATGAACAAGCACATGTAAAGAAAGCTAATAAAAACTCCATACTTTAACTTAATCCTCCCACCTTTTAACTTTTTGTTGTTTCTCTTTATGTCTTATTGTACCACCTGTTTTAAAATGTTGTTGTATTTTTTGATTCCTTCCTCATTCTTTCTACTTAAGTCAAGAGAAGCTTACACACCACAATTACACTGTGATAATACTCTGTGCTTTTCTGTGTGCTTGCTATAACCAGTGAGTTTTGTATATTCATATGATTTCTTCTTGCTCATAACATCCTTTTCTTTTAGATTGAAGAGCTCCCTTTAACATTTCTTACAAGACAGGGCTGCTGTTGGTGAATTTCCTCAGCTTTGATTGGTCTGGGAGGTCCTTATTGTTTCTTCATGCTTGAATAATATTTTCACAAGATATATTATTCAAGGGTAAAAGTTTTTTTCTTCAGCACTTTAAATATGTCATGCCACTCTCTCCTGGATATAAGGTTTCCATTGAAAAGTCTGCTGCCAGACATATTGGAACTCTGTTATATAATGTCATTTATTTCTTATCTCTTGCCATTTTTATGATTCTATAACCTTGATCTTTGGAAGTTTGATTATTAAATGTCTTCAGGTAGTCTGCTTTGGGTTAAATCTGCTTAGTGTTCTACAACTTCTTGAACTTGAATGTTGTTATCTTTTGCTATGTTTGGGAAGTTCCCTGTTATCCCTTTGAATAAACTTTCTACTTCTATCTCTTTCTCTAACTCCTCTTTCAGGATAATAACTCTTAGATTTGCTCTTTGACGGTATTTTCTATGTCCTATAGGCATGCTTCATTGTTTCTTGTTATTTTTTTCTTTCATCTCCTATAAGTGTGTATTTTCAAATAGCCTGTCTTCAGGGTCACTAATTTTTTTCTTTTGATTCATCAGTTTTGCTATTGAGCAACTCTAATGCATTCTTCAGCATGTCAATTACACGTTTGAACTCTAGAATTTCAGCTTTTTAAAAACTATTTCAATCTCTTTATTAATTTACTGATAGAACTCTCAATTCCTTCTCTGTGTTATCTTAAAATTCTTTGAGTTTCCCCATAACAGCTATTTTGAGTTATCTGTCTGAATATTCATATATCTCTGTTTTCCAGTATTTGTCAATGGTGCCTTATTTAGTTCATTTGATGAGGTCATATTTTCCTGTATGGGGTTAATGCTTGCAGATGTCCATTAGTATCTGGGCATTGAAGAGTTTGGTATGCGCTGTAGTTTTCATAGTCTGGGCTTGTTTGTGCCTATCCTTCTTAGGAAGACTTTCCAGGTACTAAAAGGGACTTGGGCCCTAAGCTGCAAAGCACTGTGGTTTTTGCAGCCTCATAGCGGTTCCACCTTGGTGGTGTTGTATAAGATCCAGAAGAATTATTTGAATTAGCAGGAAGAGAGTCTTGTTCTTTTCCCTTGCATTCTCCCAATCAAATGGAGTCTCTGTTTCTGTGCTGAGCTACCTGGAACTGGGGGTGTGGTAATGCAAGCACGCCTGTGACCACCACCAGTGGGACTGTGCTGGGTCAGACCTCAAGCAAGCACAGCACTGGGCCTTGTCCAAGGCCCCAGTGTGTTGAGGTTCCCTAGGCCCCAGGTGGGTCTGGAGATGCTCTCTGGGAGCCACGGATTGGTATAACAACCTTCTCAATTTACCTAATGTGTTATCCTACTGTGGCTGTGGTTGCACTCAAATCATAATACAAAGTTCTTCTCACTCTTTCCTCCCCTTTCAACAGGCAGATGAGCCTCTTGCTATGGCTACCACCACCACTGGGCCATGGGGAGTTCTACCAGAGCACCATCAATGTTCACTTAAGGCCCAAGGGCTCTTCATTCAGCTTGTAGTGAATGATGTCAGGCCTGAGACTCACCCTTTAGGACAGTAGGCTTCTGTCTGTCCCAGGCCAGGTCCATAAATATTATCCAAGAGCCTACCCCTATACTCAAGGGCCCCAAGAGTCTGTTTGTGTCTCTACCCCGCTGTGGCTGAGCTGGTACATAGAGTACAAGATAAACTCCCCTTTACTTTTCCCTCTTCTTTTCTCAAACAGAAGGAGTGTTTCACCATAGCCACCACAGCTGGGAATATGCTGAGTCACCCCTAAAGGTAGCACATCTCAGAGCCCATGGACTGTGGCATACATCCTGGATACTGCTGGTGGTTATTCAAGGCTCAAACGTTCTTTAGTCAGCAGGTGATTAATCCTGCCAGGACTAGTTCCTTCCTTTCAAAGTATTTGTGTCCCTTTTGGCCCAGGTGTGTCTAGAAATGTTGTCTGGAAGGCAGGGCCTCACAACTCTGCCCAGTGCCTTGTCCTACTGTGGCTGAGTTGTTAGCCATAATTCAAGACAAGGTCATTGTAGTCTTTGCTCTCCTCTGATTAAGTAGAAGGAAAGAGTCACTTTCGTTGCTATGAGCTGCACTGTTTGAGGTTGGACGCAGGTATCAATCTAGCACTCCTTTAGCCACACAAGCTGTTATCTCCACCTTAGTTCACTGGCTCTAAGCCCAGCTAGCAGTAAGAGTTTCCTAAGAATCATAGTCCTTGCACCTAGACTGCTTTTCACATTTACCTAGGACCTCAGATCACTTCAGCCTGCAGTGGCTGAAACTCATGTACTGACTGCTGGGATGGGTGACTTCCCTATGGCTAGGGCTGGTCTAATTCCTCTCTCTGTGAACCCAGAATGTCTTTATTCTCAGTTGTGACAGGGCAACACTGAATTCAATGTAAAGTTCCCCAGTCACTGTGTTCTCCCTTCCCAAAGTGCAGAGATTCTCTCTCTGGACATCATGGCCACTGCCAGGTAATGGAAAAGGATTGGTGTTGCTGATTCAAAACCATCTCTCCTACTTTCCTCAGTGCGTCTTTTCATGACATGAAGTTAAAATCAAGTACTGTAATCACCCATCTGATTTTTTTGGTTCTTGTAATGTTGCTTTTCTATATGAAGATAGACTTTTTTTTTCCTCTTACATATTGAATATGACAATGTAAAATAATAATAGGCCTTCTAGTGTCTGTTGTTCCTGATTAGAAGTCAACTGTTAATCTTCCTTTATTTCTATTTTATGTAATGAGTTGTTTTTCTCTTGGTGTCTTAAGATTTTCTCTGTGTCTTTGTCCTTCAACTACTTGTTTATGATGTGTCTCGACATGGGTCTTTTTATGTTTATCTTACTTTGATTTTACTGAGCTTCTCAGATATTCAGATTAACATCTTTCTTCAAGTTTGGTAATGCTTTCTTTGGCCATGATTTCTTTGAATATTCTTTCTGCCCCTCTCTGTCACTGTTCACATTTTAAGGATTCCAAAATTCATGATACTGATGCTGTGTTTCATGTTGTCCTTAGGTCTCTGAACTCTGTTCATTTCTCTTTTTTTTTTTTTTTTTATTATACTTCAAGTTCTAGGAATTCTCTTTTGTTTTACTTTTTCTTCTAGTTTGTAATCTTTATTGTTTTATCTTCAACTTCATTGATGTTTCCCTCTATCCGATAAAATCTGCTATTGAGTCTAGTGAATTTCTCATTTCATTTATTGTTTCTTTCAACTACAAAATTTCTATTTAGTGTTGTTCATTAAATAAATTAAGTCTCTATATTGATACTCTCTATTAAGTGAGTCATTTTCAACACATGCACCTTTAATTCTTTATGCACTATTTTCATTATTTCTTTGAGCACCTTTAAAATGAATACTTTGAAGTCTTTTTCTACTAAGTCCAACACCTGGACACCGAGACAGTTCCTCTTGACTTTGTTTTGCTTTTACTTATGTATGGGCCATATTCCTGTTTCTTGAATATCATTTTTTTAAATGATCATCTTAAGTAATTTAGTTTAGTGTCTATGGATCTGAATTTCCTTCTATGGATTGTTTTGTTACTATTATGTTTTTGTTTGACTTATTTGATTGGTCTTACCTATACTAATTCTGTAGAGTCTGTTTCCCATGCAGTGTATGGCCATTGATGTCTCTGCATTTGTATCTTTTGTAAAAGATAATTTTATTGTTTATATTGTTAAGACTGGCTTCACAGGGTTTACCTCAGGGTCAGTGTAACTTAGTAGTAAATCAGTCATTGATCAAAGTTTGCACATAAATTCTTAAAGTGAATAAGGCCTCCACTCTTTGTTAATGGATCTTTGTGTGGATTGGGGTACACATTCAAATCACTCAGTGGAAGTTTTTCATGGGTATTTCTTTTTGGATGCACAAAGTCCTCATATTCAGCAGAAGATGAGAGGCCTTTCCTGAATGTTTGTCAGCAAGACTACTCGGACCGGGTGTGGTGACTCATACCTGTAATCCCAGCACTTTGGGAGGCTGAGGCGGGTCATCACGAGGTCAGGAGTTCAAGACCAGCCAGGCCAACATAGTGAAATCCTGTCTCTATGAAAAATACAAAAAATTAGCTGGGCGTGGTGGCGGGCACCTGTAATCCCAGCTACTTGGGAGGCTGAGGCAGGAAAATCACTTGAACCCAGGAGGCAGAGGTTGGAGTGAGCCAAGATCGTACCTTTGCATTCCAGCCTGGACGACAGAGCAAGACTCTGTCTAAAAACAAAACAAAACAAAACAAAACTACTATTTGTTTTCACAATGTCTCTGACCATAAGTTTTTATTTTCCTTGTTCTAAATCCAGACAGACCTCTTCTAGCAGTGTGACTGCCAAGTGTTAATTCACTCTGTCTTATACTGGTAGAGCTACCACAACATGGAGGTTGGACTTGAGAATGAGAGTTACCTCAAGTTACACTGCCACACATTCCCATTGTCCTTGCTAAGGTTTGATTTTTCTTGAATATTTTTTGTCAATTTGTTGTAGGCCTTTGGCTAACTTCCAACTTTGAAATATATATATATATATATTTTTTGATAAATTGAACCAGTTGTATAATTTCTTTCTTTCTTTTTTTTTTTTTTTTTTTTTTGATACGAAGTCTCGCTCTGTCGCCCAGGCTGCAGTGCAGTGGCGCGATCTCGGCTCACTGCAAGCTCCGCCTCCCGGGTTCACGCCATTCTCCTGCCTCAGCCTCCTGAGTAACTGAGACTACAGGCGCTCCACAACATGCCCGGCTAATTTTTTGTATTTTTAGTAAAGACGGGGTTTCACCGCCTTAGCCAGGATGGTCTCAATCTCCCGACCTCATGATCTGCCCGCCTCGTCCTCCCAAAGTGCTGGGATTACAGGCATGGGCCACCGTGCCCGCCCGTATCATTTCTTTTTGCTGAGTTCCTTACTTTGCCATTCCAAAAGTTAAGTAGCATCATGTCTTCCTGCTCTTTTGAAGGACGAAGTGATGAGTTATTAGCAAATGTATATTTCAAATGAGTGGACATAGTTTAATGGAATCATTTGTCATAGGAATCAAGGGTTAGTTTAACAACTGATTTTTATATTCTCCATTTCTGTACAGGAATTTCTAAAATCATCTTACTATTTCACACATTTTAGACCTTTAATATCTTATATTCAAAGGAGATTTTTTTCCAACAAATATGACATATAGGACTTTATAAAATTATGCCTCATTTCCCAGGATTTCTAAGATTTTGTTTTGATTTCTGCTGTATTGCTGCAGGCTTGGGGAAATATCTGATGTCCTAAGAATATACAAATATTTAGTCTGGTCTAAAAAATGCAAGGTTTTTAACAAGTTTTGCTAAATTTTACCACCTTTATCTATAAATAACTTAAATACCAACTAAATAATAATACTTATGTAAAACTATAAAGGATCCTACTGTATTTAAAGCTTAACGAGTTACTTCTGTTAGTAAGACATTCTAACTTGCTAAATATGAACTAGAAGGCCTTATTGTAGATACCTTTCCACACAAGATGGGAATGGTGTGAGGACAGCTTGTAAATAAATCTAGAAGCAAAGATTAAAAGACTAGAATTATTTAGACTCTTCCTATATTGCTTCAGGATATTTCCACATAGAAATAGCCTAGTTATATACAGTTGGATTCTTTGATCTTGAAAGTCCACACTTATTACTTCTGTTGTGCAGTGAAAAACTGCTCTAGAATTACTGAAATATTGTTTGCAGTGGAAAATGCCTCACAGAAAATAATTTTTAAAATAATAGTTGTAAAAAGAAAAACACAATCAACCTCAGTTTGTATTGCCTGCCAAAACTGGTGAAGCCAAATCAAGAAAGATCATATGGATTTTAATTTGAACTAATTAATAGCAGTCCATTTCTGTTCCCCTTAGTTCTTTTTGTATTCCATATTATTAATGTGACTATAATTTTTACTTGTGGGTGCTACTTCTCTAATTGTGAATAAATGAATCATTGAACTTTAGAATTACAGGGGCACCCCTCTGTCCATCTAGTTAGGAAAGCTACCATATGTAAAACTTTATGCCTTACACAACTGATAATTGTAAAATAATATTTTGTTAGGAGAATGGTACAAACATGATTTCTATTTTCATTCCAAGGCAGTGCCTTTTAATCATATATAGCACCTTGAATAATATATCAGGTAATTATGACTATAGATATTCTGGCACTTTATAAGTTTCATAATTCAAAATTATCAAGCTAGAACATAGAAATTTTTCCTCCTCCTCCTCCTCCTTCTTCTTCCTTATCTCTCTGTCTCTTTCTCTCTCTGTAGGATAACATAGGGACTAACAATTTAGCCACTGCCTACACTGTAATCCTGACTTTTCTTCTCACCAGCTGTGGGAACTTCTGTCTCAGTTATTTTTTCATCTGTAAAATGGGTATAATAGAACCTCATTGAGTCATTACCAATATATGTAATGCGCTTAATAGAGTTTCTGGCACATGCTAAGTGCTTATAGAAGGATATATTGTCTTTCTCAAACATTTCCTTCAACATGATGCTATTTACACTAGAGTTGAAAGCACGTTTTGCAAATATGATTCTTAGTTAAAATATGTAAATACTATGTCGACATTAAACTCAGAGATAGGAAGCATTTTTTAGATTAAGCAGGCAATTTGGATTTTCAGTAAATTTGACCAAGCCGTGTAATCAAAAGTCTACTTTAAGACATAGGTAACACAGATGAGCTCTCTGTGTTGAATATACGAATTAAAATTTACCAAATATCGGCCGGGCGCAGTGGCTCACGCCTGTAATCCCAGCACTTCCGGAGGCCGAGGCGGGCGGATCACGAGGTCAGGAGATAGAGCCATCCTGGCTAATGGGGTGAAACCCCGTCTCTACTAAAAATACAAAAAATTAGCCAGGCGTGTTGGGGGGCGCCTGTAGTCCCAGCTACTCAGGAGGCTGAGGCAGGAGAATGGCATGAACCTGGGAGGCGGAGCTTGCAGTGAGGTGAGATCGCATCACTGCACTCCAGCCTGGGTGACAGAGCGAGACTCCTTCTCAAAAAAAAAAAAAAAAAATTACAAAATGTCCATCCAACATTGTGCTTTGGTTATTTAGACACAGTTCTGTCCATTTATCCATTACATAGAACTTAAAACATCAACTTAACTGAGCTGTTTTTCCAATTGTAAAAGCTGTTACCCTGGTACCTAGAGGAGTTACTAACAGCATGCACTCAATAGTTACTGAATAGATGGATGGAAAGATGAATAGGATTAGAAATCATGGAGAAACATTCAAAATTTTACTTAAGTCAACATGCTATTGTAAATTTAAAATTGTCTTCCGAAGTACATATTAAACCAAGTACATATTAAACCCAGTGCTAATTTATCCTCCTAAAAGTTAGGTATATGACAAATACGTAAAACATCTGGTAGATTTTTATGAGTTCAGTGCAGGTTTTTGGCACAGATGACATCAAGGGGATAAGAAACAAGACTGTGATTTGACAGAAAGTTTCACTTTCTGAAAGGTTATATCGCAATCTTTTAGATGTAGTTGATCGAACATACTACAGCTGTTCTTACCCTGCATTGTCTGTCTTCCTTAAATCTGAATGTCGCTTAAAGATTCCTATTTTAGCAGCACTCTAAAGGGAGAGTTGTCATGGGGAATTTGAGTCAATATACTGTATCAAGGATGTCATCACATATTTGACCACAATTCTGTGTGTCTATAGTGATGTGAATGTGACATCTCTTAACGTACTTGCAATTATCTATTTCTCTGGAACACATAAAGCCCTGAATTAATCTTCAGGGAGAAGAATGCCTAATAAAGGACACAATAATGTGCAGCAACTCTGGCAATAAATTTGATGAAGGGTTTCCTGAAAGCCACAGCAAAGGGTAATATGAGTCCACTTATTAGCTCTCTGTTAGTGTTATTTATGTTCTGTGACCCACAGAGAGATGAGAGATTTTATTTTGCTGCCTGGCCCTCCTCCCCAGTATTTCAGCATTTGGTGCTTTGGGACCAGTGTTTGTATACTGACTGGGACATATTTGACATCTTGGGAGATAATGCTTTTTTCTTCACAAAAGAATCTTACAGGATTTCTGTTGTTGTTGTTATTATTGTTTGTTTTTTATTTTAGTTTTGGTATCTTAAAGTTTTGGAACTGTTATGTATTTCTCTGGCTTGAGGGTTTTGTACAGAGTTATAAAAGAAAATGAGCTTATGATGCATGGACCCTGCAATAACTCTGAAACATATTTTGGGAGCGCAAATTCAAAGTTCATAAAGTGCCTGTTTTGTTAAATGTCTCTGTGAATATTTTGTTTTTGTTTTATGTGAATTAAATGCCTGATAAGTATATAAAATATTTAGTATCTTTTTTACTAATGACTTTTGGAGACTATGGTATGTATTCAAAATTTGGCATTTATATTTTACAGTTTATTTTCTAAATGGATAATTTTCAGAGTCGAGGGGATAACTATGTTTCATTATGCTTTATGCTTACAATTGACTTCAGTTCATGGCACAGGTGAAAAAAGAGAACAGTGACTCAGGAAAACCTTGTCCTTAGATACCTTATACCTTTAGAAATGTTGCGTCGATCCGTTTTCTTCACTACCAAACTCTTAGATACCTGAGGTCATTAATACATTTCCCTGAACATTGTGTTCTTTATTCTCATTACTGTCAGCACTGCCTTTAACCCATTGTTTGTGGCTTGTTGATGTTGTTATTGTTGTTGTTGTTAATTCTTTTGAGAAAATAAGAAAGATAATGTGTAGTAGGACTTTACTTGAGTATTTGAGTATTTGAACTTATATTATTATCTTCTGATACTACATTTTAATCATGCAGAATTGTGAGCTGAGGAAAAAGAAGGGGAGAGAGACATTAAGAGGATGTGATTTCTATTGTTGATCATTATGGGTCAAGGTTTTAATTTTTACATTAATGTCTTATTTATCCTACCTATTCCATGCCAGTATTCATTTCATTTGATAGTACAAGCAAAGAAACTGTCCATAAAACATAGACAAGGAGAATCTGGTGCTATTTAATTCAAAATATATTCAATTAAAGGATCATCGAGGGAATATTTGGAAAGAAAATACATTAACTTTTTCTAGAATAACAACTCAGGGTTGTGAAGATATACAGCTTAAATAAAGAAAGGTATACAACCTAAAGACAGAGCAATACAGGTTGGAATAAATTTAGGATTTTATTACTCCAAAAATTTAGAAATTAAGTGTATGTCTTTCTGCATGGGAGTAAATAGATCTCATTTCAAATTTAAATTTACTGACATTTGCTCAATCAACAAATGAATATTTAATATCCAGTTTGTGGAAGGAACTGCTCTACATAGTATAGAGAGTAATTCATGTTCTCCTGTTCTCAAGAGGTTTATGGTCTATAAACACAGGAAAAACAATTTTAATAAAAGTTAAAGTTAAACATGGGTTTAAGCAGAACTATTATAGATGTATAAGCAATATTCTATGAAAATGCAAATAAGTGAGGGATGTATTAAAAATAGAAATTAGGAAATACATTTAAGAGGAGATGTTATATATGAAGCAAACTGAAAAATAAGTTTTATGTAATGCAAAAGGTGAAAAATGGGGAGATGTGTTCTTTCTAGAATGAACAGAAGAAATTGAGGCACAGATGTGTGAAAATTTTTAAGGAGATACAAGTAGACTATCTAAAATAGGCTTGATGGGATTATCAGCCAATTGACAGTTTGGCAGTGAAATGAAAATGAGAGATAGAACTCTTGTGGAGAGTGGAATAGGGATAAACAAAGGAATTTCAGAATAAATGAAAAACTTTATTATTAAATTGGCAAACTGGGGTGATGGAGGCAGTTGTTGCCTGTTTTAGTATCCCTTTATGTTTTCTTGAATCAACATGAAACTGTTACCTTTTGAGGGAAATAGCATTTTTTACAACATCACTTTTCTAAAGGGGAAAATACTCAGTTTTTGAAATGGGCACTGGCCTCCTATTTTGGTTTAGGAAAAAAGTAACTGTTTCCATCAACATTTTTCATAATGAGTTCTTCAGGACTAATAAATAAAAGTCACATTGTGTGGGTGAGAGGAATGTTATGTTAGACAAACACATTTGATGATCTCTGGGATCAGTGAGTTTAGATGTTTTATTATTGCTATTCTTGGGTTTGTCTTTAATACACTAGTATCAATGTAAATCTTCTAGAGAAGAATGTCCAACTCAGGATCCCTTGCAAATAGAATTTGACAGGTGGACTTTTTTTCCCCCCCATACGTAGCGTCTCACAGAACAAGTGATCCACAGGAAAATATTTTGGGAAACATGACCTTGTAAAAATGATGGAAAAAAGCAATCTGCCTAAAATATTCACTAGCTATATGATAGTCTTTAATTGGAAACATTTCATTAAAAAAACACAATGTGCAAAATACTTTAATTCCCACCTGAAAGTTAATATATTGTCTTTTGCTTTGCTCATTTTATGCCTAGCAGGTATAACATTCTTACTGTATTCAGGCTATTTAAAAGCTCCTGAAGAAGAACTGGAGGTAAAATGATTGAAGTTCTCAGATCTACAAAATATGATGGCTCCCTGGTGGAATTTATTTCCAGTGAGTCTGGATGTCTAGTATCATCTGACTAGCAATTTAGAAATATCCAGATTAAAAGCCCATCAAAATGAAAAACTGTAGGAGGAGGAAGATAGACAATATTTATGTAGAGATTGTATTTTTAAATTTGTTTTTTGTAACAAAGGGAACTGTGCTTAAACATCTATATTTTTCTTGTTCTTGAGGGTTGGTTAATGTTTTATTTTCTTTAGATACCTATAATTGTATCCTGCTATGGCTTCAAGTAGACTTAACACAGAGTAGTGTGCTACTGAAAGAAAGGAATGTTAAGTTACATTATTGTTCTTGATTTATGGTAAGAAGTAGAGGATTTTATTAACAAGAAAGTAGGATAGGCCGGGCGCAATGGCTCATGCCTGTAATCCCAGCATGTTGGGAGGCCAAGGCAGGTGGATCATTTGAGGTCAGGAGTTCGAGACCAGCCTGACCAACATGAAAAAACCCTGTCTCTGCTAATTAAAAAAAAAAAAAAATATTAGCCAGCCATGGTGTCACATGCCTGTAATCTCAGCTACTTGGGAGGCTGAGGCAGGAGAATCGCTCAAACCCGGGAGGTGGAGGTTGCAGTGAGCCGAGATTGCACCACTGAACTCCAGCCTGGGCAACAAAATGAAATTCCATCTCACACACACACAAAAATGAGGATTACAAAAGACAATGTGTGTCTATTCTCAATACTCCCAGCAAAAAGTTGAATATGGAGCCCTTCATGAAACTGAGCTCACAGAGTATTTAAAATTACTTGCTCTTGGCACAGTGAAGATTTTGATGTCAGGCAATCTGCCTAGCAGGACTAATACACTATGTGGCTTTAATTTTGTCTTGGAACCAAAAAATACAGCCATAACTACTTCCTGGGTGCTATAAATTAAAATAATTGATAAAAGTGTTGAGTTTTTTTTCTTACATATCATCAGCCATTTTTCAGAGATATTAAGTAACACAAAGGAAGGTGCTTCTCTTAATGGTTTAGGACTATGCTGTTTTCTTCAACACTTAATATTAGGAATAATTTATAGGATGATACTTCATATGTAGCAGATTTCCACACCTGAATATATAAAGGAAGAAAAGTATAATTCTTTGACTCATATTGTAATAAATTCATTAAAAAATGTACAATTATGGGTTTCCAAGGTAGTTTTTGAAAACGGAGAACTTACAGGGCAGAATTAGCATCATTTCACCTGAATTTATCCATTCACTTGTAAACAAAAGATATAACTTTTTCTTCAAAAGAGAAAAAAATGAAGTGTTTGAAGAAACCAAGTAAGATCTTACATGAAAGCTTACTGATTATGCAATATTTGATGGAAAAATGTCAGTGTCCTGTTAACAAAATGAGAAATTATGATACAAATGAATCCAAACATCCCTCACAGTAGGATGGACCTATTTGCTATTGTCTGCCAGTTCCAAATTTATTCTCAATAATTTTCCACAGCTTAATGAAAATAGTTCTTTTTGAATTCTATGCATGGTATCCTGATCACTGGATCAACAAAGTATAAATGTATAGGAAGACTTAGGAAGTTCCTCATTCTCTTTCTCCAACCTCCTCCTATTTTACTTTTTCCCTCTTTTCTTCTTCTCTTCCTCTTCCCTTCTCCTTCTTCATGTTCTTCATTTAATAAAACTTACAGCTACAATTTATTGAGCATAATCATTGTTCTAAGTGCTTGTATCTATTCTTCTTTCATTCCATAAATATGTATAGAGCACTCCTAAAACACAAAACTTTTCTAGGACTCTTGTGATATTGCAATAAATAAAAGAAGCAACATCCTTGCTTACACAGAACTTATATTAGCTTATATTTTACTCAATGAAACAGATAGCAAACACATAAATGAATGACAACTACATTACATTAGGTAGTCTAAAGGACATCAACAGGGTAATGAGATAGTAAAACTAGAAAGGAAGAGTTAAGAAAGGCCTCTGAGGAGATGACATTTGAACTGAGATGAAAAGGAGTCAGCCATGAAAGGATCTGGGGTCAAACCATTCCAGTAATAGGTTAGAAAGGAGTTTCAAATGTTAGAGCAGAAAAAGGGTCCTGTTTGGCTAAAGTTCGGTAAGAAAAGAGGAAAATGAAATGAGATGAGGATGGAGAGGTAGCCAGGAACTAGATCATTTAGAAACCCTGAAGTCCAAGGTAACTAATACGGATTTTATCCTAAGAGCAACAAGACTCCCTTGAAGTGTTCTAAGCAGGGACAATAAATGACCTGATTTGCATTATAAAAATTTTCTTCTGTCTACTACAGGGAGAATGGATAGTAAGAGTAAACAATGGCATTAAGGGAGCCTATTAGGAGGCATTTGAATCAGTCCCAGGTGACAATAGATGTAGGATTGGATAACGATGATAGTATTGGAGATAGAAGTAAACTGGGAACTTGTTTTGGAGATAAATTCACAGGATTTGGTGATGCATGGACTTGGAAAATGGAGGAAAGCAAGTAATCAATTATAAATTGTAGACTTTCAGTTTGAAAAACTGGATTTACAATGGCACAGTTAGTAAACTGAGGACAATTTAGTAAGCAGCAAGTTTTTTGTTGTTGTTAGTTGAAAATCAAGTGCTCTTTTTCTTTTACATATTAACTTTAGGATGCCTATGAAATGTGATGTCAAAGAAACGATAACATACAAATCTAGACTCAGACTATACGTCTGGGGTTTCAGTAAATATTTTAGAATTATCAAAATATAAATGTCATTTAAGGTTATGATGCTAGAATTGAATTACCTAGAAAGTGATTATAGATGACAAAAGAAGAAGAGAGGGGAAAAGGAAAAACTAGGATCTCAAGATTGTACCTTCAGTCAATCTTGAATACAAGGATTCAATACTGCACAGAGAAGGGTGAGCTCTCAGATGTGGCTGAGAAGTATCATGAACTGGTATACAGGCAAATGTCGTGACTCAAAAGTAAAGAGAGGAGAATGCTTCAGGAAGACCCTGTCAATCGGGTTGGATGTTGCTGAGAAGGCAATATGGAGATCATTAATAACCTTGATAATAGTTTATTAATTTATTTATTTTTACTTTTTTATTTATGGGGGCACATAGTAGGTGTATATATTTATGAGTGACATGAGATATTTTGATACAGGCATGCAATATGTAAAAATCACAATAGAGTAAAAGGAGTATCCACCACCCCAAGCACTTATTATTTGTGTTACAAGCAATCGAATTATACACTTTGTGATGGTTAATGTTGAATGTCAACTTGATTGGATTGAAGGATGCAAAGTTTTGCTCCTGGCTATGTCTGTGAGGGTGTTGCCAAAGAAGATTAACATTTGAGTTAGTGAACTGGGAAAGGCAGACCCACCCTCTGTTTGGGTGGGCACAATCTAATCAGCTGAAAATACTAGACTGGCTTAGTCTCCTGGCCTACATCTTTCTCCCATGCTGAATGGTTTCTGTCCTCAAACATTGGACTGCAAATTATTCAGCTCTGTGACTCTTGGATCTTCGACCACAGACTGAAGGCTGCAACTGTCAGCTTCCCTGCTTTTGAGGTTTTGGGCCTCAGACTGGCTTCCTTGCTCCTCGGCTTGCAGACGGCCTACTGCGGGACCTCACATCATGATTGTGTGAGGTAATACTCCTTAATAAACTCCCCTTTATATATACATCTATGCTATTAGTTCTGTCCCTCTAGAAAACCTTGACTAATACACTCTTTTAGTTATTTTAAATACAAATAAATTATTTATTTACTATAGTCATTCTGTTGTGCTAGCAAATACTAGATTTTATTCATTCTTTCTATTTGTTTTGTACCTATTAACCATTTCCACTTCCTCTGAAACCCCTCCCCCCGCCCCCTGCCACTACTCTTCTCAGCCTCTGGTAACCACTTTTCTACTCTTTATTTCCATATCTTCAATTGTTTTAATGTTTAGCTCCCACAAATAAGTGAAAACATACAAAGTTAGTCTTTCTGTGCCTGATTTATTTCTCTTAATATGATGAAGTACAATTCTATATATGTTGTTAGAAATGACAGGATCTCATTCTTTTATGGCTGAATAGTACTTCATTGTGTAAATGTATCACATTTTCCTTATACACTTATCTATTGATAGACACCTAGTTTGATTCCAAATCTTAGCTGTTGTAAATAGTGATAAACATGGGAGTGCAGATATCTTTTTGAGATACTGATTTCCCTTCTTTTGAGTGTATACCTAGGAGTTGGGTTGCTGGATCAATGTCTGCTCTGTGTTTCATTTTTGAGGAACCTATAAATAGTTCTCTATAGTGTCTGTACTAATTTACATTCCCACCAACAGTGTGCAAAGATTCTCTTTTCTCCACATCCCTGCCAGCATTGGTTATTGCCTGAATTTTGGGTAAAAGCCATTCTAACCAGGGTGAGATGATATCTCATTGTACTATTTATTTCCATTTATCTTATGATCAATGATGTTGAGCAACTTTTGCTATAGATGTTTTCCATTTATATATCTTCTTTTGTGAAATTTCTATTCTGATATTTTGCCCATTTTTAATCATATTGATAGATCTTTTTCCTATAGAGTTATTTGAGCTCCTTATATGTTCTGGTTATTAATCCCTTGTCAGATAGGTAGTTTGCAAATATTTTCTCCTGTTCTGTGAGTTGTCTCTTCACTTTGTGGATTTTTTCATTTGCTGTGAAACAACTCTTTAACTTGATATGATTCCATTTGTCCACTTTTGCTTTGACTGCCTGTGCATGTAGGATGTTAAGAAATCTTTGCCCCCAAATGTTCTGGAGAGTTTCTCCAATGTTTTATTTTGGGAGTTTTACAGTTTGAGGTTTTAGATTTAGGTCTTTAATCCATTTTGATTTGATTTTTACATAGAGAGAGATAGGGATGCCGTTCCATTCTTTTGTATATGGATATCCAGTTTTCTCAACACCATTTATTGAAGAGACTGTCCTTTCCCCAATGTATGTTCTTGACACTTGGACAATAGCTGTTTTATAGGAATTATAGACTCAGAATATTGGAATATATAGGCCAGTGAATGGTAGAAGGTAATGTGAACTCAAACCTTAAAATAAGCCTGAGGATTATTACTATTTATTACCAACATGAAAAAATTGAGATTCAAGGAGATTATTTGCTAAATATCACAATAAATTGGTGGAAGGATAATTCAAACAAAGATCTCCCTGATATCAAAAATTCCTGTCTTTAATCACCACAGATCAGTAATTTAGGTTTTTGGGGGAAATACTGATAGCTTGAATAACTTTAGTCTATTGAATCAGTGCTACTCACGTTCATGTAACAAAATTTATAATGTACCTATTCCAAAAGAAAAAAAATGGATCTTTAAGCTGTCTTTAAAAATAGATGGGCTTCAAGAGAGTGCTATCAGTATTCAATATATCAATTTTATTTTATTAAAGTCAGCTTCTGTTGAGCTACAGCCTACTTGGGTTGTAGGAGTGGTGTTGCCTGATATTCTATGGTATTAAATTTCCAGTGTTAGGTTTTTCTGGGGACTAGTCAATAGTTATTGATTTTTGAACTTGTGCTGGTATACTATAGAGAATATAAATCTCTGTTTTTTGCAATTGATGTTTCACCTTATGCTTTTGGAGATGTGTCTATCAACAAATTACAAGATGATGTTGAAGTACGTATTGCTAGCTACTCAAGGTTAATGTCATGCACAAAATAGAAATAAATAGAAATTGATAAAATAAGTCCTTCCTATCGTTGTAAATCTCAAGACATTCTGTAATTTCATCAATGGCTGTGTGTTCACATTTTGTAATAATTATAAGTCTCTTTGGAGATTCTTTATAGAGTAAATATGCAATGTCAATTATGCCACCATAATAGCAGTACCCGAATGTTTTAGAAAAAAGAGTCTGCCACTGCATACCTCAGATGATTATATGTCACCTCTGTAGAAGTGTTGATGTTGAAAGATCTTCCTGACTCACACCTTTAGGCTAATCAAATTGCACAGATAATGGAATTTCATATTAGGCATGGTTTTAATTTAATTAAGGAGTAGGTGTCCCTTAGAGGAACTTCCTGACATTAAAGTTGTATCTTATAGTTGGTCACATGGCTATTGCAAAAAAAGAAAAAAAAATAGTTGACACAGTTGTGTTTTGACCACATAAACTTAGTATGTCTGTAAATTGTCTATATGAAAACAATGGCAAAAAGATGAATCTAGCAGTCTATATTTTATTCCTATATTTAAAAACAATTGTACTGGCATGTAGTACACACGAGAGTACCCGGTCTAAACTGCTAAAGGTGGGTGGGATGTCTTAGTAACTAATATTGATTGAGTGCCTGTTTGTGTCAACCTTGTGCAGGAGTCTTTCATATTTATCTAACCTGTTCACCACCACAACCATACAATCATGGTATTATTATCCTCATTTTGCATAGGCGGTTAAATAACTTGTGCAAAGTCTCACAGTTGGTCACTGTCAGAAATAGGATGCACAAGTTATGGACACTAAAACGTAGATCGTATTCACATTCTTTGCCAAAATGCGGATTGGTTTCACTGGATTACTACTAAATGGCTAATAACAGGTTCTTGTCTCAAACCTTATCCAAACCCAAATTATAAAATCCACAAAATGAAAGAATGTATATAACAAAGATGTCACTAAAGTTATAAAGTTATATCTTTGTAATATAACATTCTTCTGATAGTAAAAGAACATATGTTATTGTAAGAAATTGAAAAAAATTTGAAGAAAATAATAGCTAACAGTGACTGGGCACTTACAATGGCTTAAATATTCTACTAATTGTCTTTCATGCATCATTTTGTTCAATGCTCATGGAAACCAGAGGTATACAATGCTATTATTTTATTTTTACAAATGAAGAAATAGAGACATAGTGAACTTAAGTATTTTTCCTAATGTTTCACACAGGTAAGTGTGAAAATCAGGATTCAAAACAAGTAGACTAGCTTGAGAGCCTACACTTCTCACCACTATGCTGCCACTCATGATCCCAAGGTCTACAGACATTGTCGATATTTTGATCCCTTTCCTTATCTGTGCTCATTTTCTGAAGATTGATACTAGAATTGGCTTTCATTTTCTTACTCCCAAAGCTGACATAAAATAATAAATATTTCATGAAACCTACCTTTTCTAACCTCCAATGTATATACCAATGTATATATGGAGAGCACAGAAACAGACTCTAACATTCAAGGTTTAAAAACTCACAAGTCAACTTTTCTTTTTTTCAAAAAGTGTGTGTACTACATTACTGTATTACAATAAGAGTGCCTAACATTTGTAAAAGGCAAAAAGTTCGTGGCTGCGAATTCCCAGTTTCCAATTTTCTGCTCTTCTCTCTGTATTTTTGTCATCCTATAGAAATCCCAAGGCTTTAATTAGCCCTGTGCTATCCCTCTGCTGATGCTTCACAAGCTTTTGCCTTTCCAAGGTCATTCACCATGATATACATTCTTCCAGAAACCACAATTTCACCAACAAGAAGCACTAGTCAAAAATGTTTTCTTAGTGCCTTGATCCCCATATGGGACTTTGTCTACAAAAATGCAACTTCACTAACAGTTTGAAGTCACAAATGAGTTTGCCCTGGACTATCTTTGTTAATATCAGATCTTTTGGCGCTGTGTGAGAAGTTACCAATAGCAACTGTAAAATGTGCTTTCAGTTTAAAATAGTGACTCTAAAATAAATTACTCCCCAGAATAGAAACACACACATTTTTTTCCAGGCAAAACATTGCACTCCAAATCTCAGTCTTGTGCTTGTATTCCCTCTATTGTATCCATTGAATATTAATTGTGGTGAAAATCTGAATTTTTATGTATCACAATTTCAAAGGAACTGGTAGTCCTAACCATTCTACATGCATTCCATCCTCTATGTGTTAGTCTGTTAGGGCTGCTATAACAAAGCACCACAGCCTGGGTAGCTTAAATAGAAATGCGGTTGCTAATCTAAGATCAAGGTGCCAGACAATTCAGTTTCTGGTGAGGGCTTGTAGATTGCCACCTTCTTGCTGTGTCCTCACAAGGCAGAGAGAAAGACAAAGAAAAACAGAGTGAGAGAATGAGAGAGTAAGAGAGAGAGAACGAGTACTTTCTGGTGTCTCTTCTTAAAAAGACATCAGGATTCTACTATATGATCTTATTTAACCTTAATTACCTCCTTATAGGCCCTTTTTCCAAATACAGTAACACTGGAGATTAGGCTTCAGTATATGGATTTTTGTGAGTCATAGCTCAGTCGTTAGCACTCCAAACCCCACCACCCCAAACCACTTACTGATAAGAGTTTACACCCATGTACTCTAGAATATGTTGCTCAGGTCTTTCTGCCCTGGCCCTCTCATCCTCCCCTTTCCTTCTGCTTCTACTGGTCTGAATGCCAAAGATCTATATTTTACAGGACACAGATATCTTTACAAGTGACCACTACTAATGCCCACATCAGCCTCATGGAAAGGACATATTTACCTTTATGTTTGGTGTAAGCCCTGTTATCTATTACAGCTTGCCAGTATGGTCAGATTTCAGATATAGATTCTCGAAGCTAGAATACTTCATAACTGCTGCCAACATATTGGCTATTGGCTGCTCTCCAAACTGTCCACTTTCTTACACTTTTGGTTCTGCCACTAGTTCTGCTACTTCCACTGAAACTTATATCAAAACATGTGTGTCCAGGAATGACATTTATATTTTCTGTGATTGCACATAATTGAGGAAGCTCATATGTGTACACTGGAGTCTAGATTCCGAGATGGGAGTTAGGTCCCTACAATCAGTTGAAAAGGCCTATTTTATTTTATTATCTAGGATTAGTCAGTCCTCTTTAGAAGAAAAGAGTTTTCCAGTCACCTGATTGTGGTACTGCTCCTGTGACCAACTACACAAACACAAATTATTACATTGGTATGTGTCCAAGATTGGAATTTTCCTGTTTTGTTCAAGGTCTCCGTATTATACACAAAATTTTTATTAGCTGTCTACAATGTCTGCAGCCAATATAGAAAAACAGACCCAAGGCTCAGGAAGGTAGAAATGATAATAATTAGTATAGTGTAATGACTAAATTTGCTCTGGTACTTGGATCTTTTTCCCTACATATCTTCCAGGGATGCAGTGAGTTGCAACAAAAGATACCTATTGACAACTCCTTTTCCTAGACAGAGAGGCACCAAGTGTCTTAGAAAATGCCTCCTATCCCCTGGAACTCATCCTGGTTTCAGTTTGGCCTTTCCAGGGAAGGTGCTGTGGTACTAAACACAGAAGCCTTGGGCCTGATTCATTGAGGTAGCGCATAGAGCATGACTTGAAAATAGGAACCTAGTAGTATAGTTTGAAGTCAGGTAGCGTGATGCCTCCAGCTTTGTTCCTTTTGCTTAGGATTGTCTTGGCTATATGGGTCTTCTTTGATTCCATATGAAATTTAAAATAGTTTTTTCTAATTCTGTGAACAATGCCAATGGTAGTTTGGTGAGAATAGCATTGAATGTATAAATTACTTTGGGCAGTGTGGCCATTTTCATGATATTGATTCTTCCTATCCATGAGGAAGAAATGTTTTTCCATTTGTTTATGTCCTCTCTTATTTCCTTGAGCAGTAGCCTGTAGTTCTCCTTGAAGAGGTCCTTCACATCCATTGTTAGCTCTATTCCTAGGTATTTTGTTCTCTTTGTAGTGATTGTAAATGGGAGTTCATTCATGATTTGGCTCTCTGCTTGCCTATTGTTGGTGTAAAGGAATGCTTGTGATTTTTGCGAACTAATGCAGGAACAGAAAACGAAACACCGCATGTTCTCACTCAAAAGTGGAAGTTGAACAATGAGAACACATGGACACAGAAAGGGGAACAGCACACACCAGGGGCTGTTGGGGAATGGGGTGTGAGGGGAAGGAACTTGGAGGATAGGTCAATAGGTGCAGCAAACCACCATGGCACACGTATGCCTATGTAACAAACATGCACGTTCTGCACATGTATCCCGTTTTTCTGTTTTTTAGAAGGAATAAAGAAAAAAAGAAAATAGAAATCTAAATAAAAAAATAAAGTAATATAAAACATGCTATACAGAAGCTTGAGCTTGTAGTCTGTTTATTCATTATACCTAAAGCTCCAATTTCCAGATTTTTCTCTAATAAAGTCCTTGCACCTGATCAGCTATTAAGAAAGTATTTCTCTACGGAAGTTATGGGGAAAGGGCTATTAAAATTATTCTTTAACATTTTATACGTGTTTTTATGTTTGCTTTTTATATACTTCCACACATTTCATAGTAGGGTTTTAAAAATGGATTTAATATTTTTGTAATTAGTAATGGCACTTTTTCTCTATTATGGCTTCTAATTGCTTATTGTTGGCATGCATTAATTGTAATATTTTTTATAAATTGTAATTTCTTTCTGGCCCTATGTTAGAGCAACCACAATTCGAGATTTATTAATTATCTTGTTGGTTTTCAATTCATACAATTATTTCATCTGAAAAAAATTATGTACTTGTTACCTAATATCCAAAAGTTGTCTTTCAATTTTTAGCTAGAACTTCCTAAAATCATGTCAAATTATAGTAATGATAGAGGACATCTCTATTGCTAGTATATAGGAAAGCTGATTTTAATGGGAATTTGTTTTTTGTTTCATTATTAAGTATAGTTTTGGCATTTAGTTTATCATAGATGTATCATTTAGGAAGCAAGTAATAAAAAATTCAGCTCAAACTGGTTTAAATAATTAGGTTACTTTTTATCTTATATAAATGAAAAATGAGAGCTAGGGTAGGCAGGATCCAGCCATGATGCAACAATAACTCAAAGACCAATCTTTCTGGTATAGTCATTGAACTTGTCTTCAAAACTACTGTGTGGCTACAGCAGTTCAGATGGTCACATCCAGACACTGAAACAGCCAGAAGAAAAAAAGATTGTAATATCCCAAGTCTCTTTCTTAGGAGGGAGCACACTTTTTATGAAAGTGTCCCAACAGAATTTCCCTGATATTTTATTGGATACAGTTGAGTTGCATGACCATTTTAAAATCAATCGTTTGTGAGGAAAATGGGATTACTCCAACTAACATAGAGTAATCTTTTAGAATTAGAATGGATACATGAAAATCCCAACCACACTCACCAGGAAAACATTTTATGTTTTCATTATATATTATTTCCTCTGTGCAACACCCTTCTACTTTTTTGGTAGTATGGTGTTATCCCAAAATAATGATAGCCACTAGGAAGAGCACTGGATTTGGTGATAGAAATAAAAACTATCAAAGTAAGACTATATCCTTCTATTCATACTTTACTAAGAACATAATTAAATCAAAAACACAAGCTACAATGTATTAAGCTGTCTTCTCAGCATATATTGAGATCACCATATGGCTTGGTATTAGACCTCTAGGTAGTATATTAATGCCTTGCTTACTCTTAAACCATCCTGACATTTACTTAGATAAACTTTGTCATTTTACTATTGTGTATTTGTAGGGTGTTTCTATTTCTTTGTTATACAGGTATACCTCATTTTACTGTGCTTCACTTTATTGCATTTTGTGGATAACTGCATTGGTTTTTTTTTTTTTTTCTTTACAAATTGAAGGTTTGTGGCAATCCTGTGTCTAGGAAGGCTATCAGCACAATTTTTTAAATAGCATATGCTCACTTTGTCTCTGTGTGTCACATTTTGGTAATTCTTGCAATACATCAAACTTTTTCATTATTATTATATCTCTTATGGTGATCAGTGATTAGTGATCTTTGATATTACTATTGTAAGTTTTTTTGGAAAGCATGAATACTAACCATTTGACACAGTAAACTCAATTGATGAATTTTTGTATCTTCTCATTGCTCCCACTGACCATTCTCTCATCCTCTCTCTCTTTCTTTGGGCTTCCTTATTTCTTGAGACACAATACTATTGAAATTAGGCCATTTAATAAACCTACAATGGCTTCTAAGGGTTCAAGTAGGAGAAAATTATGAATCTCTCATTTTGAATCAAAAGCTGAAAATGATTAAGCTTAGTGAGGAAGGCATGTCAAAGGCTGAGAGAGGCTGAAAGTCATTCCTCCAATGTGAAATACATAACGAAGTTGTGAATGCAAAGAAAACATTCTTGAAGGAACTAAAGGTGGTATTCCAATTAACACATTAATGACAAGAAAACAAAACAGCCTTATTGTTAATGTGGAGAGAGCTTTTTGTGGTCAGGATGGAAGATCAGACCAGCCACAACATTCCCAAATCCAGAGCAAGACCCTCACTCTTTTTAATTCTATGAAAGCTGAAAGAGGTGGGGAAGCTGCAGAAGGAAAGTTTGAATCTAGCAGAGGTTGATTCATGAGGTTTAAGTACAAAAGCCATCCCATAACAATAACAACAAAAAAGTGCAAGGTGAAGCAGCAAGTACTTATGTAGAAGATGCAGCAATTTAGACAGAAGATCTAGCTACAGTCATTGATGAAGGTTGCTACCCTAAACAACAGATTTTCTATGTGAACTAAACAACCTTCTATTGGAAGAAGATGCCATCTATGTTTCATAACTAGAGAGAAGTTAATGCCTGACTTCAAAACTTCAAAGGACAGGCTTACTCCCTTATTTGCTCTTGCAGCTGATGACTTGCAGTTGAAGCCAATGCTCATTTACCATTTTGAAAATTCTGTGGCCCTTAAGAATATGCTAAATCTGTTAAGCGTGTGCTCTGTAGATGGAATAGCAAAGCCTGGATACAGCATATCTATTTACAGCATGGTTTGCTGGATATTTTTAAGCCCACTATTGAGATCTACTGCTAAGAAAAAAAAAAGATTTCTTTCAAAATATTACTGTTCATTGGCAAGGCACCTAGTCTCTTAAGAACCCTTATGGAGGTATAAAAGGAGATGAATATTCCTTTCATGCCTGCTAACAACATCCATTCTGCAGCCCATGGATCGAGGCGTAATCTCTACTTTCAAGTCTTTTGATTTAAAAAATTCATATTGTAAGGCTATAACCGCCATAAATAGTGATTCCTCTGACAGATCTGAGACAGGTAAATTGAAAACCATTTGGAAATAATTTGTTATTTCAGATGCCATTAAGTATACTTGTGATTCATGGAAGGAGGTCAAAATATCACCATTTTAATAAGCATTTGGAGGAAGTTGATTCCAACCCTCATGAATGACTTTGAGGGGTTCAAGACTTCAGTGGAGAAAGTTACTGCAGATGGGGTGGAAATAGAAAGAGAAATAGGATTAGAAGTGGGACCTGAAGATGTGACCACCACATTGCTGCAATCTCATGATAAAACTTAAACAGATGAGGAATTGCTTCTTACAGATGAGCAAAGAAAGTGGTTACTTGAGATAGCATCTACTGCTGATGATGTTCTGAACATTGTTGAAATAACACAGGGTTTAGAATATTCCATAAACCTAGTTGATGAAGCAATGACAGTTTGAGGAAATTGATTGCAGTTTTGAAAGAATTTCTACTGTGGGTAAAATGTCATCAAACAGCATCTCATGCTACAGAAAAATCTTTGGTGGCAGGAAGAGTCAGTCAATGTGGCATTCTTCATTGTTGTCCTATTTTAATAAATTGCCACAGACACTGTAAACTTCAAAAACCACCTAACTGCTCAGTTAGAAGCCACCATCATGGAAGCAAGATATTTCATCTGTGAAAGGTTGATGACTAGTTAAAATCTCAAATAGTTGTTACCATTATTTAGCAATAAATTATTTTTAATTAAAGTAGGTACATTGTTATATTAGACATAATGCCATTTCACACTTAATAAACTATAGTATAGTGTAATAATAACTTTTATATTCACTGGGAAACCAAAAAATTCAAGTGATTTGCTTTATTGTCTGGAATCAAGCCTACAATATCTCTGAGGTATGCCTGTATTTAGAGAAGACTTTATTCTTTTTTTTATTCAAAAAATGGCTGTTATATTTATCAGTGCAATTGTTCCTCACATTGGTTTCTACTTTTGTCTTTATTGTTCCTTTCACTTGCTTTTCCTTTTGTATTTGGATTTTTTGTTCACTTTGCTAATTTAGTTGAATGCTTAGCTTATTAATTTTCATTTTCATTAGTAAGTAATTAAAATATTTGCAGGTTACTTCCAAGAACATTTTTTTTAACCACATCTTACAACTTTTGATATGCACTGTTCCTCTTTTCTTCATTTTCTAATTCATTGATTACAAACATGTTTTCTCCTAATCTTCAGCACACTAAAGGACATGGCTTAGGCCCACCAGTAATGGTGGCATAGCACACTAGAATAGTACTTTTCAAAGGGATTAGGAATGAGGGGGATAGAAGGAGGATATATTTCAACTGAAGTGGATTTCAAGATGTCTCTGATAAGCTCACTCTCTCTATAACCAACAAAACTGGCAATCTGCAAATGAAAATTATTTCTATAAATACTCTGTAATCATGCATTTTTTATCCTCAACTTTTATTTTAAGTTCAGGGGTACATGTGCAGGATGTGCAGGTTTGTTACATAGGTAAACGTATGCCATGGTGGTTTGCTGCACAGACCATCCTATGACCTAGGTATTAAGCCCAGCATCCATTAGCTATTCTTCCTGATGCCCTCCCTCCCACTACTCCCACCCCTGACAGGCTCCAGTGTATGTTGTTCTCCACGAATGTGTCCATGTGTTCTCATTGTTCAGCTTGATTTATAAGAGAAAACATGTGGTGTTTTGATTTCTGTTCCTTTTAGTTTGCTAATGATAATGGCTTCTGACTCCATCCTTGTCCCTGCAAAGGACATGATCTTGTTCTTTTTTATGGCTGCCTAGTATTCCATGATGTATGTGTACCACATTTTCTTTATCCAGTCTATAACTGATGGGCATTTGGCTTGATACAATATCTTTTCTATTGTGAATAGTGCTGCAATGATCATCTGCATGCATGTATCTTTATAATAGAATGTTTTATATGCCTTTGAGTATATACCCAGTAATGAGATTGCCAAGTCAAATGGTATTTCTGCCTTTGAGGAATTACCATACTGTCTTTCACAGTGGTTGAACTAATTTACACCCCCACCAGTGTAAAAGCCTTCCTTTTTCTACACACTTTCACTAGCGTCTGTTAATTTTGACTTTGACTTTTTAATAATCACCATTCTGACTGGCATGAGATGGTATCTAATTGTGGTTTTGATTTGCATTTTTCTAATGATCAGTGATGTTGAGCTTTATTTCATGCTTGTCGGCCACATGTATATATATTTTTTGAGAGGTATCTATTCATGTTCTTTACTTTTAATGGGGTTGTTTGCTTTTTTCTTGTAAATTTAAGTTCCTGGTAGATTCTGGGTATTAGACCTTTTACAGATGGACAGGTTTACAAAAATTTTCTCCCATTATTCAGATTGTCCGTTCAGTCTGATGATAGCTTCTTTTGCTGTGCAGCAACTCTTTAATGAGACCCCATTTGTCAATTTTTTGCAATTGTTTTTGGCATTTTCCTCATGAAATATTTGCCTGTGCCTATGTCCTGAATGGTATTGCCTAGATTTTTCATCTAGGGTTTTTATAGTTTTACATTTTACATTAAAGTCTTCAATCCATCTTGAGTTAATTTTTGTAGGAGGTGTAAGGAAGCAGTCCAACTTCAATTATCTGCCTATGGCTAGCCAGCACTCCAAGCACCACTTATTAAATAGGAAATCCTTTCCCCATTGCTTGTTTTTGTCAGGTTTGTTGAAGATCAGATGGTTGTAGACATGTGATCTTATTTCTGACTTCTCTATTCGGTTCCATTGGTCTATGTGTCTGTTTTGGTACAAGTATCATGCTGTTTTGGTTACTATAGCCTTGCAGTATAATTAGAAGTTGGATAGCATGATGTCTCCAGTTTTGTTCTTACTGGTTAGGATTGTCTTGGCTATTCATCCTCTCTTTTGGCTCTACATGAATTCCAAATTAGCTTTTATTCTAATTCTGTGAAGTATGTTAATGGTAGTTTAATGGGAATAGCATTGAATCTATAAACTACTTTGGGCAATATGGTTATTTTTGCAATATCAATTTTTCCTACCCCTGAGCATGGAACGTTTTTCCATTTGTTTATGTCCTCTCTGATTTCTTGGAGCAATGGTTTATAGTTCACCTTGAAGAGGTCCTTCATGTCCTTTGTTAGCTGTATTCCTAGGTATCTAATTATTTTTGTTGCAGTCTTTAATGGGAGTTCATTCTTGATTTGGCTCTCTGCTTGCCTGTTTTTGGTGTATAGGAATGCCAGCTATTTTTGCACATTGATTTTGTATCCTGAGACTTTTCTCAAGTTGCTTATTAGCTTAAAAAGCTTTTGGGCTGGGGCAATGGGATTTTCTAAATATAGGATCATGTCATTGACAAACAAAGATAATTTAACATCCAATTTTCTTATTTGAATATCCTTTATTTCTTTCTCTTGATTGATTGCGCTGGCCAGAATTTCCAATACCACGTTTAATAGGAGTGGTGGGAGAGGGCATCTTCATCTCTTTCCAATTTTCAAGGGGAATGCTTCCTGCTTTTGACCATTCAGTATATTGGCTGTGGGTTTGTCATAGAGGGCCCTTCTTATTTTGAGTTGTGTTCTTTCAATACCTAATTTATTGAGAGCTTTTAACATGAAGGGATGTTGAATTTTTTAAGGCCTTTTCTGCATTGATTGAGTTAATCATGTGGTTTTTGTTTTTATTTCTGTTTATGTGATGAATCACATTAATTGATTTGTGTATGTTGAGCCAACCTTGCATCCCAGTGATGAAGCCAGCTTAATTGTGCTGGATAAGTTTTTTGATTTGCTCCTATATTTGCTTTGCCAGCATTTTTTAGGATTTTTGCATTAATGTGCATCAGGGGTTTTGGCCTGAAGTTTTCTTTTTCCTTTTGTTGTATCTCCACCAGATCTGGGTATCGGGATGATGTTTACCTCATAAAATGAGTTGGGGAGGAGGCCTTCCTTTTCAATTGTTTGCAATAGTTTCAGTCGAAATCCCAGCTTCTTTGCACCTCTGGTAGAATTCAGCTATATGTCTATCTGCTCCTGGGCTTTTTTGGGTTGGTAGGCTATTTATTACTGCTTCAATTTCAGAATTCATTGTTGGTCTATTCAGGGATTCAATTTCTTCCTGGTTCAGTCTTTAGAGGGTGTATGTGTTCATGAATTTATCATTTTTTTCTAGACTTTCTGGTTTATGTGCATAGAAGAGTTTATAGTATTCTCTAATGGTTGTTTGTATTTCTGTGGGGTCAGTGGTGATATCCCTCTTATCATTTATGATTGTGTTTATTTGATTCTTCTCTTTTTTCTTCTTTATTAGTCTAGCTAGTGATCTATTTTATTAATTTTTTCCAACATCCAACTCCTGGATTCATTGATTCTTTTGAAGGGCTTTTTGTGCCTCTATATCCTTCAGTTCTGCTCTGATCTTGGTTATTTCTTGTCTTCTGCTAGCTTTGGGGTTTGTCTGCTCTTGATTCTCTAGTTCTTTCAGTTGTGATGTTAGGTTGCTAACTTGAGATCTTTCCAGCTTCTTGATGTGGGCATTTCTTGCTATAAATTTCCCTCTTAACACTGTCTTAGCTGCATCCCAGACATTCTTGTACATTGTCTCTTTGTTATCATTAGTTTCAAATAATTTCTTGACTTCTGCTTTAATTTCATTATTTACCCAGGAGTCATTCGGGAGCAGGTTGTTCAATTTCCATGTAGTTGTGTGATTTTGAGTGAGTTTCTTAATGCTGAGTTCTAATTTGATTGCACTGTGGCCAGAGACTGTTTATTATGACTTCACTTCTTTCACATTTGTTGAGGAGTGTTTCACTTTCAATTATGTGATCAATTTTAGAGTACACTCCATGTGGCAATGAGAAGAATGGATATTGTGTTGTTTGGGGGTAGAGAGTTCTGTAGATAACTATCAGTTTCACTTGATTCAGAGCTGAGTACAAGCCCTGAATATCTTTGTTAATTTTCTGTCTTGATGATCTGTCTAACATTGACAGGGTGGTGTTAAAGTCTCCCACTATTGTGTGGGATTCTAAGTCTTCTTATCGGTCTCTAAGAACTTGCTTTATGAATCTGGGTTTTCCTGTATTGGGTGCATATATATTCAGGATAGTTAGCTCTTGTTGAATTGAACCCTTTACCATTATGTAATGCTCTTCTTTGTCTTTTTTGATCTTTGTTGATTTAAAGTCTGTTTTGTCAGAAACTAGGATTGCAATTCCCGCCTTTTTTTTCTGTTTTCCATTTGCTTGGTAAATTTTCCTCTATCCCTTTATTTTGAACCTATGTGTGTGTTTGCATGTGAGATGGGTCTCTTGAAGACAGTATGCCAATGGGTCATGGCTCTTTATCCAGCTTGCCAGTCTGTCTTTTAATGGGGCATTTAGACCATTTACATTTAAGGTTAGTATTGTTATGTGTGAATTTGATCCTGTCATTATGATGCTAGCTGATGATTTTGCATACTTGTTTATCCAAGTATGCAGTTTTGTTTTTGTAGTGACTGGTAACAGTGTTTCCTTTCCATATTTAGTGCTCCCTTCATAAAGTCTTAAAAGGCAGGCCAGGTGGTGATGTATTCCCTTAGCATTTGCTTGTCTGACAAGCATCTTAGTTTTATTCACCTATGAAGCTTAGTTTGGCTGGATATGAAATTCTGGGTTGGAAATTCTTTTCTTTAAGAATGTTGAATATTGGCCCCCAGTTTCTTCTTTTAGGGTTTTTGCTAAGAGGTCCACTGTTAGTCTGATGGACTTCCCTTTGTAGGTGACCTGGCCTTTCTCTCTGGCTGCCCTTAGAATTTTTTTCCTTCATTTCGACCTTGGAGAATCTGATAACTTTGTGTCTTGGGGTTTATCTTCTTATAGAGTATCTTCCTGGGGTTCTCTGCATTTCCTGAATTTGAGTGTTGGTGTTTCTTGCTAGGTTGGGAAAGTTCTCCTGGATGATATCCTGAAGTATATTTTCCACCTTGGTTCCATTCTCCTTTTTCAGGTACCCCACTCAGTCATAAGTTTGATCTTTTCACATAATCCCATATTTCTTGGAGGTTTATTTTTTTATTTGTTTTTATTCTTTTTTCTCTATTCTCATCTGCCAGTCTTATTTCAGAAAGACAGTCTTTAAGTTCTGAGATTCTTCGTCCACTTCATCTATTCTGCTATTGATACTTGTGATTGTACTGTGAAGTTCTTGTGTTGTAATTTTCAGCTCCACAAGTTGGTTAGGTTCCTCTCTACACTGGCTATTCTGGATATCTGCTCCTGTGTTGTTTTATCATGATTCTTAGCTTCTTCGTATTGGATTACAACATGCTCCTTTAATTCAGTGAAGTTCTTTATTACCCAATTTCTGGAGCCTACACCTGTGAATTCTGCCATCTCAGTCTCAGCCCAGTTCTGTGCCTTGACTGGAGAGGTTTAGCAGTCATTTGGAGGAGAAGAGCCATTCTGGCTTTTGGAGTCTTCAATGTTTTTGCGTTGGGTTTTTTTCTCACCTTTGGGGTTTAATTACCTTTGATCTTTGAGTTTGCTCATGTTTGAATGGGGTTTTTGTGGTATCTTTTCATTTTTTTTTTTTTTTTTTTTGAGACGGAGTCTCGCTCTGTCACCCAGGCTGGAGTGCTGTGGCCGGATCTCAGCTCACTGCAAGCTCCACCTCCCGGGTTCACGCCATTCTCCTGCCTCAGCCTCCCGAGTAGCTGGGACTGCAGGCACCGCCACCTCGCCCGGCTAGTTTTTTGTAGTTTTTAGTAGAGACGGGGTTTCACCGTGTGAGCCAGGATGGTCTCGATCTCCTGACCTCGTGATCCACCCGTCTCGGCCTCCCAAAGTGCTGGGATTACAGGCTTGAGCCACCGCGCCCGGCTTCATTGTTGTTTTCTCTTTGTTTTTCTTTCACAGTCAGGCCACTGACTGTTAGCAACCATAAGGCTGCTGCAGTTTTCTTGGGATCTACTACAGACACTAGTTGCCTCAGTTTTTCCCATACCAGAAGGTATCACCAGTGAGGGCTGCAAAACAGCAATGATGGCAGCCAACTCTTTCCTCTGGACATTCTATCCCAGGGGGTTATTGACCTGTTACTGACCTGAATGTTCCTATCTGAGGTATCCAGAGACCCCTGTTAGAAGGTCTCACCCAGTCAGGATGAATGGGATTAGGGACCCACTTACAGAAGCAGTCTGGCTGCTTTTGGCAGAGCAGGTGTGCTGCATTGTGGGGTGGGCGGGGGGGACTTCCTTGTCCGGAGCTCCCAGACTCTCCAGAGCCAGCAGGCTGGAAGAGCTGAGTCCACTAACCACAGTGACAGTGGCTGCCCCTCCCCCCGGATGTTCTCTCCCTAGAAGAGGTCAGAGTTCTGTCCGTATAGACCTGGCTGGAGTGACTAAAGGTCTCCTGTCCAATGAGGAGGAATGGAAAGAAGTCCTGCTTAAAGAAGCGGAGAGAAGAAAAAAAGAAAGAAAGATTAATAAATAACATAATAAATAAAGTAGAATAAAATAAAATAAAATAAAACAAAATAAAATTTCCTTTAAGAGTAAATACATTTGGGGCATGATCTGGCAAAGCAGGTGTGCTGTATTGCTTGAAACCTCTCCTCATGGGGTCACCTGGACTTTCTGGAGCCAGCCTGGCTGGAAGGCTGAGTTGACTGAACTGCAAAAATGGCAGTGGCTGTCCCTCCTTTCCCCCCCAACCTCCCCCCAAACCCCATCCCTGCTCCGCTCCCCCAGCTCTTTCCTGTCTCTAGCAGGCTCAGTCTGTTGCTGTTGGCTGGCTGGAATTTCAAGCCAGTAGGTCTTGTGAGGTGCCGTGGAAGTGGGACGCACAGAATGATGCTTCTTGGCCCTCCCTGAATTCATCCCCCTTCTTAGGGGAATCTATGGTTGGATCTGCCACCTTGCTGGTAATCCTGGGGCCAGAGTATGTAAAACTTCTGGGTCTCTATGTGTGCCGGAGCAGCTACTCTTCTGAGACTCCACACAGCTCTGTGCTTCAGACCCAAGGCCCTGTTTACCTGGACTCAGGAGGCATCTCTGGATTCCAAGTTGCAAAGACCCCTGGGTGAAGAATGGTTTCCTGGCAGGGTCGCACAATCACTCACTGCTTCCCTTAGCTAGGGGTGGGGAATCCTTTGGCTCCATGCTTCTCCTGGGTCAGCTGTCACCCCATCCTGCTTTTCTTTGTTCTCTGTGGGTCCAGTTGATAGCCTAGTCATTCCCAATACAAGAACTTGGATATTTCAGTTGAAGGTGCTGAATTCACTTGCCCCTTTTCATTCCTCTCTGTGAGTGCTGTGGACTGTAGCTGCTTCTAATTGGCCATCTTCAGTGCTGCTCCATAAGCATACATTTTTAAAAATCATTTTGCAGTTGATCTGAAGACCATGCAAAATGAACAAGCAAACTAAAAACAAAGCCCACCAAATCAACAAGCATATATATATAGATTTATATAAACATATTTTAAAGAAAATATTGTAATTTGTTCTTTTCATGCCGAGACGGGCGGATCATGAGGTCAGGAGATCGAAACCCTCCTGGCTAACACGGTGAAACCCCGTCTCTACTAAAAATACAAAAACTAGCCGGGCGAGGTGGCGGGCGCCTGTAGTCCCAGCTACTCGGGAGGCTGAGGCAGGAGAATGGCGTAAACCCGGGAGGCGGAGCTTGCAGTGAGCTGAGATCCGGCCACTGCACTCCAGCCGGGGCGACAGAGCGAGACTCCGCCTCAAAAAAAAAAAAAAAAAAAAAAAAAAAAAAAAAAAAAAGACTACTAAATAAACATGTTTTGTCATCAAATATTTTTCTATATATTTTATATGACTATTTATTTTTATAGTACTTCAGGAAACCACAGTTCATTTAAGTAGTTTACTATTGCTTTAACATGAAGGTAATTTTTTCACTTTTATTATTATAAATAATACTGTTATTTATTATTCTGTTGATACGTAAATCTTTTTGGCCAGTTCGTTATTTCTTTAGAATAAATTTCTAGAATTGAAACTACTGAGCCACAATTATGAAAACTTTTAAGGCTCTTGATGTATATTTTCAAGTTTTTCTCCAGGAAGGTAATGCTAATTTATATTCTTATAAGTATTGTATTGACTTTTCCTTTTCCCTTTACTACTTCCAGATATAAGTATTCTTATCATTACTATTATTGGTGGTGTTTTTAATCCTTGCCTAGTTGACAGTCAAAAACTGATATTGTACTTTTGTTTTAATTTTACTATGAAATTCCCTTTAAAGCCGGGTGTGGTGGCTTATGTTTGTAATCCCAGCATTTGGGGAGGCAGAGGTGGGCGGATCACTTGAGACCAGGATTTCAAAACCAGCCGGGTCAAAATGGTGAAACCACATCTCTACTTAAAATTCAAAAATTAGCTGGGCATGGTAGCAGGCGCCTGTAATCCCAGCTACTTAAGAGGCTGAGGCATGAGAATCACTTGAACCCTGGAGGCAGAGGTTGCAGTGAGCTGAGATTGCACCACTGCACTCCAGCCTGGGAGACAAAGCAAGACTCTATCTTAATAATAATAATAATAATAAATTAAATTCCCTTTAAGAGTAAATACATTTTTATATGCATTATCTGTTTGCATTTTTTGAATACCAGTTTTGTATAGAGTTTTTCCATTTTTATATTAAATATAAAGGCATTTTAGACATAGTGGATATTAAGTGTATTGAAAGTTTTGATCCAATTTAATGGTTTACATTCTTTTTCCTTTTTATTGTGTATTTTGACATGCAGAACTTTTATTTTTAACCTGTAAGTATATTCAAAACTATTGCTTCGTTCTTATCTTTCTTTGACCAAATACATATCCCTTTGCTACCATACCTGGAAAAACTTCCTCCACATCAAGATCAAATCTTTCACCTATATTTCTTTATCTTTGTGTAGTTTAATTTTTTCACTTTCTTAAGTGAGGAATTATTTTGACATATGATGTGAGAAAAATGGGCTAATTTTTCTTCCAATAGTTAACCAATTGTATTTGTTGAATAATGTATCTTTTACTCTCTGGTTGGAAATGGTACCTTTATCAGATGTCAGTATTTGACTATATTGTGTAGCTGCCTCTAATCTATTTCCATGGTCTGCATATTTATTCTTTAACCAGTAGAATATTTTAGGTGCTACAGCATACAGTGGAACCCTGTTATTCTCTGTTATGTTGTTTTTAGTTCTGCTATTGCAACTCTAATTTTCCAAAACACTTCTTTATTTTGTCCAGCATTTTTATATCTATATACTTGTCTCTGCATCCCTTTAAAAAAATTAGATTTTTATGCTCCCTTGTGATTCCTTATAGCTCTTTCTTATGTAGCATGTTAACCTGTTGATGACACCAAAACATTTTCTAACTTTTTTTCTGGTTTCTTTTTCAGAGGCGTGCTTTTCTGCAACTTGAATGATGTAATATTTTATATGACCTAAATTATTGTTTAATAATTTCCAAATTGACTTTTTACTATTTTTTCAGTGTTAATGTCAGGAAAGATTACCCAAATACAGTGTTTGACTCCAGGCAGCACGTATGGGTTGCCCTTAGTCTTGCATGCTTGCCATCTCAGGACAGGTGGAATCACTTCTCAGATGTGTTACTGGAAGAATGGTATAGAGCCTAATCTAACTTCTAGTGACTAACATGCTTTCATTTTGTGGATTTTTGCTTTACGCCATTGAGATTATTTCCAATTTCATGACACTTTGGCATTATAAACTAATGATATTCAAGGTGTGGTTCTGAACATATAGTATCAGCATCACTTGTAGACTTGTTAGAAATGCCAATTATCAGTCTCCACCTCAGACCTACTAAATTAGAAACTCTAGGTGAGGAGTATGGCCTTATGTGGCTTAACAAGCCCCACAGGTGATTCCGATATACAATAAAGTTTAAGAATACTGTCCCAAAGCAATGAATTTCATATATGCACATGTGCCAGTGCACACACACACAATTACAATCCAGCTTAATATGCTATTTATGGTCTTTCCACCTCTGCCCTGAGCTGCAGGCTTTTATTATGGAAATACACTTCCTTCCTAAATTATCCTGATTCCTACACATAAAAAAGCTCACCAGAGACAACTTCACCATATTTCTTACCTGGTCATTTCTGGGGAGTCAAAGTCTCCAAACAGGTATAGTTGGGATCTATATTGACGGTGGGTATGGGGAGTACAGTAATCACGGTTTTTCAAAAAATCAGTATCTCTATGATATCAGTAGAAAAAATGTTGCCCAGTTTTCTGTTTGTATGGACTCTGAGAGAAGTCGCAACATATTTTCTACCTTCTTTCCACCTGATAGATTTTTTTCTGTTTCAAATGTCAAAGTATATATGGGCTATCAATTAGTTTCTTTTTTTTTTTTTTAAGTCAAAAATTGTGCCTGTTTATCTCTTTTGAATATATATATACACACACACACAACATATATACACACACCTATGTATATTAAACATGACTTTAATATGCATTTATTCCCCTCTTGGTACTATAATTATCTTACCTGGAAAGAAATCGTGATACGAAACACATTGCTTGATGTAATTGACAAGAAGAATAATTTGTCTCTTTACAATTCTTCCCGTTAGAATGTTAGTGATGTTTGTTTTCACTAGTAAATGAAATTAATATTTTACCCCATTATCCACTGTGAAAACAATTATTTATTTATTTATTTATTTATTTATTTTTTATATTTTTTATTATACTTTAAGTTCTAGGGTACGTGTGCATAACGTGTAAGTTTCTTAATTCCGCTCCATAGACTTCACTGTTTGTCAAATGGACTTCCAGATTCTAAAATTGGGCTGAGTTTCAGCCTACTTTTGGTGTTATTTTAATTTATACGACCCTCAAGCCCATATGTAGTTTTATAGATATTTTTGTGTCAGAGTTAATATTTTTGCTTTCAGTGTTACTGCAGTTTTCTGGGCCTTATCCAAGACCTATGGAATCTGTATCTGTGTTGAATGAAATTTGGAAAATCTGCATTTTACCAGAACCTGCAAGTGTGTATTATGTACACTAAAGTTGGATAACTCCATGGTCTGAAAGAATTTTGTGTCAAAAACCTTGAAAGTTTAGCATTTCGTGGCTGAAAGAACATGTGTAACAGTGAAGGCTACTGTTTATTTTTCCGTTCACTGTCGAATGACTTACTAATAGAGATTTTTTTCTCTTATATTTCTTTAGACATATACATTTTTGTGTTTTGATACCCTCAGTGGCTTCACGCCACAGTGATTTACTGAAAATTTAGTTCTGCATTTGTATATGTGGTATTTCCTAGCTATTTTAAGTAGAAAGAGCAATGAGCTTGGGCCCAGGAGAATGGATTTTAGTTGTGATCATGCCTTGGTTTTTCTCATTTGTGGTCTTGAAACAGTTTATTTGCTATTTCTTATGACATAGATTGAAATGGGATGAGCTGAAAATTTCAGAAGAAAAATGATGGGACCTAAAAATTGATCTGTACACAGAATACAAAAGAGTTGGTGTAAGCATTTGTTCTCATGGATAATCTGGAGCATAGGTGAAACGTGCGTGACAACGTAGCTGGTTCCTAGAAATGAGGTACAAGATGATGACTGAATCTTAAAGATATTCTAAAGGCAAAAGCCCAGTTATGAAAAAAATATGCTTGATTTAGGGTAGGATCACATGATGATTCATGCTTAGAGTTCCCTAAATCTCCTTTACCTAAATTAAAGATTGGTTCCATATTGATTATCTTTCAGTGGGGAAAAGATAATATTATGATGGCTGTTGATACAAGTAATCTGGCAGAGCCTGACATATTTAAACATTCTATGTTAAGGTATTATTTTGGCCTGTATTCAGAAAGTAAACCCCCTGCAGAGGGCATCTGTGCTGTTGTTTTGTTAGGGGGTCCTATCGTAAGGAACAAGGATGAGGGTCAAGAAGAGAAAATCAGGGGTAGAGAAAGAGCTGATATGAAGATATGTTATTGAGCTGGCCACTGCTAAATGTGACTGAATGCCTGATGCTTGGAATTGATTACTTATACTCCCATCCCCCATGTTATACATACTATTTATAAACCGTCCCAAGAAAGGAAAGATGTGTAATCCCAGCACTTTGGGAGGCCGAGACGGGCGGATCACGAGGTCAGGAGATCGAGACCATCCTGGCTAACACGGTGAAACCCCGTCTCTACTAAAAATACAAAAAACTAGCCGGGCGAGGTGGCGGGCGCCTATAGTCCCAGCTACTCCGGAGGCTGAGGCAGGAGAATGGCGTAAACTCGGGAGGCGGAGCTTGCAGTGAGCTGAGATCCAGCCACTGCACTGCAGCCGGGGCGACAGATCAGACTCCGTCTCAAAAAAAAAAAAAAAAGAAAGAAAGAAAGGAAAGATGTGGGAGAAAACAGAATAAATAATTTATTCCCTGGCTCCTATCTTCCATTGCTCAAAGGTTGACTCATTTGGCTTTATTCTTCTATATTTCTAGGTTGCTCCCATGTGGGAGAGGGCACTGATCTCATTTATGGCAGTGTCAACAGAAAACCCTTGGGCAGGAGGCAAGGGACATGTTCTGAGGGAAGAATACTAGGGACTCTGAGGTTGTACTTGTGAAAAGTTGGTCAGAACTAGGGTGATTGTATAATCTATAGCCCACACTGGAACACTTGTAACAGTGAAAGGGGACAATGTTAATTATTAAAATGAGACAACATGTTTATAAACTCTTCCAGGCAAATCAGGATGTGTGGTCATTTAATCAGATCTTAGAGGTCCCAGAAAAAAAAAGGCGGGGGGGAGAGGACCATAAGTGATTTATAAGAAAGGTTTATTCAGTTTATCTTGTTCATAAATACACAAATTTTGAAGCAATTAATATTAAGGCTTTATTTTCTTAACAATCTTGTTTTTTTCAAATTCTTAAGTAGAAGCCAATTATAAGGAACAAATTAAACCAGAGCTGCCATGGTTGAAACATGAGAATACAACTCAAACACCTGACTTTTGATCTTCCCTTAACAACTTATCCTCTACTTTGAAGGAACCTTTAGAGCAACACTCATTCTCCCATGAAAATGTAATGTGAGGTTGGGCATGGTGGTTCATGCCTATAATCCCACCATTTTGGGAGGCCGAGGCAGGAGGATGGTTTGATCCTAGGAATTGGAGACCAGCCTGGGCAACATAGGAAGACCTTATCTCTGCAAGAAAATAAAATAAAAATTAGCTGGGCATGATGGCACCAACACCCACTCCCAGTAGCTGATGGTCCCAGCTACTCGGGAGGCTGAGACAGGAGGATGGCTGGAGCCCAGAAGTTTGAGACTGCAGTGAGCCAAGATCATGCCATTGCACTCCAGCCTGGGCTACAGAGAGACACCTTGCCTCAAAAAAAAAAAAAAGAAAAAAAGTAATGTGAGCCAAAAGAATTAGTTGTGTATGTGATTGTAAATTTTCTAGTAGCCACATTAAAAATTAAGAAAAAATAAGTGCAGTTAATATTAGTGATTTAATTAACCTGATTATCTAAAATATTGTCATTTCAATATTTAATAACTATAAAATTGAGTCAGTATATGCTTACATTTTGGTGCTAAATCTTCAAAATATAATGTATATTTTGAATTCTAGCATGTGTCAGTTTGGACAAGCCATATTTCAATTGCTCAATATCCACGTGTGACCACTAATGACCTTAAAACAGTAGCACAGGAGCTCCAGAGAACACCATTTAATACCTTTTGCAATAATAAGATACTTTACCAAAGATTCTCATTTCTTTCTGATGTATTACTACCCATGGAATAAATAAACACTTTCAAGTATTATATATTAACTCCAATAGATAGCAAGAAAATATATGAGTAAGGTTTACTTTTTTTCTTTAAGTTCATTTTCATATTTGAGAAGAATTTGCAATTTTGATCTTCTTACTCATTGAGATTCTCAATGTAACAGAAAAACATATTTGTTTGATGGAATCAAATAGTCTTTAATTTTAATATCATTTACATAATATGATAGAGCACTAATTATGACCTCAATTTTTATTGATCCAAATGTTTTTGGCATGATAGTTCTAGCTCCCAAAGTTTCAATACTTTAATAGGATGTACTTTTTAGGACTGTTTTAAAAATCCATAAGAAATCCACATTTTTACTTTCCATATTTGTCTGATGAAAGCTAAATGATATTTTTACCATAGTGAAAGAACCAAAAAAATCAAAGAAACCCTTTGAGTTTCGACACTTACCCTTAAATGGCAAACTCTAGTTTATTCTGTTATTCTTGGGAGGGCTTCAATTCCTGTTGTTTATTCAATAATAAGGATAGGTTGCTCTAGATGAGTGGTTTTCAATTTTTTAAACCCCAGGAGCACTTTATAGAAATGAAAACTTGGAAGTATAATATATCTAGCTATAAAAAGCCAATCATTTCAGAAGGGGTCAAGGAATCCCACTTTCCACTTTTATTTTTCTCCTTGAGGACACTCTATGTAACCCCAGGTTTCTCCAAGCGCAGATTGACAAACACTACTTTAAATTATGAACATTTTTCTGGTACATTCATTTTAAGATCAATAGCACACCTTTACGAGGGTTGACATAAATTATGTTTAAAGAAGAAGCCTATGAATATACTATGTGTGAATTCACACTGTATGGTCTTAGTCACATTAGTCCCTTTCTCTACTCACTTAGTTCTATTTGGTTAAATTAAAAATTGTTTTATTGATGCATTCTTGTTCAATGAACTATGTGAGGAGGTAAGAAAAATATAGAGATGAATTAGACAAGGCCCCTGTCTTCAAAGAGAGTAAAATTTTCTAAATAGCTCTATTACTGATAACATAGCTATATTATTGAAAACGTTATGGATTATCTGGATTGTCATTTATTCAGAAAATATTAATTGGTGCCTAGTATTTTAGAGAAAGTGCACTGCATAAGACTTGGGATGAAAGGATGGAAAATTGAACATGATAGCATTTACATCATCAAAAAACCCATAATCAAGGAAGACAGAGTAAAAACCTACATATCGATGCTGAGTCATGATTTAGGTTATTACTATTATTGTGCAATATACAAATATACTATTTTATGTATGGTTATACCTCAGCATTGTTTACTGTTTTACTCTGAAAACAATAGTAGCCTATTATTATATTTTGCTTTGTATTGTCAGTGGTGGAAGTGGTGAGGGAATATATATTTTTATATCTGTGCAAAATCAAAATGGCATAAAATCTCCAATATTAAGGTTTTGTGGTTGACTTATTATCCTGATAACCCAAACATAATTAGTATAGTTAATACTTCCTTTCATCACTTTTCATATTTCAGCTATGAGTTTCACAGGAATCAAAATAAACAAAACATTCCACTGAGCAGTGAAAATGCTCAGAAGCTTGATCCAAAGTACCTCTCTCAAGTCATAATGAGTCAGCAAACTGACTTAGCTTCATTTTTAAAAGTACATTTGCTCATGTAGCGATTTTTTTTAGCTGCTTTATAACAGCTCATACTATAGTGTATTTGAAGATATGGCTAAGAGAAGGTATATTAGCAAAAGTTGATAGATTGAGCAGTGAAAAGGAGCAGCTAGAGGTAGCCAAATATAGAATTCTATGTTGTAAGTTCTCATGTGATAGCAAACTTTCCTCAGCAGCTCAGTAGTAACAACAGCTAAACACAAATGAATGAAAAAGAAAACGTAAAAAATTTAAACCTCATAAGTTTGTCTGCCTTTTATAACAATAGATCGTTTAACGTAAATGGAGCATTAATTGATGGCATTTTTCAGTTTGAGAAAAGTCTGAAGGGGAAACTAGAGTCCCTTACCGACTGAATTGGCATACTTTCTCTATTCTCTGCACCCACCTTGCAGAAATAAGGAGGCTCATCAGGGCTTGTCAAGGCACTTCAAGATTCCCCAACTTCTCTGCTACACCTTTCAGAATGAACATCTGACAGCTGCAACTAATAACGAGCCTTAATTTAAAAAAGTAAAAGAATGTCTAAAGATGTAGTATGACAAATTGTTATCCAACAATGTAAAGAAATGAAGTATTTTGAGGAATTTAAAAGTCTATTTAGTGGATATTTATTATAACAATATGTATATAATATTATTCATAGAATTTGAATACAAATAAAATAGATTGAATACAAACTGTGCTATTCCATGATGATCACAGAAACACTTCAGTATGGTATATATGTTTCAGTGTTTCAGTCTATAATTGTGAATATAAGTTCTCCCAGTAACTAGAGCATTCCAGTTGGATTTTCTCTATTTAGACAATTGCATTTGTTTTATGATATATAACCAAATAAATAGGAGCAAAATTAAATAACAAATAAATAGGAACAAAATGGATTATCAAGAATAATCCATCATAACTTTTCATCCGAATACTGGGTATCTGTCTTTGCTATAAATATAAACAATGAAAATATAATTTCTATGCAAATGGTTAGGTATACAGTATTCCTTACTAAATTAAAGTTTGGCTAAACTTTTTCTCACTTATACTTAATTGTAAAATATAATAATAACATAGTTTCATTCTACTATTGATCTCATACACAGGATAAAGTTTTCCAGTATCATGATTCACTATGCATAAAACTCAGGAGACTGTTGTAAAATCTTTAAATCACAAATCCTCGTGGATAAAAATGAACAGTAGAACCAAAAGTCAAGGTTATAAAAACTGCTATCAACAAGTAAATGTCACGAAAATATAAATTATTTTTCACTGAGCAGGATAACAACACAAATAAGAGAACATGTAATAAATAACTTGTTATGATAAATTCACTACAATAAAACAATTCATTCAAAGCTTGTGATAAAATATTCAGTGTACACATACATAAATATACCTTAGCACTTTTTAAAAGGCCCCTTTACTTTAATAACAAGTCACGTAAATTGCCAATACCGATTAAAATAATATAGAGGGAACTGAGTTTAAATACTTATACTTTTATCCTGATCTATTTTTTAATTCAAAAGACCAGAAAAGCTTGCATTTTAAAAATATGAAATGTTTTCAAGTCCCCAATGTATTCCTGAATATGATATTTAAATTAATTGGACCGTGGTGGCCCTTCTCACAAACAGCCATCCTTTAAAAATCAGAGCTTCCATAGCATTTTATCTTATTTTGGAGGAACCTAAAAGGAGAAATAATGTCTTGAACTTTACTATGTGACTTATTTACTTTGTTAACTTGTTTAGAATATTATTAAAACCAACGTCTTCAATTATTTACTAAATCAACGCTTGGATGATATATGCCAGTGTTTCCCAGCCTGACTCTATCATAAAAATCACCCGGGGCCTTGAAAAATGCAGATTTCCTGGGCACATACCAAACCTACTGAATGTAAATATCTAGGTAAAGAGACTGGAGCAAATTTGAGAAACATTGCTAAAACAATGGCCAAAACAGACCTTTATTTTAAATACACGTTTTTCCTTCTAAAAGAGGAAGTACTTCTCTTGAAGTTCCACGAACAATTTAATATACATTCAATGAGTGTTTATTCAATGAACCATATAACATATGGTTCTTAGTGTTGAACAGACTCTGGAACCAGACCACCCGGATTCAAAATCTGACACTGCTATTTACTAGCTGTTTGACTTTGTTGGTGATACTTAAACCCGTTTCCTCCTCTATAAAATGGGACTAGCAGTCCACCTATTTCATAATGTGCAAATTAAATTTATTCTTACATGTGATAAACTTAATATCTGACACAAAAATACTCAATAAACACTAGTCAGTAATTTATTGACTACTACTGACAATTATGAATATAGGCTGCATGCGGTGGTTTGGTTGGGGCGGGGTAGTTAAAATGAATAGCAGCTCTTTAGCAACCCATAATTTAGTTCAGGCTACAGACAAGTAATTGATGAATTATTTATTTATTGCTGCCATAACAAATTGCCACAAATTTGGCAACTTAAAACAACATGCATCGATTTTCTCATAGTTTCCATGAGTCAGAAGTCCATGCACAATAGGGCTCAGCTGAGTTTTTTGCTTAGGGTCTCACAAGGCCAAAGTCAAGGTGGCATGCCTGGTGAAGCTTTTAGCTGGAAGCTGTGAGAAAGATCTGCTTTCAAGCTGCTTTAAGTTGTTGGCAGAATTCATTTCCTTGAGGCTGTAGAAATGAGGTAGCTGTTTCTTTGCTGGCTGGCTGCCTGGGAGCTACTCGCTGCTACTAGAACATGCCTGTATTCCTACTCATGTGGCCCTTTCTATCTTTAAACCAACAATGATGTGTTGAGCCCTTCTCATGTTTGGGATCTCTTTGACCTCCATGTCTGCCTTTCTTTTCTGTTTTTAAGAGCTAATGTCATTATAGTGGACCCACCCTGATAATCCAGGATAATCTACCTATTCGAAGGTCAGCTCATTAGTAAAAATAATTATATCTGCAAAATCTCTTTTGGCATGTAACTTAACACATCCAGGAGAGTAACACCAGGGAGTAGAGGTCATGGTGGCCAAAATTCTGCCTACCACTGTGAGAATTACAATCAATAATATTTAGTAAATTGGCATAGAATTTTCATTAAAAGGGTTGGATTCAAATCTCAGCTTCATCATGCTTACCAGTGATCTAAGTGTTAGTTTCTCTCATCTGTACCTAGGAGTTGAGAATATAAGCCTTAGCTGAGATAATGTATAAAGTCTTTATAAACTTAAATAGTTGTATTAGTCTGTTTTCATGCTGCAGATAGAGAAATACCTGAGACTGGGAAGAAAAAGAGGTTTAATTGGACTTACAGTTCCACGTGGCTGGGGAGACCTCAGAATCAAGGCAGGAGGCGAAAGGCATTTCTTACATGGCAGCAGCAAGAGAAAACGAGGAAGATGCAAAAGCGGAAACCCCCGATAAAACCATCAGATCTCATGAGACTTAATCACTACCATGAGAACAGTATGGGGGAAACCACCACCGTGATTCAAATTATCTCCCACCAGATTTCTCCCACAACACATAGGAATGATGGGAGTACAATTCAAGATGAGATTTGGGTGAGGACACAGAGCCGAACCATATCAACAGTCCTCAAGTGTTAGCCCATTTTAGTGTTATTGATAGAGTTATGTATAAGTTCAGTGAAGAAACAAAAGTGATTAATTTGGTCTAGAAGAGGACATGTACACTTAGAGAGGAAATGCAATTTAAATCGGATGATAAAAAAGTATACGCATGTAAAGCTGCCTGTTTTATAGAAGCTACTAACTTGTATTTAAAACATATTGCATGCCAGAAGTTGTACTAAATACCTTATATGCTAAATGATCGTTGAACTCTACTAGCCCCAGAAGGTGCATAAGTTTTAACTCCACTGTATAATATGAAGTTGGTTTTGATCAATAGTGTCGATAGCAGGAGTGGTGAGTGCATGTTGAATCACTTGGAACACTTCCAAACTATGTGCAATAAATAAATAAATAAATAAATAAAGTATCTGGAAGTCTACAAAAGAAAATATACTGTGCTTATACATGAGAAAGAGGAACTTGAGACACTTTTCATTTTGTGGCAAACATTAGCAGGACAGATGGCTGTTCAGAAAAATACTTATGTTCTTGGCCTTATTGAAGTTAGAGTTGTCCAAGGAATTGAATATTATCTAGCTTGTGTGATGTAAGAAGAAAAGTTTCTGTGTGATATATTAATCTTGTAGGGTTGCCTTAACAAAGTACCACAAACCGTATGGTTTTAACAGTAGAAATTTGTTGTTTTACAATTCTGGAGGCGGGAGATCCATAGTCAAGGTTTCAGAAGGGTTGGTTCATTCTGTTTGTGCAATTTTGAAACATACTTCCACTACTTATTTCTATTTTTCATAACTAACCTAACCTTAAAAAGTAAATTTTGAAATGCAGTGGAATTGTGCCAAACATAGAAAAAAATTAAAATTAGTGCAGTTTTCCTGGAACCATGGCTTCTCTTTTCTATTTGTTTCCTTCTTTTTTTTTTTTTTTTTGACGGACTCTTGTGCTCTGTTGCCCAGGCTATAGTGCAGTGGCACAATTTCGGCTCACTGCAACCTCTGCCTCCTGGGTTCAAGTAATTCTGCTGCCTCAGCCTCCTGAGTAACTGAGATTACAGGTGCCTGTCTCTACACCTGTCTAATTTGTTTGTACTTTTAGTAGAGATGGGGGTTTCATCATGTTGGTCAGGCTGGTTTTGAACTCCTGACCTCAAGTGATCTACCAGCCTCGGTCTCCCAAAGTGCTAGGATTACAGGCATGAGCCACCAAGCCCAGCTGTTTCCTTCTGATGTTTCTCTCAACCCATCTCTTCAACATCTTGGCCCTTTCCTTCAGGAATCGAGAATCTCTACTTATTTCCTCTCAAATAATGTTTTCTTGAAAGGGCATGATAGAGCATTTATACTCAAAATATAAATGTATAATGAAAATTAAAGTGATATCACTCCTAGAGATAGTTGATAAATAGCAAAGGACAAGGAATATGTATCTAAGTAAATTCATCTCTAATAGTAGATACGGGCATCTGGGATAGGTGAGCAAGGTGCATCATTGGAGTGAGAAGACTTCTGGGAGACTATTAACCTTACCATGAAGCAGTTCACCATTCTCCAATGAGTAAGCCTAGCCATGTAATGAAATAATACTTTATAGTGCAGATTTTACCTCTTATATAGTGCTGTGATACAGTTTTCACTATTTTGATCAATTTGTCCTCTAACTTATATAATTTTTTATAATAATTAAGTTATCCTGTAATGATATTGTAGTGTACTTTATTTGTAGAAATTATAAATTCAGTAATATTTTCATCTCGATATTTCACGTTGTTGGTGCTTCATGACTCTGAAGTCATGACTCTTTCATTCATTCTGTCATTGAATGAAAGATTATGTGTTTACTTATTAGAAAAGAACTTTATTACAAAATTTATATTGCATAAAATTAAGATCAAGCCTGGGAGTCAAAATGCAATAGTACTAGCCCTGCTAACTTAAAGAGAAAACATGATGATACCATTTTGTTTCAATATGTAAATGCAAAAATACTCAATATCCTTCGTACTTTAAGAATGCTCTTTTGCTTTACTGATGAAAAATCATTACACTTAGCATATTCCTTATAGATTATTTTTGTGATTGTTCCATTGCTACAGTGCAGTAAAATGCAAAGCAAATAATTAGGATGGAAATACACATAGTTTTTATAGTTCAGCAGTGTACCTTTATTTACAAATGTAAGGCTAGCCAGTAAGAAAGGGTCTTTTTTTATTCCCTTCTTAAGAGATTGTTCATAAAATCTACATTAGGATGCTACATCAGTCAACATAGGCTAGGCTGTGCAAAACAAGTAACACAAGGATCTAACTGGCTTATATATTAGTTTTCTATTGTTGCATAACAAAAAATCTTGGCAACTTAAACTATTCTTATTTATTATCTGACAGTTTCTATAAGTGAGTTTGTATGAGTCATAGGTCCTGGCACAGTGTACCTAGTTCCTTTACTCAGGGTAGCACTAGGTTGAAATCCAACTGTCAACTGCAACTGGGTCTCTGATCTCATCTTAGGCTTGAGGTTCCTTTCCAAACTCTCTCAAATTATTGAAAGAATTCAGTTCCTAGAAGTCGTGGGCTTAGATCTCAGTTTTCTTGCTGGCTGCCAGTTAGTCACTCTGAACTCCTACATGTTGCCCTCAGGTCATAGCATATGGCTGTCTTACAATATGGCAGCTTATTTCTTCAATGCCAGCAGGAAAGTCTCACTTAGTCTGCTACAGATTAGTCTGTCTAATGTAAAAAATGTAACTATCCCATCACCTTTGCCATATAGGGTAACTAACCATGGGAGTGACTATCTCATCATAGTCATGGTTCTCTCACACTCCAGTATACGATTAGACAGATGATGTACACTAGGGAGCAAGGCTATTAGGAGCCAGTTTAGAATTCTGCTAAATGAAGCTTATTGTGACAAATACTGATTTCTGGCTTAATAAAAATCTGTTGCCGGTATGTGTGACTCTTCAGGGCAGCTATCCTTCCTACTTAGTAATTCTGGCTACTTTAATCTTTTCTACCATTATATTTACATGAGACTTCTTCCTCAACTGCCTTGGTGGGGAAAGAAGCACTAAAGAGATAATAACAAGGAGTTAAGTAGACTGAAGTGATATACCAGTTCCAATCATATTTCATTAGCCAAGAACAGTCAAACATTTATGCCTTACTTTAAGAAAGCAGGAAAATAAAATCTTCTTACTGATAAAGAGTCTATCCTTAGCCAAATTCTAATCAGGTTCTTCTGAATTATCTTCCAGACTAGACCTCAACATTCAGATCTTCATGCTCATCTTTGCATCACCAGATTTTAGCAAGAATATGGTGAAATTGGTTTACTCAGAATTCCTTATCAACTTTGATATCTGATTGAGTTTCTTATCCTGCGCCACCCCCAGGTGATATCTGATCACTGTGGCCTGCCTTCAGCAAGAATCTTGTTAGTTCAGTTTAACAAAGAATTACTCTACACTCTTAGTATGTAATTTTCTATCCACCACCACCCAAACTCCTGTGCTCCTTGACCATAAATCCCTAACTTTTCTTTGTTGTATTTGGAGTTGAGTCCAATCCCTCTCTCCTACTATAAAGCCCCACTGCAGTAATTCCCCCGAATAAACTTGGTCTAACCATTTTAGCAAGTATTTCTAATATCATTTTTCTTTAACATCACACACCTAGAAGTAGAGGAGAACTAGATAACTAAATGTTGGTAAATAATATAAATGTCTACCTCAAAAATGTTACTAATCTCAAGATCTTTTCTCATTGCTGGATCATATAGTAGTATAGAGTGAGTTCTTTTAATTTTTAAAGAGATTTGAGGTATAATTTACACACCATATATTTCACCCATTTGAAGGACACATTCAATGGTTTTGAATATGTGTACCAGATGAGTTCTGGAATGCAAACCATTAATAAGCATTTCTTAAGTGTCTATTGTGTATGTAATACAATATTAGATTCAATGCAGAGAAAAATGAAATAAATGTTTTTTAACCTTGAGATCACAATCTAATTGGGAGGGAGAAAGTGAGTATATAGGAAATCACTAAACAACAAACTCAAGTATTTTAATATATAACAAAATATTCCAAACAGAATTTCAAAATGGAAGAGAAATTATATTTATTGACTATCTACTGTGTGACAGCCAGTGCGCTAAATGTCTTTTGCATACAATCTTCCATAAGTTTCATAATAACCCTATTTCCCCAAATTTTACAAATGTGAAAGCTAAGGACAATAGAAGTTAAATGTCTTGGCCAATTTCACATAGCTAGAAAATACGAGTTAGAATCCAATTCTAATTTGTTCTTAATCTAAAATCCAGGTTTGTTGTATTAAAAAATATTTTTATATCAAAAGATATAAACCCAGTGGAGTGTTGTGTAAAAAGGGCTAGACACAAGTTGGTAAATTACTGGGTTCTGTGTGTGTGTGCATGTGCATGTGTGTGTGCACATACACACGTGTTCATTTGTGCCTGTGTATATGTTGACTCCGCTTCATTTACCTTCAAATAAATAAACGTTAAACCTTCAGATAAGACCTGAGGAATTTCAAGCTTCTTTCCATTTACTCTTCTGTTGTAAAACATTTGTGTATTTATTTATTCAACCAGAAAACATTTATAATGGGCCTACTATGTCTCTAAGCACTTACTCTGCTAAATCCTGAGATAAATACAGTTTGGATTTATTTCTCAAGAAATTGCTACAATAAAGATGATAAAAGATGATTATAAAGCGCTGCTGAAGCTTAGTAGATAAAGATGATTGGTAATTGTGCTGACCAGGGAAGTCTTCATGAAAAAATAGTTTGAAAGGCGGAACTTGAAGAGTAGGTAAGATTTTTGGACAGAGAAAGAAATACAAAGAATAGCAGAGAGCATGACATGAGCAAAGTAGGAAAAGCTAAAAGGCAAAGGTAGCATTTGGGATAATGAAAGCTATCAAGTTTTTTGGAATGCAAGGAATATAAAGAGGAGTGGTGGACAATCATGGAAGGCTTTGCTGGGTTAAAGAGAATCATACTTGACAAGGAGTTTGCGGCTTTCTGTTAATGCTAGGACACATTCATAATCTCCAGTGGGGAAAAAAACATCCAGAAATTAGGGAAGATCAGATGGACTCAGTGTCTTTCAAGACCAAGATAATGGAAGATGGCTTTGTAATGCAACCCCCAGTCATGAAAGAGAAAAATGTTTCTCTGACATTATGAGATTGAAGTTAAGCTAATCAGAGATTATGTCTCTTATGTAGATCTATTGAAGGATTTTGGCAGAAAACTAATCTTCACGATGTGAAATGTGTCTAAGTTTTTAGATATTTGAGGAAATGCAAACCACAATTTGAAATATGAGGTCTGATATTTCTACCAAGGTTCACCCCTTTCTTGTAGCTAGTGGCAGAAAATGCGTTGAGGAGACAACACTTCTGACTCACGGTAGTACCTGAATGTGTGCTTTTTATAAAGCATATGAGGGTACTTTGAATTTGTTTCTTGAAGACGAAGTAGCATATGTTAATGGAAAAATGCAGGAGAAAGGACTTCTTCAGGAAAGACATTTGTCAAAGCAGGAACTGCAGGAAGAAAGAGGAAAGGATAACATAAGGAAGGAGGGAGTGGCCATGAGTGGTACCCTGAATATACAGGCAGTAAGATCGCAAACATTTTTGCATGGTAAAATGGGAAGTGTAAGCTAGACCAAACATATGATTCTCACATTTTCACCACCCTTTCTCTGTATGTTTGAATATAACCTTACCTTTTTCTTAAATCAAGTTTGTGTGTATTTAGAAAAGCAAGCAAACTAGCCTACTGTCCCAACCTATACCTTGATCCCTTTTTGGCATAGTCATCGGATAATATCAGAAAGAGCATCATGGTAAACTGGAGGGTGATAAGTGTATTTGCCCCTAGACAATATCTTGATTAGAGAACAGGCACCCTCCCCCCTTTAAAGGCTAGATGGAGACACCTTCGGTGATAAAAGAGAAGTGCCTATCACATTGGTTTAAATTTGTGGTAGTTCTTGTGCTTTCTGTGATCTTTGGCACATTATCTGGCTAAATCTGCTTCAAACTACATTCTAAAACAGAGCTAGGAGTGTCCCCCACCCTAGTCACTAAACAGTTTTCAGAAAGATGACAGAAGATAAAATGGGCCCAGCCAAAACAATATAGTGCTTATATTAATCTGTCATAGCAAGAGGAATGTGGTAAAGGGAACCCTCACGTTGGCAGTTCAACTGGGGAACTGTGTTGTGCCATCTGGGAATAAATATTCTATGTAGAAGTCTGGGATTTTACAGTGTCACATACTTTCCCAATTTTTTTTTCCTGGGGGGGGGGGATGGACCATAGACATTTGTAGTTTTTCATATTCTGGCAAGGAGTTTTGGGTTGCTTGTTTTAGTTTTTATCTTTAATTGGCAAATAATAATTGTATATAGTTGTGGGGTAGAGTGAGACATTTTGATATATGTATACATCATGGAATGACTGTATTGAGCTAATTGACATATCTACCACCTCGCATACTTATCTTTTTTGTGATAATAACATTTAAAATCTACTCTTTTAGCAATCATTTTTCATTTGTTTTTTGTTTTAAGAAATTCAAATGGCTAGAAGAGAAGATATAAAATGTTCCAAACACAAAAAACTATAAATATTTGAGGTGATGTGCAGCCTAAATACCCTGATGTGGTCATTACACACTGTATGCTTGTATACCATAAATATGTGCAAATATTATTTATCAATTAAGAAACTAAAAACAAATTTACATGATATGAGCAAGCACTGAGAGGCTGGTGGCTGCCTCTGGATCTTGAACTGATGGTGTTGGATAGACAGCGGGAAAAGACAATAAAACAAAACCACTAGATATGGAAGGTGGAAACTATTTCCACAGGAATTTCAACTATGGTTTGATTATATTAAAGAAGTATGCTGGGAATGGAATTCTTCACAATTTGAGAAAAGAAGAAGGGTCACTGAGTGCTTGAAACATTATGCCTTCTATTATGTATTCGTGTAAAAGATTTAAAAGTTCTAAACTTAACACAGTAGTTTCCCTTTACCCACAAGAAATACATTCCAAGGCTACCAGTGGGTACCTGAAACCTTGGATCTCTTAGTATATATCATACCGAACCATATGCATACTAAGTTTTTTTCCTACACATACATGTCTATGATAAAGTTTAATTTGTAAATTAGGCACAGTAAGAGATAAACAATAATGAGTAATAAATTAGAACAATTATAGAAATATACTGTAATAAAAGTTAGGTAGTCTCTCTCTTTCCCTCTCTCATATCTTATTGTGTTGTACTCACCCTTCTTGTGATGATGTAACATGATAAAATGTCTAGGTGATGAGAGGAAGTGAGGTGAATGATGAAGGTATTGTGACGTAGCATTAGGCTATTATTGAACTGACAATACGTCAGGAGGATTATCTGCTTCAGGTAATCCTGGATCATCAAGCCATGACTATTTTGATGACCAATAAAGCAGTTAGCATAGACAGTGGTGAGTACTCTGGACAAAGAAATAATTCATGTCCTGTGCAGGACAGAATGAAACAGCCAGGGATTTCATCACACTACTCAGAAAAAAGCACAATTTAAAATTTATACATTATTTATTTCTGTAATTTTCTATATAATATATTTTTTTACTGCTGTTGACAGTAGCTAGCTGAAACCATGGAAAGAAAAGCCATTGATGAGAGAGAACGACTGTACTTTTGGTGACTTGTTTTGTTGCTTTAGAATAAGTCTTTGGCAGTGCAGATAACTTCAAGGAAATGTTTATTACTTTTTTTGACGACCCAGCAGAAATGATGGAAAAAGATCTGTTAATATGCAACAATATGGTGGACATTATTATGGAAAACTGCAGAAAAGTGAACTGTAGAATACAGCTTCAGGTTTCATGAACATTTGAGAATCCTTTTATGAATTTTGCTACTAATTTTTGTAGATTAAACTGATTCAGGTGGAGAAAGAAAAAAAAGAGGAGGAAGTTAAGTCTATAGATATTTACAGAGAGCCAAATAATTGGTTGATATTGCATTTTAGACTGAGCTCAATTTTGGTGGCTGAAGCAAAAGAGCCATAGCAAGACAGATTGGGGTGTTTGTGGAAGATCAGAAAATGAGTAAACACAACCCTCAATTCCAGAGAACACTTTGGTGAGTTTCTTTTGTGGCTTTTGTTTTCCCTATTAGAAAATGGGTATCTAATGGTAAACTATGAGCTCATGAAAGATTACTCCCCAATCATAACTGTATTTTGATATATTGATAACTGAACACCGTGCAGGTTTTGAGGATATGATGTTGCTCTCTAATGTGACTAATATGTTCATTTGCCTGATAACCGTTCAAGTAGTATGTCGTTGTTATGTTTTTGTTTATCACATGAGTAGTCGTGGTTAAGTACCCTAGAAATCCAACATCATGTGAATTTGGCCACCTTAATTCCAGGTGGTGTATTTAACCTTTTACTGATTGCATTGGGTGAAAGAGTGGGTAAGAGAGCAGATTTAGACAATGGAAACTCTATTCCTACTCTTTCTTTCCTGAACCAAATGATGACTTCCAATTCAAATCAACTTAGCTGTTACATTTTCTGTGGCATATCAGCTTGGGTGTAATAAATATATGCTGCTTATATCCTAAGGCAGTTTGTTATGTTTAAGAAATGTTTAATTCAAAGTTATTTAATTGCCTTGAAAAGATATGTTATATTAATCCTTTTTGGCTTTTTAATTTGAAACTCGGAAATTTTCATGCTACGCTTCACTGTTCTTCTCTTTGTTTCCTAACTATAATTCTCCCTGTTTTACAAGTGGAAACAATTTACTTACACAGAGATTGAAAAGGTACTGGCAGCTAGCACAGCAGGTTGGTGACTGAAAGAGAAAGTGAAATGATTCCCTGAGCTCAATTCCATTTATTAGCCAGTTTCAAAGTGAAAAAGTGAATCTATTTTTAAGGAGAATTAAAAAATTAAACATATCTTTGTGTCAAACATGAAGAGAAATTCTGTGTCTGCCTATGCTAAAACCATCAAAGTTAAGCCTTTTGATTTTTCAAACGCATTTCACAGATCTGTATTTACACATATAATAAAGGTCAAAACAGTAACTTATTATCAGATGCCATTTTATTTAAACAGCTAGAGAAGAGACTATTTATCTTACTGAGCTTTTCAAATAATTTGCTTTCCTGAATGTGGGACTTGTGATGTGCTATGTTATTTCATTTGAGCAGTGCAGTGGATAAACAAACAAACAAACAAGCAAACAAATTTGGGATGTATATTGGCAGATGAGTACACAACCTGCTTGGAGGGGCATTAAAATTTTCCAGAAAGAAGAGTAGTTGAGTTAACTTTCAGTAATCTATGAGAGGCAGTTCATTTCTTGGAAAGAGCTTGGGCTTTGGAGTTAGAAAGATGTGGGTTAAAATCTTGACTCGGATAATACAGTGTAAACAACCTTGAGAAAGGTAACCTAGTGATTCTAAGACTTTTAGGTTTCAAGAACCAGCAAAATTAAAAAAAAAATAGTGTCATAGAGTAATGTGTGCTTCCAACTCTTATTTCACCAGGTAAAGATGTAATAAAACTCCACAAATAAATGCATGAAAATGTAACAATTAACATCACTATCTAAGGCAGATAATTGCTATTGGCCTAAGCGATATCCATATTCCTCCTTACTAATTTATAGAACCTCAATTTTGTTCATGAAGCAACATACCCAACTAAAATATTACATTTACTACATTTTCCGGTCTCCCTTGTACCTAGAAGTAACCATAAGATGTAGTTTTGGGGGATGAGACATGGGGGATTCTGTTAGGATTTCTGGAAGGGTTTTGCATTCCTGATATAAATGTCACTCCTTCTTCCTTATTGATTCCTCCTTTTTTCCGTACCTGGACATGAAGCTGGAGGTAAAGCAGCCATCTTATGACCTTGCAATGACTATAAGGATACAGATTATATGCTGAGGAAGTCAGAGGAGAAGGGAAAAAGGAGCTTGGGGTCCTAATGACTTTGTGGAACCACCTTATCACCTTTGGATTACCCAATGCAGGAATTCTTATGTGAGAAATTACTCCTTATTTGTTAAACCATTATTTTCTAGGTTTTTGTTACTAATAGTTATATGTAATCCAAAGAAGCATATCACCATTTTGTGAAGTAAGGGACATTGTAATATTCTAAAGAGTCTTGCCTTGCTTTCCCCATTAAAAAAAAAAAAAATCGTGTCTTCTTCTCTCTCTATTTTTCCATCTTCATTAGCCTGTCAGGGCATTTTTAGTCCCATGTCACATTAGGTAGTGCTTCTACTTTTTGTTATGAGATTGCTTAGGTTATTTATTCTATCTTCTACACGAGTCTTTCTCCACTTCCAGATGTTTCTCTCAGTGGAAAATCTCCTTCAGGACTTTTCAGATGAATGCTCCTTTTGATGCTTCCAAACCTGTATTCTCATGGGCTAGGAAATGATGAATATGTCCTCTGTCATTTATTCCTTGAAACCTTGTTTTTCCTTAGCTTTAGAGTTTTCTAGGTTTTGTGTAACTTGTGAAAAAGAATGGAAGAACACATCCTGTTTACTAGTTCTTTCCCTGAAGCATTAGGATATGCCTAAAGATTTGAATGTTGTTGTCTTACTTCACTACCCCTTTGAAGCAGTTTCAGCTAAGTTGTATTTCAAAGAACATTTTATTTTTATATTTTATAGTATGTTACTTAAAGAATGAACACTTATGGTTATGATGACAATTATAGCTGCATTGTGTATTGTATTATTTGTCCAAAAGTTGAAAAGTTGTCCTAATTCATCTTTTTACCTTGAATTTATTTTATAAAATATTAATAGTCTGAATTTCATTTCTTGTGAACATATCTAGCTGTCTGTTCCTAATATGTAATTTTAACCTTCACATTTCATTAACTTTAGAAGTACATCTTGTAATATCCTATAGATAAATTTATCTCTAAATCCAATCACAGAGCCTTTTCTTTTTTAACAGAGAGTAACTAACTTTAAAATTATTTCTGGAAATAGTAAGTTTGTTCTGATTTTATCATCATGTTTTATGATTTCTTTCATATCTATTTTACTTTTTAGTAGAAAATATTTATTTATATTTGTTTCCTTTGTCTTCTGGAAAATATGCATTTTTGTTTTTATTTGTATTCATGGTATAAACATTAACCATGGTTAAATATACCTGAATCTATCATTACTTAATAATTAATGCCATAAATGATATATGATTTATTGATGTTATTTATATGCTAATTGTTTTATATGTAAGTTTTCTGTTGCCTTCAGAAATATCTTAAAACTTTCTTTACCATTTTCTCAATTGTTTATTTCACCCCGTATTTAAAAGTTACTTCTTTCTCTTAAACAGCTCCCTTTTCACTTCAGACTAACTCAGTTTTATTTATTCTTATATGTGTTCCATGTTTTATAGAATTTCAGAAAACAGAAGCAACAAGCCCGAAGTACAAAACAGGAGTAAATTTAGTGAGGAAGAATCTCCCAAATTTGTTGCTTGGTGTTCTTATTATGAGATATGGAATAATCCATTTCATTGTCCCAACTTATGGAGGGGGATTTTAAGCCACGTCTGCTAAGTTTTTCCAAGTCATTGGATGAGAGGCTGACTGATGTTGAATTAGGAAAGGAACACCTCTGGATGACCATAACTGAACCTTTGAACCAAATGTGTAAAGGTCACAGTGGTCAAGTAATCATAGTAAACTTGCTATTCATTCTTCTAGAAAACTGGTTCCCCAGATAATTGCATATTCACTCCCTCACTTCATTCATATCTCCACTTAAATATCACTTCCTCAGGGAGATCTTCTCTAACACATCTACTTAGAATTATAACTATCATTCTCCATCTCCTTACCTCATTTTATTATTTTTCCATAGCACTTATTGCCTGAATTTCTATTATCTATTAATGTATTTATTCTTCTTTCCCAATTTTTCTTCTTTTTAATAACTATATTTCCAGGACCTAGAACACTGCATGATACACACACATTTATTTATTGAATAAATTAATTATCTCTTGTTCCCTGAAGCAGTGAAACCATAAATATAGGACTGAATTGGGTAGGGGTGGTAATTAGAAAAAAAAAAAAAAACTGTTTTAACTTCAAAAAGTGTTTGGTCACACATGAATACTCTGGATCAGTCTATAGGTGTCAACTTGTTAGAAAGAATTTAGTAACTATAACACTCAAGATACAGTATTCACATAGCTCTTTTATGCTTACTATTCACCTATGCTTATTTAACATTCTAAGTTACCAAGCTCCACTTCCTATCTCCTTTACTAAGATCACATAGCATATCTGAGAATTAGAGTTCAGGACAAATAATAATGGAGAACGGTGTTGTTCAATAAAATATCCCTGACCTCCCTAGAAAGACTGAGAAGTAGAAAGTGGTTTATTTTCTTAAGATCACTTAAATATCCACCATTATTTCAGGGCATTGTTTTAACTTTCTGTAATAGAAACTACTCCTATCGTCTGCTAGAACTTTGGTCACTATTTTATAGTTGTTGATATTTTGCACCACTTAATATGCTTTTACTACTTATTCAGTGAGAAGTTTGAGGAATTAAGACCACTAAAACTGTTAAAAGGAGTAAATGGATTTGTTGAATTTTCTTTATTTAAAATTTTAACTTTTATTTTAGATTCAGGGAGTACATGTGCAGGTTTGTTACATGGGTATATCATGTGATGCTGAGTTTGGGGTATGAATGATCCCATTACCGAGGTAGTGAGCCAAATACTCAATAGTTTTCCAGCCTTTGCCTCCCCTTCCATTTCTCCTCCCCAATAGTCCCCAGTGTCTATTTTTCCCATCTTTATGTCCACGTGTGCCCAATGTTTAGCTCCCACTTATAAGTGAGAACATATAGTATTTGGTTTTTTGTTCCTGAATTAATTTGCTCAGGATAATGTCCTCCAGCTGCAATCGTACTGCTGCCTGCTGCAAAGGACATAATTTTGTTCTTTTTATATACCTGCCTAGTATTCCACTGTGTAATATGTACCACATTTTCTTTATCCAGTTTATTGTTGGTGGTCACCTAGGTTGATTCCATGTCTTTGCTATTGTGAATAGTGCTGAAATGAACACACAAATGCATGTGTCTTTTTGGTAGAATGATTTATTGTCCTTCGGGTATGTACCCAGTAATGTGATTGCTGGTCCAAATGGTAGTTCTAAGTTTTCTGGGAAATTTCCAAATTGTTTTCCACAGTGGCTGAACTAATTTACATTCCCACCAACAGTGTATAAGCATTCCCCTTTCTCCAAGGCCTTGTCAGCATCTGTTGCTTTTGACTTTTTGACAATAGATACTCTGATTGGTGTGAGATAGTATCTCAATGTGGTTTTGATTTGCATTTTGTGGATGATTATTGATGTTGAGCATTTGTTAATATTTTTGTTGGTTGTATGACTTCTCTTGAGAAGTGTCTTTTCATGTCCTTTGCCTGCTTTGTAATGCGGTTATTTCATTTTTCCTTATTGAATTGGTTAAGTTCCTCATAGAATCTGGATATTAGATATTTGTCAGATGCACAGTTTGTGAATATTGTCTCCCATTATGTAGGTTATCTGTTCACTTTGTTGATGGTTTGTTTTCCTGTGCAGAAGCTCTTTAGTTTATTTAGATCCCACTTGTCAATTTTTATTTCTTTGCAACTGCTTTTGAGGACGTAGCCATAAATTCTTTCCCAATGTCCATGTTCAGAATGATATTTCCTAGGTTTGCTTCTAGGATTTTTATAGTTTGAGGGCTTACCTTTAAATCTTTAATCCATCTCGTGTTGATTTTTGTCTATGGTGAATGATATCTGTCCAGTTTCATTCTTCGGCATATGGCTAGGGAGATCTTTTCCCATTGCTAGTTTTTGTTGACTTTGTTAAAGATCAGATGGTTGTACATGTGTAGCTTTATTTCTGGATTCTCCATTCTGTTCTGTTGGTTTATGTGTCTCTTTTTGTACCAGTATCATGCTATTTTGGTTACTATAGCCTTATAGTACAGTTTTAAGTTGGGTAAGTTGGTATAATATAGTTTTAAGTTGGCTAAATGTCTCCAGCTTTATTCTTTTTGTGTAGGATTGCACTGGATATCCAGGCTCTCTTTTGGATCCATATGAATTTTAGAATAGTTTTTTCTAATTTCATTTTATAAATAAAACATTTTCCAAACAAGCAATCACTAAGGTATTTGTTATCAGTAGACCAGCCTTACAAGAGATCCTCAAGGAGTTCTAACATGGAAAAAAAAGAACAATACAGACTACCACAAAAACGCACTGAAGTACATAGCCCACTGACTATATAAAGCAAAAATACAATAGAAGCTACAAAACAATCAGCTAACAACCTCATGATAAGATCAAACCTCCCATATCAATAATAATTTTGAATGTTAACTGATCTAAATGCTCCATGTAAAAGGCACAGAGTGGCAAGTTGGATAAAAAAAGACCCATCTTTCAGCTGTCTTGAAGAGACCCATGTCACATGTGACAACACTCTTTGGCTCAAAGTAAAGGGTTAGATAAATGCAAATGGAAAACAAAAAAGAGCAGGGGTGGCTATTCTTAATAAATAGACATTAAACAGAAAACAGTGAAAAGGGACAAAGGAAAGAATTACATACTAATAAAGAGTTTAATTCGAGAAGAAGACTTAATTATTATAAATAAATATGCACCCAACATTGGAACACCCAGGTTCATAAAATAAGTATTTCTAGACCTACAGATTTTGAATGTCTAAAGAATGCTCTGATCATAATGTGGAGGAGAAATTGCAAAGAGTTGAAATTAGATGGAAGAAGATTGATTAGGAGAATTTTTACAGTATGAAAGAAATGATTAAATTGTGAATGAATTGTATTATAGTGAGAATGGGAAGGATAGGAGAGATTTGAGAAATATCTAGAGGGAAATCAACAAAAAGTTTTAATTTATTAGATGCATTGAGGAGTAAAAGCTAGATTTGTTTTAAGGATTACTTTGATTCTTTCTCCTGAATGATAGGGATAATTGGTGGGGCCAGTGACTGAGGAATGATATACATAAGGAAAGATAAGCTTGAGAAAATAATCAGTTCCACTGCAGATAATTGACTTTAAAGTGCATTTGAATATTCAAGTGAATGTAGGAAATAGACCATAGACTATAAGGGTTTGGAGGTCACTAGAGAAGTTAGATGCAGAGATATAAGACTTGGGTGTCATATTATCAGTGACAGTTAAAACCATGGAAGTGGGAATGATTACATAGTGAGAGGTTAAAAAATGATAGTGGCTTAGGAAAATTCCAACTTACCTTAGTTATTTTTTATTTAAAGAGATAGAGATGATAAGAAATAATTGAAGTATTTTATAAAGTAGTCAATGGCATTTGGAAAAGAAGAGGAGTGAAAGTCAAGAGATAAGAAAGTTATAGGAAAGATCAAGAAGTTAAGAATTTAAAAATGTCTATGGCATTTAGCAAATAAGAAATCATTAGTGATATTGTTGAGAGCAGTTTCAATGGGATAGTGGGAGTAGCACCCAGAATTTAGTGGGAGGGAATTAATGGAAAGTGAATATTTTACTAAAAATTTACAGGGAATTAAAATATCCTTGGACATAAGCAGCAAGAAACCAAACCAAAAGTGTCATAAATGTATTATAATATGTAACAAGAAGATCTGAAATAGAACATTTCCGGAAAAATAAAGACATTATCATGCACCCAACTTCTTTCCATAATCATGTTCTAACATCCTCACACTGTTGACTTTTGTCCTTAGGTTCTGTTCCCTCATAGCTACAATATATTTGTGATAGAACTAAGCATCACATTCTCCCACACTGAGACAACGTCCAAAAGCCAGGAGGAAGATGGCACATCTCTTCTTGTATAATGTTTTTAAGAGTGAAGAAAACATGTCCAAAATTCCCTACCGGATTTCACCCATATCTAATTGGCCATCGTTGTGACACAGTATTATTTCTAAATTAATAGTTGGCATAGGTCATGGAGTAATTTAAACAAATCAAGATTCATGTTCCCTCTGAACATATGGGTTGGCTGGAAGAGGACAAGAGAGGGTTTCTCAGGTTCTGGAAAAAAATGTTTCTTGGTTGAAATGGTACTTATAAAATGTGTTAACTTTGTGAAAATCTAAATAACTATACATTTAAGATTTGCACTCTGCTGCATATTCATTATACTTCAATAAAAATTTACATTAATATATTCATCATCCTCCATGGGTCTTGCTGAAAGCAAGAGTCAGCTTCACTGAAGGCAATAGTCATTAGAACTCAAATTTGGGTTCTGGTTAGCAAAAAGGAAAGTAGAAAATGGCTATAGGTTAGGTAATCAATAATCTCTGTCTTTCATCCATGTAAATAATACAATTTGGTCAAAGCAAGCTGTTAGCAATAAGAAAAAATAAGAGACAAGTATTAAAAACAACAAGATTTATTCTTTTTTTTTTTTTTTTTTTTGAGACGGAGTCTCACTCTGCCTCCTAGGCTGAAGTGCAGTGGCCAGATCTCAGCTCACTGCAAGCTCCGCCTCCCGGGTTTACGCCATTCTCCTGCCTCAGCCTCCCAAGTAGCTGGGACTACAGGCGCCCGCCACCTCGCCCGGCTAGTCTTTTTTTTTTTTTTTTGTATTTTTTTTAGTAGAGACGGGGTTTCACCGTGCAAGATTATTCTTTAATAGCACTACCTTTAAGAAAGCAGTTGATTTATTCGTCTAATATTTTTACTGTCTCAAAAGAAATTAGGATAATTAAGCTACAAAAAGAAATGTGCCATTGAATTCATCATGTCAGTGATTCTCAATCCTATCAGAGCCAACAAATCCTATAACTATCATTTTTATAGCAACCCTTTTACTATCCTTAAAAGGAATTCATAATATAACATTTTTGAAAATATAATAGGCATGTAAATGCCCAGACTTGACTACATAGAAGGTTTAATGGAGGAGTGAGATACTTGTATTAAAAGGAAAACTTTAGTTGAGTTAAATTTAAAAGAGTTTAATTGAGCAAAGAATGATTTGAGAATTGTGCAACCTCCTAAGCTAGAGTAGGTTCAGAGACTCCAGTGCAGCCACGTAGTGGAAGAAAATTTATGGACAGAAAAAGGAAAGTGATGTACAGAAAATGGAAGAGGCTTATTTAAAAATGGTTTGAAAAGTTGGCCACCTTTAATTGGCCAAAACTTGGTGATTGTCACAAGAGGAGGCTACAGTCTGTATACAACTCCATTTAGGTTATAGTTCATGATGTACAGAGAAACCTTTAGGCCAACCTTAAAATATATAAGGAGACAACTTTAGGATAAACTTGATTTAACACTTGTATGAACATATAAGGAATATATTTGATTTTAACTGTAGTCAGAGGAAAAGAAGTCAGTCTCTATAAAAATTACGGAAACTGACAGTGATTTGTATAGATGCTAAATTACAAACTAGTGTTAACTTTGTGATAACAGAGCACCATTACTAGTGTATGATAAAGGAAAGGGAAAAGCATTCCATGAAACTGATCCCTCATGCCCAAAAGTTTGGGGACTGCTGAACTAAATGACTGAGACCTAATCATACAACTATAATATGCTTCCCCTCATAAAAATCTAACCAACATATTAATAGGGCTCCTATTAATTATAGCAAAAGGCAATAGAATGAATTGCACATCTCAGATCCTATTTAAGATGTCTCTAAAGAGACTAAAACACAGCAGGGGAGAAGAAAACCAAAACACCAGAAGAGTTGCACATTAGGTCTTCAGAAATTATTTATTTTGTAACGGAAGTGTTTGACCCATTGACCAAAATCTCTCTATTTTCCCTACCTCATAACACCCAGCAATCACATTTCTACTTTCTTTTCCTATGAGTTTGACTTCTGTAAATTCTACACATAAGTGAGATTATTCAGTATTTGTCTTTCTGTATCTGGCTTATTTCACATAGTATGATATCCTCCAGGTTCATCCATGTTGTCCCAAAAGGGAGGTTTTCCTTCTTATTTAGAGCTGACCGATTACACACACACACACACACACACACACATGCAAAGATTTGATGAATATGACTGCAAAAGCACAGACAACAAAAGCAAAAATACAGAATTGGTGCCACATTCAATCAAAATTTTTCTGCACAGCAAAGAAAAAACTCAATAAAATAAAAAGGCAACTTACCAAATGGAAGAAAATATTTGCAAACTACATATCAGATAGGGTGTTAATATCCAGAATATATAAGAAACTCATACAAATCAATAGTAAAACAACAGTAACAACAGCAAATAACCTATTTTGAATAATGGACAAATGAACTGAATAGACATTTTTCTAAAGAAGTTATACAGATGACCCGCCGGTACATGAAAAGGTACTCAACATCACTATCAGAGAAATACAAATAAAAAGCACAATGAGATATCACTTCATTCCTGTTAGGATGGTGATATGGTTTGCCTGTGTTCCAACGACATCTCATCTTGAATTGTAGTTCCCATAACCCCCGCGGGTCATGGGAGGGACCAGGTGGGACTTAATTGAATCATGGGGGCAGTTACCCTTATGCTGTTCTCCTGTTAATGAGTGAGTTCTCACAAGATCTGATGATTTTATAAGGGGATTTCCCCTTTGCTTGGAACTTCTCACTCCTGTCATCTTGTGAAGAAGGATGTGTTTGCTTCCTCTTCCACGATGATTGTAAGTTTCCTGAGGCCTTCCAGTCCATGCAGAACTGCGAGTCAATTAAAACTCTTTCCTTTATAAATTACCCAGTCTCAGGTATTTCTCTATAGCAGTGTGAGAAGGAACTAATACAGTAAATTGGTAGCACAGAGAGTGGGGTGCTGCTGTAAAGATACCTGAAAATGTGAAAGTGATTTTGGAACTGGGTAATAGGCAGAAGTTGGAAGAGTTGGAGGTCTCAGAAGAGAAGAAAATTTGGGGAGGTTTGGAACTTCCTGAAGACTTGGAGGGCTCAGATGACAGAAAGATGTGGGAAACTTTGGAACTTCCTAGAAACTTATTGAATGACTTTGACCAGAACGCTGATAGTGACATGCACAATGAAGTCCAGGCTGGGGTGGTCTCAGATGGAGATGAGGAACTTCTTGGAAACTGGAGTAAAGGTCGCTCTTGCTATGCAAAGTGACTGGTGGCATTTTGCCCCTGCCCTAGAGATCTATGCAACTTTGAACTTGAGAGAGATGATTTAGGGTATCTGGCAGAAGAAATTTCTAAGCAGCAAAGCTTTCAAGAGGAAGCAGAGCATAAAAGTGTGAAAATGTGCATACTGACAATGCAATGGAAAATAAAACCCCATTTTCTGGGAAGAAATTCAAGCCGTCTGCAGAAATTTTCATAAGTAATGAGGACACAAATATTAATCACCAAGCAAATGGGGAAAATGTCTCCAGGGCTTGTCAGAGACCTTCACAGCAGTCTCTTTCATCATAGGTCCAGAGGTTTAGAAGGGAAAAACAGTTTTCTGGGCTGGGTCCAGTAACCCCCTCCTCTATGTGGTCCCAGGACATGGTACCCTGCATCCCAGCTGCTTCAGCCCCAGTCATGGCTAAAAGGGGCCATGTATACCTCAGTCTGTTGCTTCAGTGAATGCAAGCCCTAAGCCTTGCTGGCTTACACATGGTGTTGGGCCTGTAGTTGCACAGAAGTTAAAAATTGAGGTTTGAGAACCTTGGCCTAGATTTCATAGGATTTATGGAAACACCTGGATGTCTAGGCAGAAGATTGCTGCAGGGACAGAATCCTCATGGAGAAATTCTGTTAGAGCAGTGTGGAAGGGAATGTGAGGTTGGAACTCCCACATAGAGTCCCCACTGGAGCACTGCCTAGTGGAGCTGTGAGAACAGGGCCACCATCCTCCAGACCCCAGAATGGTAGATTCACTGACGGTTTGCACTGTGTGCCTGGAAAAACCAGACACTCAATGCCAGCCTGTGAAATCAGCCAGGAGTGGAGCTGTACCCTGCAAAGCCACAGAAGCAGAGCTGCCCAAGGTCATGGGAGCCCACCTCTTTCATCAGCATGCCCTGGATGTGAGACATGGAGTCAAAGGAGATCATTTTGGAACTTTAAGGTTTAATGACTGCCCTATTGGATTTCGGACTTGCATGGGGCCTGTAGCCCCTTTGTTTTGGCCAATTTCTCCCATTCGAAATGGCTGTATTTACCCAATTCCTATACTTCCACTGTACCTAGGAAATAACTAACTTGCTTTCGATTTTACAGGCTCATAGGCAGTGGGGACTTGGCTTGTCCCAGATGCGTCTTTGGACTTGGAATGTTGAGTTAATGCTGGAATGAGTTAAAACTTTCAGGGACTGGTGGAAGGACATGATTTTGTTTTGCAATGTGAGGACATGAGATTTGGGAGGGACCACAGGCAGAATTATATGGTTTGGCTGTGTCCCCAGCCAAATGTCATCTTGAATTGTGGTTCCCATAATCTCCACATGTACTGGGAGGGACCTTGTGGGAGGTAATTGAATCATGGGGTTGGTTACCTTCATGCTGTTCTCATGATAGTAAGTGAGTTATCATGAGATCTGACGGTTTTATAAGGGGCTTTTCCTCCTTTGCTCAGCATTTCTCTCTCCTGCCCCACTGTGGAGAAGGATGTGTTTGCTTCCCTTTCCACTAAGATTGTAAATTTCCTGAGACCTTTCCAGCTATGTGGAACTGTGAGTCAATTAAACCTCTTTCCTTTAAAAATTACCTGATCTTGGGTACTTCTTCATAGCAGTGTAAGAAAGGATTAATACTGGTGGCTGTTATCAAAAAGTTAAATGCTTGCAAGCATTGGTGAGGATACAGAGAAAAGGGAGCATATCCCCCTTTTCTCCATATAGAGAACATGGTTGGCGGGTTTGTAAGTTGATACAGCTATTATGGAAAACAGTATGAAGGATTCTGAAAAAAGATAAATAAAACTACCATGTGATACAGCAGTTCCCCTTCTGGTTTTATATCCAAAGGAATTTAAATTAGCATTTTGAAGATATATCTGTATTCACATGTCCATTACAGCATTATTCACAATAGCCAAAACACAGAACAAATTGTATTCTTATATGTCAACAATAGACAAATAAAATATAAACTTAAAAATACAATGCCTTTACATTGGTGCCAAAAGATGAAATAATTAGGTATGAACCTACCAAAATAGATAAAATATGTATTTGAGGAAAACTGTGGTCACTGACGAAAGGAGTCAAAGAATATCTAAATGAATGGAGAGATAGTTCACTTACATGAATAAGAAGGCTCAATGTTTTCAAGATGTCAGCTCTTTTCAAATTGGTCTAATTTCAATGCAGTCCTAATAAAAACCCCAGAATGATTTTTAGTGGATATCAACAATTTGATTTTAAAGTTTATATGGACAATTAAAAGACCCAAAATAGCCACTATAATATTGAAAGAGAACAAATTCAGAGGACTGATATGACCTGACTTCATGCCTTACTATAAAGTTAGTTTCAAGACTGTGATTTTGGTGAAAGAATAGACAAATAGACCAACAGAACAGAATTGAGAGCCCATAAATAGACTCAGTCAAATATAATCAACTGATCTTTGACAATGGAGTAAAAATGACTCAATAAGAAAAACATAGTCTTTTCAACAATGGTGCTAAAAACACCAGGCATCCACATACAAAAATATTAGTTCTAGACACAGATATTACACCTTTACATAATTAACTGAAGTGCCCACAAAAATTAAAAATGGGCCACGAGGCCTAAATGTAAAACACAAAGCTGTAAAACTCCTAGAAGATAACAGGTGAAAATCTCAGTAACCTTGAACTTGTCAATGATGTTTTAGATATAGCACAAAAAAATGTGTTCCATGAAAGAAATAAATAGTTGGACTTTATTAAAATTAAAACCTTCACTTCAAAAGGAATTAAGGTAATTAAAAGATAATCCACAGACTGCTAGAAAGCTTTTGCAAAATATAGATCTGATAAAGAATTGGTATAGAAAAGACCTCTTACAACTCAACAATAAGTAAACACAAAAAAAGCCATTTAAAAGAGGGGCAAAAGATCCGAAAAGACATTTTACTAAATAAGATAAACAGTTGACCAATGAACATATGAAAAGATGTTCGTGTGCCATTAGGGAATTGCAAATTAAAACAATGAGATACCACTATACAACTATTAGAACAGCTAAAATCCAAAATACTGACACCACCAAATGCTAGTAAAGATGAGGAGTAACTGAAACTCTCATTCATTGCTGATGGGAATACAAAATGTTATAGCTACTCTGGGAGACAGTTTCACAATTTCTTATAATACTAAACATACTTTTACCATAGGATCCAGCTTTCTTGCTTCTTGGTATTTACTCATATGAATTAAAACTTACATCCCCACAAGAACCTGATCATGAATGTTTATAACAGATTTATTCATAATTGTAAAAACTTGTAAGCAATCATGATGCTCTTCAATCCGTGAATGGATAAATAAACTGTGATATAGCCATACAATGGAATATTATTCAATAAGGTAAGGAAATGAGGCATCAGGCCAGGAAATGGCATATTGAAACTTTAAATGCATACTTACATGTAAATTTAGTCAATCTGTAAAGGCTACATCCTGTATAATTTCAACTATATTACATTCTGGAAAAGGCAAAACTATGGAGACAGTAAAAAAAAAATTCCATAATTGATAGGGATTCCAAGTAAGGGAGAGAGGAATGCATAGGTGGATCACTGGAATTTTTAGGGCTGCAAAGCTAATGGCAAATAGGTATCATACATTTTACAAACTCCACGGAATGTACAACACAGAGTCAATCCTAATGTAAACTATGGACTTAATAAAAATGCATAAATACATGCTCATCAACCATAACAAATGTACCATACTAATCAAGATGTTAATAATATGAGAAACTGCTTGTGGGGTAGGGGGGTGAGGGAATATATGGTTACTTTCCGGATTTCTTTTTGTTTGTTTGTTTATTTATTTATTTATTTATTTGAGACAGAATTTCACTCTTGTTGCCCAGGCTGGAGTGCAATGGCACGATCTCAGCTCACAGCAACCCCGCCTCCCAGATTCAAGCGATTCTCCTGACTCAGCCTCCCAAGTAGCTGAGATTACAGGCATCCACCACCATGCCTGGCTAATTTTGTATTTTCAGTAGAGATGGGGTTTCTCCATGTTGGTTAGGCTGGTCTCAAACTCCCGACCTCAGGCGATCTCCCTGCTTTGGCCTCCCAAAGTGCTGGGATTATAGGCATGAGCCACCGCGCCCGGCCCTACTTTTTGAATTTCTTGCACAATTTTTCTATAAAGCTAAAACTGCCCAATAATAAAGTCTACTGATTACAAAAAAAGACAGCTATAAAAAGAATAAAATAGAAATCTCATCAGTACAAAATATTTTCAAAAATAAATGTAGAGAAACGTCAATAACATGAATTTTAAAACAAATTTCAGTTACTGAAATTTAGCAATATAGCTGGGTATCTGCTCTTTTAGACATATTTGGTCTTAAGTTTACTTTTTAAAAAATCTCCATTACATAGTTGCAACTCATTTAACTTCTTTTGCAGTTGCTATACCACTTCCAGAAATATTTTTTCAACTAAATATGAGGTTGAAAATGATATAGTCCATAATTTATTTCAAAAATGGCTATGAAATGTTAAGAGCATGAAAAGTTTTTTGTAAATATACAGATTAAACTGTTTTCCTCAAATCATTTTTTAAAGAGCAGCTAACTCTTTCTGCAAATAAATACTCATATGTTGTATATCAATTTAAAAAGGATGATCACTTAAACTGGTACCTTAATTTCACATAGATATTTAAGTCTACTCATCATGTATTTTAATAACATGGAAATGAGAGCAATGTATTTCCATATCAATATTTTAAGCCACTTCTTATTTATTGAAGCGAAGATGAAACTGAAATCCTTAGCACACAATATTATTTTTAAATAATGTAAAATTTTCTATAATCCCATATTTTCCTCCCAATAATAAAATCTAATTTCTTTGACATTTAAGAAGGACTTCATTTTCTTTTACAAATATTATGTATAAATCTCATGTAATTTTGGATTGAGCAGATGACAAATTGGATATATGCAATTTCTCATGGTTTCACTTAATATAATTCAAAGATACATCACATCATCTTCAAGCATTTTAATCTCAATGTTTGATTTCATAACTAAATTTTACAAATTCCAAAGTACTGTATCTAATAGTAAACACAGTCTTTGCAACAATTTTCTTTGGAAAATTATCTTGCTTGTAAATTAAAGTACAGCATTCCAATTTTTCTTCACTGCTATTGTGCAATTTATGAAGTAATCAATAATATACGGGTTTTCTCTTAGTTTAATTAACAGCATTGATAGCATTTTTTTGATTTGTACCACTTTCACCAATATGCTTATGTCTAATTGTAGACAGTGAATAATAGGCTGTATAACTGAAACACCTGGTACTATTATTTTGGTTTACTATATACCTATGTTGCCTAACGGTCATGTTTGGTGCACCAGCTGTTTCATGAGCAATGAAAATTGAAAAGCATTTTTTTCCCACAGAATTTGTTAAGAATTTAAAATGTTGGCAATCCCTTGGCATCCATTGTCGCTAGTTTAAAATAAATTATTCTTTAATCATTTTATCCCTTACAAATCTCTGTGGTGAACAGTACAGCTTAATTATTTGTGCAGGAAGCTTTCACTTATTTGTAATAAAATATGTTTACTATAGCTTATTAAATAGTCCACTTGCAATATTTTAATCAACTAATCATTTCTTCTCAAAGCACTAAAAATTCTCAGTAGACTATAAGAAATATTTTAGCAAGATTTCCCACAGATTATCATTCTACTAGTAACCTCTCATAGACTTGGTAAGATACAGTTTTTCACCAATATTGTGTGTCTTCCCACACTTTACAATTATCTGCGTATTTCATAAAAACAATGAGAACTTTATTCTTTTGATTAGAAAATTTTAAAATTCCAGTTAAAGTATTACACCTTTCAAACTTTTCCTTTTTTTCTAACATTTTGACATGTCTTTGCCAACATCATCAGCTCACTTTCTAAAATAAAATATTCACTTAATCTTGATGATTTTGTAACTCAGGGGAAAAAGGTACAATAGACATTACTAGAAATATTTTGTTCAAGCTATACAACCAAATATCAAATATTTAAGCGTTTTTGTTTTATTTTTGCTCCTTACATTTGATCATTTAAAATCAGGGTTAAAATACAGAAATATATAAGTCACTGTAAGAATGACAGCTACAAGTACAGGTTGGTACAGGTATCCTCTGGTAGCCACTCATTTATCACAAATTAAGGTTAACATCGGTGAAATGTTTTTTCAAAAGTATAAATAAACATGATAAAATTACATAGAAAACCAGATACTTGACCTACTTCGTAATTGCTTTTGTTGAAATTTATGACCAAACGTGATAGCTCATGCTTGTAATTCCAGCACTTTGGAAGGCTGAGGTGGGAGGATAACTTGAGCCCAGGAGTTACAGGTTGCAGTGAGCTATGATCATGCCACTGCACTCCAGCTTGGGCAACAGAGCAAGATCATATCTCTAAAAAAAAACAAAGAAAGAAAATAAAACGAATTCCAGGGTATTAAAATTTTGCTGAACTACATTAAGTTTTAGTGTAACAGGGAGTCAGGCTCTAGACTGACATAACTTATAGACAGAGTTTTCACCTACATGAATATGTGATGGGACATTCAAAAGGCATTCAAGGTCAATATTCAGCATTTTCCCTAGGCTTGCAGGTAATCTAGCATTCCTTACCTCTAACCAAATTCCAAAAGCTCGCTCATTATTATGACAATCAAACGTACTCATAATGCTTTCCAAAATTCCCACTAAAGTTGTCACTGATTTTACTGAGAAGGACGCTGGACTAACTGCAAGTCATAGATTTTATGGACTATTTTATTGAAAGTATCCATTGTTTTAATATATTATCACCTTTTTTTTTCTTAGTTGATAAGTGTCTCTGTTGGAAAATCAATTCAGAATTTCCTTTGGAATGCACATCTTACTACTCATTCCATATAAATTATTTGAGTTTCTGTTTCATGTAATACCTTGAACTGGGTGCAGGGAAAGACGTCTGACACAGAAGGTGTGCTGAATAAAATATTTAAAATGTCTTTAAAATGAGGAATTACTGTTCAACGGATATAAAGCCTCATCAGTTTTGCTGGAGGAATAATTTCTAGAAATCTGGTGTAAAACATAATGCCTACAGTTAACAATATGGTATTGTGAACATCAAAGTTGTTAAGAGAGTGGATCTTATTTTATGTATTCTTGTCATGCACACACATATACACACACACAACAAAAAAGTGGGGCATGAGAAAACTTTAGAGTATGTTAAATATATCTACCAGTTTAAATATGATGATGGTATCACGGTGCTGCCTATGTTCAAACTCATGAAATTGCACACATTAAATATGTGCAGTTCTTTGTGTATCAATTATACTTCAGTGAAGCTGCTTAAAAAATAAAATAAAATGTGTAACTGTGACTGAGCTGGTGGGAAGGTCAGAGATAGATTTGAGACCAGAAACTATGAGACAATGTTAATTCTGAGAGGTAAGCAGGTTTTTCCCTTAAAATTAAGCTTTAAAGTTTAATGAGCTCTTCCAAGAGGAAAGCAGAAAAACACTGAGATGTGTAAAAGATGGGAGAAGTTTTAAATTGAAAGCTGTCTTTAAAAGGCCAAAATATCCCTCAAAGAAAACATTCTCAGGTGTTGAGCTACAAAATAAAATCCAATTTGAAGAAAGATATTACGGAGATATTGAACTAGCAGCCTTAGTTATGTAGAAATGCAAAAGAAAGAAAGAAAGAAAAGGAAGGAAGGAAGGAGGAAGGAAGAGAAAGAAAGAAAGGAAAGAAGAAAGAAAAAGAAAGAAAGAAAGAAAGAGAGAGAGAGAAGGAAGGAGGAAGGAAGAAAGGAAGGAAGGAAGGAAGGAAGGAAGGAAGGAGAAGAGAAGAGAAGAGAAGAGAAGAGAGGAGAGGAGAGGAGAGGAGAGGAGAGGAGAAAAGAAGAGAAGAGAAGAGAAGAGAATAAAAATATTTACCTAAGAATTCCTAAGCTCAAGCCCAACCTAATGTGAGTCTGGAAACACAATCCACATTACCTGCATGGGACAAAAATCCCCCAAGCTGAAAATTTTGTTTAAAGTGATCATGATGGGTAGTGGTCCTAACAGTATGGTGGATACCTGCCTCTACAGAAATGGTTCTCTACTTTGCCTGTACAACAAATTTATGTTGAGCTTTTCAAAGTAAAGATAAGCAAAACAAAATTTAAAAACCACAACTGGCTATGTTAAACAATATATTGTTTGGTGATACACGCACTGGTAGTGAAATTATAAAGAAAAGAAAGATGATTAACACAAAATTCCCACAGAGGAGAGGAAAATAGATATAGTCATTCATGGAGTATAAAAGGGCTTCAAAGGTACTGAAGTAGAAGGCAGGACATGTCTCCAGAGTTGGAGTTTGAACACCAGATGAAATTGAGGACTAGCTAAAAGAGGGACAGAGTGCAAGCAGCTTTTCATAAGATGTGCCCCAGTATGCCATGTCAGTTTACCATTGTTGTGGCAATACCCAGGCATTACTACTACTTTCCATTTCAATGACATGATAACCCTAAAGTTAGTACCCATGCCCTGAGCTTCTCTGTTGCCCAGGCTGGAGTGCAGTGGCACAGTCTCAGCTCACTGAAACCTCCGCCTCCTGAGTTCAAGTGATTCTCCTGCCTCAGCCTCCCGAGTAGCTGGGACTACAGGCACGTGCCACCACACCTGGCTAATTTTTTGTATTTTTAGTAGAGACGGGATTTCACCATGTTAGCCAGGATAGTCTCAATCTCCTGACCTCGTGATCTGCCCACCTCGGCTTCCCAAAGTGCTGGGATTACAGGCGTGAGCCACACCCTCTGGCCCCTGAGCTGTTACTCTTAGCACACTGCCTATGGGGTAGCCCTGTTCTGCAGGAGTAGTCCCAGAGCTGTAACACCACCAGAGCTGTAACACTGCTGCTTCAATAAAGCTGTTTTCTTCTACCCTACTACCAATTTGCCCTTGAATTATTTCCTGGGCAAAGCTAACAACCCTCATGGGCTAAGTCCCACTTTTGAGCTCATCTGGCTGGCACCAGTACTAGAAATGTTCTATTTCTTAAATTGGGTTATGTGTATATGAGTGTTGGTTTCTTCACTATTCTTTTATTATACACAAAAGTAATTCAGACAATTTTGAATGGATAATATATTTTCATTATTTAAAATATACTTGATATTCTGAGAATAAAACATCTACTTTAAAAACTAGTAGCATATTATTAACACATGCAGGAAATCTGAAAACAGGGCAAGAGTTCTTAAATAGCGATAAAACTGATTTTATCACAAAATAAATGAAGCTTTTTTCTCTCACCACTAATTGAACTTTGAAAAAAAGGTGGAACTTGTACTTACTTCTAGCAAAAGACTGGTAAATCCTCTTCACCAGAACCAACTATAGAGCTGGAAAAATTGACAGAAATAACCATTTCAATGCTTTGTAAATCTTTGTAAAATGGTATTCAACAATCTCAGAAGCACTTATGTTGGAAAAACTGATGAAATTTGAGTAAGAACAGTAGGAATCTGTGCTGTTTCGGTCCACTCTTGAGTCCAGTTGAAATAAGAATTCTGCCAAGACAGGGCAGTTTCTAAGGAACAGCATGTTCTTTTCTGTGATAGACAAGGTGGAAATAATGTTTCCCAAGGCAACGGAGGAGGGAAGGCCCAATGGCTCTAGTATCCCAAGGTTACTATAGTATGTGGGATACAACATATTCCTGACAGAAACCATGTGCATGTGAAGTGAAGGCCAGAGAGGGCCACCACATAATTCTGGACAAACCTGAGGCTGCACATCAGATATCAAGAAAGGGTCCATGGAAAATAAAAGATGAGGCAGGCTTGCAAATGATCTGAACTTTGAATGTGCTCCCCTACCCTTGTACAGATTCGTTTGCAGAAGACCAAAGGGTTACTGTCTCAAGGTTGTCACAGACAAGCTCTGTAGAGGTATTCTCTGATCATTAAATGATTCAGACACAGAGGAAACCCCTAGAAAGTCGGGTTTTAAAATATAAATGAGAATATAAGTAAGTAAATAAACAAATAAATTAATTCGTTTAAAATAGAGTTGAGGCAACAGCAGCCAATTTTGGCAAGGAAGACAAATTTCACAGAATTAGCTTAGGTGGGTCGCTAAACAAATAAATAGCAACAACAAAAACCTCTAGGAGCAAAATTAGTAACAAATTTGCTATATTACCTAAAATATTATTTTTCAGCAAAGAATTGAAAGGCATGCAGGAAAACAGATATTGTGTCCTATACACAGGGGAAGAAATGTCAGCAGAAAACTATCTCTCAGCATACTAGAATGTTGTATTTACCAGACAAAAACTTCAAGGCAGCAATTATCAATATGTTACAACATTTTTAAACAGCATACTTGAATAATTAAAGGAAAATATGACAACAATGATTCAACAAATATAAATTCTTATATTAAGAATATAAGAATTATATCTATCTTAAGTAAATTATATAAAAAGAGTAAAATGAGTATTATAAAATCAAAAAGGATAAAAATTGAAATGCAAAATTAATTAGAAGATGTCAACATTAGAATAGAGATAACAGAAAGTTCAATGAACCTGAGGATAGATCAATAGAAATTATCCAATCTTAAAAACAGAGAAAAATTATTCCAAAAACATAGAGCCTCTGAGACCTGTGGTACATGTCAACTGTATCAAATATGAGTCCCCGGAGGATAGAAGAAAGAATTATGAAAACTTTTATTCCCGTAAATTATACTAATTAGATGAAATGAACAAATTCCGAGAAAGACACAAGATAATAACTGACTCAAGAATAAGTAGAAAGCACGAACAAACTTATAACATGTAAAGAACTTGAATTAGTGATTACAAATCTTTCCCAAAGTTAAAGTCCAAGTTGAGCTGTCTTCACTGGTGAATTCTTTCACCAGTGAAGGTAAAATAATATCAATTTTCCATAAACTCAGGAAATAGAGGAGGAGGAAGCACTCCATAACTCATTTTCTAGATACAAAAATCTTTAAGAAAATTTTAGCAACCCCAAGTCAGGAATGGATTTTTTAAAAAGTATACACACTATGATATGATCAAGTAGAATTACCAGAAAGACAAAGTTAATTTAAAATCTGAAAATGAATGCATGCAATGCACTATACTAGTAGAAAAAAGAATGAAAAATCACATTACCATCTCAATAGGTACAAAAAATTATGTAACACAATTAAGCACACTTTCTTAATGAAAACATTCAAACAGCTAGGAATAGAAAATATTTCTTCAACCTGATAATGAGTAACTATTGAAACTCATAGCCAGCATTTTAGCTTATTGTGAAAGACGGAATAATTTCCCCTACAACTGAAAGAAGAATTGATACCTGCTTTTGACAGATGTAGTCTAAATTATACTGGAGATCCTTCCAGTAAAATAAGGCTGGAAAAATAAAGGCACCCACATAAGGAAATAAGTAGCCGTAGTTCAAGACTAGCCTGAGTAACATGGCAAAACCTGTCTCTACAAAAAAAAAAAAAAAAAAAAAAATAGCCAGGCGTGATGGCACACACCAGTAGTCCCAGCTGCTTGGAAGGCAGAGATAGTCTGAGCCTGGGTAGGCCAAGGCTGCAGTGAGCCATGATCATGCCACTGTACTCCAGTGTGGGCGACAGAGTAGGACCCTGTCTCAAAGAAAGAAAGAAAGAGAGAGAGAGAGAGAGAGGAGGAAGGAAGGAAGGAAGGAAGGAAGGAAGGAAGGAAGGAAGGAAATAAAATTTCTTATTAAGCATATATTTCATAATTTTTGCTTCTAAATTATTATTTTTCATTTTAGTTTTCATTTGGTAATTGCTAATTGTTGATTTTAATTGGTTATTTCTCAGTAGAGGGAAAGTATTGATATATTTTATTACATGGGGCTCATTACTATGTTCTCTTATTATGCTAATAAATGCTATAGTATAGGGGTTCAGAAAATAGATTCTAGGGCCATATTTCCTGGATTTAAATCCTAGTCCCATTATCTACTAGCTGTGTGGCATTAAACTAGTCACTACCATCATTAGTGCCCCTGTTTCCTTATTTGTAATATAGGGATGATAATAATTGTATTTCCTTCATAGTTTTGTTGGGAGGTTAAATTATTTTATGTGAAGTTCTAGAATGCATATTTAAGCATTAGCAATCATTACTTTCATTCTCAGAGAACTTTTAGGTAAATACTCAAATTATCAATAAATATGTAAACTTTGACTTACATATGTTTGATAGTTACACTAACACTCTATTTAATTAAATTCTTATCACATTGGCCAGAATTTTCTAGGTAATATTAACTTGCTTCTAATTTAATTGGGATTACCTTTATTGTTTAACAGAAAGTGAGATGTTGTCCATTGACTAAAGAGTTAATCTTCGTCACATTAAGTATTATTTCTTTGGTATCATGTGTGAAATGGAATTCATCAAACACTTTCATTATCTTATAATATTGCCCTATCCAGATTTAAGCTATTAACACGACTGGGAGATTTCTTAATATTATGTCAATTTTGGGTTTCTAGGAGAAAGCATTCTGGTAATTTATATTTTCCCAATATAAGCATCGTTTAGTTGAGATTTTCAAATTTAGTAGCCTAAGGTGACAATATAACTCTGGAGTTAGATGCCTATATTTTGTGGGGCATTGTTTTGTTTTGTTGTATTGTGTTTCTGTTTTTGTTTGTTTGATTTTGTTTTACTTAGGGAAGTTACTTAGCCTATCTTAGTCACAGTTGCCTAATGTGTAAAATGTTACCTATCTTACAGAATGTTTGTAAAAATTAAATGAGACATTCCCTAAGAATTTACCACAATGCCTGGCACCCAATAAACAATAAAAGTTAGTCTTGTCAGTTCATGTCTCATATTTACTGCTCTGTGTGTGTCTACCCCATATAAAATAAATCTCTTGGTCCCATTCAATGGTTTGTTGGTTTACATTCTTTTTCATCTAATATTAATACTTTTCCTGCTTTCTTTTGGTTGGAAATTATTTTTTTTCCTTTTTTAGTCTTTCATGTGTACTCTTTACAAATTGTCCTCTTTATACTTAATATCATTAAGTCATACTTTCAACATGTCTTCAAGCCATACTTTGAGATTAGAGGCAAATTAAATTATTTTCAATGCATGCTTTCTGAATTGCTATGAACTACATCTGCCATCTTATATTTTGAGGTTAAGAGATAATACTACTGAAATATATAACTTCTGTCTTGAAGGGGCTTACACTCTGAAATATATTGAGCATAACTATATCTGCTAACAGTGTTTTTAAAGATTTGCTCAACAATGTATTCTACATAAGGCATTTGCTTTATGATATGGTTATGTATGAAAGTAAGGAAATAGAAACTCTTGCCTAGTTTTCATACTCATAATTTGTATGCATTGATAATACATTTTTTTTTCCAATTTCAAGAGTCTTCATGTAGTCAGATCTAAAAGTTTTGCTGCTCTGCCAACTTCAGTGACATATATGGTGGGTGAAAAAATATAATATCTTATTGTACTCAAATGGAAACTTAATTAGGTATTTCTTTCTGTATGAGTGGATATAAAAATTCTGACTTTACAAAGAAAGGCAATTTGTCTCTCAGTGAGCTTGGAGTTTTCATAAATTTGTATGAGCTCAAAATTTTTGAATGTTATCCTGGGTCCTACTGAATTAACAAGCTAGAATTTCTGACTACAACAGCTGTCTCTGGTTAAGCCCCTACGTCATTACTAAGATTTGGACATGAGCCACTTCCAGTTTCTTTTGAATTAATACATCTAATCATTATTTTATTTTCTGAAGAAATAAGAGTTTTCCTCTTAAACATGAACTTATTTTCTGATTTTAAAAATTTCACACTGAAGAAATGTTTGTTCTCTTCAGGATGAGAAAGATAATCATGACTGTGTTATTAAAACACAGAAAAAAGAAGGAAAATATTTCTAATTTATATGGAGAGGTTTATTTATATTACATTACTATTCCATCATATTCAACCTATCCTGCCATTTGGGTAAGTTACTAGTGTAGGAAGCAGGTTAGACAATCCATGATGTACATTAACTCTTAAGCACATGGAATTATAGAGTGGCATTTTGCTGTGAAAGGATATCATTTTATATATTTGTTTTGCAGGTGGCTTTTTGGGGATATATTCCTCATTTTTTTCTAAAAATTAAGTTGAGGAAAAGGTCAAATTTTCCAGTTCTTATTTTTCATACTATCTATTTAAATTAAATATAGCAAATTTATAATTGCCTGGTAAATAAGCCTAAAGGAATTTCTCTCTCCTACCTTCTTTCCACCTGTCTGTCCTGGATTCCTTCTTCTACTTCTTTTGTCCTTTCTTAATCTTTTCATACAAAAGTACTAATTTGTTTTTTCTTTTGTTTCTATATGATATGCAAGATTTTGATATTCAGTGCATAAAATTTTATGACTGTCCACATTTTTCAACATGAAAAAATGAAATATTTGAGAAAAAACAGGGAAATTTATATCCAAACAATCAAGTTGTTTTTTCTAATACATCATTATCTTTCTTCTTCAAAAGATTACTTATTATGTATTAAAAGATATCTATCTATATACATGTACCTATATATAATTATATATACACATACTTACATATTATATGGGTACACACACATACATATACACATGTATATATATATATAATTCATTATGATAAAATCACTCTCCTTTTATTTTGGTTTATAACTTATAAAGTAATTGCACACATGTACTTTACTCCTACTTTACAATGGTCAGACTACCGAGTAGTCTTCTACTAAGGGAGGTATCATTTACCCTTACTTTCATGCTAAGAAACTAATTCTCAAAGAAGTCTTGTGGCATGTCAAAGTCCATAAAGTTAGAACACATATCATCTATCCTCAAATCCAGTGTCCTTTCTCCAGCACTAGTATTTCCCCTTATAGTCTACTAAATATCAGTAGGTGTGAAAAACCTGAGTGAAATAATTAAATGTTTTCTTTCTGTAGAACTACTCCAAGACTTTAATATGTTAACAGGTTTTGTAAATCTTCAAGAAGGGGAATGTAGTACAGCATTTTCCATATTTTGCCTACTACAGAATTTTATTTTTTTTCTGTGCCACTTCTAATAACATTTCCAACAAGAGTGTTTTCACCATAGTTTAATAAACATTGCATGACGCAACACTGTCACTACAATAATATCTTACAAGTGTATGATACTTTACATTTTGAAAATAATTTTTATACTATATTCTGTCTTTTAAAATGTTCTATGGTCATTTCAACCCTATTATGAAGAGAGAGATGATTTAGATTCGGGGCATGTTAAGAACAATTTATTTTTTCTAGGATTAGCTGGATATTTTTCTTGATGATTTATGTTTGGAGTAACTTTTCCATCAACTTCACTGTGGAATGTAGGAAACAATGAACAATGTGCATTCCCATTAGCGTTTTTCATTTCTGATTGTAATTATTATTAGTTATGTAATTATTAGTTATTTTTATAATAAAAATCAAATTGCATTACATATTGTATTGCACAAAATTGTACCTTTTTCCATGTAGTATGCTAAATGTTTGAGCTTCAGACAACTCCATTTGGTTACATGATCTCTTTTTTCAAAGATCTTGTGATACATGTCCTATTATCATGTGTTCTGTTTTGACATTTTTGATATCATTCTTCATGTATAATTGGCAAAAAATAAGCTGTACATAGTTACAATATAACATTTTGATAGATTTTGACATAGAAATACACCCATGGAACCATCATCACAATCAAGATAATGAGCTTGTCTACCACCCACAAAAGCTTCCACTTAACTATTTGTAATTTCTACCTCCAGCCAAACCTCCAACTCCTGTCCCCAGAAAACTACTACTTTACTTCCTATCAATATACATTAATTTGCCTTTCTAGAATTTTATATAAATGGAAAAAAATTCGTCTAGTTATTTTCAATCAGCATAATTTTGAAATTCATTTGTGCTGTTTTTTTGTATATATAGCTCATCCCTTTTTATTTTTCAATAGCATTCTATTGTATGTATGTACCACAATTTATCAATTCACTGTTCATAGACATTTGGATTACATGTAGTTTTGGCCCATTACAATTAAAGCCACAAAAAAATTATCCACAATTTGTTATCTGGACATATGCTTTCATTTCTCTGGTGTAAATACCTAGGAGTGGAAGTATGCTTAAAATCATTAGAAACTGTGAAACTGTTTTCCAGAGGCTGTGCTATTTTAAACCCCCGCCAGGAGTCTTTCCGTTCTTCTACATCTTCAGCAATACTTGATATAGTGAGTGTTTCTAAATTTAGCCATTCTAATAAGTCTGTAGAGTTAACTGTGGTTTTATTTTGCATTTCCCTGATGACTACTTTATCTACTTATTTGCCATTTGTACATGCATTTCAGTTATTTTTCTGTTCAAAATATTTGCCGCCCCCTTTTAACTGAGGTATTTGTTTTCTTTTTGAGTCATCATAGTTCTTTATATATTCTAGATGCAAGTCCTTTGTTTATATATAACCCATATATCTGTATATGTATATATATAAAAAATATTTTTTTCTCGTTCTGTGGCTTGTTTTTCTATTTTTAATAGAGTCCTCTAAGGAGTAATCAGGGTTAATTGTGAAGTCAAAATTATTGAGTTTTTTCTTTTATAATTAACTTTGTGTTATAACTAAGAAATTCAAGATTACTAAGATATTCTCCTATGTTTGTCTATAGAAATCTTATAGTTCTAACTCCTAATTTCATGTTTATAATCAATTTGTGGATTTGAGTTACTTCATTTACCCTCTGTTCCTTTACTTTTTTCACTTCCTTGTAATATTAGTCTTTTTGTTACTGATTTCTTTTTTTTTTTTTTTTTTTGTTATACTTTAAGTTCTAGGGTACATGTGCACAACAGCAGATTAGTTATATATGTATACATGTGCCATGTTGGTGTGCTGCACCCATTAACTCGTCATTTACATTAGGTATATCTCCTAATGCTATCCCTCCCCACTACCACCTCCCCACAATAGGACCCGGTGTGTGATGTTACCCTTCCTGTGTCCAAGTGATCTCATTGTTCAATTCCCACCTATGAGTGAGAACATGCAGTATTTGTTTTTCTGATCTTGCATAGTTTGCTGAGAATGATGGTTTCCAGTTGCATCCATGTCCCTACAAAGAACATAAACTCATCCTTTTTTATGGCTGCATAGTATTCCATGGTGTCTATGTGCCACATTTTCTTAATCCAGTCTGTCACTGATGGACATTTAGGTTGATTCCAAGTCTTTGTTATTGTGAATAGTGCCGCAATAACCATACATGTGCATGTGTCTTTATAGCAGCATGACATATAATCCTTTGGGTAAATCCCCAGTAATGGGATGGCTGGGTCAAATGGTATTTCTAGTTCTAGATCCTTGAGGAATTGCCACACTGTTTTCCACAATGGTTGAACTAGTTGACAGTCTCACCAACAGTGTAAAAGTGTTCCTATTTCTCCACATCCTCTCCAGCACCTGTTGTTTCCTGATTTTTAATGATTGCCATTCTAACTGGTGTGAGATGGTATCTCATTGTGGTTTTGATTTGCATTTCTCTGGTGGCGAGTGATGATGAGTATTTTTTCAGGTGTCTGTTGGCTGCATGAATGTCTTCTTTTGAGAAGTGTCTGTTCATATCCTTTGCCCACTTTTTGATGGGGTTGTTTGTTTTTTTCTTGTAAATTTGATTGAGTTCTTTGTGGTTCTGGATATTAGCCCTTTGTCAGATGAGTAGATTGCAAAAATTTTCTCCCATTCTGTAGGTTGCCTGTTCACTCTGATGGTAGTTTCTTTTGCTGTGCAGAAGCTCTTTAGTTTAATTAGATCCCATTTGTCAATTTTGGTTTTTATTGCCATTGCTTTTAGTGTTTTAGACATGAAGTCCTTGCCCATGCCTATGTCCTGAATGGTATTACCTAGGTTTTCTTCTAGGGTTTTTATGGTTTCAGGTCTAACATTTAAGTGTCTAATCCATCTTGAATTAATTTTCATATAAAGAGTAAGGAAAGGTTTCAGTTTCAGTTTTCTACTTATGGCTAGCCAATTTTCCCAGCACCATTATTAAATAGGGAATCCTTTCCCCGTTTCTTGTTTCTCTCAGGTTTGTCAAAGATCAGATGGCTGTCGATGTGTGGTATTATTTCTGAGGGCTCTGTTCTGTTCCATTGATCTATATCTCTGTGATGGTACCAGTACCATGCTGTTTTGGTTACTGTAGCCTTGTAGTATAGTTTGAAGTCAGGTAGTGTGATGCCTCCTGCTTTGTTCTTTTGGCTTAGGATTGTCTTGGCAATGCGGGCTCTTTTTGGTTCCATATGAACTTTAAAGCAGTTTTTTCCAGTTATGTGAAGAAAGTCGTTGGTAGCATAATGGGGATGGCATTGAGTCTATAATTACCTTGGGCAGTATGGCCATTTTCACAGTATTGATTTCCTATCCATGAGCATGGTATATTCTTCCATTTGGTTGTGTCCTCTTTGATTTCACTGAGCAGTGGTTTGTAGTTCTCCTTGAAGAGGTCCTTACATCCCTTGTAAGTTGGATTCCTAGGTATTTTATTCTCTTTGAGGCTATTGTGAATGGGCTATAGTTCATTTATGATTTGGCTCTCTGTTTGTCTGTTACTGGTGTGTAAGAATGCTTGTGATTTTTGCACATTGATTTTACATCCTGAGACTTTGCTGAAGTTGCTTATCAGCTTAAGGAGATTTTGGGCTGAGACAATGGGGTTTTGTAAATATACAATCATGTCCTCTGCAAACAGGGACAATTTGACTTCTTGTTTTCCTAACTGAATACCCTTTATTTCATTCTCTTGCCTGATTGCCCTAGCCAGAACTTCCAACACTATGTTGAATAGGAGTGGTGAGAGAAGGCATCCGTGTCTTGTGCCAGTTTTCAGAGGGAATGCTTCCAGTTTTTGCCCATTCAGTATGATATTGGCTGTGGGTTTGTCATAAATAGCTCTTATTATTTTGAGATACGTTCCATCAATACCGAATTTATTGAGAGTTTTTAGCATGAAGGGCTGTTGAATTCTGTCAAAGGCCTTTTCTGCATCTATTGAGATAATTATGTGGCTTTTGTCTTTGGTTCTGTTTATATGCTGGATTACATGTATTGATTTGTGTATGTTGAACCAGCCTTGCATCCCAGGGATGAAGCCCACTTGATCATGGTGGATAAGCTTTTTGATGTGCTGCTGGATTCGGTTTGCCAGTATTTTATTGAGGATTTTTGCATCGATGTTCATCAGGGATATTGGTCTAATATTCCCTTTTTTTGTTGTATCTCTGCCAGGCTTTGGTATCAGGATGATGTTGGCCTCGTAAAATAAGTTAGGGAGGATTCTCTCTTTTTCTATTGATTGGAATAGTTTCAGAAGGAATGGTACTAGCTCCTACTTCTACCTTTGGTAGAATTTGGCTGTGAATCCGTCTGGTCTTGGACTTTTTTTGGTTGGTATGCTATTAATTATTTCCTCAATTTCAGAGCCTGCTATTGGTCGATTCAGGGATTCAACTTCTTCCTGGTTTAGTCTTGGGAGAGTGTAAGTGTCCAGAAAATTATCCATTTCTTCTAGGTTTTCTATTTTATTTGCGTAGAGGTGTTTATAGTATTCTCTGATGGTAGTTTGTGTTTCTGTGGGGTCGATGGTGCTATCCCCTTTATCATTTTTTATTGCGTCTATTTGATTCTTCTCTCTTTTCTTCTTTATTAGTCTTCTAGCGATCTATCAATTTTGTTGATCTTTTCAAAAAACCAACTCCTGGATTCATTGATTTTTTGGAGAGTTTTTTGTGTCTCTATCTCCTTCAGTTCTGCTCTGATCTTAGTTATTTCTTGCCTTCTGCTAGTTTTTGAATGTGTTTGCTCTTGCTTCCCTAGTTATTTAAATTGTGCTGTTAGCGTGTCAGTTTTTGATCTTTCCTGCTCTCTCTTGTGGGCATTTAGTGCTACAAATTTCCCTCTACACACTGCTTTAAATGTGTCCCAGAGATTCTGGTATGTTGTATCTTTGTTCTCATTGGTTTCAAAGAACATCTTTGTTTCTGCCTTCATTTCATTATGTACCCAGTAGTCTTTCAGGAGCAGGTTGTTCAGTTTCCATGTAGTTCAGTGGTTTTTGACTGAGTTTCTTAGTCCTGAGTTCTAGCTTGATTGCACTGTGGAATTAGAGACAGTTTGTTATAACTTATGTTCTTTTACATTTGCTTAGGAGTGCTTTACTTTTAACTATGTGGTCAATTTTGGAATAAGTGCGATGTGGTGCTGAGAAGAATGTATATTCTGTTGATTTGGGGTGGAGAGTTCTGTAGATGTCTATTAGGCCCACTTGGTGCAGAATTGAGTTCAATTCCTGAATATCCTTGTTAACTTTCTGTCTCGTTGATCTGCCTAATGTTGACAGTGGGATGTTAAAGTCTCCCATTATTATTGTATGGGAGTCTAAGTTTCTTCTTAGGTCTCTGAGAACTTCCTTTATGAATCTGGGTGCTCCTGTATTGGGTGCATATATATTAGGAGAGTTAGCTCTTCCTGTTGAATTGATCCCTTTACCATTATGTAATGGCCTTCTTTGTCTCTTTTGATCTTTGATGGTTTAAAGTCTGTTTTATCAGAGACTAGGATTGCAACCCCTGCTTTTTTTGTTCTCCATTTGCCTGGTAGATCTTCCTTTATACCTTTATTTTGAACCTATGTGTGTCCCTGCACTTGAGATGGGTCTCCTGAATACAGCAAACTGATGGGTCTTGACTCTTATCCAATTTGCCAGTCTGTATCTTTTAATTGGAGCATTTAGTCCATTTACATTTAAGGTTAATATTGTTATATGTGAACTTGATCCTGTCTTTGTGATATTAGCTGGTTATTTTGCTCGTTAGTTGATGCAGTTTCTTCTTAGCATCGATGGTCTTTACAATTTGGCATGTTTTTACAATGGCTGGTACCGGTTGTTCCATGTTTAGTGCTTCCTTCAGGGTCTTTTGTAGGGCAGGCATGGTGGTGACAAAATCTCTAAGCATTTGCTTATCTGTAAAGGATTTTATTTCTCCTTCACTTATGAAACTTAGTTTGGCTGGATATGAAATTCTGGGTTGAAAATTGTTTTCTTTAAGAATGTTGAATATTGGCCCCCACTCTCTTCTGGCTTGGAGAATTTCTGCGGTGAGATCTGCTGTTAGTCTGATGGGCTTCCCTTTGTGGGTGACCAGACCTTTTTCTCTGGCTGCCCTTAACATTTTTTCCTTCATTTAAACTTTGGTGAATCTGACAATGATGTGTCTTGGAGTTGCTCTTCTCAAGGAGTATCTGTGGTGTTCTCTGTATTTCCTGAATTTGAATGTTGGCCTGCCTTACTAGGTTGGGGAAGTTCTCCTGGATGATATCCTGAAGAGTGTTTTCCAACTTGGTTCCATTTTCTCTGTCACTTTTGGGCACACCAATCAGACATAGATTTGGTCTTTTCACATAATTGCATATGTCTTGGAGACTTTGTTCATTTCTTTTTACTCTTTTTTCTCTACACTTCTCTTCTCGCTTCTTTTCATTCATTTGATCTTCAATCGCTGATACTCATTCTTCAAGTCGGTTACTGAAGCTTGTGCATTTGTCATGTAGTTCTCATGTTATGCTTTTCATCTCTATCAGTTCTTTTAAGGACTTCTCTACATTGGTTATTCTAGTTAGCCATTCGTCAAATCATTTTTCAAGGTTTTTAGTTTCTTTGAGCTGGTTACATAGTTCCTTCTTTAGCTCTGAGAAGTTTGATTGACTGAAGCCTTCTTCTCTCATCTCGTCAAAGTCATTCTCCGTCCAGCTTTGTTCCGTTGCTGGTGATGAGCTGCATTCCTTTGGAGGGGGAGATGCGCTCTGATTTTTTGAATTTCCAGCTTTTCTGCCCTGCTTTTTCCCCATCTTTGTGGTTTTATCTGCCTTTGGTCTTTGATGATGGTGATGTATTGGTGGGGTTTTGGTGTGGATGTCCTTTCTGTTTGTTAGTTTTCCTTCTAACAGTCAGGACCCTCAGCTGCAGGTCTGTTGGAGTTTGCCTGAAGTCCACTCCTGACCCTGTTTGCCTGGGTATCAGCAACGGAGACTGCAGAAGATAGAATATTGCTGAACAGCGAGTGTTGCTGTCTGATTCTTGCTCTGAAAGTTTCGTCTCAGGGGTGTACCCAGCTGTGTGAGGTGTGAGGTGTCAGTCTGCACCTAGTGGGGGATGTCTCCCAGTTAGACTACTCAGGGTTCAGGGACCCACTTGAACAGGCAGTCTGTCCATTCTCAGATCTCAACCTCCATGCTGAGAGATCCACTGCTCTCTTCAAAGCTGTCAGACAGGGACATTTACCTCTGCCGAGGTTTCTGCTGCTTTTTGTTTAGCTATGCCCTGTCCCCAGAGGTGGAGTCTATAGAGGCAGGCAGGCCTCCTTAAGCTGTAGTGTGCTCCACCCAATTCAAACTTCCCAGTGGCTTTGTTTACCTACTTAAGCCTCAGCAATGGTGGGCGCCCCTTCCCCAGCCTCGCTGCCACCTTGCAGTTAGATCTCAGACTGCTGTGCTAGCAATCAGGGAGGCTCCATGGGCATGGGACCCTGCGGGCCAGATGTGGGATACAATCTCCTGGTGTGCCGTTTGCTAAGACCCTTGGTAAAGCACAGTATTAGAGTGGGAGTTACCTGATTTTCCAGGTGTTGTGTGTCTCAATTTCCTTTGACTAGGAAAAGGAATTCCCTTCCCCCTTGGGCTTCCCAGTTGAGGCGATGCCTCGCCCTGCTTCAGCTCTTGCTGGTCGGGCTGTACCCGCAGACCAGCACCAACTGTCCCACATGCCCCAGTAAGATGAACCCGGTACCTCAGTTGAAAATGCAGAAATCACCCATCTTCTGTGTCGCTCACGCTGGGAGCTAGAGGCTGGAGCTGTTCCTATTTGGCCATCTTGAGCGCTCCCCCTTTGTTATTGATTTCTAAAAACATTAAGGATGTTAACATTTCATCATGCATTACAAATGAAATATCATATTTTCCCATTTATTTTACTGTAATATTTTGTTTTTTGGTTGCACAGAATTTATGTATTGAAATATAATCTTTTTTTTAAACAAATGTTCTGGAATTTTTGATTGGGATGGTGTTGAATCTATAGATCAATTTGGGGGGATTAATTTTTAAACAATAATTGAGTCTTCCAATCCATGAAGATTATATTTTTAATGTATTAAGGTCTTCTAAATGTTTCTCTTTATATTGTTATATAGTTTTCTATGTACAGTTCCTGCAAATATATTGTCAAATATATCATATTTTCATTCTATTATATTAGTATTTTTCAATTTCTGATTATTCATTGCTAATGTATAGAAATAATTTGTGTAGATCTTTTATCATTTAATTTGCTTAACTCTCTTGTGATATTTTGTGTTTTTTTAGATTCTTTAGGATTTTATATGTAGCTAAACATGTGTGACAAATAGACTGTTTTATTTCTTTCTTCTCAATATGCATGCATTTATTTCTTTTTTATGCCTTGTTTCACTGACTAGAACTTCCAGTGCAATATGAACTGAGTTGGTGAGAGTGCACATTCTTTGTTAGGTGATCTTAGGAGAAAAGCATTCAATATTTTATAATTAAGTGTGCTGTTAGCTGTAGGTTTTCCATCAAACTACTGTGTAAGAACAAAGAAGTTCCCATCTACTCCTATTTCACTGAGAATTTTTGTCACGAGCGGGTGACAATTTTTGTCAAATATATTTTTCTGCATCTATTGAGATGACCATTTTTTCTTCTTTTTAAATCTCTTTTTTAAATGTGTTGCATTGATTTGCAAATGTTAAATTAATCTTGCATTTCTGCAATAAGCCCAAAGTCATCATGATGTATTCTTCTTTCTATGTGTTTATGGATATAACTTGCTAACAATTTGTTGGTAAATGTTGTGTTGACATTCATGAGAAATATTGTTTTGTGCTATTTCTCACATAATGTGTACAATTTGGGTATCAAAGTAATACTGACTTCATAGAATACATTGGGAAATGTTTCCTCTTATTCAATCTTCAGGAAAATTATATGTAAAATTGGTACGATTTCTTCTTTAAATGTTTGACAGATGTGCTAATGGAGCACGTTTTTCCCACGATTTTTCAGTTGTTTGTAAATTTAATTACACACTTCTAAATAACCCATGGATCAGAGAAGAAATAGTAAAATAATTACAAATCATTTTTAACTGAATAAAAATGAAAATGTGAAATATATAAATTTACAGGATGCAGCTAAAGGAAGACAGAGGGAAATTTGTAGCAAAAAGGTCTCAAATTGACGACTCCAGTTTTCACTTTAAATAACTCAAAAAGAACAACAAATTTATTAAATAGGAAAAAGTATTGTATTATAACATTCACCCAGATTTTCCAAGCGTGAATATTTTACCATACTTAGTTACCGAATCTCTCTCCTCTCCTTCTTTCTAGACATTTCAGGGTAAATTGAATACATGATGTCTCTTTAACACTAAATGCTTCAGTAGTAACTCCTTCCAACCTTCATAAAAAAGACATTGTCTTACCAAACCAGGGTGCAATTATAAAAGTCTGAAAATTAACGCTAACCTTATTCAGTTGTTGCCCTTGTCCTCTTAATATCCAGGACCCTATACAAGATTATGAATAACATTTAGTTGTATTGCATGCTTTTTTAGTATCCTTTAATATGGAATAATTATTTGGGATAGTTTTCTCATTTTTTGTAAAGGCAGAAACTTAAGCTCAGCAGAGAGGTGACATGACTTGCCCAATATCACAATTGAGTAGTGCTGGGGCCAAAGTTAAATTATCATTTGACCCATCTTCAGGTGCTATTTTTCTATGAAAATATATCCCTTTGTTCTATTGTTGTGTCTGTGTGTATCTATGTATGTATGTGTGCCTGTATGCATGTGTTTGTTCCATAAGTTTCTCACCTACATGACCAATAAAAGCTGTTGTATCTTATCATATCACCTAATTCAACATAGTAAAGATCATCATGCAACAGTCCACATTTGACTATAAGTTAACAAAGTGACCTGCATGCTTGCAATATGAATAAAATTTACTTCGAATTCTTTTAATATGTTGGCTGATAATAGCTAGCTTCCAATCCTTTGATTATAATGAATTTTTAGGGGAAAATATCTATGATAGAATAACTTTATGTTTGTCCAAACAAATGGAATGATATGATTCTGCATCTATTCGCTTCCTACCTTATTTAAACAAAATTATACATTGTCAAAGAAAAACACTATTTGTTTTAAACTTGCATGAATGTGAAATTGTTCTTGTGAGTTTTAAGCAATGTGATTTAATTGACATTTCAGGTGTTATTTTTTTCAGATGAACGTCACTTTTCTGTTCTTGAAATGAGGATTGTTTTCCACATTCGAGTAATGACATGGGCAAAATATATTTGAAATCAAGCAGTCACAAGGAATTTATTATTGAGAATGAAAAAAAAAATTCTTAAAAAGCTTCAATTCATTCTCCCACACAAACATATAAACCCACCCATATAAACTTTCTTGCAATGCAAGTAAGTTCTACAATGGAGAAATAAGCCTCTTAACAAGATTGAATTTGCTATCGTGCATGTTACAAGCTGAACAAACAGAGATTGGGAAAGGCTCTGTTCATTCATGTGCCTCTTTTAAAAAACAAATACCAGTTTAATATAAATGGAAATGAGGGCAACATTAGTATGAACACAAATCTTGATCTGTTGTAACCTAATAATGAAAACTATACTTTTTTTCAAACCTGGATAAATGGATAACGTCATATATTTTAGAATTTGAATCATCACTGTTTCTGTTAAGATTTTCTCCGAGTTTTACTTTACATTTTGGGATGACTATACACTCTAATACTGAATGTCTTGAATGCTGGAGTGCACAACTGAAGTAGAATGATTAGAAATAATAATGTAAGAATGTACAAAGATTACAAAAGAAATCTGAAGACCAGGGTTGTAAAATTCTGTCTTTATAACTTTTGTATTATCAGAACGCCGTAGCTAATAGTCATACTCAAACATTTGTCCTGATTCAAAGGTGTGATCATAGCAGCATTATTGTAGAAGTTTCATTTTGCAAACAAGCAGGACTGAAATGGTTCCTTTAATTTGGGAGATGATAATTTCTGAAGAGTATCGGAACATGGTTTGTTTCTAATTCCCAAATGAAGGACTTCATGTCATTCTGTGTCTTGCTAACAGTTTTAAAAATATAAATCAAAAGTAACCAACTTATCTGCTTTGAAAAACGTGAAACTCCCATTCCTTAAACACACTTTCTATCTTTTTATAAGCCATAAATAACTTACATTAAGATATTATTTAATGGTCATTATCAAAAAGATGAAATATATTAAGTGTTGTGGAAGATGTGGAGAGAGAAAAGGCAACCCTTGTACACTGTTGGTGGGAATGTAAATCAGTACAGTCATGGAAAAATGTATGGTAGTTCCTTAAAATCTGAAATAGAACTACCGTATGGTCCAACAATCCAAATTCTGGGCATATATCCAAAGGAAATGAAATCAGTATCTTGAAGAGATATCAGTATCTTGAAGAGATATCTGCACTGTCATATTCATTGCAGCATTATTCACAATAGCCAAGGTATAGAATTAACCTCAGTGTCCACCAATGGATAAACTGATAAAGAAAAGGTGTTTATATATACACAGTGGAATACTATTCAGCATTTAAAAAATAGAAAATGCTGTTATTTTTGACAACATGGATAAACCTGTGGAATATTATATTGAGTGAAATAAGCCACGCACGGAAAGGCAAAGACTGCATGATCTCACTTATGTGTTAAATCTAACAAAGTTAAATTCATGAAAGCAGAGAGTATAATGTTAGTTATCAGAGATTATGGGGACAGGGGTAGGGAATGTGGAGATGTTGGGCTAGCTGTGTAGGCCTAGGCTAATGTGTGTATTTGTTTGAGTCTTAGTTTTACCAAAAAGTTTTAAAATGTAAAAAAATGCTTATAAGCCAGGAGAGGTGGCTCACGCCTATAATCCCGGCATTTTGGGAGGCCAAGACGGACAGATCACGAGGTCAGGAGATTGAGACCATCCTGGCTAACACGGTGAAACCCTGTCTCTACTAAAATACAAAAAATTAGCCGGGCATGGTGACGGGCTCCTTGGTCCCAGCTGCTCCGGAGGTAGGCTGAGGCAGGAAAATGACGTGAACCCGGGAGGCGGAGCTTGCAGTGAGCGGAGATCTCGCCACTGCACTCCAGCCTGGGTGAGAGAGCAAGACTTCATCTCAAAAAAAAAAAAAAAAAAAAAAAAAGAAAGAAAGAAAGAAAGAAAGAAAAAAGCTTATAGAATTAGGTTGTAAAGAAAGAAATACTGTTATACAGTTGTACAACGTGTTCATGTTTTAAGCTAAGTGCTAGTATAAAAGAATCAAAAAGTTAGCTCTTCCTGTTGAATTGATCCCTTTACCATTATGTAATGGCCTTCTTTGTCTCTTTTGATCTTTGATGGTTTAAAGTCTGTTTTATCAGAGACTAGGATTGCAACCCCTGCTTTTTTTGTTCTCCATTTGCTTGGTAGATCTTCCTCCATCCCTTTATTTTGAGCCTATGTATGTCTCTGCATGTGAGATGGGTCTCCTGAATACAGCAGACTGATGGGTCTTGACTCTTTATCCAGTTTGCCAGTCTGTGTCTTTTCATTGGAGCATTTAGTCCATTGACATTTAAGGTTAATATTGTTATGTGTGAACTTGATCCTGTCATTATGATATTAACTGGTTATTTTGCTCGTTAGTTGATGCAGTTTCTTCCTAGCCTCGATGGTCTTTACATTTTGGCATGTTTTTGCAATGGCTGGTACCGCTTGTTCCTTTCCATGTTTAGGGCTTCCTTCAGGGTCTCTTGTAAGGCAGGCCTGGTGGTGACAGAATCTCTAAGCATTTGCTTATCTGTAAAGGATTTTATTTCTCCTTCACTGATGAAGCTTAGTTTGGCTGGATATGAAATTCTGGGTTGAAAATTCTTTTCTTTAAGAACGTTGAATATTGGCCCCCACTCTCTTCTGGCTTGTAGAGTTTCTGCCGAGAGGTCTGCTGTTATTCTGATGGGCTTCCCTTTGTGGGTAACCCGACCTTTCTCTCTGGCTGCTCTTAAGATTTTTTCCTTCATTTCAACTTTGGTGAATCTGGCAATTATGTGTCTTGGAGTTGCTCTTCTGGAGGAGTATCTTTGTGGCGTTCTCTGTATTTCCTGAATTTGAATGTTGGCCTGCCCTACTAGGTTGGGGAAGTTCTCCTGGATGATATCCTGAAGAGTGTTTTCCAACTTGGTTCCATTTTCCCCCTCACTTTCAGGCACCCCAATCAGACGTAGATTTGGTCTTTTTACATAATCCCATACTTCTTGCAGGCTTTGTTCATTTCTTTTTCTTCTTTTTTCTTTTGGAGCACCCAGATTCATAAAGCAAGTCCTTAGAGACCTACAAAGAGACTTAGACTCCCATACAATAATAATGGGAGACTTCAACACTCCACTGTCAACATTAGACAGATCAACGAGACAGAAAGTTAACAAGGATATCCAGGAATTGAACTCATCTCTGCACCAAGCGGACCTAATAGACATCTATAGAACTCTCCACCCCAAATCAACAGAATATACATTCTTCTCAGCACCACATCGCACTTATTCCAAAATTGACCACATAATTGGAAGTAAAGCACTCCTCAGCAAATGTACAAGAACAGAAATTATAACAAACTGTCTCTCAGACCACAGTGCAATCAAACTAGAACTCAGGACTAAGAAACTCAATCCAAACCGCTCAACTACATGGAAACTGAACAACCTGCTCCTGAATGACTACTGGGTACATAACGAAATGAAAGCAGAAATAAAGATGTTCTTTGAAACCAATGAGAACAAAGATACAACATACCAGAATCTCTGGGACACATTTAAAGCAGTGTGTAGAGGGAAATTTATAGCACTAAATGCCCACAAGAGAAAGCAGGAGAGATCTAAAATTGACACTCTAACATCACAATTAAAAGAACTAGAGAAGCAAGAGCAAACACATTCAAAAGCTAGCAGAAGGCAAGAAATAACTAAGATCAGAGCAGAACTGAAGGAGATAGAGACACAAAAAACCCTCCAAAAAATCAATGAATCCAGGAGTTGGTTTTTTGAAAAGATCAACAAAATTGACAGACCGCTAGCTAGACTAATAAAGAAGAAAAGAGAGAGGAATCAAATAGACGCAATAAAAAATGATAAAGGGGATATCACCACCGACCCCACAAAAATACAAACTACCATCAGAGAATACTATAAACACCTCTACGCAAATCAACTAGAAAATCTAGAAGAAATGGATAATTTCCTGGACACTTACACTCTCCCAAGACTAAACCAGGAAGAAGTTGAATCCCTGAATAGACCAATAGCAGGCTCTGAAATTGAGGCAACAATTAATAGCCTACCCACCAAAAAAAGTCCAGGACCAGATGGATTCACAGCTGAATTCTACCAGAAGTACAAGGTGGAGCTGGTACCATTCCTTCTGAAACTATTTCAATCAATAGAAAAAGAGGGAATCCTCCCTAACTCTTTTTATGAGGCCAACATCATCCTGATACCAAAGCCTGGCAGAGACACAACAAAAAGAGAGAATTTTAGACCAATATCCCTGATGAACATCGATGCAAAAATCCTCAATAAAATACTGGCAAACCGGATTCAGCAGCACATCAAAAAGCTTATCCACCATGATCAAGTGGGCTTCATCCCTGGGATGCAAGGCTGGTTCAACATTCGCAAATCAATAAACGTAATCCAGCATATAAACAGAACCAAAGACAAGAACCACATGATTATCTCAATAGATGCAGAAAAGGCTTTTGACAAAATTCAACAGCCCTTCATGCTAAAAACGCTCAATAAATTTGGTATTGATGGAACGTACCTCAAAATAATAAGAGCTATTTACGACAAACCCACAGCTAATATCATACTGAATGGGCAAAAACTGGAAAAATTCCCTTTGAAAACTGGCACAAGACAGGGATGCCCTCTCTCACCACTCCTATTCAACATAGTGTTGGAAGTTCTGGCTAGGGCAATCAGGCAAGAGAAAGAAATCAAGGGTATCCATTTAGGAAAAGAAGAAGTCAAATTGTCCCTGTTTGCAGATGACATGATTGTATATTTAGAAAACCCCATTGTCTCAGCCCAAAATCTGCTTAAGCTGATAAGCAACTTCAGCAAAGTCTCAGGATACAAAATTAATGTGCAAAAATCACAAGCATTCTTATACACCAGTAACAGACAAGCAGAGAGCCAAATCAGGAATGAACTTCCATTCACAATTGCTTCAAAGAGAATCAAATACCTAGGAATCCAGCTTACAAGGGATGTAAAGGACCTCTGCAAGGAGAACTACAAACCACTGCTCAGTGAAATCAAAGAGGACACAAACAAATGGAAGAACATACCATGCTCATGGATAGGAAGAATCAATATCGTGAAAATGGCCATACTGCCCAAGGTGATTTATAGATTCAATGCCATCCCCATCAAGCTACCAATGACTTTCTTCACAGAACTGGAAAAAACGGCTTTAAAGTTCATATGGAACCAAAAAAGAGCCCGCATTGCCAAGACAATCCTAAGTCAAAAGGACAAAGCTGGAGGCGTCACGCTACCTGACTTCAAACTATACTACAAGGCTACAGTAACCAAAACAGCATGGTACTGGTACCAAAACAGAGATATAGACCAATGGAACAGAACAGAGTCCTCAGAAATAATACCACACATCTACAGCCATCTGATCTTTGACAAACCTGAGAGAAACAAGAAATGGGGAAAGGATTCCCTATTTAATAAATGGTGCTGGGAAAATTGGCTAGCCATAAGTAGAAAGCTGAAACTGGATCCTTTCCTTACCCCTTATACGAAAATTAATTCAAGATGGATTAGAGACTTAAATGTTAGACCTAATACCATAAAAACCCTAGAAGAAAATCTAGGTAGTACCATTCAGGACATAGGCTTGGGCAAGGACTTCATGTCTAAAACACCAAAAGCAACGGCAGCAAAAGCAAAAATTGACACATGGGATCTAATTAAACTAAAGAGCTTTTGCACAGCCAAAGAAACTACCATCAGAGTGAACAGGCAACCTACAGAATGGGAAAAAATTTTTGCAACCTACTCATCTGACAAAGGGCTAATATCCAGAATCTACCAAGAACTCAAACAAATATACAAGAAAAAAGCAAACAACCCCATCAAAAAGTGGGGAAAGGATATGAACAGACATTTCTCAAAAGAAGACATCCATACAGCCAACAGACACATGAAAAAATGCTCATCATCACTGGCCATCAGAGAAATGCAAATCAAAACCACAATGAGATACCATCTCACACCAGTTAGAATGGCAATTATTAAGAAGTCAGGAAACAACAGGTGTTGGAGAGGATGTGGAGAAATAGGAACACTTTTACACTGTTGGTGGGATTGTAAACTAGTTCAACCATTATGGAAAACAGTATGGCGATTCCTCAAGGATCTAGAACTAGATGTACCATATGACCCAGCCATCCCACTACTGGGTATATACCCAAAGGATTATAAATTACTCTACTACAAAGACACATGCACACGTTGTTTATTGCGGCACTATTCACAATAGCAAAGACTTGGAATCAACCCAAATGTCCATCTGTGACAGACTGGATTAAGAAAATGTGGCACATATACACCATGGAATACTATGCAGCCATCAAAAAGGATGAGTTTGCGTCCTTTGTAGGGACATGGATGCAGCTGGAAACCATCATTCTTAGCAAACTATCACAAGAAGAGAAAACCAAACACCGCATGTTCTCACTCATAGGTGGGAACTGAACAATGAGATCACTTGGACTCGGGAAGGGGAACATCACACACTGGGGCCTATCATGGGGAGGGGGGAGGAGGGAGGGATTGCATTGGGGAGTTATACATGATATAAACATCATGCACATGTACCCTAGAACTTAAAGTATAATAAAAAAAAAAAAAAAAAAAAAAAGAATCAAAAAGTTAAAAAAATAAAGAGTTTATAAAGTAAAAAAAGCTTAACGATAAGCTAAGGTTAATTTATTATTGAAGAAACAGAAAATGTTTTCTATAAATTTACTGTAGCCTGAGTGTACAGTGTTTATAAAGTCTGTGGTAGTGTACTGTAATGTCCTAAGCCTTCACTTTCATTCACCTCTCACTTACTGACTCACCCAGAGCAACTTCTAGTCCTGTAAGCTTCATTCATGGTAAGTCCCTTACACAGGTGTACCCTTCTTTTTGGTCTCTTATACTATATTTTACTATACTTTTTTATGTTTAGATACAAAAATACTTAGCATTTTGTTCCAGTTGCCTACAGTATTCAGTGCAGTATCATGTTGCACATATTTGAAGGTTAACAGCAATAGACTATTCCATATAGCCTAGGTGTATAGCAGGCTATTCCGTCTAGGTCTGTGTAAGTACATTCTATGTTGTTCATCCAACAATGAAATTGTCTAAGGAAGCATTTCTTGGAATATTTAAGCAATGCATGACTACAATTTAGTTAGTATTTTTTTTTTTTTTTTTTTGAGAGCGAGACAAGGTCTTGCTATGTTGCCTGGACTGGCCTGAACGAACACTTGGGTTCAAGCAGTCTTCCCTTTTCAGCCTCCCAAGTAGCTGAAACAGCAAGCATGTACCAGTAGGTTGGCCAATACTCTTGGGTTCAAGTAGGCTATCCACAAAAGCAGCCCATGGGGAAGTGATCTCAATACTATTTATCTGAGGAAAGAGTTTTGGCAAATTCACTGTCCATCTATTTACTCAGAACTTTGTTATAATTTTGCCAGTTGATTGTTTTATAAACTGTATAGAATTTTTAATCTGTAAAATTGAGCCCAGAAAAATCCATAAATTGTGTTCCTCTTCTCCAGAATATTACACTTAAAGTAGTGTTTATTTAATCACAACACATTTCTGAATATATTCATGAAGGTGCTAAACCACTATTAATATATGAATAACAGTTATATGATGTTTATTTTTTCAATAGAAAATCCCCAAAATAGTTGCAAGAAAATCTTTTTTATTTGAAAATGCACGGTTCTTTGAATATTTTTATTATAGTTGATTAAAAAACCATTTATCACAGCTTTTATGTTCTAGAGGTTTATATATTACCCTTCTGTTCCTCCTACTTCCTCCTAAACTCCTCTGCCACGGTATTTATAAATACTATTGAACACTTCAATGCAAAGGACTTTGACATTTAAATAAATAATGCATCAATTTACAAGTGGTATTTGAGAATTTTTGTTTCTGACACCAGAGTGTTAACTTTTTGCAGGGTCCAACTTCTGTACTTATTTAGTGAGTCAAATGTTAAATTTACTCTAAACATCTCAAGAAAGACTGTTAAGAACCTCATTAATTCAGTTAGGCTGGGGATTTCTGGCTACTGTGTTGTTTCTTCCTAAGAAACATAATAAAACAGTTAGGATTAATTACAAATCTGCCTGATGGATCAGGATACACAAGCTAGTATGTGATTGTCACAGCAAATACTCTGGGCTTGTCAGTGCTACTCCTTGCCCATGCCCTCATGATACAACTTGACAATTTCAAAACATTGCTGAAGTTATGGTACTATAGCCTACATTTCCTAACAGGGTTTTGTAATACCCAGGTTTCCTGCTTTGTTTCAGGTACTACAATAGTGGTTCATTCTTGTGCTCCATATTATCTGAGATAAATTTCAACACTACAAGACACTTTGGTAAACTGTTTTCATTAGGCTACAGAGAATTGTGCACCAATGCATTGAAACTCAATTCAGAATGTAGACTGCCTACCAAAAAAAACCTTAAAAGTAAAACTCAAGCCAAACCAAACACATGATAACAAGGAATCACAATAAAGTATAAACTCTAGCCGCCAGAAGTTTATTAGACATTTTCACTCAGACCCTCACATTTTAAAGGGTTAATTCATACACATCTAGATCTATGATAAGCAAATATAAGTAACCTCATGACTTTTATTTTCCTAACTTGATGTTTTAGGACCAATAAGCACAAGTTATATTCTTCATAGTTTTTCTACTCATTCAGAGTTATTTTCTGAAAACAAGCAAAGGACAATTTAAAAATTATGCAGGAGTCAATTATAGAGAACCCTTAAAATGTACTTTAATGGAGAACCCCTAAAATTGACTTAGGGGCTCTCTATCATGTTGACAGTTTTGTTTTTCCTTTAACTTTCTTTCAGAAATTCCTTGCCCCAAATCTCAACTTTCCTCAGTCCACCATACCCCTTCCCCTAATGACAAACCAGACTCCTATTATCAGATTCTAGGTGGTTCTGAGATTCCTTGTCCTTCCTATACCCTTAGTTGTGTACCCTAAACTATAACTGCAAATTTGCTATCTTACCTATTGGGAATGATTGAAAGAGCATAAAGATTTAGCTCCACTAAAATTAGTGTTCAAGACACATTAAAAAAGAAAAAAAAAATGAACACACAATCCTAACACTCTAAGACAGCAACTGTTTCTGTTAATGCAGATGGTCTTTCACAGTGCACATTTTCACATCATTGCTCTCAGAGTTTATATATCAGTTTATGTTCTATTATTTTCCCTTACAATTATGTCATGATTATTTGCATACATTCACAGCCATGATGATTAGCATTTTAATGTACTCTTTTTTGATATGCTGACATACCAAAATTTATTAAATCCTTTTATGAAAGGTACACAATTAAATTATTTCCAGTATTTTCCTCTATGGATAATATTTCAATGCACGTTTTACTGCACATTTTTTGTTTTCTACTGTTAAATTATTCTCTTAAGAGAAATACCTAGCAGTGGAGTTAATGGGACAAAAACGTGTATATACTTTTTGGTGTATGTTTCATATTGCCATATTGCTTTTTAAAAGGGTTCTTGCAATTTGTGTTACCACTTGAGTTGAAATATATTAACACCTTACCATTACTGGCTATTATTATTATAAATATGTTTGTGCCTTCATAAACATATCAAAGTGAGTCCAGTTTGACTACACTTTGTGAGAATTCACATTTTCCAGCATGTTCGATTGCTAATTTTCCATTATGATACATATTTCTTCAAATTCTTTTCCATTTTTCTATTGAGATCTTGATATTTTTTCTATAAATTTGAATAGATTATTTATATATTATGGATACAAATCCTGTGTTATAAGAAGTGCAAATACTTTTCACAATTTCTAGTTTAGTCTTATTTTATAAAAAATTTAATTTTTATATTCAAATATGACAATTTTATGCTTTTGAATTTCTATTGCTTCGAAGATAAAACATTTCTGCACAAATAGGATAAATTTTCTAATTGGTTTTGTTTGATTTTCGATAATTTGATGAACTGTTTCTATTCCATGTGTGTTATTGCAACTGCAAGGCAATAACATGGTTATTGGTTACATGGCTGCCTACTAGTAATTCTAAAAGTTCTTACAGTTCACAGCTTTTACAATTGTATGAAGTTGGTTTCAGGTCTGTGTTCTGTTACAACAAACTGTGCTGTGTTGGCTAGGTTATTTAATCTCACTCACCTACTTGTCTATAAATTTTGAACATATAATACTTGATTTGCAAGATCATTGAGAGGACAGAATTATGTAAATAAAATTTCTGACATAAAAGATACTCAGGAAATGGTTGTTTTTATTATGACATGCATCATGCTATTTGAAAACTATTCTATTTATGGACTTTATGTTTTGCATATCTGTATTTCTGTGTCTGTCCTGGAAAAAAATTATTTTGTTTTAAAATTTCCACACTCTCCCCATTGTACTATTATTTAAAAATTTTTATTATACAATAATTTTAGATTTTCAAAAAAAATCGCAAAGATGGTACAGAGAGTTTCCATATAGCACATCTAATTACCTTTATTAGCATCATCTGACATTTGTAGGCTCATTTGTCACAATTAGTGAACCAATATTCATACATTATTATTAACCAAAGTCCATATTTTCTTTAGATGTCTTTAGTCTTTACCTAATGTCCTTTAGTCCTCAATAGCTCTTATTAATTTGTGTAATATATATATATATACACACACATATATAATACAATACCATATATAGTCACTTTATATATACATATAAATGTATATGTGTTTTTATTACAGAAAATATTTATATATGCTATTTTAGTCATTTTTAGTGGCACTAATCACATTCACAATGCTGTATTACCATCACCATTATCTATTTCCAAAATATTTTCATCCCAAACAGAAGCTCTGTAACCATTAAGCAATAAACTTCCCATTCCTTTCTTCATTCAGGTGCTGGTAAACCACTAATCTACTTCCTATCTCTATGAACTTGCCTATTCTAGATATTTCATATACCTGCAATCATAAAATATTTGTCTCTTTATATCTAGCTTCTTTCCTTAGCACATATTTTCAAGATTCATCCATGTTGTCACATGTATCAGAATGCCATTCCTTTTGGTGACTGAATAATATACCATTGCATGTATATACCAGCTTATGTTTCTTCATTGATGTATTGATGTACTCTAGGGTTCTTTACAATGTGTGGCTATTGTGAATAATACTGCAATAAACATTGGTATAAAAATATCTCTTTGAGTCATTAAGATTTTAATGGGTATATACCAACGAATGAAAATGCTGGATCATGTAGTCATTCTATCTTTAGTTTTTTAAAAAATTCCAAACTGTTCTCTACAGCAGCAGCACCATTCTACATTCCCACCAGCAATATATGAGAATTTTAATTTATCTGCTCCCCACAAACACCTGTTTTTTTTCGTTATAATCATGCTAGTGCGTATGAATGCATATATCCTCGTGGATTTAGTTTGCATTTTCGCAGTGACTAACGATGGTGAGTATCTTTTCATGTGCTTAGTGATTATTTGTATATATTATTTAGAAAGAGTTCTATTTCAGTTCTTTTGCCCATTTTTAAGTTCAGTTCCTGCTTTTTGTTGTTGTTGAGCTGTAGTTCTTTGTACATTATGGATATTAAACACTCATATGATACATGGTTTGCAAATATTTTCTCCCATTCTTTCTCTTTCCCTTATTATTATTATTATTATTATTATTATTATTATTATTTTTTGAGGCACATCTCACTCTGTCGCCTAGGCTGGAGTACAGTGGTGCGATCTTGGCTCACCGTAACCTCTGACATCCAGGTTCAAGCAATCCTCCTGCCTTAGCCTCCTGACTAGCTGGGATTACAGGCATGCGCCACCACGCCCGGCTAATTTTTGTATTTTTAGTAGAGATGGGGTTTCACCATATTAGTCAGGCTGGTCTCGAACTCCTGACCTCGTGATCCGCCCACCTTGGCCTCCCAAAGTACTGGGATTACAGGCGTGAGTCACCATGCCTGGCCCATTCTCTCATTCTCTCATTCTTTAAGTCTTTTTACTTTATTGATAAAGTCCTTTGAAGCAAAAATATTTTTAATTTTGCTGGATTCTAATCTATTTATTTTTTATTTCTCATGTTTTTGGTGTCATATCTAAGAATATATTGCCAAATCCAAAATCATGAAAATCTAAGAGTGTTATGATCTTAGTTCTTATATTTAAGATGTTGATGCACTTTCATTTAAGGATTGTATATGTTGTGAGGTAGTAGTCCAACTTAAATCTGTTGCATGTGGATATTCAGTTGTCTCAGAAATATTTATTTAAAAAAATGTATTTCCCCATTGAATGTGCTTGACATGCTTATAAATAATCAGCTGGCCATGAACTTATGGATTTATTTCTGGAATCTCAATTCTATTCCATTGTTCTATATGTACATACTTATGCAAGTACTATCTTTATTACTATAGTTTTATAGTATGTTTTGAAATTGTGAAGTGTTAATCCTCCAACTTTTCTTTTTTAAAAGTTAGTTTTTCAAGTTAGGATCGCTTGCAATTCCATATGAATTTCAGAATTTTCAGCATTTCCAATTCTGTAGAAAAAAGGCTTCTGGAATTTTGATGGACATGCACTGAATCTCTAGAATACTTTGTGTAGCACTGACAACTTAGCAATATCAATCTTATACATGAACACAGGATGTATTTTAGTTTATTTAATTCCTCCATTTCTTTCAGCCAAGTTTTGTAGTTTACAGTGTATAACTCATTTCTCACCATGGTTTTATTTATTCCTTTGTATTTTATTCTTCTAGATGCTATTGAAAGTGGAATTGCTTTCTGAGTTTCCTTTCCAGATGGCTCATTGCTGGTGTCTTTAAAAAAATGATCTTAAAGTGTTTATCCTGCTTGTTGTAACATTCATGAATTCATTTATTAGCCTTCATATCTTTCTTGTGGATTTTGGGGGATTTTCTGTATATAGGACCATAAATAGGACCATATATGTGTGAGATTATATAGTTACGATTCCTCTTTTATAACATGGATGCCGTTCATTTCTTTTTATTGTACTGGCTACAACTTACAGTACAATGTTGAATAGCAATGGTGAAACAAGCGTCCTTGTCTTATTTCTGATCTTAAAGGGAATGTTTTCATTCTTTTACTACTGAGTATGTTCTTAGCAGTGAATTTTTCATAAACGCACTTTATCAATTTGAGGAAGTTCCCTTCTATTCTTATTTTTTTCTGAGTGTTTTTACCATGAAAGGGTGTTTGCTATGTCAAATGTCTTTTCTGCATCAGTTGAGATAATAATTTTTGTGTTTGTTGTTATTATATCAATGTAATTTACTAATACTATATTGATTGATTTCTTATGTTGAACCACCCTCACATTCCTGGAATAAGTATCACTTTGTCATGGTAAATAAGGTTTTTAATGTGAGGTTGGATTGGGTCTGCTGGAATAATGTTGAGGGTTTTGTAATTTTATTTTCTTGTGATGTCTTTAGATTTTGTATCAGAATAATGCTGGTCTTATAGAATGAGTTAAAAAGTGTTCCATCTTATTCAATTTTTTCAATAGCTTAAGATGGACTGATGTTACTTCTTATTTAAGTATTTGGAATAATTCACCAGAAAAGCCACCTGGCCTAGGATCTTATTCATTAGGAAGTATTTCATTACTGATTCAGTCTCATATTTGTTATAGGCTTGTTGAGATTTTTCTATTTGAAATTGAGTCAATTTTCGTAATTAGTGTGTTTCTAGGACTTTGTTCATTTCACATAGATTATGTAATTTGTTGGTATAAAATTGTTCATAGTATTCTAGGATATATTTTCTCTTTCTGTAAGGATGGTAGTAATGTCCCCATTTTTTGTGACTTTAGTTATTTGAATCTTCTTTTTTTCCTTTGTCATTCTGTTTATCTATTTTCATTTATTATACTGTTAAGTACTATTATACTGATTATATTTTAAAATATTAATTATGAAAATTTAAATTGTTTTTCCTTCTGCTAGCTTTGGATTTAGTTTTGTCTTCTTTTTCTAGTTTCTCTAAATATAAATATAAGTTATTGATTTGAGATCTGTAATCTTTAAGTAAGCATTGTAGCTGTAAATTTCTTCCTGAATATTATCTTCACTGCATTCGTAAATTGTAGTATGTTGTGTGTTTGTTGTCATTCATCTCTAAGTAATTTCTAATTTTCCTTATGATCTCTTGTTTGACTCATTGACTCTTTAAGAGTCTGGTTTTATTTAAATGTATTTGTGAATTTTTCAGTTTTCATTCTTTTATTGGTGTCCGACTTCATTTCACTGTAGTCAGAAAAGATACTTTGTATGATTTCAGTATTTTAAAATTCATTGAGACCTGTTTTGTGGCATAATCTGTGATCTATCACAGAGAATATTACATGTGTACTTGAGCCAAATATGTATTCTCTTGTTGTTCAGTGGAGTATTCTGTACGTCCATTTTTACCCTGCTATTTTGCTGATGTAACTCACTATACTATTCATTTTCTTAAGTCTTTATACCCTTTTCCACTTTCAGGATTTAGATTAGAATTATTTTTTTGAGTTCCAAAAGAAAAATATGCTTTCTTTTCTTCCTTTCTTCTTATTGTATCCTCCCATGGCAAAAGGGACAAGAAACTCTCCTGTCTTTTCTTTCTTTTTTTTTTTTTTTTTTTTATTATACTTTAAGTTCTAGGGTACATGTGCATAACATGCAGGTTTGTTACATATGTATACTTGTGCCATGTTGGTGTGCTGCACCCATCAACTCGTCAGCACCCATCAATTCATCATTTATATCATGTATAACCCCCAATGCAATCCCTCCCTCCTCCCCCCTCCCCATGATAGGCCCCAGTGTGTGATGTTCCCTTTCCCGAGTCCAAGTGATCTCATTGTTCAGTTCCCACCTATGAGTGAGAACATGCGGTGTTTGGTTTTCTGTTCTTGTGATAGTTTGCTAAGAATGATGGTTTCCAGCTGCAGCCATGTCCCTACAAAGGACGCAAACTCATCCTTTTTTATGGCTGCATAGTATTCCATGGTGTATATGTGCCACATTTTCTTAATCCAGTCTGTCACAGATGGACATTTGGGTTGATTCCAAGTCTTTGCTATTGTGAATAGTGCCGCAATAAACATACGTGTGCATGTGTCTTTGTAGTAGAATAATTTATAATCCTTTGGGTATATACCCAGTAGTGGGATGGCTGGGTCATATGGTACATTAGTTCTAGATCCTTGAGGAATTGCCATCCTGTCTTTTCTTATAAGGTCACTGATCCCATTCATGAAGGCTCTACCCTCATGACCTAATCACCTCCCAAAGGCCTCCTAATACTTTTTAATACCATGAATTTAAGGGTTATTATTTTTAGCATATGAATTTGGGGAAAGCATAAACATTTAATTCATATTGAGTAAATTCAAACCATTCAGGTCTATTACCTGGACAGCTACACAGGGGTAAGGATAGTAGTCAGTCAAAAGATGTTTTCTTTTTAAGAATATACCCCATAATCTAGCACTTAAAATATAAACAGTATTTAACTAGTTGAGGAGGAGTGGAGGATTCCCCGGAGAGGTAATGTCATGAACCAAGGCCCTGAGATGGGAGAATGGACAGATTTGTTTTATGAAAAGACTCTAGTTACAGTGAATACACCAAATTAAAAGTTCCAGATTGTATATACAGAAGACCAGTTTAGGTTTGGTCCCTTTGTTGTGTGAAAATATAAAACCAAGAACCAAGTTTTTCTTCATTATACTTCTCTTATTTTGCAACTTTACATTTGTTTGGTTGACTATTTAATTAATGTCTGCCTTTTCTGCTAAATCATAAGGTTCATGTAGGGAAGGCCTGTGCCTATTTTTGCTTCCTACTATGTCTTCAGTATCTATAATGGTTTCTATCACATAAGATCTGGTAAAACAATATATGCCAAATGATTTAAATGAATGAATGAGAATAAACAGAGAAAAATATATTTTAAGCACTAAGTACCTAGGTGATATTAATTTGAGATTGGATACTCTTGTCTCTGAAAGATCTCTCTTAAGTATTGAAAATAAAGGATAATTCCTCTTCCATTCAATCTGCTCCTCAGTAGTTATTGTCTTGATAAATTAATTCCTCTTCTTATTAATATGTTCTTCTCTCTAAATGAATAATGCTTCCCCGATATCATTTTTTAGCTCGTATTTCCCTCACTTCTTCCACATCCCTCTGTTGTATCAACTCAATCTATTTCCGTACAATATTTTCAAATAGTAGTGACCATTTACATTTTTAAAATTTAATAAACAATTTTGCGTGAGAAAATTTTTTAAAGTCAAATGATGCTAAATATTTATAATAAAAATCACCATTTCCTTTAACTTGCTTCTCCTTACCTCATTCCATTCCCCAAATACTACCACTTTCAGTTATTTTAGCTGTTTCTTTAGGTATGTATCTCTGTATTATTATTATTCTTTTTTTTTCAAGATGGAATCTTGCTCTGTCATCCAGGTTGGAATGCAGTGGCGCAATCTCAGCTCCCTGCAGCCTCCGCCTCCCGGGTTCAAGCAATTCTCCTGCCTCAGCCTCCCGAGTAGCTGGGACTACAGGCGCATGCCATCACGCCCGGCTAATTTTTATGTTTTTTGTAGAGACAGGGTTTCACCATGTTGGCCAGGCTGGTCTCGATCTCCTGACCTCGTGATTCTCCCACCTCGGCCTCCCAAAGTGCTGAGATTACAGGCATGAGCCACTGCGCCCTTCCTATCTCTGTATTTCTAATTAATGGGTATATACTTTTCTCTCTTTAGTCTTCAATTCTGGAAAGTATCCATCAACTTTTAATATTTTATTAACAGTTTCCTTACTCTGTCCAATGACTGTAATTATTCCTTAATTTCAGTTAAATACTTATGTTTTCATTCTTATGACTGTGCAAGCATTGTTAACTTCTGAGCCAAATAGTGTACTAAGTAGTATTTCTTTCCTTAGACAACATTTTTGTTATAATTTCTGAATTTTTCAGAGTTTTTATCAGAAAGTCTTTCATGTAATAAGATAGCTCTGTAAGATGCCATTCAACATATTTTTTCATACAGTTTGACATGCAAAAAAAACACGTCATTTCTATTTTTCTTTATGGATACATTCCTCCTAGAGACACCAGTCTTACTGCTGTGTTTGTTATCGGGTGCCCCCTAGTACTGCTGCGCACTTGACATCGTAGGACTTCCTTTCACCCTCATCTTGGGAACTATTTATCTTCTGTGCTAGATTCCCCGTTAACATAATATCAGGTCTTATTCTTTATGTGTTATTTTCTTCTACTTGTTGACACACATAATCCAATAGCTTCCTGATAAGGAATACGTGGAGAGTAAATATTTTTTGAATAATTGTATATTTAAAAAGGTCTATTCTACAATCACCCTTTTTTTTTTTTCTTTTTTTTTTTTTTTTTAGGTGTTCTTGAGTTTTTATTATTTTCTACAGTTTGAACTAAATCCTGATTTTTTTGTGGGATGTAAGTACCAAAACTAATGCTTTCAGATGTTCCTTCCACTTTTCTGTCTTGCACTCAATGAAATTGCTACTACCTGTTAACTGAGGCCAAGCAAGCTTGAGCTTATTCCTTATAACATAGGTGGCAAAAATGTGTCAGATTGCCACCACCTTCCTCCTCTATAACTAAAGAGACATAACCTATTTGCATGCCACCTCCTGATACAGAAAACAGCTGTTTATAACTGAACTGATCTAGTTTCAGAACTAGGAAACTAACTGAAAAGATATGGGACAGTATATTTAAATGTGCTGTTTCCTGTCTAACACGTCTATCTCTGCTAGTAACCACACTACAATAATCTTTGATTGGTAGTGTGGCTGAATCTAGAATTCCTTGTTAAAATTATTTTTATCCAGACATATGAAGGCATTGCCCCATTGTTTCCTACATATAATGTTGCTCTTGGGAAGTCTGCTAAAATCTTTATTCCCAACTCCTTTCAAATGACCTACACCTTCTTTCTAGCTTTTAGAGTCTTTTCCAAAAATGTAAGGATTTCAGTACCTAAGGAATTCGGTACCCTAAGGGGTACTGAATTTCACAATAATGTGATTTTGTTCCTGCCTGAAAGGCACTCAGAGGGCTATTTCTATCTGGATATTAATATCTTCCACTTCTGATAAATGTTCTTGATTATTTCTTTAATAATTGTCTCCCTACATGATTTTATTTTTCTGGGATGCCAATTATTCATAAGCTGGTCCTCAAATAAATAATTTTATTATCTGTTTACTTCACTTGCTCTAACCATAATTTATACTATCTTTAGAATATTTCATCATTTTAATATTCAGATTACTCTGTTGGATATTTTATTTCAACTATCATAGCATTAATTTCCAAATACCCATGCTTGTTCTTACATGATTCCTTTTGAAACTCTCCTGGTCTTGTCTTATGGGTGCAGTATTTGTAATGCCACTAAACATATTAATGCTACTAAACATATTGTTTCAAGAAATTTTTTTCTCCTCCTTAAATTGTCTATATTTCCTCTGGACTTTTTTTTTCTCTTCCTTTTTTTGGTTTCTTTCTTTCATGTTGGATTCTTTCTGGAAATGTCTAGTGATGTTTTGTTGTTAATTCATGTCTAAAAGTGAATTCTGTTAAGCTTTTGTGTTTTATTGCATCATGGGGTTTGCTATGACCATCATCTGGTCAGCTGACTTTTTTGCACTTTGGGACCTGTAAGTGGCAATGCCTGTATATTATCTTGGCAGTAGGTGTGTAGCTTCAGAGAACAATCTTCCAGTATCTGGCTGTGGTTATTAACTTGGCTTGTAGCATTTTGCAACTGGATGTGGTAGGAACTGAGAGTTCCATCTTTCCATATGAAGACTTGTACTTCATTCCCTGTTTTCCATATGGTATCTCACACATTGCAGAGAATAAATTTTATCTGTCATGGGGTTGAGGATAGAAAGGTTTCATTATTGGCAGTGAGAGATAAGAGAGGACATCTGGATATGGGGAAAATCTAAATTATCCTTTTTTCTGACATTCAAATAGTGTTTTTATATTTTGTCCTCACGGAATCACTCACACATTCTGAAGTATTTGGGATTCTAATGCCTGAGTCTTCCTGAAGTTCTGTGGAAAATCACTTCATATTCATTTCCCCCCATTTCTCACCCAATTATGAAACTTAGCTTTATCTACTCTCCTCATTGCTACCTTTAATACTTTCTCAATTTTATTTTTAATGTGGTTCATGCTTAGTACTTCTAGATTTATTGAATATTGTGTTTCTGGTCATTGTTGTTGCTGTTATTGTCCTTTTAGTTTGGGGATGGTTTCTAGAAAAGAGGCAAAAAATTCTTTATTATACAAGAAGTTTCAAATTCTCATTTAAAGGAGTTACTTGATAATTAATTACATTTACATTAAACACTGACAAGGAATTTTGTCTATAGCTGCTTGTTATAGTATACAAAGTAGAGTCTATTTATGTGATTTAACAGCTGTATGCGTCTCTTAGTCATTTGTATGTTAACATATTGACTTTTTAGACATATTAACTTTTAAAAAGTCATTTTGCCATAATAAACTTGGTGATACTAGGAAAAAATTCCCATAGTTTTTTACTTGGAAATGATTCCTAATTAAATTAGTTTATTGACTAAACATTAATTTGACTATTTATATGAATTTTCCAAACACAGAGAATAGTCCCGGGCACATCGTAGACATTAATTAAATATTTACTTAAAACCTCATATATGCCAGCAAATTAGATCAGTGCTGTGAGACTATCAATATAGGATGATCTGTTTGAATCTTAGCAGTGCTGGTTGGAAAGGAGGGAATAGCGAGAGGAAACTGGATAAGTAGACAGGTGCCAGTTATTGAAGTATCCTCTAAGCCATGCTCAAGCTTGGATTTCATTTAAATGCTATGGGATATTATTAAGCAGCCTATTAATTTGATCATATTTGGATATTAGAAATATCACTCTACTTACCACACCATGGGTAGGTTTAAATGGGACAAGACTGGAAAGCCACCCTTGGATTTGGCATCTGGAAGGTCATTGGTTACTTTAACAAGTAAGGAGTTGAGGGGCGGAGCAAGATGGCCGAATAGGAACAGCTCCAGTCTCCAACTCCCAGCGCGAGTAACACAGAAGACCGGTGATTTCTGCATTTTCAACTGAGGTACTGGGGTCATCTCTCTAGGGAGTGCCGGACAATCGGTGCTGGTCAGCTGCTGCAGCCTGACCAGCGTGAGCTGAAGCAGGGCGAGGCATCGCCTCACCTGGAAGCGCAAGGGGGAAGGAAATCCGTTTTCCTAGCCAGGGGAACTGAGACACAAAACCAAAACACTGAAAATCGGTAACTCCCACCCCAATACTGCGCTTTAAGGAAACAGGCACACCAGGAGAATATATCCCACACCTGGCCGGGAGGGTCCCACGCCCACGGAGCCTCCCTCACTGCTAACACAGCCCTCTGCGGCGATCTATCCGCAAGGCAGCAGCGAGGCTGGGGGAGGGGCGCCCGCCATTGCTGAGGCTTAAGTAGGTAAACAAAGCCGCTGGAAGCTCGAACTGGGTGGAGCTCACAGCAGCTCAAGGAAACCTGCCTGTCTCTGTAGACTCCACCTCTGGGGACAGCCCACAGCTGAGGTCCAATAGGGAAAGCAGCGGGGCGTGCAGAGGCGAACGACTCTGTCTGACAGCTTTGGGGAGCGTGGATCTCCCAACGCGGAGGTTGAGATCCGAGAACGGACAGACTGCCTGCTCAGGTGGGTCCCTGACCCCTGAGTAGCCTAGCTGGGAGACATCCCCCACTAGGGGCAGTCTGACACCCCACACCTCACAGGGTGGAGTCATCCCTGAGAGGAAACTTCCAAAGGAAGAATCAGACAGGTACACTCGCTGCTCAGCAATATTCTATCTTTGGCAACCTCTGCTGCTGATACCCAGGCAAACAGGGTCTGGAGTGGACCTCAAGCAATCTCCAACAGACCAACAGACAGTCCTTCTGACTGTCAGACGGAAAACTATCAAACAGGAGGACACCTATACCAAAACCCCATCAGTACGTCACCATCATCAAAGACCAGAGACAGATAAAACCACAAAGATGGGGAAAAAGCAGGGCAGAAAAGCTGGAAATTCAAAAAATAAGAGCGCATCTCCCCCTGCAAAGGAGCGCAGCCCATCGCCAGCAACGGATCAAAGCTGGTCAGAGAATGACTTTGACGAGATGAGAGAAGAAGGCTTCAGTCCATCAAACTTCTCAGAGCTAAAGGAGGAATTACGTACCCAGCGCAAAGAAACTAAAAATCTTGAAAAAAAAGTGGAAGAATTGACAGCTAGACTAATTAATGCAGAGAAGATCATAAACGAAATGACAGAGATGAAAACCATGACACGAGAAATACGTGACAAATGCACAAGCTTCAGTAACCGACTCGATCAACTGGAAGAAAGAGTATCAGCGATTGAGGATCAAATGAATGAAATGAAGCGAGAAGAGAAACCAAAAGAAAAAAGAAAAAAGAAATGAACAAAGCCTGCAAGAAGTATGGGATTATGTAAAAAGACCAAATCTACGTCTGATTGGGGTGCCTGAAAGTGAGGGAAAATGGAACCAAGTTGGAAAACACTCTTCAGGATATCATCCAGGAGAACTTCCCCAACCTAGTAGGGCAGGCCAACATTCAAATTCAGGAAATACAGAGAACACCACAAAGATACTCCTCCAAAGAGCAACTCCAAGACACATAATTGCCAGATTCACCAAAGTTGAAATGAAGGAAAAAATCTTAAGGGCAGCCAGAGAAAGGTCGGGTTACCCACAAAGGGAAGCCCATCAGACTAACAGCAGATCTCTCGGCAGAACTCTACAAGCCAGAAGAGAGTGGGGGCCAATATTCAACGTTCTTAAAGAAAAGAATTTTCAACCCAGAATTTCATATCCAGCCAAACTAAGTTTCATCAGTGAAGGAGAAATAAAATCCTTTACAGATAAGCAAATGCTTAGAGATTTTGTCACCACCAGGCCTGCCTTACAAGAGACCCTGAAGGAAGCCCTAAACATGGAAAGGAACAACCGGTACCAGCCATTGCAAAAACATGCCAAAATGTGAAGACCATCGAGGCTAGGAAGAAACTGCATCAACTAATGAGCAAAATAACCAGTTAATATCATAATGACAGGATCAAGTTCACACATAACAATATTAACCTTAAATGTAAATGGACTAAATGCTCCAATTAAAAGACACAGACTGGCAAACTGGATAAAGAGTCAAGACCCATCAGTCTGCTGTATTCAGGAGACCCATCTCACATGCAGAGACATACATAGGCTCAAAATAAAGGATGGAGAAAGATCTACCAAGCAAATGGAGAACAAAAAAAAGCAGGGGTTGCAATCCTAGTCTCTGATAAAACAGACTTTAAACCATCAAAGATCAAAAGAGACAAAGAAGGCCATTACATAATGGTAAAGGGATCAATTCAACAGGAAGCTAACTCTCCTAAATAATATGCACCCAATACAGGAGCACCCAGATTCATAAAGCAAGTCCTTAGAGACCTACAAAGAGACTTAGACTCCCATACAATAATAATGGGAGATTTCAACACTCCACTGTCAACATTAGACAGATCAACAAGACAGAAAGTTAACAAGGATATCCAGGAATTGAACTCATCTCTGCACCAAGCGGACCTAATAGACATCTATAGAACTCTCCACCCCAAATCAACAGAATATACATTCTTCTCAGCACCACATCGCACTTATTCCAAAATTGACCACATAATTGGAAGTAAAGCACTCCTCAGCAAATGTACAAGAACAGAAATTATAACAAACTGTCTCTCAGACCACAGTGCAATCAAACTAGAACTCAGGACTAAGAAACTCAATCAAAACCGCTCAACTACATGGAAACTGAATAACCTGCTCCTGAATGACTACTGGGTACATAACGAAATGAAAGCAGAAATAAAGATGTTCTTTGAAACCAATGAGAACAAAGATACAACATACCAGAATCTCTGGGACACATTTAAAGCAGTGTGTAGAGGGAAATTTATAGCACTAAATGCCCACAAGAGAAAGCAGGAAGATCTAAAATTGACACTTTAACATCACAATTAAAAGAACTAGAGAGGCAAGAGCAAACACATTCAAAAGCTAGCAGAAGGCAAGAAATAACTAAGATCAGAGCAGAACTGAAGGAGATAGAGTCACAAAAAACCCTCCAAAAAATCAATGAATCCAGGAGTTGGTTTTTTGAAAAGATCAACAAAATTGACAGACCGCTAGCAAGACTAATAAAGAAGAAAAGAGAGAGGAATCAAATAGACAATAAAAATGATAAAGGGGATATCACCACCGACCCCACAGAAATACAAACAACCATCAGAGAATACTATAAATGCCTCTACGCAAATCGACTAGAAAATCTAGAAGAAATGGATAATTTCCTGGACATTACACTCTCCCAAGACTGAACCAGGAAGAAGTTGAATCCCTGAATAGACCAATAACAGGCTCTGAAATTGAGGCAACAATTAATAGCCTACCCACGAAAAAAGTCCAGGACCAGATGGATTCACAGCTGAATTCTACCAGAGGTACAAGGAGGAGCTGGTACCATTCCTTCTGAAACTATTCCAATCAATAGAAAAAGAGGGAATCCTCCCTAACTCATTTTATGAGGCCAACATCATCCTGATACCAAAGCCTGGCAGAGACACAACAAAAAAAGAATTTTAGACCAATATCCCTGATGAACATCGATGCAAAAATCCTCAATAAAATACTGGCAAACGGATTCAGCAGCACATCCAAAAGCTTATCCACCATGATCAAGTGGGCTTCATCCCTGGGATGCAAGGCTGGTATCATTCGCAAATCAATAAATGTAATCCAGCATATAAACAGAACCAAAGACAAGAACCACATGATTATCTCAATAGATGCAGAAAAGGCTTTTGACAAAATTCAACAGCCCTTTATGCTAAAAACGCTCAATAAATTCGGTATTGATGGAACGTACCTCAAAATAATAAGAGCTATTTACGACAAACCCACAGCTAATATCATACTGAATGGGCAAAAACTGGAAAAATTCCCTTTGAAAACTGGCACAAGACAGGGATGCCCTCTCTCACCACTCCTATTCAACATAGTGTTGGAAGTTCTGGCTAGGGCAATCAGGCAAGAAAAAGAAATCAAGGGTATCCAGTTAGGAAAAGAAGAAGTCAAATTGTCCTGTTTGCAGATGACATGATTGTATATTTAGAAAACCCCATCGTCTCAGCCCAAAATCTCCTTAAGCTGATAAGCAACTTCAGCAATCTCAGGATACAAAATTAATGTGCAAAAATCACAAGCATTCTTATACACCAGTAACAGACAAGCAGAGAGCCAAGTCAGGAATGAACTTCCATTCACAATTGCTTCAAAGAGAATAAAATACCTAGGAATCCAGCTTACAAGGGATGTAAAGGACCTCTTCAAGGAGAACTACAAACCACTGCTCAGTGAAATCAAAGAGGAACAAAACAAATGGAAGAACATACCATGCTCATGGATAGGAAGAATCAATATCGTGAAAATGGCCATACTGCCCAAGGTGATTTATAGATTCAATGCCATCCCCATCAAGCTACCAATGAGTTTCTTCACAGAATTGGAAAAAACTGCTTTAAAGTTCATATGGAACCAAAAAAGAGCCCGCATTGCCAAGACAATCCTAGGTCAAAAGGACAAAGCTGGAGGCGTCACGCTACCTGACTTCAAACTATACTACAAGGCTACAGTAACCAAAACAGCATGGTACTGGTACCACAACAGAGAAATAGACCAGTGGAACAGAACAGAGTCCTCAGAAATAATACCACACATCTACAGCCATCTGATCTTTGACAAACCTGACAAAAACAAGAAATGGGGAAAGGATTCCCTATTTAATAAATGGTGCTGGGAAAATTGGCTAGCCACAAGTAGAAAGCCGAAACTGGATCCTTTCCTTACCCCTTATACGAAAATTAATTCAAGATGGATTAGAGACTTAAATGTTAGACCTAATACCATAAAAACCCTAGAAGAAAATCTAGGTAGTACCATTCAGGACATAGGCATGGGCAAGGACTTCATGTCTAAAACACCAAAAGCAATGGCAGCAAAAGCCAAAATTGACAAATGGGATCTCATTAAACTAAAGAGCTTTTGCACAGCAAAAGAAACTACCATCAGAGTGAACAGGCAACCTACAGAATGGGAGAAAAGTTTTGCAACCTACTCATCTGACAAAGGGCTAATATCCAGAATCTACAAAGAACTCAAACAAATATACAAGAAAAAAACAAACAACCCCATCAAAAAGTGGGGAAAGGATATGAACAGACATTTCTCAAAAGAAGACATTCATACAGCCAACAGACACATGAAAAAATGCTCGTCATCACTCGCCATCAGAGAAATGCAAATCAAAACCACAATGAGATACCATCTCACACCAGTTAGAATGGCAATCATTAAGAAGTCAGGAAACAATAGATGTTGGAGAGGATGTGGAGAAATAGGAACACTTTTACACTGTTGGTGGGATTGTAAACTAGTTCAACCATTATGGAAAACAGTATGGCGATTCCTCAAGGATCTAGAACTAGATGTACCATATGACCCAGCCATCCCACTACTGGGTATATACCCAAAGGATTATAATTACTCTACTACAAAGACACATGCACACGTATGTTTATTGCGGCACTATTCACAATAGCAAAGACTTGGAATCAACCCAAATGTCCATCTGTGACAGACTGGATTAAGAAAATGTGGCACATATACACCATGGAATACTATGCAGCCATCAAAAAGGATGAGTTTGCGTCCTTTGTAGGGACATGGATGCAGCTGGAAACCATCATTCTTAGCAAACTATCACAAGAACAGAAAACCAAACACCGCATGTTCTCACTCATAGGTGGGAACTGAACAATGAGATCACTTGGACTCGGGAAGGGGAACATCACACACTGGGGCCTATCATGGGGAGGGGGGAGGAGGAGGGATTGCATTGGGGAGTTATACATGATATAAACGTTATGCACATGTACCCTAGAACTTAAAGTATAATAAAAAAAAAAAAAAAAAAAAAAAAAAAAAAACAAGTAAGGAGTTGAGGGGGGAGCAAGATGGCGAATAGGAACAGCTCCAGTCTCCAACTCCCAGCGCGAGTAACACAGAAGACCGGTGATTTCTGCATTTTCAACTGAGGTACTGGGGTCATCTCTCTAGGGAGTGCCGGACAATCGGTGCTGGTCAGCTGCTGCAGCCTGACCAGCGTGAGCTGAAGCAGGGCGAGGCATCGCCTCACCTGGAAGCGCAAGGGGGAAGGAAATCCGTTTTCCTAGCCAGGGGAACTGAGACACAAACACCTGGAAAATCGCGTAACTCCCACCCCAATACTGCGCTTTAAGGAAACAGGCACACCAGGAGAATATATCCCACACCTGGCCGAGGGTCCCACGCCCACGGAGCCTCCCTCACTGCTAACACAGCCCTCTGCGGCGATCTATCCGCAAGGCAGCAGCGAGGCTGGGGGAGGGGCGCCCGCCATTGCTGAGGCTTAAGTAGGTAAACAAAGCCGCTGGGAAGCTCGAACTGGGTGGAGCTCACAGCAGCTCAAGGAAACCTGCTGTCTCTGTAGACTCACCTCTGGGGACAGCCCACAGCTGAGGTCCAATAGGGAAAGCAGCGGGGGCGGTGCAGAGGCGAACGACTCTGTCTGACAGCTTTGGGGAGAGCCGTGGATCTCCCAACGCGGAGGTTGAGATCGAGAACGGACAGACTGCCTGCTCAGGTGGGTCCCTGACCCCTGAGTAGCCTAGCTGGGAGACACCCACTAGGGGCAGTCTGACACCCCACACCTCACAGGGTGGAGTCATCCTGAGAGGAAACTTCCAAAGGAAGAATCAGACAGGTACACTCGCTGCTCAGCAATATTCTATCTTGGCAACCTCTGCTGCTGATACCCAGGCAAACAGGGTCTGGAGTGGACCTCAAGCAATCTCCAACAGACCAACAGACAGTCCTTCTGACTGTCAGACGGAAAACTATCAAACAGGAAGGACACCTATACCAAAACCCCATCAGTACGTCACCATCATCAAAGACCAGAGACAGATAAAACCACAAGATGGGGAAAAAGCAGGGCAGAAAAGCTGGAAATTCAAAAAATAAGAGCGCATCTCCCCCTGCAAAGGAGCGCAGCCATCGCCAGCAACGGATCAAAGCTGGTCAGAGAATGACTTTGACGAGATGAGAGAAGAAGGCTTCAGTCCATCAAACTTCTCAGAGCTAAAGGAGAATTACGTACCCAGCGCAAAGAAACTAAAAATCTTGAAAAAAAAGTGGAAGAATTGACAGCTAGACTAATTAATGCAGAGAAGATCATAAACGAAATGACAGAGATGAAAACCATGACACGAGAAATACGTGACAAATGCACAAGCTTCAGTAACCGACTCGATCAAGGAAGAAAGAGTATCAGCGATTGAGGATCAAATGAATGAAATGAAGCGAGAAGAGAAACCAAAAGAAAAAAGAAGAAAAAGAAATGAACAAAGCCTGCAAGAAGTATGGGATTATGTAAAAAGACCAAATCTACGTCTGATTGGGGTGCCTGAAAGTGAGGGGGAAAATGGAACCAAGTTGGAAAACACTCTTCAGGATATCATCCAGGAGAACTTCCCCAACCTAGTAGGGCAGGCCAACATTCAAATTCAGGAAATACAGAGAACACCACAAAGATACTCCTCCAGAAGAGCAACTCCAAGACACATAATTGCCAGATTCACCAAAGTTGAAATGAAGGAAAAAATCTTAAGGGCAGCCAGAGAGAAAGGTCGGGTTACCCACAAAGGGAAGCCCATCAGACTAACAGCAGATCTCTCGGCAGAAACTCTACAAGCCAGAAGAGAGTGGGGGCCAATATTCAACGTTCTTAAAGAAAAGAATTTTCAACCCAGAATTTCATATCCAGCCAAACTAAGTTTCATCAGTGAAGGAGAAATAAAATCCTTTACAGATAAGCAAATGCTTAGAGATTTTGTCACCACCAGGCCTGCCTTACAAGAGACCCTGAAGGAAGCCCTAAACATGGAAAGGAACAACCGGTACCAGCCATTGCAAAAACATGCCAAAATGTAAAGACCATCGAGGCTAGGAAGAAACTGCATCAACTAATGAGCAAAATAACCAGTTAATATCATAATGACAGGATCAAGTTCACACATAACAATATTAACCTTAAATGTAAATGGACTAAATGCTCCAATTAAAAGACACAGACTGGCAAACTGGATAAAGAGTCAAGACCCATCAGTCTGCTGTATTCAGGAGACCCATCTCACATGCAGAGACATACATAGGCTCAAAATAAAGGGATGGAGAAAGATCTACCAAGCAAATGGAGAACAAAAAAAAGCAGGGGTTGCAATCCTAGTCTCTGATAAAACAGACTTTAAACCATCAAAGATCAAAAGAGACAAAGAAGGCCATTACATAATGGTAAAGGGATCAATTCAACAGGAAGAGCTAACTCTCCTAAAATATATGCACCCAATACAGGAGCACCCAGATTCATAAAGCAAGTCCTTAGAGACCTACAAAGAGACTTAGACTCCCATACAATAATAATGGGAGATTCAACACTCCACTGTCACATTAGACAGATCAACGAGACAGAAAGTTAACAAGGATATCCAGGAATTGAACTCATCTCTGCACCAAGCGGACCTAATAGACATCTATAGAACTCTCCACCCCAAATCAACAGAATATACATTCTTCTCAGCACCACATCGCACTTATTCCAAAATTGACCACATATTGGAAGTAAAGCACTCCTCAGCAAATGTACAAGAACAGAAATTATAACAAACTGTCTCTCAGACCACAGTGCAATCAAACTAGAACTCAGGACTAAGAAACTCAATCAAAACCGCTCAACTACATGGAAACTGAATAACCTGCTCCTGAATGACTACTGGGTACATAACGAAATGAAAGCAGAAATAAAGATGTTCTTTAAACCAATGAGAACAAAGATACAACATACCAGAATCTCTGGGACACATTTAAAGCAGTGGTGTAGAGGGAAATTTATAGCACTAAATGCCCACAAGAGAAGCAGGAAAGATCTAAAATTGACACTTTAACATCACAATTAAAAGAACTAGAGAGGCAAGAGCAAACACATTCAAAAGCTAGCAGAAGGCAAGAAATAACTAAGATCAGAGCAGAACTGAAGGAGATAGAGTCACACAAAAAACCCTCCAAAAAATCAATGAATCCAGGAGTTGGTTTTTTGAAAAGATCAAAAATTGACAGACCGCTAGCAGACTAATAAAGAAGAAAAGAGAGAGGAATCAAATAGACGCAATAAAAAATGATAAAGGGGATATCACCACCGACCCCACAGAAATACAAACAACCATCAGAGAATACTATAAATGCCTCTACGCAAATAACTAGAAAATCTAGAAGAAATGGATAATTTCCTGGACAATTACACGCTCCCAAGACTGAACCAGGAAGAAGTTGAATCCCTGAATAGACCAATAACAGGCTCTGAAATTGAGGCAACAATTAATAGCCTACCCACGAAAAAAGTCCAGGACCAGATGGATTCACAGCTGAATTCTACCAGAGGTACAAGGAGGAGCTGGTACCATTCCTTCTGAAACTATTCCAATCAATAGAAAAAGAGGGAATCCTCCCTAACTCATTTTATGAGGCCAACATCATCCTGATACCAAAGCCTGGCAGAGACACAACAAAAAAAGAGAATTTTAGACCAATATCCCTGATGAACATCGATGCAAAAATCCTCAATAAAATACTGGCAAACCGGATCAGCAGCACATCCAAAAGCTTATCCACCATGATCAAGTGGGCTTCATCCCTGGGATGCAAGGCTGGTTCAACATTCGCAAATCAATAAACGTAATCCAGCATATAAACAGAACCAAAGACAAGAACCACATGATTATCTCAATAGATGCAGAAAAGGCTTTTGACAAAATTCAACAGCCCTTTATGCTAAAAACGCTCAATAAATTCGGTATTGATGGAACGTACCTCAAAATAATAAGAGCTATTTATGACAAACCCACAGCTAATATCATACTGAATGGGCAAAAACTGGAAAAATTCCCTTTGAAAACTGGCACAAGACAGGGATGCCCTCTCTCACCACTCCTATTCAACATAGTGTTGGAAGTTCTGGCTAGGGCAATCAGGCAAGAGAAAGAAATCAAGGGTATCCAGTTAGAAAAGAAGAAGTCAAATTGTCCCTGTTTGCAGATGACATGATTGTATATTTAGAAAACCCCATCGTCTCAGCCCAAAATCTCCTTAAGCTGATAAGCAACTTCAGCAAAGTCTCAGGATACAAAATTAATGTGCAAAAATCACAAGCATTCTTATACACCAGTAACAGACAAGCAGAGAGCCAAATCAGGAATGAACTTCCATTCACAATTGCTTCAAAGAGAATAAAATACCTAGGAATCCAGCTTACAAGGGATGTAAAGACCTCTTCAAGGAGAACTACAAACCACTGCTCAGTGAAATCAAAGAGGACACAAACAAATGGAAGAACATACCATGCTCATGGATGAAGAATCAATATCGTGAAAATGGCCATACTGCCCAGGTGATTTATAGATTCAATGCCATCCCCATCAAGCTACCATGAGTTTCTTCACAGAATTGGAAAAAACTGCTTTAAAGTTCATATGGAACCAAAAAAGAGCCCGCATTGCCAAGACAATCCTAGGTCAAAAGGACAAAGCTGGAGGCGTCACGCTACCTGACTTCAAACTATACTACAAGGCTACAGTAACCAAAACAGCATGGTACTGGTACCACAACAGAGAAATAGACCAATGGAACAGAACAGAGTCCTCAGAAATAATACACCACATCTACAGCCATCTGATCTTTGACAAACCTGAGAAAACAAGAAATGGGGAAAGGATTCCCTATTTAATAAATGGTGCTGGGAAAATTGGCTAGCCACAGTAGAAAGCCGAAACTGGATCCTTTCCTTACCCCTTATACGAAAATTAATTCAAGATGGATTAGAGACTTAAATGTTAGACCTAATACCATAAAAACCCTAGAAGAAAATCTAGGTAGTACCATTCAGGACATAGGCATGGGCAAGGACTTCATGTCTAAAACACCAAAAGCAATGGCAGCAAAAGCCAAAATTGACAATGGGATCTCATTAAACTAAAGAGCTTTTGCACAGCAAAAGAAACTACCATCAGAGTGAACAGGCAACCTACAGAATGGGAGAAAATTTTTGCAACCTACTCATCTGACAAAGGGCTAATATCCAGAATCTACAAAGAACTCAAACAAATATACAAGAAAAAAACAAACAACCCCATCAAAAAGTGGGGAAAGGATATGAACAGACATTTCTCAAAAGAAGACATTCATACAGCCAACAGACACATGAAAAAATGCTCATCATCACTCGCCATCAGAGAAATGCAAATCAAAACCACAATGAGATACCATCTCACACCAGTTAGAATGGCAATCTAAGAAGTCAGGAAACAAATAGTGTTGGAGAGGATGTGGAGAAATAGGAACACTTTTACACTGTTGGTGGGATTGTAAACTAGTTCAACCATTATGGAAAACAGTATGGCGATTCCTCAAGGATCTAGAACTAGATGTACCATATGACCCAGCCATCCCACTACTGGGTATATACCCAAAGGATTATAAATTACTCTACTACAAGACACATGCACACGTATGTTTATTGCGGCACTATTCACAATAGCAAAGACTGGAATCAACCCAAATGTCCATCTGTGACAGACTGGATAAGAAATGTGGCACATATACACCATGGAATACTATGCAGCCATCAAAAAGGATGAGTTTGCGTCCTTTGTAGGGACATGGATGCAGCTGGAAACCATCATTCTTAGCAAACTATCACAAGAACAGAAAACCAAACACCGCATGTTCTCACTCATAGGTGGGAACTGAACAATGAGATCACTTGGACTCGGGAAGGGGAACATCACACACTGGGGCCTATCATGGGGAGGGGGGAGGAGGGAGGGATTGCATTGGGGAGTTATACATGATATAAACGTATGCACATGTACCCTAGAACTTAAAGTATAATTAAAAAAAAAAAAAAAAAAAAAAAAAAAAAAACAAGTAAGGAGGTAATTCTCGTGTAATGGCAGGATGGGAAGCTAATTTGAAGTCGTTTGAGGAAGGAGGAAAAAATAGACTAATATTTCAGAAGGCTGGCGTGAAATATAGGAATATAAGATATGTAAGCCAGGAAAATTTTAGTTGGCTGCATATTTATTTAAGATTAGAGAGCCTCGAATGTGCTTAAATAGTATGGAGAACAAACTTCCAAAGAAGAAGTTGAATTCAGCTTCTAATTTGATTCAGCAAAGTTACTAAAGAATCAGGGCGGGATTAAATCAGGTGCTTTCAGATAATAGTAGATAGTCATAACTAGGTGAATGATCCATAATTTTATTGAAAATGTTCTTAATTTTATAAATAACTTCAGACTTACAACAAATAGCAAAGGAATTATAAATATTCTTTTCCTTAATCAATTGAGAGTACATTGATGGCACATTACACAGGAATCCATTGATACTTATTTACTATGAACAAAGACACTCTATTATATAGCCATAATAATAGAAACATCAAAATCACTGCAAAGACATTAATAGATTAAAGCTCACCCACGTACCACATTAAAATGTCATCAGTTGTTTCAATAATATCCTTCATAGATAAAGGATCCAAATCCGGATAGCTCATTGCATTAAGGATGTGATTTCTTTATATTCCAGTCTCTTTCTGAGACTGGGATAATTCCTCAGTCTTTTCTTGACTTTGACAGTTTTGAAAATTACAAGCTATTTATTTGATAGACTGTACCTCAGTTTGGGTTTGTCTCATGCCTCCTTGTGGTTAGACTCAGGTTTCGCCTTTTTGGCATTAATAAGATAGAAAAGAAGCTGTGTTTTTCTCAGTATATCTTGTCATATTTTATAAGATAGTGTAAGACTTTACTTTATCCCTTTACTGGTGATATTAATTAGATAATTTCATTAAAGTAGTGTCTGCCAGAGTTCTGCATTGTAAAATCACTTGCTCTTATTGTATTTAATGTACATTTTTGAAGCACTACTTTAATACTATGTACATATTTCTCTTCTCATCAAATATTCACCCAATAGTTTTAGCATCCACTAATGTTTCTTGTCTGAATTATTACTCCAAGATTGTCATATGACTTTCTAATCGCATCCTTGCTTCTATATTTGTTAGTTGGCATTCTTTTCTATGATAATGCTTTTTACTATCCTTCCCTCCTCCCTTCCTTTTTAATCTTCTTTCTTCCTTACTTCCTTCTTTCCCCCCTCACTCTTCTTCTTGCTTTCCTATTTTCTTATTTTGTTTCTTCCTTTCTATGTCAATATGTATCATGTATTGAATATTTCATTTAGTTTATTTTATCTATATATTTATTAATTATTGCAAATTTTGAAACTCATGTTGTCACATCTCTGTCCAGTGACAGTCTCTTCAAGATGTCTCCTGTGTCTTTTTGAGATATGCTTATCAATCTTTGAGCATTTTCTTACTTTCTGGCACAGCAAGATGTCCCAGGTTCATCTTATACGTTTTCTGCCCCGTCTACTCTTCCATTTCCCCAAGGAGCTCTGTCTCCTTGGTTCCTCTTATTGGAGAGTATTAGGTAGCATTACAAGCCAAGATATGGGCTATGGATAAGCTCATTACTCTCAGGATTCTCTTTGGATAAAATTATATATATATATATATATATATATATAAAATGCAATGTGTATATATATATATATATATATTACATATTTAAAACGTATTTAAAACTATGAGTATCACCAATACCTCTCATTCTAAAATCTAGCCACAGTGTTTATTCCTAGTCTCACTGTTGTCATATTTTCATATATTATAACTCTCTTCTCTGACACTGGGAAATCTGAGTACTGTTATCTTCTATATAGGTACATATTGTTCTAGTCCACCTATATGAAACCAATCTTTTGGTTCTGCAAAGCCACAACCCCATTTCCTTGAGTGGTCCAAAACAGTGCTAACCTCACTGGACATGCCTTCCTCATGTAAAAATTTTGGATTTTTTTTTCAGGTAGAAATAAAGGAAGAAAATCAGGGTATAGGTGTTTTTAAGTAGGAAATAATGGACTCATAAACCGAAGATATTGCTTTAAGATTTTAAATAATATGAGACAAGCAATTACAAAGCTAGTCAAATGGATATGATCTTAGGAACACACAATCCATTACCCAAAATTATCGAAATAGAGCAGTTAGGAGAGAGAGGGAGACAAAATAGTAGAAGAAATGGCTCCACTAATCATTCCCTCTGCCAGGACACCAATTTAACAACTATCTACACAATAAAAACACCTTTATAAGAACCAAAAATCAGGTGAGCCCTCGTAGTCCTTGTTTTAATTTTGTATCACTGAAAGGCACTGAAGACATAGCAAAAACAGTCTTGAATGACAGATGTCACTCCTCTCTAAAGCCGCAACCCCAGCAACAGCAGCATGGTGCCAAGAGCATCTCTGGGTGCTGGGGGAGAGAGAGCACAGCATTTGTGAGGAATTGAACTCAATACTGTCCTGTTAGAGTAGAAAGGAAAACCAGACCAAACTCAGCTGACACCTGCTCATGGAGGGAGCATTTAAACCAGCCCTAGTCAGAGGGGAATCTCCAATCCCAGTGCTCAGAACCTGAGTTCCTGCAAACCACAACACCTGGGGATAAACTGCTCCAGATCTCTCAGAAAACTTGGCAGCCCAGGCCACAAATTTCTAGACACACCTTGGGCCAGAAGGGAACCTGCTGCTTTGAAAGGAGGGACACAGTTCTGGCATCATTCACCACCTGCTAACTGAAGAGCCCTTGGGTTCTGAATAACCATGAGTGATACCAACCAAGGTTTACTTGAAGGCTTTGGATGAGCCTCTGAGACTTGCTGGCTTTAGGTGCCAGCACAGCCACAGTGGGATAGAATACCAAACAGTCTCTTGGGGCCCCCAGTTACAGTACTTGACTCTTGCAAGACATTTCTCAACCTGTCCTGAGTCAGAGGGGAGTCCACTGCTTCAAAGAGTGAGTCCCAGGCCAAGCAGCATTCAAGGCAAGCTGACTTAAGGACCATTGGGATTTAAGGGAACATCAGTGGTAGTCTGGAAGTACTCTCCGTGGCCTGGAGTGTCAGGGCTAACAAGTGAGGCTCCTCTGCCTTCGGGAAGGGGAGGGAAGATTGAGAAGGACTGCATCTTGTGGTTTGGGTGACAACCGAGTTACTATACAATAGAATGCTATGTAGAATTCTAAGGTTTTTGACTCTTGTCCGTGACTCCTAGATGGCAACCCTGGACCCACCCAGGGCATAGGGGAACTCACTGCTCATAAAAGAAGGACACAGATATGGCTGGCTTTGTTATCTGCTGATTGTAGAGACCCAGATACTTCCGCAAACAGACAGTAGTTATGAAATAGTTACAGCAGGCCTTCGAGGAGACTGACTGATGGGCTGGTTTCTGGTCTGATCCAGCATAGTCATAGTGGTGTTGGCCACAGGGGTGCTTGTGTCACTCCAATCCTATCTTTAGACGGTTCAGAAAGAGAGAGAGAATTTTTTTTGAGAGAAAGTAAATTAAGAGAACAAAAGTCTTCACTTGGTAATCCAGAAAATTCTCCTGGATCTATCCAAGACCATCAAGGCAGTATCTCCATGAGCCTGCAAGAACCACAGTGTTACTGGGTTTGGGGTGACCCCTGAAGTAGATACAGCTTAGATCACAACATCAAAGTACTTTCAAATGTCAGGAAAGGCTTCCCAAGAAGGATGGGTACAAATAATCCCAGACAGTGAAGACTACAATAAACACATAACTCTTCAATGCCCAGACACCAAAGAACATCTATTAGCATCAACAGCCTCCAGGAATATCTCACCAAATAAATACACACCAGGAACCAATCCTAGAGAAACAGAGATACATGAATTTCAGCCGAGAATTCAAATTCCTATTTTGAGGAAATTCTAAGAAATTCAAGATAACATACAAGTAAATCAGAATTATATCAAAGAAATATAACACAGAGATTGAATAATTTAAAAACATCAAGCAAAAATTCTGACCATGAAAAACACAATTGGCATACTGAAGAAGGCATCAGAGCTTTTTAAGAGTGGAATCAATCAAGCAGTATAAAAACTCAGTGAACTTGAAGACAGACTATTTGAAAATATACAATCAAAGACGTCAGCAGTAAAGATAATTAACATAAAAAGGAAGCATGCCCACAGAATCTAGAAAATAGCTTCAAAAGGGAAAACGTAAGAGTTATTTACCTTAAACAGGAAGTAGAGAAATATATAGGAGTAGAACGTTCATTCAAAGGGGTGATAACAGAGACCCTCCCAAATAATGACAAAGATACAATACCTAAATACAAGAAGGTGATAGAAAACCAAGCAGATTTAACTAAAAGAAGACTATCTAAAGCCATTTAATAATGAGACTCCTAAACATCAAGGATAAAGTATTCTAAAAGCAGCAATAGAGAAAACACACAATACAGCTCCAATACATCTGGCAGAAAACTTTTCAATAGAAGTCTAGAACTAGAAATGCCATATGACCCAGCAATCCCATTACTAGGTATATACCCAAAGGATTATAAATCATTCTACTATAAAGACACATGCACACATATGTTTATTGAAGCAAGCACTATTCACAGTAGCAAAGACTTGGAACCAACCCAAATGTGCATCAATGATAGACTGGATAAAGAAAATGTGGCACATACACACCATGGAATTCTATGCAGCCATGAAAAAGGATGAGTTCATATCCTTTGCAGGGACTTGGATGAAGCTGGAAACCATCATTCTCAGCAAACTATCACAAGAATAGAAAACCAAATACCACATGTTCTCACTCATAAATGGGAATTGAACAATGAGAACACATGGACACGGGGAGGAGAACATCACACACCAGAGCCTGTTGGGAGTTGGGGGGAAAGGGGAGGGATAGCATTAGGAGAAATACCTAATGTAGACGACAGGTTGATGGGTGCAGCAAACCACCATGACACGTGTATACCTATGTTACAAAACTGCACGTTCTGCGTATGTACCACAGAACTTAAAGTATAATAAAAACAAAACAAAACAAAACAAATAAACAAACAAACAAAAAGAAACCTTACAGGTCAGCAGAGAGTGGCATGACAAATTTAAAGTGTTGAAAGGAAAAATAAAAACAAAAAAACTTTTATTCAAGAACAGCATATCCAGCAAAAATGTCCTTCAAACATGAAGGAGAAATAAAGGCTATCACAGTCAAACAAAGGCTGAGAGATTTTTATCAACACCAGACCTGTCCTACAAGAAATGCTAAAGAGTGTATTTCAATCAGAATGAAAAGGGCATTAATGAGCAACAAAAAATCATCTGGTGGTACAAACCTCACTGGTAATCATAAGTACGCAGATAAACAAAGAATATTATAACACTGTAATGTGATGTTTAAACTACTCTTATCTTAAGTAGAAAGACTAAACAAAGAACCGATTGAAAATAATAACTACAACAACTTTTCAAGAAATAAATGGTACAGTAAGATATAAACAGAAAAAAAAACAAAAAATTAAAAAGCAGGGGAACAAAGTTAAGGTGTAGAGTTTTTATCAGTTATCATTTTGCTTGTTTTGTTTTTGTTTGTGCAAACTGTGTAAAGTTGTTATCAGAATAAAATAATGGGTCATAAGATAATATTTAAAAGTTTTATGGTAAACTCAAGCCAACGAGCATACAACGTATATACAAAAAATTAAAAGCAGGAAACAAAATCATACTGAATAGAGAAAAACTGAAAGCTTTTCCTCTAGAATCTGGCACATGGCAAGAATGCCCACTTTCACCACTGTTATTCAACACAGTACTAGAATTCCTAGCTACAGCAATCAGACAAGAGAAAGAATTAAATGGCATCCAAAATGGAATTAAATAACTCAATTATCCTCATTTGCAGATGATATGATCTTATATTTGGAAAAGCCTAAAGACTACACACACACACACACACACACACACACACACACACTATTAGAAGTGATAAATGAACTCAGTAAAGTTTCAGGATGCAAGATGAAAATACAAAAATCAGTAGTATTTCTATATGCCAACAGTAAACAATGTGAAAAAGAAATTGAAAACTATTCTTATCTATAATAGTCATATAAAAAATTAAATACCTAGGAATTAACAAAATAAATGAAAGATCTCTATAATAAAAAGTATAAAACACTGATAAAAGAAATTGAAGAAAACATCAAAAATTGGATAAATATTCCAATATTGTTAAAATGTCCATACTCCCCAAAGCAATCTACAAGTTTGATGCAATCCCTATCAAAATACCAATGACATTCTTCACAGAAATAGGAAACAAAAAGTTCTAAATTTTATGTGGAATCCCAAAAGACCCAGAATAGCTAAAGCTATTCCAGACAAAAAGAATATAACAGGAGGAATCACCTTACTTTTTTTTTTTTTTACCATACTATCACATTACCTGTTATATAAATTATACCACAGAGCTATAGTATCCAAATTAGCATGTTACTGGCATAAAAACAGACACATAGACAACTGAAACAGAATAGATAACTCAGAAATCCACACACTTACAGAGAATTCATTTCTGACAAAGGTGTCAAGAATGTACACTGGGGAAAAGACAATTTCTTCAATAAATGGTGCTGGAATAACTATATCCATATGCAGAATAATGAAACTAGGCCCCTGTATATACACAAAAAATCAATAAAATGTATCAAAGACTTAAATCTAAGACCTCCAATAATGAAACTACTATAAGTAATCATTGGGGAAAATGTCCAGGACATTGGTCTGAGCAAAGTTTCTTGAGCAATACCCCACAAGCACAGATAACCAAAGCAAAAGTGGACAAATGTGATCACATCAAGTTAAAAACTTCCGCACATCTAAGGAAAGTATTGATAAAGTGAAGGGACAACCCAAAGAATGAGAGAAAATATTTACAAACTTATCATCTCACAAAGGATTAATAACCAGAATAAAGAGCTCAAACAACTGTGTAGCAAAAAAATCTAAGAATTCATATAAAAAGGCAAAAGATTTGGAGAGATACTTTTCGAAAGAAGACATACAAATAGCAAATAGGCACATGAAAAGGTTCTCAACATCATTGATCATCAGAGTGATGCAAATCAAGACGACAATGAGATATAATCGCACCCCAGTTTAAATGGCTTATATTTAAAACACAGGCAGTAAGAAATGCTGACGAGGATATGGAGAGAAGGGAACTCTCGTACACTGTTGGGGGGAATGTAAATTAGTACAACCGCTATGGAGAACAGTTTGGAGGTTCCTCAAAAAACAAAAAACAGAGCTACTGTATGATTCAGCAATCCCTCTGGCGATTGAATATACTCTGCTGGGTATATATCAAAACAAAGAAAACCTGCATATCAAAGAGATATCTGCACTCCCATGTTTACTGCATCACTTTTCACAATAGCTAAGATATGGAAGCAACCTAAGTGTTCATCAATAGATGAATGGATAAAGAAAACATGGTACATATACACAATGAAGTACTATTCAACCATAAAAGAAAATGAAATCTTGCCATTTGCAACAGCATTAACAGAAGTGAAGATCATTATGTTAAGTGAAATAAGCCAGGCACATAATGACAAACATCTAATGTTCTCATTTGTTTGTGGGATCTAAAATCAGAACGATTGAATTCATGGACGCAGAGTACAAGGATGTTTCCAGAGGTTGGGAAGGATAGTGGGTAGCTGGGGGGAAGTGGGGATGGTTAATGGGTATAAAAATTAGTTAGAAGGAATGAATAAGACCTACTATTTGATAACACAGCAGGGTGACTATAGTCAATAATAACTTAATTGCACATTTTAAAATAACTAAAATATTATATTTGGATTGTTTGTAACAGAAAAGATAAATGCTTGAGGGGATAGAATCCCCATTCTCCATGATATGATTATTATGCATTGCATGCCTGTATCAAAACATCTCATGTACCTCATAAACATATACACCTACTACATATTCAGAAAAATTAAAAATTAAAAAATTAAAAATAGAGCAGTAAAATCATAGAATATTTTTGAACCTATTCACTATTGGGGGCACTTTAGTTTGGAGGTAGTGATAAACAGAGGGATCTCAGATTAAGGCACAAGCTCTAGTTTTGAGAAATGTATAGCCTTATCAGAGACAAAGACATTTACTCATTTATTCATTCACCAAATATTTACTAATAGAATACTATTTGTCAGAAAATTTTCAGAACCTGAGGAAACAGTGATAGACAAGATAAGCATAGTTTCACTGTTGTTTGAGGGTTATGCTTTAATGGAGTGAGGGCAGACAATAGCCTAATTAGTTATCCTTTGTGTTGAGTGTTATGAAGAAAATGAAAGATGTGGTAATGGCTGGGTAACTGTTTAAACTGGAGTTATTAAAAGAGGACTCTTTCAGAAGGTGATATTTAATTGTAAGCCTTAATGACGAGAAGGAATGGGCACTGTAAAGAACAGAAAGAAAATCATTGCTGGCACAGGGAACAGCTAAAGTGATAAGCTCCCAATGCATGCAAGATTTTGCTGGATACATAAGTAAACAATACAAAGAAGGCAAGCATTAGTAGACTATGACAGATTCTGAAGAAGTATGCAAAGGTCAGATTGTGTAAGGCTTTGTAAACCAATGTAAAAAGATTGGATTTTATTCTAAGGTAATTGTAAGTCACTGAAAGTCGTTGAATATAACATAGTAAATGAATTAACAGAGGTATCTGGAGTTTGATTTGAGAATATAATCTAGAATAGGAGTTGGGGTACCTGGAAGAGAAAACTGAGCCTGAAAAGATGATGAGGGGTTAGACAGGTCACTCATTGAGCCAAGGTGTAGGGAACGGAGTTGGGGTGGGTATTTTGTAAGGGACTGGCAGAAGACACTGGCATGCTAGGCACAGAAATAACATTCCTGGGAAAGGAATATAATAAAGCAAACTCATTAAATCATAAAATCTGTGATGTATGTTGGAAAAAAAAAAAACAGGTCTGCCTGGAAGGCCTAAGGCAAGTTGGAGTGAAATTACAGTCAAGGAGCAGGAAAATCAGTTAAACTGCAAATATTATAAATGAAGCAAAAGATGATGAGAGCCTGAATTAGGACCATGGGGATGGGAATAAAATTGGAAGAAGCAATGGACTTAATTAAGGGTTAGTGTACAAGCTGTCAAGAGGTACTAGCTGATTGGATGGGGAGTGAGGAGAGGGAAAGTGTGCATTCAAGAATGATTTGTGGGGTTTGTAGGCCTTAGTGATAACAAAGACCAAACAAAATTTTACTTTGTTATATATGGTTTATGGAGATAAGATATATTCTTCCTTTTTGCTTTGCACCTTCTAGTGTTGTATATATTTTTTTACTAGTTGTAGTGGATCCTGGTTGAAACATCCACTTGTGTATGGGGCATTCACTCACCCAACTACTAGAAATGTTGGTAGATGAGAACACAGCTTATTCCCTTCTCAGGAATTGTAGTCATCTTAAAGGGTTCCTTTACTAAAGGTTACACTCATTCCCTGGAGTCATCTTGCATCCAGTGACTGGTTAATGAAGGAGTGACAAAGACTGGACACCCTTGCTTCCATTTGCGAAATCTGTTGAGACCATTCCAACTCCAGGGCTCTCTGTGAGATCAGTTGAGCCCTCTGGTATAAATTCATGACAGTTCAAGTTTTCCCTCTGTCCAGTCTTCTTTCTTCATTCACTCATAGATGGTATTTCTGAGAGCACTTCCCAATAAGTCACCTGCATCTCAGAGTTTATCTCTTAGGGACTCAGAATATGAATTTTATAATCTGAAAACAATTTATCAACAAAAATCCATTTTACTTTGGAAAATTAAGATGCTTAATACTAGGTAAAAGATGCTTAGATTTTCTCAGCCACTGTAAGAAATAGCTATTTCTAGCCATATGCCATGGTATGTACATATAGTCCCAGCTACTCAGGAGGCTGAAGTAGGAGTGCTGCTTGAGCTCAGGACTTCAAGACTGTAGAGTTATATGATCATGCCCGTGAATAGTCACTACACTCCAAACTGAGCGGCAAAGTGAGACTCCCATCTTTTATATATATATATATGTGTGTGTGTGTGTGTGTGTGTGTGTGCATGTGTGTGTGTGTGTGAAATAAATTTAAAATTAAAAACCCATTTTGTTAACAAAAGGGAAATAGCTACTCCTTATAAGTACCTGACAAAAAGGTTGAACATTGGAAGAGATGTTCTACATAACATGCCTAACACTATTTGTAAAAGAAGTAATTTTTTCGTATTGTTGTACATGCCGAAATACCTATTGAAACCTGTGGATGCATTTGCATGTATATAAGAGTAAGCTTAAATTTCTCCAAATAGGCTAAAGAACATTCATTTTCAATTATTATATATTTCCTATGGTAATTAAACATGCTTTGTCAAGAAGTAATTTTCTATGATATTACATAGTATCTCTACCTCTATTTATAATTTATAATTCCTACTGTTCATTACCCTTAAACACATTGGAATAAAAGAGTTTAGAATAAACTTTCTTATATATTTTTTTAAAAAGGCTCTTGATGATGGGCATTGCACATTTCCAATAAGATTTAATCAATCTTTAAATATCTTTTCCTGCTTATTATAACATCAAGCAACTTATGAATATGCCAAAAATAATTGAAAATGTTAGTTGAATTTTCATCAACTAGCCTGCCAGTTGGAAAGTTAATAGCTTACCTCAAGTGACATCTGTAAAGTAAAAGCAAAATTAATTAGAAATCTTTACTCCTGAAAGGTTAGACAAACATGTCTCTTCTTATCTTGTCTCTTTGACAACCATCTGCCTTGTATATATGAGCAATAAATGTAAGAAAATAATATTTAAAATTAAAATTGTATACACACGCACACACAAACTGTGAAAAGGCAAGTTAATTAGAATACACTTATTTTCTTTGTGTGTTTTGAGAATTGCCTGTTAACCTTAGAAATGGAAAACAATCTTGTTTTTAATAAGTGATAGAAAATACATAAATATTAGTCAATCTCTTTTTCTACATATTTAATTATCTTTAGTGTTGTTTAATTACTTGGTATAAGAAATTAGGTATTTCTTCACATTAATTTCAAAATAAATTGGTTTTGAAAATAGCATATTCTGTTTTCCAGAATGAAAGAGCTTTATATTTTCTGTTTATATCAATCATATATTTATATTATAAAAATTGTTATAGAAAATGTATCAATAGAAAAGTAAAACTTACTTTGAATTCTAACTCCTAAAACAAAGTGTTGTACCTATCTTTACCTATCTTTTTATCAATATGCTCTATTTATGTATCTATCTACTACTTACCTCTACATAAATATATTCGTATATAATGAGTCATAACACATTTGCTATTTTTGTTTTCTTTTTTTTTTTTTTTTTTTTTTTTGAGATGGAGCCTCGCTCTGTTGCCCAGGCTGGAGTGCAGTGGTGCTATCTCGGCTCACTGCAACCTCCAACTCCTGGGTTCAAGCAATTCTCTTGCCTCAGCCTCCTGAGTACCTGGAATTACAGGCACCCACCACCACACTCAGTTATTTTTATATTTTTAGTAGAGACGGGGTTTCACCATGTTGGACCAGACTGGTCTCGAATCCTCAGGTGATCCACCTGCCTTGGCCTCCCAAAGTGCTGGGATTACAGGCGCGAGCCACCACACCTGACCTACATTGCTATTTTTATATATATTTATTTTCAGTGAAAATGTCATGGACATTTTTTCATGTTAATAAACGTAGATCTACAATCTAGTTTTAAATGGGTTTATACTTTTTCATATATTGCCATATCACATTTTATTCAAATGTTCCCCAAATGAAAAATTTTCAAATATTTCTCTTTTTAGAATGTATTAAAAAACACTTAAAAAAGTTAAATATGAAAGAAGAAAGAAAAGAAAGAAAAGAGAGATAAAGAAAGATAGAAGAAAAAGAAATAAAGAAATAAATAAAGAAAGAGAAAAGAAAGAAAGAAAGGAAGGAAGGAAGGAAGGAAAGAAGGAAGGAAGGAAGGAAGGAAGGAAGGAAGGAAAGAAAGAAAAGAAAGAAAGAGAAAGGAGAGAGATAGATGCAAGTCTGAAAAACCGTTCACATATCTCCTTGGAACACTTAGTTATAAATAGAATTTTGGGGTCAAAGGGAATATCATTTTTTAAGAAACTAAAAGAATCTTGCATTCACTGATCCTATTATTAATTAATTCTGTTTACAGATATATTATCTTGGTAAAATTTAGTTACAGATAAATGCAAACCTTCTAAGTGTGCAATGCACAGAAAGACAAATACTGCATGATCTCACTTATATGTGGAATCTAAAAGGTTTGATCTCAAAGGAATAGAGTTACCATGGGCTGGAGTGGTTGCAGGGAGGGATCAGGGAGGTGTTGGTCAAAGGATGCATTGAGTGTTGACAAATGATTAGACCCAAGAAACTCATATTATGACAACAATGTAGAACATTTCTCTCATGAAAGTTCCCTCATGCCCCTTCCTAGTCAATCCCACCCCACAAAACATAGAAAGCAGCTTTTCTTTTTTCACCATAGATTATTCTTGTTCTTTTACAACTTTATGCAAACAAATCATACAATATTCTCTTTATGTGTTCAGCTTCTTTTCTTCAGCATAATGTCAGTGACATTCTTTTGTGTATGCTATTGTATGAATAAATTTTTTTTTACCCATTCTCTGCTGATGGATACTTGGGGTGGTTCCCTGAGATATTTATTTTTGCCAGCTTTATTGAGATACAGTTGAAAACAAAAATTATATATATTTAACATGTACAATAATAAAATTTGATATATATATATGGTAAAGTGATTATCACGATCAAGTTAATTAACACATCCATCACCTCACATAGTTGCCAATTGTGTGTGTGTGTGTTAACATTTAAGATTACTCTCAGCAAATTTTAATTATATAATACAGTATTAATAACTATAGTCATCATACTGTATATTAGATCCCCAGAACTTATTTCTCTTATAACTGAAAGGTTATACCCTTTGACCAAAATCTCTTTATTCCTCCCAATCCCCAGGTCTTGTAACCACCATTCTGTCCTCTGCTTCTGTGAATTTGACTTTTTAAAATTCCACATATAAGTGAGATTATAGAGTAATTTGTCTCCGTGTGTCTTTCTAATTTCACTCTGCATAATGTCTTCTAGGTTCTCCCATGCCATTTAAAATTACAGGATTTCCTTTTCTATGGCAAAAACATATTCTGTTGTATATGTAAACCGTATTTTTTATCTATTTATCTGTCCATAGACACTTAAGTTGTTTCCATATCTTAAGTCTTGTGAATAATACTGCAATTAACATGGGATTTTGGTAATCTATTTGAGATACTGATTTCATTGCTTTTGGATATATATCCAAAAGTGGGGTTGCCACATCATACAGAAATTTTATTTTGAATTTTTTTAAAGAACTCCCCACTATTTTCCATAATGGGTGTACTAATTTACATTCTCATTAACAGAGTACAAGGATTCCCTTTTCCACACACTTTCACCAGCACTTGGTATCTCTTGTGCTTTTGATAATAACCATCCTAACAGATGTGAGATAATATCTCACCATGGTTGTGCCTTGCATTTCCCTGATGATTAGTGATGTTGAGCACTTTTTCATATAAATGTTGGCCAATTTTATGTCTTCTTTGGAAAAATATTTATTCAGGTCCTTTGCCCACCTTTAATCAGGTTATTTGTACTTTTGCTATTGAGTTGTATGAGTTGCTTAGGTATATTAAATTTTAGCCCTTCATTAAATATACAGTATGGAAATATTTTATTCATTCCATAGGTTGCCTTTTCATGTTGTTGATTCTTTCCTTTGATGTTCAGAATCTTTTTCGTTTTATGAGGTCTCACTTGCTCAATATGCTTTAGTTGCCTCTATGTTTGGTGATATATTCAAGAAATCATTGCCAAGATCAAAATATCAAGGAATTTTTATGCTGTTTCTTCTACGAGTTTTATAATTTAAGGTCTTACATTTAAAGATTAAGTATTAAATCAATTACAAATTAATTTTATTTGTGTGTAAGATAAGCGTCAAATTATTTTTCTTAATCTAGGCATTTATTATTACATACTTTCTCTCTGAACTACTTTAGCATGTGTGTTTCTATGTTCATTTATCACAATATAATTTTCAATTTCCCTTTTGATTTTTTCTTTGGCCCATAGTTGTTCAGGAGTGTGTTGCTTAATTTTCACATAATTGTGAGTTTTCCAATTTTCCTTCTGTTATTAATTTCTAGTTTCATAGTATTGTGGTCAAAAAGATACTTCAATAATTTACATCTTCTTAAGTTTGTTAAGACTTGTTATGCAGCCCAACATATGATCTATCTTAGAGAATGTTCTATGTGTGTTTGAGAAGAATGTATATTCTTCTTTTGGGTTGAATGTTCTCTATATAGGTCTATTGGGTCCATTTGTTCTAAAGTGTAGTTCACATCCAGTGTTCCCTTATTGAATTTTCATCTGGATATTGGAAGTGGGGTGTTGAAGTTCCCTACTATCATTGTATTACAATCTATTTCTCCTCTCAGATATATTAATATTGCTTTAATAATTTGGGGATCCAATATTAGTTGCATAAATACTAATAATTATTATATCCTCTTAATGATTTACTCTTTTATCATTATATAGCGGGATCTTTGTCTCTTGTGACAGATTTTAATTTAAAGTCTATTTTGTCTCATGTAAGCATCTCCACTCATGCTCTTTTGGTTACCACTGGCATGGAATAACATTTTTCATCCCTTTACATTCAGCCTATATGTGTCCTTAAAACAAAAATGAGTCTCTTGATGGAAATATCTAGTTGGATCTTGTTTTTCATACATTCAGCCACTCTGTGTCTTTTTGATTAGAATATTTAATTAATTTAAATTTAAGTAATTGTTAATAGGGAAGCATTTACTGTGGTCGTTTAGTTAATTGAATTTCGACTATTTTTTTTAGTTCCTTTATTCCTTACTTCCTCTCTTGCTATCTTCCTCTGTAATTTGATGTTTTCTGTATTAGTGGCTATAATTTTTTTTCTTTTATGTTTCTTGTAATCTACTACACGTGTTTTCTTTGTGGTTACTATAAGGCTTTCATACAACATCATATAACAATCTGTTTAAAGCTAATAACAACTTAACTTCAATTCCATTAAAAAAAAACTGTAAAATTCTGTTTCTCCCCTTTACATTTTATTATGTGACTCATAATTTTCTTTGGACTGATCCAGCTTGGGATCCTTCCAGTATCATGTAGCTAGATGTTCTTATCCCTCCCAAGATTTGGAAAGTTTTAAACCATTATTTCTTTAAATAGATTTTTTCCCCCTTTTTCTTCTCTACCCTTCCTAAGAATATCATATTTCGTATTTTTTTTCACTTGACGGTGTTCCATAGGTCCTGTTTGGTGTCCTCATGCTTTTTATTCCTTTCCTCTCCTTTGTTCCTGTAACTGGTTAATTTCAAATGACCTGCTCTCATTTTTGCTGATTTTTTTTTTCTGCATGATCAATTCTGCTGTTGCAGGTTATATAATATTCAGCCAATTCTAATAGACACTCTAAATAATATCTTGAGAAAAATCCTTGTCTGTTCTTTTCTTTAACAAGACTGCCACTGTCTTTCTCATCAAGAAAATACAGTACACTTTATTTTATCTGGCATGTTTATAGAAACCCGTCTCTACAATAATTATAATTAATCAAATATTTTTGTTAAAAGACAATTCACATGTATTTAATAATGTTTTTAATAATGTAAGTATGTCAGTAAGATAAATATAATATAAATATTCTTCATTTTTATTTTTTATTGTTGTAAACCCACATAACATGAGATTGCAAATTTTAACCATTTTTAAATGTACACTTCAGTGGCATTAAATACCTTAACATGGTGCAACAATTATCACCATTTATTTCCAGATCTTTTGTTATCTTTTTAAATGAAAACTCTGTACCAAATAAACAATAACTCCTCACAGCCCTCTCCCCCAGAATCTGACAATCATCATTCTGCCTTCAGTCTCTATCAATTTGACTGCTCTGGGTACCTCGTATAAGTGCAATCATACAATATTTGTCTTCCTGTGTCTGCTTATTTCACGTAGAATAATGTCTTCAGGGCTTATCCATGTTGTAACGTGTCAGAATTTCATTTCTTTGTAAGGCTGAAAAATATTCCATTGTGTGTACATACCACGTTTTATCCAGTTATCCGTTGATGGACATATGGGTTGGTTTCCATCTTTCATTTATTGCTGCTGTGAAAATGAGCATACAAATATACGTTCAAATTATTGCTTTCAATTCATTGGATATATACCCACACGAGGAATTGTGTTATATGATAATTCTATATATTTTTTGAGTAACTTCCATACTATTTTCCATAGTAGTTGTGCTTTTGCACTTTTTTTTTTTTTTTTTTTTTTTTTTTTTTTTTTTTTTTTTTTTTGAGAAGGAGTCTCGTTCTGTCGCCCAGGCTGGAGTGCAGTGATGCGATCTCGACTCACTGTAAGCTCCACCTCCTGGATTAACGCCATTCTCCTGCCTCAGCATCCCCAGTAGCTGGGACTACAGGCGCCCACCACCATGCCCAGCTAATTTTTTTTGTATTTTTAGTAGAGATGGGGTTTCACCGTATTAGCCAGGATGGTCTTGATCTACTGACCTTGTGATCCAACCGCCTTGGCCTCCCAAAGTGCTGGGATCGCAGGTGTGAGCCACTGTGCCCAGCCAGTAGTTGCACAATTTTAAGTTCCTACCAACAATGTACATGTATTCCAATTTGTCTTCATCCATACCAAGACATGCCGACATTCTGTTTTGTTTTGTTGCAATTAGCTATCCTTACAGGTGTGTGGTGTGAGAAACTCCAGGCTTCTACAGGTCTGTAGTCCCCCTTCAATTTTTATGAATAGTTCTTGCTGCTCTCTGTCACTTTTCCAGGCTGAGATCTGAGTTACACGTAACAGAGACTAGTCCTTTAGGAATCCCCCAGATAAATTAGAATCTTGCAAATAAGTTCTGCTCTGCTCCCTCCAGTTTAAAGGAGAGAGCTGAGAAATGGACTGCTGCCTTAGATAGTCAATTGAATATCTTCACCTTAAATCTCTGGCTTCAGGTATTTGTGGGTGATAGTTTTCCAGCAGCTTTACCAAAGATCATCAAAGTACTTTTCCCTGACTGAACTCCAAGTCAAGTGAAACAGATGCTAGTCACTCAGAAAGCCCACAGACAAGTTAAAACATTGTTATGCTGTCCCTGCTTTGAGGGAGGGAACTGGAAACAGGGAAGCTGCCTCCTCTAAACCAACACTGTGCAATACTGGGTATATGAAGGTAACAATCAATAAAAAAAATGTGAGGAAATTCCTGCCGTTTGAATTCTGCTTTTCTTGATTGGGCCTTCGCGTGGTTGCTGTACACTTTTGGCTATTTTCCAGAACTCCTATAAGTACGTTTAGCCGGTCTCTACTTTTTTGTTTGCTTGTTTTAATGTTTCCATGGGGGAAACAGATACCTAGAGCTTCCTAGTTCACTGTTTGGCTGATGTCACTTCAAAATAATTAATTTTTTAAGTTTTTTTTTAATTGATCCACAATAATTGTACGTGTTTATGGAATACAGTGTGATGTTTCAATACATAGATACATTGTGTAATAATCAAATCAAGGTAATTAGCATGTCCATCACTTCAAACGCTTGTCCGCTTGTCATTTCTTTGTAGTGAGAAGATTCAAACTCCTCTGTTCTAGGTATTTTGAATTATATATTTTCATTAACTATAGTTGCCTGGCTGTGCAATGGAACACCAGAACTTATTCCTTCTGTGTAACTTTGTACCCATTGATCAACCTCTCCCCATACTCCCATCCCCTCTATTCTCCCTAACATCTGGTAAACACTATTCTACTTTCTAATTCCATAAGATTAACTATTTTTTAGATTCAGGTGAATGAGATCATGTGATATTTGTTCTTCTGTGCTTGGTTTATTTCACTTGATATGATATCCTCTAGGTGTGTCCATGTTGATGCAAATGATAGGCTATCATTATTTTTTGTGGTTGAATAATAATATCTGGAATATATAAGGAACTCAAATAACTCAGTAGCAAACCAAAACACAAACAAAAACACAACAACAAATAACCTAGTTTAAAAATGGGCAAAATATATGGATAGACATTTCCCAAAAAGACATACAAATGGTTAATAAATATATGAAAAAATCTTCAACATAACTAGTAATCATGGTAAAAAATCAAAACCACAGTGAGCTATCATCTCACCCATTAGGATGCCTATTAGATAAAAAATTAAAAAATGCTAGCAGTAATGTGGAGAAAAGGGAACACTTGTATGTAACTGGTGGGAACGTAAATTGGTACAGCCATGATGGAAAACAGTATGAAGGTTGATCAAAAAATTACAATCTGAACTACCATATGATACAAGAATCTCACTACTGGGTATATAACCAAATGAAATGACATTAGTATGCTGAACAAATAGCTGCATTCCCATGTTTATTGCAGTACTCTTCACAATAGCCAAAATATGAAATCAACCTAAATACCCATCAATGGATTAATAGATAAAATGTAATTATAATTATACAATAAATTACTAATTTTGAACAGGCTCAATATAATTAAAAGCTTTACTGTATTGGTTATGACTTGATTATTCTTTATTTATTCAAAAGATGCTAATGAATCTTGCTTAAACTGAGAGACATTGGTATCAACATCATCCACTATCAACATCAGTAGGCTCATTGATAGGTCAGACTCATTTTAGGCTATTGTGTCCCTTCTACCATTTTAGTATTTTTTCCAATCACCCCAATACAATATTTAACAATGAGTCTAATATCAGTCATTTATATCTCTGTGTTAATTTAAGATTATTCTCTAGTTGTTGAAAAAAGGTTTTTTCCACATTAAAAGAACATCAAATATTGGTGAGTTTGTAAATGAGACAGATTAATTCACAGCACATAAGTTATTATTCAAGGCTTACATACTAAAACCCACAACCTCATCAGTCCATTAGCTGGCTCATCAATTGTATGCTTTTCTAATATACAAAAGAAAAGAAAATTATTGATCAAATTATGGTTTTATGAAAGTTAATATTTCTCACTGAATCACACTCAGGGGAATTACAGGTATTGTCTAAATCATTCTACCACATTTCTCCATATCTTCCAGGGTCTATCATATAATCAAATATACTAAATCAATTTACCATCTCAACTCTACCAATTATTACCATATCTCTAGCATTATTTCAACAATCCAGGCCCATAAGCAAGAATTAGCATTGCTTCTTTTCATATTTTCACCTATTTTCTATAAATGACTTTTTCATACTCAATTTTTCCTCCTTTGGAATGTCTTCAAGGACCTCAGGACCTTATACTACCTCATAAATTTTATGTAGAATTTTATATGTCCAGCTCTCAAGTTCTATCTGTAGACTTTCATAAGGGGCAATTTAGTCTACAGATTGGACATTATAAAAAATAACATAAAATAAAATTTGTGCGTATAAATTAAGTCATTTAAAATTAATTTGAGCTCTATCTAAATATAGGTGCCAATTTAATAGTGTTTCTTTCCTGATCTATGGAATGTGGCTAGTCAACCTTTGTATAATCATACTAATAAGCTAATGCTATGAATATTTGGATATTGGAATACTTCACATGCTTTGAAACATTCTGTTATTCTTTATTATTAATCTCAAATGTAAGAATAAAGATTTTTCTGCAAGTTTCCTCACCAATAGCATCATATTGTCCAATTGAGATCCTGTACTCAGATTGTCAAATCTAAGTATTTCAAGTCAGTTGAGTGAATTTTAGTTTGGCCTCAATTACACTATCGATTTAGTAATTTGGTTTTCATTAGTTATATTCACTTAATTCTTTTGAGGTCTATCATGACATTTAAAAATGGAGTTATAGAAACTTATTTCACACTTTGAAGGGTTAAGTGTGTGTGTTTTTTAAATTTACTCACTTCTACTCTGAAACTTTTGTAGAAGCTTTAGTCATATGAATCTCTTGCAGTTGCTTTTCACATGTAGGTTTATTTTAAAGACTGAGTGCCTTCAACACAGTTCTTTAGCAACAGACGTAATGACTGTCATGTGCTGCAGTGATACAATAATGTCCATTGTGTACAGTAGTCAATTTTCTAGATATTTAAAAGCCCCCTATGATGAGGGACTTGTATTTCAATTAACTTGCCTTTGTGCTTCATATTATAATAATAAATAATAGCTATCAAACCATCACGACTATTATTTATCTTGCAAGATGTTGAACATTAAGCGTATAACATTTAAACATGATACGACACTTCAATACCATCACTGACTCCTGCCTTAGCTTTTTCATCCACTGACAGAATAAGAAATGAAATGCAATTAGGATTTTTCTTTATGTTCATTTCTGTTGGCCTAGTAACATGTTCTATGTTACCTAGATTTCCAAAACTTAGAGTCATAATCTCATTCAGGAAGCATTTAGAGAGAAAAGACCATGACTGACAGAAATGTAACATTTCTCAAAGCGTTTTCAGTGGAAAGTTGTTTAATATTACCACAAGTTTGGAAAATACTAACTGAAGTAAAATAGGTTTTTTTTCTGCAAATGTCTCAGATAAGTTGCATTTCAAATTTCTCTGAAGAGAACATGCATACTCTTTTTGTAAAACACTACACAAATGATTCTTCATAACATATTTTAGAAACTATTGCAAAGAAAAATATGAATGTTCTTTCAGGTGCATGTTATGGACTGAAAGTTTGTGTCTCCCACAAATTTAAATCCTGAATCCCTAACTCCCAATGTGATGGTACTAGGTGGGGCCTTTGTGAGGTAGTTAGTTTTGGATGAGGTCATGAGAGTGGAGCTCCCATGATAGGATTAGTGCTCTTTAATAAGAAGAAGATAAACCAGAACTTCCTCTCTCCACCACGAGAAGACATAGAGAAGGGGGCCCCTGCAAGTTAAGAGGAGGCCACTCTTGAGAACATGACTATACTGGCACCCTGTTTTTGAACTTCCAGCTTCCAGTATTGTCAGAAATACATTTTTGTTGGTTAAGACATCCAGTCTGAAATATTTTGTTATGACAGCCTGAACTAAGATAATATTGTTGAGGAATTTGGGACCAAACTGAATTTACTCTTCATCTTTGAAACTTACTAGAAGTCTAACACTACCTCTAAGTCTATGACTCATCAGTAGAGTTGGGATACCAATAACTTGCAGGGTTATTGTGATGATTGTATGTACATGGCTTATAGTAAGCTACAAGTAAATGATGGCTGTTATTATGTTATTATTATTCCCTATTATCATAGGTTTCTCCTACTCAGGCTCAAATTTTAAACTGAATTGAAAATTTGGAAAATTATAAATTTGGCTGCTCAAACTGGAAAATTCTGGTCAAAATATAATATCCCTGTGGATCTTTTTAGAGAGGGCAATTATTCATAAATTGTGGCTGTTAAAACTAGGTCCAGGATAGTTAATCTTGGAGTTTACAGGGTAGTATTAATAATAATCAGCTGTTTGAGTATGATCAATACCTACGGATAAGCCTAGGTGAAAGTTTGCTCTCCTGAGCTTACTGATTTTGTACTAACTTTTGCAGTTCAGCAGTCTCAACTGGGTCAAGTAATATGTTAGACGCATTAGGTAGGCACTCCATCGAACTCCAACACACCAAGAAATTTTCCTGCACTGAACTCCCATATTCTGGATTGTAAGTATAATTTTTATGCCCATAGCATCTCAAGGTAGCTCTCACAATCGCTTACTTCTCCCAATTTACCATTTTTGCTGGAGAGCTGTATTCATGTCTGGTCAATCATTTTGTTTCATAAGAAAGTATCTTCAGATATGGATAACTAAATCATTTTGCATATTTGCTTTGGAATGTCTACGTGAGGATTTATCCTAGGATCTTAACTCTAAGAAATAAATACGTAGATGCTGAATTGTTTTGACATGAGATAGAGTGACAAAATCATGATTTAATATTTATGCTACAACATACCATCCTTTTAAAAATCATTTAAAAAAAATCTAGTCTTACTAACTTGTAACCTTTTTAAACTTACTAACTTAAAATCATTTGTGCTAGCTATGGCATAATTTTTTTAAATTATTAAATTGGACAAGGCTTCTTGCCCCCAGAGACCTTATAACTTACCACATAGCACATTTTATGTTTTCACTTGTAGGCAATATATGTATTGAAAGGCACTGAGCATGTTGTGCTTTTTTCTGCTTCCTATTTTCATTTCATTTATCCATAGGAGTGCATTCTGCTATAAAGGCAATTAAGTTCTCTTAATATAAGAAGTTAATGTGGGAAAATACTTCTGATCAGTTCTGCTTTAATTTTATAGTGGAATAACAATGCTTACAAGACATTTCGATAAGCAATAATGGACGAATGTGTATGTATTCACATGAAATTTTAATGGACTAAATTGCAACACACACTAAATGCCAGCATATTCCTCTAAAATGTGCCATTGGAGATTGCAGAACTTGTAAATAAATGTCAAGCTTTTAGAAAAAAATATAGTAACCAAGAATAGCATTGTTCATTCACCAATCAGCCATATTCTGAGTTCCTTTTGGTACTATTATTGCAGTACTCTGCAGTGTTGCTTAATTCAACTCCATATGCTACTTTTTTTTTTTTTTAATTAGGGTTTTCAAAATGCCATCCTAGTGTAGATGCAGCAAACTCATGATAAGTTCATGGCAATTGGTACTCATTACATAGAATTACTGATACCGAGAATCTTGTTGTCTCAGCTCAGTTTTTGACCTATGATACAGTCACCTGTATATGTATATGTTGATTTATAGTCATCCTATGCCTACATCTGGTTCAATCATCTGGAACTAGGAGCACAGAGCCATGTGATGTAAAGCAAGACCAACAAAAGGCTTCTTGTAGAACAACAGTTATGAGTGAAACAGGTGGCCATCAAAGGTGCTGTGTGGGAAGGCAGGTGCCATGTACATTCTCTATACCTTTGTTCAGAATAACTTAGTGGTCGTCAACAAGGAATGAAGGGAATAGATTCCTTGTTGATGTGTGTTGGTCTTATAATTCTATGTGTTAAGAATTAGGGAAGGTATAAGAAAACTGATACTGAAGATATTACATATTTTCTCTTGCTTGTTACATATTTGAAACTGCATGATACTATATTTCAAATGTTTGAGATAATCAAGACTGATTTAATGGGTCCAAGAAAATTCTCAGCAAGTAAAACTGGACACTTGGATAAGATTTCAATATATTTTAATTTTATCCTAATAGTTTTCAGCACTTTGTTCATGTTTTTTAGCTGAGTTGTACATTTAGCATTGTATTCCTATGTTCTACCTTAAAAATGAAAGCAGTTCTTCAAAACAAAATAAAACAATACCTCACTACATCACTTGTTTTATAAGCAAAAATTCAACACAAAATACAAAGTATAGGTTGTGCAGTCTTAGGAAGCAAGCAAAGGTACATTTAAATCCCAGCTCTTTCACCTAGGAGCTGTGCAAATTTGCTGAGTTGTCTTCAACTTACTATACTTTCTTTTCCTAATACATTTAATGGAAACAAAAATACATGTCTCCAGTTGTTGTGTAGGTATTAAATTAAATACTTTATGTAAAGGACTTGGCACAGTACATGGCTTATTAATAAGCACTCAATAAATAATAGTCCATTAGACCAGTGGTTTCCAACCTTTTTGACACCAGGGATTGGTTTCATGGAAGACAATTTTTTCCATGAACCATGGAGAGGAATGGCTTCTGGATGAAACTGTTCCACCTTAGATCAGGCACTGAATTCTCATGAGGATTGTGCACCCTAGATCCCTTGCATGAGCAGTTCACAATAGAGTTCCTGCTCCTATGAGATTTCAGTGCTGGCCAGGCATGGTGGCTTATGCTTGTAATCTCAGCACACTGGGAGGCCGAGGTAGGCAGATCACCTGAGTTCAGGAGTTCAAGATCAGCCTGGCCAACATGATGAAACTCCGTTTCTACTAAAAATACAAAAATTTGCTGGGCGTGGTGGTGGGTGCCTGTAATCCCAGCTACTTGGGAGGCTGAGGCAGGAGGAGAACTGCTTGAATATGGGACGTGGAGGTTGCAGTGAGTCAAGATTGCGCCATTGCACTCCAGCCTGGGCGAAAAGAGAGAAACTCCATCTCAAAAAAATGAAAAAGAGAGACAGAATTCAATGCCTTCGCTGATCTGGCAGGAGGCGGAGGTCAAGTGGTAGTTCTGGCTTGATGACTGACTCGCTCACCTCCTGCTGTGTGGCCTGATTCCTAATAGGCCATTAACTGGTACCAATCAGCAGTCCAGGAGTTGGGGACCCCTGCATTAGACCACATCTCCAAAGCAGTGTTGCAAGACAATCCACTGAGTTACCAAATAAAACACTAAGCATTTAATTTGTAATATTACTTTCTTTTAATTTAAAACTACATTAATACTATATATATATATATATAAAACTTTAAATAATACTATATATGTAACTTTAAATAAGCATACAAATGTAATCATATCATATATGCTAAGTTTTTGTGGTATATACACTGCTTCCTTTTTTGCTTGTCTCATCCCTATCTCTTTCTCTCTCCTTTGCCCATATCAGCTCCTTTGCCTACCCCCAAGAAACATATTCTAGATATAGATCTGTATCACTCAGCAATGCTCTTGGCTGCAAATAACAGAACACCCATTTAATAGTGTCTTAGACAAGTAAGAAATTTAATTATATCACTTAAGAAAAGGGCTGGAAGTAGTAAGGCAGTTTTAGAATTGCTTCATTGATTCAATGACATTTTAAGGCCAGATGGATAACTCTTTCTTTTTCCTTCGTTTTAGTAAGATGGCTGCAATGATGCCATCCTCTAAAATCTCATGTGAAACTATGCCGAGTGGCTTATATGTGTCATCCAACACTTTGGGAGGCTGAGGTGGGAAGAAGGCTGGAGGCCAGGAGTTTCAGACCAGCCTGGCCAATTTAGTGAGACTCATCTCTACAAAAGTAAAAATTAAAAAAAAAAAAAAATAGCTAGACATGTTTGTGTGTCACTTTAGTCCTAGCTACTTGGGAGACTGAGGTGCAAGGATTGCTTGAACCAGGAGTTTTAGGATACAGTGTGCTATGATCATGCCATTGCACTCCAGCCTGGTTGACAAAATTAGACCATGTCTGAAAAAGAAAACCCTAAAAACTCAAAAACAAAACCCAAAAATCTCATGACAGCCTTATAAGAAGAAAGGAGAATTCAAAAGGAAAAAATGTCTTTGCCATACATCTTATACACACACACACACACACACACACACACACACTCACAGACACTCACAGGGAATTGGTCAGTTTGTTTCTAAAACTGGTATCATGCTGTACACGCTTTTAGCATCTTGCTTTTCTCACTCAACAATGTGTACTGAAAATTTATCTGGGTCAACTACCAGAGCTCAAATACATATTTGTTAATGGTTGCATAATATTCTATATTGTGACTATAGTATCATACATTCAATCATTTCTCCACTGAGGGAAATTCACTTTGCTTCCAGAAGTTTTATTTATTTTTATTTATTATTATCATCTTTTTACCACTTTTGAAAAGTTCTGCAGTCATCATTTTGGCTGATACAGTTTTCTATGTAACGGAGGTTTTATTTTATTGGGTAGATTCCTAGAGGTGAGATTACTAGGTAGAAGACTGTATGTATTTTTAATTTAAGTAGATGGGCTAGATTGTGTCCCCCCAAAAGGTGATAATATCTTATATTTCCACCAGCAATATATCAGATAATTTTTTTGCATCCTTGATAGCAACAGATGTTATTATTCTTTATACATTTTTATGTGTCTTGTAAATGAAATGGTACTTTATTTTGAATTTACTTTGAATATTTCTATTGGTGAATGTAAAACATCTTTTCATATATTTGTTGGCTATTTGTATCCTTTGTCCTTTTTTACTCTTTGGTTGTTTGGTCTTTTTCTTGTCAGTGTGTTAAGACACATTTACGTATTATAGACTTCAACGTTTCGTTTGATGTATTCAGTACAATGTTTTCCAAAACTATCATTTGTCTAATGGTTTTATTACACAAAATTTATTTTTCAGCTTTTGTATTGTTGAGTGTATATAGTGAAGGTTACTCTCAACCACTTAGATTGAATATGATTCTACATCTACTCTATTGGACTTTCTTTCTTTTTTTTTTTTTTTTTTTTGAGACGGAGTCTCGCTCTGTCGCCCAGGCTGGAGTGCAGTGGCCGGATCTCAGTTCACTGCAAGCTCCGTCTCCCGGGTTTACGCCATTCTCCTGCCTCAGCCTCCCGAGTAGCTGGGACTACAGGCACCCGCCACGTCGCCCGGCTAGTTTTTTGTATTTTTTAGTAGAGACGGAGTTTCACCGTGTTAGCCAGGATGGTCTCGATCTCCTGACCTCGTGATCCGCCCGTCTCGGCCTCCCAAAGTGCTGGGATTACAGGCTTGAGCCACCGCGCCCGGCCTGGACTTTCTTTCAAGATTTTGTTTTATTTTTATATCTGTGTCAGCTGACATTATATTTTGCTATAAAAACAATAAGACAAAATGGTGGCTTACGAAGATACCAGTTCTCTCTGGTGAGATTCTCAAAGAGTATAGCTGCCTATAGACTCCAGTAAACATCTGACTCAGACATAGTTTGGAGGTCAGGGGAAGGGAACCATATTCAGGTTGCCATGTTTCCAGAGTCCTCTTCTAATAGATACTCTTAGTGCCCTGCCAAGTTCCTCCTTAGCGAGCTGGTTCACCCATCCCCCAGTTACCTGGCTGTTACTATGTCAGTTGCTCACAGCTGCAACTTTCTCTTGAGAATTTCCCTGGGCTTAGGAGGGGCACCTTACTGAAAATGACTGGATTGTCGTGTCCTCCCCAAGACAACTTTGGTGGTAACACTCATTCAAAATCCTCCTAAGGAATCGAAGACAGGGTGAATGAACTCACATTTGTGCACAGCTTCTTCCTCTGCCCTATCCTGTTTCCCTTATGCCTTTATATGTCTTACCTAAGAGCGCTTTCTTAATAAATCACATATAGTGTTGTCATAGTTAGCAAATAAAAATACTACACACTCATTAAAATTTTAGTTTCGAGCAAAGAAGGAATAATTTTTAGTATAAGTATGTCACATGAAATATTTGGGACATATACGCACTGTAAAATTAATCACTGTTTATCTGAAATTCAAATTTAACTGGGCACCTTGTATTTTAGCTAGAAACCTTATTTCACTTGAACAAAAATTCTCATCTCAGGACCTGCTTCTACAGAACTCAACCTAAGTTACTGCTCACTGTTGACTATATTCAATTTTTTATACATTAGAAAATGAAATTAAGCTTCACTATTTAATATACAGATAGGCAATCTCACTAGATCCATCTGTCAGTCTGTTATACAAAGGGTTAGAGAAGTACCCTGAGTCAGAAGATTAGATGATAGCACTTTAAACCCATTTTGATATATGCAGTTTATGTAAAAGAGTAGCCCCCTCTTATCCATATTTTCATTTTCCATGATTTCAGTTACCCATGGTCAAGTATGGCCCAAAAATATTAAATGGAAAATTCCAGAAGTGATGCAAAAGTTTAAAATTACATTCCATTCTGAGTAGTGTGATGAAATCTTGCCCCTTCCCACTCCATCTTGCCTGAAAGTGAATCATCCCTTTGTTAGATGTATCCACACTTTCTATGCTAACCACCTGTTAGTCATTTAGTAGTCTTCTTGGTTATCAGACTTTTAAAAATTATAAATACAGCCAGCCCTCCATATCTATGGGTTCCACATCCATGGATTCAGCCAAGCTTGGATTGAAAATATTCACAAAAAAATTCTATCGGTACTGAACATGTACAGATTTTTTTCTTGTCATTATTCCTTAAATAATTCAGTAAAACAACTTTTTACATAGCATTTATATTACATTAGGTATTATAAGTAATCTATGCAGGATTCAAAGTATATGAGAGGATGTGTACATGTCAAATGCAAATACTACACTATTTTGTGTAACATACTTGAACATGCTCACATTTTGGTATCCCCACCGGGTTCTGTAACCAATCCCCCCAAGAAACTGAGGGACAATATGGTTTGGTCCTATGCACAGTTTCAGGCATCCGCTCACTGTGTGTCTTAGAAGAGATCTCCCTCTGATAAGTTGGGGCTACTGTACTGAATATCACTGATGAAGATTTTTCCATGATAATAGATTTACAGTAACTTAAAAATGTATTATATATTTGTATTTTGTTAAAAAAATTGTATCAAATTTGTCCACTTTTTCTTTAATGACAATTGGTTTTCCATATCATGTTAATAGATTTTTTGAAAACAAAACCAAAAAATAAAAACACTTAATCTGACCCTTCTAGACATTGATAATTTACCAAAGAGTAAAGTCTGATTTTGAACAAAATGTTTTGTTATAAAGAGGGAATTTTGAAAAGAAATATTTAAAATATTTTTATCTTTATATGATTTTTCTTCTGAGTACAACTAGAGTGTATAACTCAAAAAAAAAAAAAACCTATCATCATGAGCATGTTAAAAAACAACTTTGGAAACAGTGTTTCTTTTTTTTTCAGAGTGGTTGAGTGTTTTGATGAGGTCACACAGCAAACAGGTGGTGATGCTTGACATTAAACACAGGGTGATTGCAGCAGGCATATATGAACCCATTATGTAAGAGAACATAGGCCGGGCGCGGTGGCTCAAGCCTGTAATCCCAGCACTTTGGAAGGCCGAGACGAGCGGATCACGAGGCCAGGAGATCGAGACCATCCTGGCTAACACGGTGAAACCCCGTCTCTACTAAAAACTACAAAAAACTTGCCGGGCGAGGTGATGGCGCCTGTAGTCCCAGCTACCCGGGAGGCTGAGGCAGGAGAATGGTGTGAACCCGGGAGGCGGAGCTTGCAGTGAGCTGAGATCCGGCCACAGCACTCCAGCCTGGGCGGCAGAGCGAGACTCCGTCTCAAAAAAAAAAAAAAAAAAAAAAAGAGAGAACATAAGTATTGGTTTTCCAGTTTTACCGAAAGCAATTTCGGGGGAATGGAGCTAAATAAGACACTTTTTAAAAATTTTTTTCACTTTTTATTATGAAGTAACATTAGGAAAAGAACATAAGATATCATGCAACCCCAGATCTTGGTTTCTTTCTTTTCTTTTCTTTTCTTTTTTTTTTTTTTGTTTTTTTTGTTTTTTTAGACAGAATCTTGTTCTGTTGCCCAGGCTGGAATGCAGTGGCACAATGCCAGCTCACGGCAACCTCAGCCTCCCAGGTTCAAGCAATTCTTCTTCTTATGATTATTTTACTTTAAGTTCTGAGATACATGTGCAGAACATACAGGCTTCTTACATAGGTATACATGTGCCATGGCCATGGTGTTTTGCTGCATCCATCAACCAGTCAGCTACATTAGGTATTTCTCCTAATGCTATCCTTCCCCTAGCCCCCACCCCCTGACAGGCCCGGGTGTGTGGTATTCCCCTCCCGGTGTCCATGTGTTCTCATTGTTCGACTCCCACTTATGAGTGAGAACATGCGGTGTTTGGTTTTCTGTTCTTGTGTTAGTTTGCTGAGAATGATGGTTTCCAGCTTCATCCATGTCCCTGCAAAGGACATGAACTCATCCTTTAGAAACAGTCTTTCTAAACTGTTTATAAAATATTCCAAATGAAGTGCTGTAGTAGATACCTTTTTTTTTTTTTTTTCTCTTGAGACAGAGTTTCGCTGTGTCACCCAGGCTGGAGTGCAGTGGCACAATCTCCGCTCACTGCAACCTCTGTCTCCTGCACTCAAGTGATCCTCCCACTTCAGACTCTGGAGTAGGTGGGACTACAGTCGTGCACCACCAAGGCCTGCTAATTTTTGTATTTTTAGTAGAGGTAGGGTTTCGCCATATTTCCCAGGCTGGTCTCAAACTCTTGGCTACAAGCGATCCGCCTGCCTCCACCTCCCAAAGTGCTGGGATTACAGGAGTGAGCCACCATGCCCAACAATATCAAATCTTTCATAAAAGTACAAACTGCAATGTTGACCCATAAATTTGCAGGAACAACTAATTGGCTTCAAAGAAGTTGAAACTTTATTAGCAGTGTTTCTTTTCAAAGTGTATGCATAATTGGTAGGTGGGATTAAAACGTGAATAATGATTTACTGAACTCAGTCAATAATACCCTTCTTCTAATTAAACCTATGTAACTTCATGAAGTGTCTTTTTCAGCTATGAAAGCCACTTAATTCAGACATGGGAAAAATAATAAACTTTTAAAAAAATGAACATAAAACCAAATATTTGAATGGCTGCATCACCAAGAATAATCAAATTTTAAAATAATAATGATGTATATCGAAACAAAACAATATGTTTAGCTCAAAGACATTTCTTAAACCATACATTTTAAGAGGGTAATTTTCAATGATATTTATTAAATTTGATTACTTCTGGTCTAAAGAATCATGATTCCAGCACCTAGCTGAAGTTATTAGCTTACAGCCTCCTTAGGTATACTTACGAGGTGTCTGTAATGCTAAACAGGCTGTTTCTGTTCATTTATATTCAGTACCTGGCAGTTGTATATGGTGGAGTGAAGAGTGCAAAGGAAGCAGAATGGCACTTCACTATATTTTTCTGTTTCTAGCACTCAAATGTTCTAATGGTCTCTGCCAAGTCAAAAAATGAGGCCTCACAATTGAAGGCACAGAGTCTTGTATGTTAACATTAGGACTACTGACAGAAGAGTGCTTATAGTTTTTTTTTTTTTTAATTTTCTATCTTGATAACATATATAACTTGATATTTATATATATTACATGATTTCTTCCTTTGTTTTAATATACTTTAAGTTCTAGTGTATATGTGCACAACGTGCAGGTTTGTCACATTGGTATACATGTGCCATGTTGGTGTGCTGCACCCATTAACTCGTCATTTACATTAGGAACATCTCCTAATACTATGCCTCCACTTTCTCCCCACTCCATGACAGGGCCCGGTGTGTGATGTTCCCCACCCTGTGTCCAAGTATTCTCATTGTTCAATTCCCACCTATGAGTGAGAACATGTGATGTTTGGTTTTCTGTCCTTGTGATAGTTTGCTCAGAATGATGGTTTCCAGCTTCATCCATGTCCCTACAACGGACACAAACTCATCCTTTTTTATGGCTGCATAGTATTCCATGGTGTATGTGTGCCACATTTTCTTAATCCAGTCTGTCACTGATGGACATTTGGGCTGATTCCAAGTCTTTGCTATTGTGAATAGTGCCGCAATAAACATACGTGTGCATGTGTCTTTATAGCAGCATGATATATACTTATATATTCAAGACATGAGTCCTTTGTTCCATATACAGTTTTCATACATTTTCTCCCAGGCCATAGCTTGTCCTTTAGTCCTCTTAACAGGATTTTTCACAGAGTAAAAACTTACAATTTTGATGAAGTTCAATCTATCAGTTTTTCCTTTTAAGGATGAATCTTTTGCTTCTAAGTCTATGGACTCTTTGCCTAGCTGTATATCTCAAAGATTTTAATCTGTGCTTTTTTTCTAAGAGATTTATGATTTTATGTTTTAAATCTGTGTGAAATCTATTCCTAGCTAGAGGAATTAGACTAGAGAAAGAAATAAAGGGCATCCAAATCGGAAAGGAAGAAGTCAAATTTGTTTGCAGATGATATGATCTTATATTTGCACTCCAACAAAAAACTATTAGAACTGATGTATAAAAATTACCCTGAATTGTCCATTGTTGGCATATAGAAATGCTCCTGATTTTTGTATTTCGATCTTGTATCCTGCAACTTTACTGAATTTGTTTAAGAAGTGAGGTTTGGGTCAAGGTTCATTTTTTTTTTTTTTGTCTATAGATGTTCAGTTTCTCCAGCTGTTTATTGAAATTGCCTTTGTACCTTTGTCGAAAGTCAGCTAGGTGCATTATTGTGTGTCTACTTCTGGGTTATTTATTCAATTTTTGGATGTATCTATCACTGTGCTAATATCACACTGTATTGATTATTGTGGCTATGTAGTAGGACTTAATGTGGTGTAGAGTGATGTTTTCACCTTATTCAAGATTGCTTTAGCTATTCTAGGGCCCGTGCCTTTCCATATCAATTTTAGAACAAGCTCCAAAAATACCCTGCTGAGATATTGATAGCAATTGCTCTAAAACTATAAATCAGTCAGGAATGTTGACATATTTAATATGCTGTGTCTTCCAATGCATAAACATGGCATGTATTTAGGTCTTAATTGATTTCATTCACTATTATTTTGTACTTTTCAGCATACAGATCCTGCCTGTACATGTTTTTGGTAAATTTACATGTAATTATTTCATTTTATTTATATGATTTAAATGGTATTTTGTTTTTAATGTCATTCTCCATTTGTTCATTGTCAATATATAGAAATGAAGCTGATTTCTGCGCATTCACTTTGCATTCTATGAACTTGTTGAACTGACTTATTAGTTCTACAAATATTGTTTTTCTTTTTTAGATTTCTTGGGATTTTCTACATAGGTAATCATTGCATCTGCAAGTAGAGACAGTTTCATGTCTTTCTTTCCTATCTGTAGGGCTCTTATTTCTTTTTCTGCCATGTTATACTGGGTAAAAATTCCAGTTACAGTTGGGTAAAAGTGGTGAAAGCAAAAAATCCTTGCCTTGTTTCTGATCTTAGACATAAGGAATCTAATTTCTCACCTTTAAATATGATATTTGATGTAAGTTTTTGTACATGTTCTTTATAAAGTTGATGAAGTTCTCCTTTATTCCCAGTTTGCTGAGAGTTTTAAATTACAAATGCGGGTTGGATTTTGTCAAATGCTATTCCTGTGTCAGTTGATATGATCATATTATTTACAAAATATTGTTGAGATGGTAGTTTACACGGTTTGATTTTCTAATGTTGAACCAGACTTGCATACATGGAATAAATCCAAATTGGTCATGCTGTATAATTCCTTTTATAGCTTGCTGTATTCAGTTTGCTAATATTCTGTTGAGAATTACTAGCTAACTAAAATTCATTGGACAATATTCCCTCCTGCTATGGACTGAATTGTGTCTCTCCACAATTCATGATGTTGAAGCCCTAATACCCAATGTGACTGTATGTGAAGAGGGAACCCTTAAGAAAGTAAATAAAGTTAAATGAGGTCATAAGGATGGACTCCTAATATGACAGTATTGGTGGCTGTATAAGAAGAGGAAGACATGCCTCTCAGCCCTCAAACAAAAAATAGGTCATGTGAGCACACTGTGAGAAGACAGCTATATACAAGTCAAGAAAAGGGACCTCAGAATTAAACCTACCTTTCTGGCACCTTCCGGCTTCCAGAAATGTGAGAAAATTATGTTGTTTAAGCCACCCAGTATATGTTATTTTGTTATGGCAGCCTGAGCAGACTAAGACATCTCCTTTTATATTTTTCCAGGAGAGGTTGTGTGAATTTGGTGTTAAGTCTTCTTTAAAAGTTTGGTAGATTTCTCCAGTGAAAGTATTTGTGTATGGAGGTGACTTTTTAAGGGGGAGACTTTAAAGTATTACTTCAATTTCTTTAATAGTAATAGTGCTATCTACATTTTCTACTTAAAATTGCATAAGTTGTAGTAGTTTGTACTTTTTAAAGAATTGGTCCTTTTTTTTCTAACTTGCATTAATGTAGGTAAAAGTTGCTCATAATATTCCCTTATTATCCCTTCATGTCTGCAGGGCCTATAGTGATGTATTCTATTTCATTCCTGATGCCAGTAATTTGTGTTTTCTTTCTTCCATTCTGTCATTCTTGCTAGGTGGCTATTAATATTCTTTTTTGAATAATCAACTCTTAGGTTCATTGATTATCCCCATTGTTTTTTTTGTTTTCAATTAAATTCATTTCTGCTTATATCTTTATTAATTCTCTCCTCCCGCTTGTCTTGAGTGAATTTTGCTCTTATCTGCTTTAGTTTCTTGAAATAAGAACTTATATTTCCTGAGACCTTTGTTTCTAATGTAAGCATTTAATGCTACAAATTTCCCTTTCAGCACTGTGTGGTATATATTTTCATATGTTGTGCTTTTACTTTCACGGAATTCTATACATTATTTCATTTCCATTGAGACTTTCCTCTTTGACCCATGGATTATTTAGAAGCATGTTGTTTAGTCCTTAGAGATTTATTGTTTCTCTATTTGATTTTATTATGGGCAAAGAACATACACTGTGGTTTCAATACTTAAAATTTGTTAAGGTTGTTTTAAGGCTTAGAATATGGTCTATCTTTGTGAATGTTCCATGTGTGTTTGAAAAAATAATGCGTGTTCTGCTATTGTTGAGTAGAGTGTATTATATGTCAACTAGATCCAGTTGATTGGATTATTAAGTTCTTCTACATGCATGCTTATTTTCTGGTTAGTAGTTCTATCAGTTACTGAGAGTAGGATATTGATTTGTCTATTTCTCCTTTTAATTCTACTCATTTTTATTTCATTTTATTCAGAAGTCTCTTTAGTTTGGAACATAAACATTTAGGATTGTTATGTCTTCCTTATGGATTGATCCTTCTAAAATTATGTAACGAACCTCTTTGAATCTTGTAATCTTCTTCACTTTGAAGTCCATTTTATCTGATATTTCTATAGCCTTTCTTGATTTCTGTGATTAATGCATGCATCATATGTTTTTCTATCCTTTTACTTTTAGCCTATCAATGTCATAGTTTTGGAGGTTACTTATTGACAGCACGTCTTTGGATCATGTTTGCTTTTTAATCTACTCTGCCAGTTTCTGTCTTTTGATTAGTATACTTAGACAATTTATACTTATGGTAAGTTTTGATATGTTTGGGCCTAAGTCTGCCACTAATTTGTTTTCTGTTTTCTCTGTTTCTTCTTTCTCACCTTCCTGTGGGTTATTTGAAATCCCCCTCTTTCTTGGGTTCTATCTTCATTTTTACAGCATTTCTGAGTATATCAATTTGTATTTTTGTAATTGCTCTAGATATCAATATATACACATGTAACTTATCATAGCATACTGTTGTCAGTGTTTTAACACTTTGAATGAGGTGGATAGACTTTACTTTCTATAAAGTCCTTTTATTTCCCATACTTTAAAATATCATTTTCTTAAATATTCCTTCTACATACATCAAGTACCATATCAGGTAGTGTCATAAATTCTCCTTCAATCATCAAATATGATTTTAGAAACTTATAAGAAGTAGAAAAGCCTATTATGTTTAATTGTGTTTTTACCCATTTGATATTCTTCTTTTCCTTTTAAAACTCCAAGTTGTCTTTCATGATTACCTTTCTGCTTAGACAACTTCCTTTAGCCATTTTTCAAGGGTAGCGGCTTATTTTTATTTTTTATTTTTTGGCAACAAATTCTTTGTTTTCCTTCATCTGAGGATGTCTTTATTTCACCCCATTCCTGAATAAGTTTGCTACATGTGGAATGTGTGGTTGGCATGTTTTACTTCAGCACTTTCTTCCGACCTTGTGGTTTCAGGTAAGAAATCTGGCGTCATTTGATCTGGTTTTGCCCTGTAGTTAATGTGCCATTTCTCTGTTTTATTTTATGATTTTTTTTTCAGAGATTTAATTATAATGTATCTTGGTGTGGATTTATTTGGGCTTATGCTATATGTGTTCACTTCATTTCTTGAATCTGTAGGTATATGTATTTCATTATTTCTTTGGAGCAAGACTTAACCCTGCTTCCCACCTCCTTATTCAGTCTTTTTTCCTGCTGAGTGTGTGTAGAGGTTCAGTTCCTGCTGACACCAGGAGTCAGGGAGAGTGGAGAACTGACTAGCTCTGAATCTCACTGCTTTATTCAGACTCATTGATACTAAATGTGAGTGGAAGCTCAGCTTGTCACTGAGCTTTACTGACACTGGAGAAGAGGAGGGGTGTGAAGCATAGTGGTGATGAGGCACTTCTCAAACCTTCTTCTTGCTGACCAGGTGTGTGGAGGCTGAGTTTACTACTGGACCACATTGACACTACCCCTGCAAGGAGTATAACACTTACTTCTGCCATTGAGAGAATGGAAGATCAACTCCCCACTTGGCCACACACTGAAACAGTCTGTAGTAGAGTGAGGTAAGGTAGTTTTTCTGTTGATGTTTAGCTGCAGTAGGATGGGTATTGCAAAAAAAAAAAAAAAAAAAAAAAAAAGATTTTTTGTAATTAGGCCTCTGTTTTCCAGATCCTTTGCCTATGGACAACAGGCTTTTGTTGGAGCTTTTATTATCTGTGCCTATTCATTGTTCTGGGTTAGAGGTGCCTGCAACTTTCGGGCCAAGATATATGGGACACAATAAAGACACCCAGGGAACTCACTACCCTGAATTTCCTCAAATTCTGTGGTCCTTTGTTCATCCAGCTTCTTTTCACCTTTCAGAGACTTCTTAAAGTTGTGCTATGTCCTTTAGTTTGAAGAGGGAGGACCTTGAAAGAATGGGTCTACTGTATCTTGGTCAGAGCTGGAAATCTCTTTTCTTCTATCTCCATGTTTAAGACATTTATAATATGCACCCTCCACCACTACAAACAGAAGAGCACTGCATTATGACTTGGGGACGGTGTTAAGTTTCTAAGGCATTGACAGTCTACTATCTGTGGTACCTCATCCCTCAGAGCATAGAAGCCCTCTCCTTTTGTAAGCCTTGGGTAATGGATATTATCTTGTTTTGTGAAACGTAAGAGGAATATATGGCACATTTCTTTATTTTCCTAAGTCAAATTGCATTTGAGTTCAAGCTACACACACTTGCCTTGTGGAAAGTCCAATATCAGTAAAATTTCAAAAGTCCCTTCCTTTCTCTATGGGATCCTATTAGACTTGTGATGCTTACTTGGTCCCAGAAAAAATAAGTTGATTGTGGTCATTAGTTCTTCTTGTTTGTTATGGATACCCTTACTGTTCATCTGCTGCTAGATGACATCAAGATGACCTACACTGGTCCTTCCTGCTCCTATGGAGCAGTTCTTTTCAGCAGGCCTTGACGCTAATCACAAAATCAATCTCCAAACCCCTGACAGCTGGCTTAGTGTTTTACTCCTGGTACCCAACTTCAACAGATGTTCCATAGTCATATCCCATCATCTGTGCTGCAAGAAAGCGAGGCTTATCAAATTTCTATCAATCACTAGCAGAATCTTTTACTCAATCTCTGGAATTTCTCCCATCTCTGGGAAGTGAATAAGAACATGGAATATGGAATCAAGCTACTTGGGATCACTTAATAATTCATTTACTCTGGACAAAATCAGAACCTCTCCAAGCCTCAATGTCCTCATCTACAATATGGGGCTAATAATATTAGTGGTTACCACTATTATAAGATTGGATTAAATGAGATAATATTTGTTCTTGTGTTACCAGTAAAGGGTCTTGACTGCAACCTGTCCAGGTTCTTGGCATTCTGAACAAATAATTGGACAAAACACATAGCAAAGCAAGGAAAGAATGAAGCAATGAAAGAACAAAAGCAGGGATTTATTGAAAATGAAAGTACACTCCACAGTGTGGAAGCGGGTCCCAGCAGCAACTCAAGGGCCCCGGATACAGAATCTCCTCCTGTCCAAATATGCTCTGGAGGTTTCCCAATGGCCACTTGGCACTCACCTCATGTAAATGAAGTGATGACCCACAATCAGTCTGATTAATTGGAGAAAGTAACCAATCAGAGGCTGAAGTGAAGTTACATAGTTATACTTCTATGCAAACATCTGACTGGTTGCAAAAAGCAACCAATCAGAGGTACTTTCAATTTCCCATCTGAGGAGACAGAAAAAGTGGGGGTATGTATAGGGAGTAGCCTCTGTTCCTTTTGTTATTTAGGCGTGGAAAGTTAGGGTTTCTTTTCAGTTTGATTCCAGGAAGTCAGCGTGAAACGGCCTTGGGTTCCCTGACTCCAGACCCTATTCTCCTACCTCACTTGCAGCAATGCCTGTTAATGTAACAATATAGTAAAGGTGTAAAGTAATAGTAAAGAAGAGTAAGTTCCATATCCATAATAGGTACAATTTTCCTCTCTGGGTCACTCTTTGCTCTGACATCTACATCATCATAACCTTTCTAATTCCCAATTCTTGCACAATACTCACCTGGATAAGGCCCATTTTCAGGGTAACCCTGAAGTATATGAAGATATTTATCTCCTCCTACCTGCAACACATCCTGTCCCCACCTGAGTGAGAGGAGTGTAGACCAGTGTTTCTCAAATAATTGTCCACTGATCATTTGCATCAAATCTTTAGGGATAGAATCAAAGGATATGCACATCTATTAAGCCGCTCCTGAGATGTTAATGTACACTAAAATTCATGAAACAATCCTTTACACTATCTGTGCCTTTTCACATATGGTTGCCTCTTTCTAAAATATCCATTCACCCTATTTGTGTCCACGTGTGGAAACAAAATGCAGCTTCCTCTATGTACCTGTCCCTAATTTCATGTTCACTACCACCAGCAGATGGAACCTTTCTGTTGCTGTAAGATGAATGATATGGGGAGGAATCAAAATTAAGGTGCAAGAGAGTGTTGGGGTGCACTGGAAGGCAGCAGTTGGATTGGAGTGGCGAGAAGGACCTATGGTTTTATTTGGAATTTGTGCCCGTGAGGTGAAGTTGCAAAAAGGGATGGGGGAAGGGGACAGAAAATCAGAAAAGTAAAAAGGGGGTTGGGGAGAAGCAACAACAAAATAACTCTTATGGTTTTCCCTAATCCGGAAGTAAATTAATCACCACAGGTGTCAGCACCCCAGGCCCTCAGGGCCGCCTGCCCTCTTACCTGCTCTTCTCACTGCCTCAGCCCTTCCCGCTCGGCCTTCCGCCTGGATCTGTCCACACACTGACTTTGCTCTCGCTGCCCTCTCTCTCCAATGTACCACTGTGTAACTGAAATCACTGGGTAACTGAGTATGCCCGGTTTGGGCCTGCCACCTGACTGGCTTCTCTGAAGCAGCAGAACTGGATAAGAACTTTATGAACCCTGAGAAGTTACTCATGCACGGAACCTCTAAACTTACATCATTGTATCCATGTTGTTGCCTTCTTCTGGGACATTATGTTCTCTGCACGTGAAAATCCTCTGCCTCTAGACCCAGTCCCAAGGTCCCAGGGACTCAACTTAGGCGTCTCTGTGACTGACAACGGGGATATTAACTTTGCCTCTCAGGAGTGGGGAAGAAATCCCCCCCACAGATTCTTCCATTCCATCTCCTTAGGGCTCTAAGGCTCAAAGGAAGCAAACACCTCCAAAAAGCCCCTCGGGATTCCTCCCCCATTAGTACAACCCACCATTTTCTCAAGGCTGCACCAAACCAAGTGTTCCCTGATATCACCATGGGCCAAACGTGGGTCCCAGGGATTTGCATCTGGATTGTACTCCTCAAGGGACTGTGGTGCAGCAGCTCAGAAACCTCAATTTGAGGAGGGAAAAAAAGATTTGTTTGAAATTGTTTAAGACATCAACTGAGGGGCTGAAACTTGAGGGGTTGCAGGTCTGACATATGGGTAAAGGTCTCCCTGCAGCTGCCGAATACCCCATCCCTTGCCAAGTTTAATGTCTAATCTTAGCGAAGGGTGTCCCAGGATTACACCAAATGCACACTGGTTTCTCCAGACAGATCGTGGCCTGGGCTCCTTCTAGGTCCGTGCTTGACTATATCGTAGGTTTCAGATTTTACTGAAGTAGGGACTTTAAGACGGGTACTTAGCTGCTGTCCTGAGGGTAGTGAAATGCCGCGTGTCTGATACTTGGGATCCTGGCTTGCGGGCCCTCAGAGACTCTGTCTTTGCAGCTCCGCTCCCTGCTCCCCGCCCCCCGCCCTCCGCCCTGACCCCTCCCAGCCTTCACCCCGCCCGGCCTCAGCTACTCCTCAGGCACCCCACGCGCTCACACCCGCCTGCCCGCTCGCCTGCTCCTCCCACTGCCTTCGCCCCTCCCACTCGGCCCCCCGCGTAGATCTCGCCCCACACTGACTTTGCTCTCACTGTCCGGTCAGACGCACTTCCCGCCCTCGCGTAGGTCTGCACCGCCACAGCCGCCCTCGCCCGCGCGTCCCTCACCCGGTCCGCCACTGCCGCGCCTCAGAATCCGAAGGCTGGGTCCCAGCGCAACCATCCACGCCGCTGCCACGACCTACACGGGAGCCACGCGCCGCAACCGCCACCAACGCCTTGCCGCCGCCGCTCGCCCGCCGCCCACCATGGCCCAGCAGCAAACAGGTAGCAGGAAACGGAAAGCGCCCGCGGTCGAGGCGGGCGCCGAGAGCTCGCCGTCGCAGGGCTTGGCGGCAGCAGACGGTGAGGGGCCTCTGGTACTGAAGAGGCAGAGGCGGCCGGCGACGTGTAGCTCAATGGTTCACTATCTGAAGGTTCGGGAGGTAGGCGGGTGGGGCCCCGCCGGGCTCCAGGGCTTCGATGGCGAGATGCGAGGCTACGCGGTACAGAGGCTGCCCGAGCTGCTGACGGAGCGCCAACTGGACCTGGGCACCCTCAACAAGGTGTTCGCGTCACAGTGGCTGAACTCCAGGCAGGTGGTATGCGGCACCAAGTGTAACACTCTCTTTGTGGTAGACGTGCAGTCAGGCCACATCGCGCGCATCCCCCTCTTGCGGGACACGGAGGCCAGGCTGGCCCAGGACCAACAGGGCTGCGGCATCCATGCCATCGAGCTGAATCCCTCCAAGACGCTTCTGGCCACCGGCGGCGAAAACCCCAACAGCCTGGCCATCTACCAGCTGCCCACCCTGGACCCCCTGTGCCTGGGCGACCGCCATGGCCACAAGGACTGGATCTTCGCCGTCGCCTGGCTGAGTGACACCGTAGCCGTGAGCGGCTCCCGTGACGGCACTGTGGCGCTGTGGCAGTTGGACCCGGACAAGTTCGATGACACTGTTGCCTGGCATAGCGAGGTGGGTCTTCCCGTATATGCCCACATCCGTCCGAAGGATGTGGAGGCCATCCCCAGGGCCATCATCAACCCCAGTAACCGCAAGGTGCGGGCCCTGGCCTGCGGCGCCAAGAACCAGGAGCTGGGAGCGGTGTCCTTGGATGGCTACTTCCACCTGTGGAAAGCCCGGAGCACACTATCCAGGCTGCTGTCCATCAGGCTACCCTACTTCCGGGATAATGTGTGCCTGACCTACTGCGATGATATGTCCCTCTACGCTGTGGGCTCCCAGTCCCACGTCTCCTTCCTGGATCCGCGCCAGGGCCAGCAGAACATCCGGCCCCTGTGTTCTCGAGAGGGTGGCACAGGCGTGCGGTCTCTGAGCTTCTACCGCCACATCATCACTGTGGGCACCGGTCAGGGCTCCCTGCTCTTCTATGACATCCGGGCCCAGAAGTTCCTGGAGGAGAGAGCCTCCGCCAACCTCGAGTCCTCTTCGGGACCTTCAGGGAGGAAGCTCAGGCTTGCCTGTGGCAGAGGTTGGCTCAACCACAATGATTTCTGGGTGAATTACTTTGGTGGCATGGAAGTGTTTCCCAATGCGCTCTACACCCACTGCTACAACTGGCCCGAGATGAAGCTCTTTGTGGCTGGGGGGCCTCTCCCTGCAGGCCTCCATGGGAACTATGCAGGCCTCTGGAGCTAAGGATGGCCGCCTTGTACTCCAGGTACACAGATTTACCTTTTAGTTCCACCCGACTTTCCTGCTTCATGTTGCATTTTTTTGCTTTTAACTCTGTGTGTCTTTTGTTTTCCAGGTGGAACCAGCCCAGCTTAAGTTGTACTCCTCCAAGCAGAGAGAGTGAGTGATCCTTTGGTCAATGAAAACTTGACTTTAAGACTTTTTGACTCCTTTCCAACACCATCTTTTGGAATTTTCATAGAAAGAAATTTGGTTAATCTTTAGTTGCATTCTCTCTTTGAGTGATTCATATATTCTCTTTCTTCAATGTCTTACAGTTATGTATATTTGTTTTCCTTGTTTTTCCTTGTTACCAGTATTACAACCTCATTTTTAAAGTTATTTTTTATTGCAGATACATGGTATACGAAGAGAAAATTTTCTAGTAAGCAAGGTGTTCCTACATCTTTTCTGGAGAGCTTACCATAGTTTTATAGCATTGTTCAATTGGAAAAATACATTCCAAGCTCTGGATTACCTACGTTTGGAAACACTTAATTTGCAAATTGTGATCTTAGTGTATATAGTTTTTACTTTGTTCGTGCTAAAGTGCTTTTTCTTAAGTTTATTCTCTTTCAAAAGAAGTTATCATAGAATCTTGTGTTTGTATCAAACTCCTAATTGGTGAGAACTCTTTAGGAGTGCAGGGGTTCTGCTTCATTGCATTTTCAGAATTAACCTGAATGTTGAAACAACCATTTTTTTAAATTTCACAACTTATTTAAGTGTTATCACCTCTCCTTAAATAGCTAAAAGAATGTGTATTTGTTCACTTGCTGCCTTACTACTATCAAGACTTGTGAATATATTTGAATGTATGTTGTTTGAAAAACTTGCACAGTGCATTGGAGCCGTCATGAAAAGCAGGAAATGTAAATGTGGAATGTATGGCAGGCTGGGCAGAATGTATACTGATCCAGGGTATAGACTGGATATTTTTGCTGTTGCTGTTTTTAATATAAAATGTTATATTTGAAGATATTTAACATTTTCCAATTCTGCTTAAGAGGTAATTACAGTAAAAAAAAAAAAAAAAAAAAAAAAAACAAAGACCAAAAATAGCACATTCTGAAAAAAGGATTCTTAATAAGATTTTATTTTGTGAAGTTCAAAGATTCTTTCCTAAAGTATAATGTGTTGTTAAAAAGTCGTGCTGTTATAACTCTCAATGTAATAGCATGCAATATCAAGAACATAGGAAGTTTGTTTCAAGATAAGGTGAGATTTAAAATAAATAGGATGAGGTTGAAGAAAAGTATATTGGGGTGCAGATAAATATAAATTGGGGACTGCTATGAAAACAGGTTGTACTTCTCCATATGTGAGACCATTGGAAGTGAGAAGGAATATTTGCCATTTCTAAAACTGGCCAGGTTGTGCTAAACTAGGATTGGTAATTTGTGATGTCTGTTTTTCCTTAGATGTTTGGGCACTCAGATGCTGTCTTGGTGTACACACACAACATGCTGTTCAGTCACAAATCCGAACAAGTTAATATAATAAATTGTACTAAAAGTCATTTAAGAAATACCAAAAAGTAAGCTTTTGTTTTTAGCCATTGTTATAAAGGCTAATATAATTGTTGTTATATAGCAGTAAGATGTATTTGTGTGCATGCGTCTCCAACTCAGTTGTAAATGTCTTGAGAACAGATAATACAATTGTCATCTTTATATTGCCTCATTTCTCCACTAATACTTAGCAAATAAAAGGCAATAAGTAAATATTTACTGGTTGAATGCCTCTGGAGACCTAGAGTTTAAAGTTTTAAGTCAATAAATAAATAAATATTTCTCTTAAATAATATAGAATCCTGTTGTGTTTTCCCCCCTTTGTTGGTAAACATTTTCCTGATTTATTCTCAGGTCAGGCTATTGTGCTTATCCATTCATAAACTTACCAATATGTGATACTAGACGAGGAAGGAACATGTATAAATCTTATTTGGCACTGGAAATTAATCTTTTCACCTGCAACCATTTAGGTTTGAAGATTTATTTAAAATATTTTGGTTGTTTTTCAGCAATTAGTTTTGAAATATGTTTTGTGGTTTGTGTTTTAACTTAAAAAACATATTTGCTAAAAATTTCCTTAAATGTTACCCAATAACTTCAAAGTATTAACTGCCTATTTTCTTGTAGGCAATAGGGAATTTTTATGGTATTCTCGCAATTATTTTGGAAATAATGTGGAAAACATTTTTAGAGGAGATAACACTTTCTACCTGAGATGGGATTTTAGAGAAGAAATAGAAGGCATGTTTGATTTCTTCTCTGTCTTGGTCCTTAATTTCATCACCGACTCACACTTAACTTTTTCATATTTTAGGGTATATCATTTTTATGCCAAATCACCTGACTTAACTTTTTAAAAACTAAATATTTCATGTGCACATTTATATTTTGTAACCATCTAGTTATTTTGAAATATTTTCTAATTCTGACACAGTGATCATAGAACTATGATTAATTATGTAAACTGTGACTGAAATAATTGAAGAAAAAAAAGTCAGCCCTCCAGAAAGCCCGTAAATACAACTCGCTTAAAGTACATAAGGAAGTGCAAATATTCATGTATAAATTACCTATCACTGATGCCTGAAAGGCCTCAGTTACTTATAACTATGCATAAAATGTTAATTCTCTTTAACTACCTATTCACATATTTCTCTCCAAGCATACTTCTGATCCAAAAGTTTATGTTCCTCTCCTTTACTCTTTGGAATGAGTTAATTTCTATTTTCTTTTAAAAAGGGGTAAAATAATTTACTTATCAAGGCTATCTACTGGAATAAATTGAGGTGACTACTCTGAAAAAAATTCATCTGTTAAATATACTCTAGCATTAATGATAAACAAAATTGAATTTTCCAGAGGTTGATTTTTATCCGCTTGTACTCAGTGTTGAACAATTTGTCAAAATTTTTTCATTAATTGCTAATTTAGAGTGATTTTAGAAAGCAATTCACAAAGCCCTCCTGGATGTTTTACTGACAGCTTCCTAATTTCTGCAAGTATTATTAGGTAACCCAACTACATTAAACATGTCACTATGTGAGCTGCTCAGGGATGCAGTTCAGTGAGAATGTCATGTACCAATATGAAAGAGAGGCTGCATAAGCCACAGGTGTTTGCTTTAAGATGTTATTGTGAGATCTGCTCAAGAAAGGGTTGCCTAAAAGTATTTCACACTACTAGTCCGCTGTAAACCCAGAGACACCTAGCATTGGAATTTGGCATTAATGTAAGGGCAATGTGTTTGCAGGAGGTTGCCATAAAATGGTCAGACTTACCCTTAGAAGGAGGGTTCTTTCGCTGATACATATGTAGTTTGCACAGGTATTGGTCTTTGCTTCATATGCCCTTTGCCTACTTACTTTTCTATTAAACTCTCTGTGACTTCCAATACAGAATTAAGCACTTAACTTCTCCATGCTCACAGTGACGGTTTTGTTGTTATCTTTATTATAGCATTTAGCAGATTATGATGCAGTCAGCTATGTGAGTGTTTAGCTTCCCTGCCCTCCACTTGAATATGAGCTCTGTCATCCCAAACCTAGCATAATAGGCTGCACGTACATGGCATTTGGCTGTTCAGTACAACAACTAATATATCAATTCTTTTTCATAAATTACTTTATCAGATTAGTTGACCAAAACATTAGGGAAGATGATACAGATTAAGTTGATGGATGAAGAGTATCCTGAAATAGGCCCCATGGTAAGGATCATGGTGATTCATGGCATGAAGTAATGTGGGTAGAGCATCAGAAACTTAAGTTTTACCCAGGAATGATATTGGACCTGGAGTACCAAGATGAAATGGAAATAAGTATTATTTCGGAATCATAAATACCTGAATTTGAATTCGAATTATATTATTTGTTTATAATAAGTAATGGGTATGCTGTTTAACTTCTCTAAACCTGTCCTTACATTACTAATTGTTCTATTCCCAGCATCTAGCATACTGCCTGATGCATAAGGCATTTGATTTATATTCATTATTTTCCCCTCTAGAGTCCTATCAATTCTGATAGAAGGCATATGTATTTATTTTTATTTAATTATTATAAAAACAGTTTATGTGCCTTGCAGAAAGTCAGGCACATAATGTAAAATATTTTTAAAAACCACCACATTTCCACCAGCCTAAGATTACTACTATCAACAAGTTAGTGTATATCTTTCATGACTTTTTTGTACATATATGTACCCATGTATGCAGTTGATACTACATACTACAAAATGTGAGTATTTTGTAAAAGTTGTTTTGCAACCTACTTTTTTTCAGTTAATGTCTCCATCTTTCCGTCACAATATTTATCTTATCTACAAGTCAGGGTGTTTTAAATGTGTACAGGCTGGGCAGGGCGTGGTGGCTCACGCCTGTAATCCCAGCACTTTGGGCGGCCGAGGCGGGTGAATTACCTGAGGTCAGGAGTTCTAGACCAGCCTGGCCAACATGGTAAAACCGCGTCTCTACTAAAAATAAAAAAATTAGCTGGACGTGCTGGCCTACATCTGTAATCCCAGCTACTCAAGAGGCTGAGGCAAGAGAATCGCTCGAACTCGGGAGACGGGGTTTGCAGTGAGCAGAAATTATGCCATTGCACTCCAGCCTGGGCAACAAGGGTGAAACTCTGTCTCAAAAAAAAAGGGGGGGGGGCGGGGCCGGGCTCACGCCTGTGATCCCAGCACTTTGGGAGGCAGAGGCGGGTGAATAACCTGAGGTCAGGAGTTCTAGACCAGCCTGGCCAACACGGTGAAACCCCGTCTCTACTAAAAATAAAAATAAATAAATAAATAAAATAATAATAATAATAATAAAAGCCAGGCGTGGTGGCTGGCGCCTGTAGTCCCAACTACTCGGGAGGCTGGGACAGCAGAATGGCGTGAACCGGGGAGGTGGGGCTTGCAGTGAGCCGAGATCCCGCCACTGCCGAGATCCCGCCACCGCCGAGATCTCGCCACTGCACTCCAGCCCCGGCGACAGAGCGAGACTCCGTCTCAAAAAAAAAGAAAAAAAAAGTGTGTATAGGCTCACTACTTAGAAAATTGTTGCCATCACCAGAAATCACCAGAAATCATTAGAATGACACATGAAATATTTAGCCAAATATAAGAGGGTATGCTTACACCTTAAGAGTTATTTTAAACATTTATTGTGTGGCAGTACTCTCTATTTGCGTAATTCAGTGATTTTCAGACTTTAGAACATATTAGAGTCACTGGAACATATGTTGAAAGTAAGAGATGTTGCCGGGTGTGGTGGCTTACGCCTGTAATCCCAGCACTTTGGAAGGCTGAGGCGGGAGGATCACAACACAGGTCAGGAGACCGCCCTGGGTAACACGGTGAAACCCCGTCTCTACTAAAAATACAAAAAATTAGCCGGGCATGGTGGCAGGCACCTGTAGTCCCAGCTACTCGGGAGGCTGAGGCAGGAGAATGGCGTGAACCCGGGAGGCGGAGCTTGCAGTGAGCCGAGATCGCGCCACTGCACTCCAGCCTGGGCGACAGAGCTAGACCCTCCGTCTCAAAATAAAATAAAATAAAATAAAAAAATAAAGGAAAGTAAGATATGTTTCAACTCATACCTATTGTAACAGAATTTTCTTGTAAAAACACCATTTCATTTGAGTGTTTTCAGATTAATCCCTTCAAAACCAAAGCAAGACAGTACCAAAAACGTCATCTGCCTTAGAGGTTTATGGTGTAGCAGAAGAGAAAGATAGTTGCTTCACTAATTATAACAAAAAAGTAAGTATAGTATTAAGGATATATCCTAAAAATAATGAGAATATGGAGAAAATAGCAATCAATTCTGCCTGGGAAGGTTATGGAGGGCTGCCCATAAAGACGATAGTCGATCTGGGTCTGGAAAGTAAAATAAGAATGAAGAAGAAGAGCCAATATTGACTTCAAAGGACTTGTGAATGTCTGAATTGTATGGACACATACATATGTACAGGGCTGTTGGAATTTGGCCTTGTGAACTTTGAAGTGCTTGTGGGATTTCCTGATGGAAATGTCTGGTTTGCAGTTAGACATATGGATTTGGTCCTCATAAGAGAGATTAGGGCTGGAAACACAAATGTGTTTCTATTATCACTATAGAAATAGTATTTGGGAGAGGCAAGGAGGGGTGTAGTGTGTAGTGTCTCAGAATCTAGGTCTTCTGGCTCTCATTTCAAAATTCATATATTTTTAAATAGGTCTACACATATATATAACATATAGATATGTTTACACATATAATAATGGTCTACACATATATAAACATATTAAATGGTTCTACACATATATATATAAACATATATAGGTCTACACATATAATAATGCATACCTGCAGGGTATGCGTACCTACAGGGCTATTGCAGTTTGGCCTTGTGGACTTTGAAGTGCCTATAGGATTTCCTGATGGAAATCTCTGGTTGGCAGTTAGAAATATGGATTTGGCACTCATAAGAGAGGTTATATATGTATATATTTATGTATTATTATATGTCTGGGTCATAGTAGGTAACTAACAACTTGTAGATTGATAGCCAAATAAATGTTTGTTTAGTTGATACTAAACAGTACTTACTGCTCCCACGAAGCAATATTTCATATTTTTATCATTTAATGATTCACTTTTTAATTTCCCTAATGCAATCACATTAATCCAAAGATGATAAAGGAAATCTGCCAAATGTTGCTGTGTTTTATGAATAAAGACATCTATGTTTTGGTTAGATGTATTTTTTCATCTTTTATAGAATATAGGTCATTCTAGAGTTGGGCAAGAAGAAAGCTAAATATTGATGATAACTTCCTTACAAATAACCTTCTTGTTTTTCCATTTGGGAGGTGCAGTTCACTGAAGCAAACACATTGATGATGTCAATGAGAGTAATGGTACTATTTTCACCCTTTCTAATGCCATTATTGTGCCATTCTCTGTTTCAACCTAAGGCATTAATGTTTCATGATGATTAAATTTTAACATCTAAATTGGCCTTTTATGTTTCACACAAATGATAAACTTGAATGTTGTAGTCAGAGGGCAGCAACTTCAGTTTTCTCTAGGTTCTTAGTAAATTTATCAAATAACATCCCCCAGCACCTCAGAAATGGCTCATTTCTGTTTCTCTTTCTTTACTCACCTAGGAAATACTGAGTTGAGTGTGATTTTTTAAAATCATGCCTTATGTGACTAAAACTAGACCTTATTTTACAAATAGTCGCATTCCTTGACATTTGTACTTGAAGCACATTTTTGAAAATTGAATCATATATTTCCCTATTGACTTACATTATAATTTTAGAAGTGCCGCCTTTATTACAGATTGATTTCCTATTGACAGTGATTTCTAACATGTTACCACTGCCTCCACTTCTGAGACATGTGGTTTAGTCTTCAAGTAAAAGATAAGTGATATAATGGAATCTCTAATTTCAAAGAATACTAAAGGATACTTTTAGAATATGATGAATTAAGCTAATTCATTTGTATAAAAATGCAATTTCTTAAAATAGGGTATCACACAATTGGACTTGCTCTCTATATATTATCACAAGCCAGAGCAAATCCTAAATGTCATGCTTAAGGAATTCGATTTTTTCTTTTCCTCAGGTCTTTCTTTCTGAAGATTCCTCTAAGCAAAGGCTTTCGACTTATGGATATTTCCTGGGAATTATAATAATTATTTGTTTTTCCTCACTATTTTAATCTCTAAAACTTTGGATATTTACATCAGTTTTCAAAAGGTTGTTTAGGCATCATCATGCTAGATGGAAGTGTGGCCCCAGAAATAACAAGAATGTAAAGTTTTTCTTAACCCATATATGCTTGAGGTTGCAGTTTTTTAAATTATTGCAATTAGACCTTGGCGATGACCTTGAGCAGTAGGATATAAATAACTCCCACATGCTTAGTGTTCCATTACTGGAACACTAGGCATAGATGGGTTTAATTACTTTCTTAAAAATCAGGGGCTTTAAAAAAAATTTAAATCTGGTAAAATACATATACATAAAAATTCAATCACCATTTTATTTTATGTCTCTATGGCTTTGACTATTGTAGATATCTCATATCAATAGAATAAAATAGTATTTGTCTTTTTGTGTGGTTTGATGATTAGATTAATTCACTTAACATAATGCCCTCAAGGTTCATCCCTGTGGTAGCCTGTGTCAAAATTTCCTTTCTTTCTAAGGCTGAGCAAGATTCTATTGCATGTATACACCACATTTTGTTTATCCATTGATCTGTAGATAGACGTTTAGGGTGCTTCTGTCTCTTAGCTACTGTAAATAATGCTGCTATGATCACAAATATGCAAATATCTCTTTCATTCCCTGATTTCACTTATTTTGAATATATACACAGAAATGGAATTGCTGGATAATATGGCAATTTTGTTTTTTAATGTTTGAAGAACTGCCATTCTGTTTTTCGTAGTGGCTGCACCATTTTACATCCCTACAAACAGTGAACAAGAGTTCCAATTTTTCCACATCCTCACCAACACTTGTTATTTTCTGTAATTTTTTCTATTTTGGTAGTAGCCATCCTAATGGGTATGAAGTATCCAGGGCTATTTTTAAACTTGTTTTAATTTATTACTTAATTAATACTATTTTAATTAGGAAATGATATTTGGGTACATTGTGGTTTTCAATGTGATGTTTTCATACATGTATATAATGTGGAATGATTAAATCAAGCTAATTAACACACTTCATCTCACTAACTTTGTGATGAGATATTGGAAAATTTTCACTCAGTTGTTTTGGAACATACATTGTTTTTGATTATAGGCATACTGCTGTGCAATAGATCTCAAAATCCTATTCCTCTTGTGTAACTGAAACTTTATACCCTTTGATGAACATGTCTCTGTTTCCTCCTTTCCCCTGGCCCCAGCCTCTGGTAACCACCATTCTCCTCTACTATGAGTTGACATTTTTACATTCCATATATAAGATATGCCATACTTGTCTTTCTGTGCCTGCTTATTTTATGTAACATAATGTCCTCCAAGTTCATCATGTTGCTGCAAATGACAGAATTTCCTTCTTTTAAAGATTGAATAGCATTTCTTTGTTTACATACCACATTTCTTCATCCATTCATCCATTGATAGACACTTAGGTTGATTCCATATCTTTGCTATTGTGAATAGTGCTGCAATAAACAGGGGAGTGCATATAGCTCTTTGACTTACTGATTTCAAATTTTTAGATATATACCCCATAGTGAAATTGCCAAATCATGTGATAGTTCTATGTTTCATCTTTTATGGAACCTCCAGACCGTTATTCATAATGGCTGTACTAATTTATGTTTCCACCAGCAATAAACAAGAGTTCCCTTTGCTCTACATTCTGTGAAACACATGTATTTTCTTTTTGATTATAGTTATTCTAATAGGTGTGAAGTTATATCTCATGGTGGGTTTAATTTGCATTCCCCTAATGTTTACTTATATTGAGAATTCTTCGTGAACCTGTGGATCAGTTGTATGTCTTATTATGATACATATCTCTTCAGGTATTTTGCTCATTTTCTGATCGGATTATTTGTTTTCTTGTAATTAAGTTGTTTGAGTTCCTTATATATTTTGAATATTAACCTCTTATCAGATGTATGGCTTGCAAATATTTTCTTCTACTCTGTGGGTTATGTTTTCACTCTGTTGTTTCTTTTGCTGTGAAGAAGCTTTTTCATCTGATAAAATTTCATTGTCTATTTATTGCTTGCACTTTCAGGGTCATATCCAAAAAAATCATTGCCCAAACCAATGCCAAGATAATTTTTCCCTATGTTTTCCTCTAGTAGTTTTATAGTTTCAGGTCTTATGTTTAAGTGATATGTTGTGAAAGAAAGATTCAAATTCATCCTTCTGCATATGGATATACAGTTTTCCTGACACCAGTTTTTGGAGACTGTCCTTTCCCCATTCTGTGCTTTTGGCCTGTTTGTCAAAAATCAATTGGCTATAAATTTATGGGTTTTCTTCGGAGTCCTTTACCTTGTTCTGTTGTTCCATGTGTACTTTTTTCCAGACAATGCTATTTTGATTACTGTACCTTTGTATTAAATTTTAACATCAGATAGTGCAATGCTTCTAGCTTTGTTCTTTTTGCTAAGGATCACTTTTGCTATTTATGTTTTTTAGTGGTCCCATATTAGTTTTAGGATTGTTTTTTCTATTTCTGCGAAAGATGACATTGGAGGGATTGCATTGGATCTGTAAATCACTTTGGTTAACATAGACTTTTCAATCATGAACAAGGGATGTCTTCCTATATGTTTGTGTCTTTTTCAATTTATTTCATCAGTGTTTGTAGTTATCAGTGTATATTCTTTAACATATTTAGCTAAATTTGCACTTACCCTTTTTTCTTAGCTATTGTAAATGGAATTATTTTCTTGATTTCTGGATAGTTCACTGTAAGTACATACAAATACTACTGATTTTTGAATGTTGATTTTGTATTCTACAGGGTATACACTTCTTACAATTGAATTTAGCTTGAAATTTCTTAGGAATACATTAATTAAAAAGATTTGTTATGAGTAGAGGCTATGTCACTTTCAGTGGCAATTGATAGATCAAAGCATCATAGAAACTTTGAACACATGAAACTAATTTTAAGCTTAATATTAGAGTATACTGTGACAAAATCTGTTTTAAATAATGGATGAGACAAACTACTTCTTGCTATCTACTCTATTTTATAGATCAAATAACATAACAGCAAGTAACTATTTACTTCTAAGCAATTTCAGAAAGGAAACTATTCTAAAATAGCTATCTTAATATTATTTGTAACTTCATGTTATTTGTAACTAGAAATATCTAGTCTCATTCCAGGCCCTTAAAAAATGTTGGAGTATTGATAATCAGTATAGATATATAGGAATATAAAAGTAGGATGCCAAATCATTTTTAAACTTTTTTGTTACCATCTATATTTACAAATGTTGCAACATTTTGTAATGACTAGCATTTTTATTTTTGTCTTTTTTAAAGATCTACTTATAGCCAATTGTGAATAAAGTATGAACTTCCAAACTCATATTTCCATGACGCTTTACTGTCATGAATGATTTATTAATATATTTTTGTATTAGAAGCACCTTTCAAGATTTTTCTTTACTTTGCACCCCTCAGTAAAATGCATAGCACAATATATGCCTAGAAACTCATAGTTTGAACAAATTCATTTTCTTGTTTTGTAAATAAAAATAAAATTTATTTGATTTGACTTTCTTGTTGCTTAGGAGCATATCACTTCATTATAAATGAGAATTACAACATCTCTATATTCAATGATATCAGATAATTTTACTATGCATATTTCTACTAATAGATAGTCATATTAACATTCTTTTCACCTTCCAGAGTTTGTGTATTGGGACTCTATTTAGTATTCTCCAATTTACAAGGGCTACTAAGATGGTATCTGCTCCAAAAATTATTGTAATATTATACACATTTCCATTCTCTTCCAGTAAGATTAGTACAGTACTATTAGTTACTTATCATATTCATTTCCAAATAGTTTTTCAGCATCTTATTATGTGTAGTACTCAGAAGAGCAATGATATCTATTTATTAAAAGGATGCTTTATCTTTCCCATCATTTTTGGCTCAGTTTTGAGAAAAGATTTTTTAGAAATTAATTCAGAGAATTAAAATACCATTGACATGAAGTCTTTACAAATGAATGCTTCTATTTTGCACAAGTTAGTTGCTATGTTTTTTTGTTTTGTTTTGTTCAAATATGAGGCAATCATTAAATGACTGAATCCTTAGGAGAAAAATCTATATTAAACCCAAACTATTATAGCATTTGAAAAGTGGCATTTTCTGTGGTACATATACAAAATGTGTTATGACACAGCCATAAGAAAGAACAAAATCATGTATTTTGCATCAACATGGATGCAACTGAAACCCATTATCTTAAGTGAATAAAGAAAAACTGGAACAGAAACCAAATATCACATGCTCTCACTTATAAGTGGGAGCTAAACATTGAGTATGGATGGACATAAGGATGGGAACAATAGACACTGGGGATTACTTGGGAGGGGAAAGCAAGAAGAGGACAAGGGTTGAAAAACTAACTATTGAGTACTATGGCCACTATCTGGGTGATGGGAACATTCACACCTCAAACCTCAGCATCACAAAATACACCCATGTAACAAACCTGCATATGTACCCCTTGAATAGAAGTAAAAGTTGAAATTATTTAAAAAAATGAAAAGTGATATTTTCATTAGTGTCACTTGCCTTTTTTAATTTCTATAAATTGAAAATCATTATGAATAATTACACCAGCTCTGGTCAAGGATTAGTTTATTCTTTGAATGTTAATTGCGATTACTTTGAAATGCAGATGATCCTGTATTGATTAAAGGCACTAAATAGTATCTTGATGGCAAGTCTGGAAAATGTTGAGGCAGATGAAGATTATCTTCAGGATGCGACATCACTTAAGCCTTATGCAGAGATTCTCTAGGTGTTTGTGTTCACCATCCTCAACTATATCTCCAAATTCTGATATCTAGGAGTGGCTTACTCTACACAGTGAATTATAAATATTGTTTCAGATATGTCATGTTAGTTTTAATAAAGGCATAACCAAACCAATTTTTGACCTATTCCACAACTGAACACTAAGTGGGCTCCATTCTATAATTTCTATTTACTAAGTTCATTTGATATTAAGTATTGATTATAAGCATTATTCACTTTTCTGTGTCATTTGTACTTTCAACAGCTTCCTGAAATCATATTTTCTAAAAAGTAATTATAATTTGTAAAAATTATATATATATTTTTAAAATGACATATACAGTTATTACAATGAGAAAAAAAAACACTCTTGTGAATGGGAGCCAGAAGTTAGTGTAGAATATGAGTGCTTAAGTATACAGCTGTACTTAGACGCAATGATTACCTAAAATGTTTTCATTGGTTTTTGTGTTGATCTTTATTTATAATGCACAAAGTAGACACATTTTATAATATCTTAAAATTATAAGAGTTAGAATCTATATAGAAAATAGTTATGTACTAAGCAGGGCAAGAAAAAAATGCATACCAACACTCGATTAACTTATTTCTCTTCTCAACAACCACAAAATTCAAAAGATGAGAACTACAGCAAGAAAATAATAGTTCAAAAGGAATGATCATTCAGTGAGCAAATATTATGATCAGATTTGAGCATAGAATTATTAAAATACTTCATGGAAGTATGTTTTCTAAGCATAAAAATCAGACATGGTTCCATGAATTCAGAGATATAGAAAACTTGTTAAAATATGGTGATAATTTTAAATGTTTATCATTTTCCAACAGGTAATTGCTAGTCATGACTTTTTTTCCCAGACCTGCCTTCTCTGTATCTGTGTTTAGTTTCTCTTAAGATGGTGAATGAAGATTATTTTTTAAGTATCATAATGAAAACCATGTCCCAGGCAAATACACAAACTACATTTTATTTATCTTCACTTTATTTTATGAGAATATCTTAATAATATTGCCTATGATTCTGTCACATGAGAAAGTTATTTGTTCCTTCCGAGTTTTCAAGTGCAAATAGAAACAAAAGCTACAAAAGTTCAAATCACTTATATTTTAGTATAAATTAGAACTTAAGAGGATAAAGGAGAAAACAGAAAACTTTTGGTCAGTGTTTGGATGCCTGTTTCTTTTGGATAGGTATTTCCTAAAGTATGGTCCTAGAAATAATTATACCACAGTCACCTGAAATCTTACCAAACCACATCAAGTCAAACCAAATGCAGATTCCTGGCTAACCCAGAAAAACTAATTTCAACAATGGCCCCGGTAATTTTGATGCCCTTTTAAATTTGGAAACAGCTGATTTAGTGGTTGAGCCTCCAATTATCTGGTCTCTCTTATCTCTTAGAGTTCAATAAATTGCATGGAATCGAGCCAGGTATAATTTAGATGCATGACATCATTTTAGACTCAAATTTTGGCTGTGATGTTTTTATTCTTGATAGTGTGACAGTTGGAAATTCATCCCTGTTAAATTTGCCTATGCATCCTTAGCAACTTGAAAATCATACACAGCATAGTGTATGTTCAATGAATTTTAACCAAAATAAGAAAACTCATAAAGTAAGCAATGAATTGCTTTCTCCTAAAATGTAAATAATCAAATATGGCTCATCACACTGTATATAAGACTTCACTGACAAATGTTGTTTTATGAGGCTGGACATGGTGGCTCACTCCTTTAATCTCAGCACTTTGAGAGGCCAAGATGCGAGGACTGCTAAAGGCTAGGAGTTCAAGTGCAGCATGGTCAACATAGCAGGATCCCTATCACTATAAAAAAGGTTACTTTATTTGATAAGTATTACTTTTTCTTCAGTAATGTAAAATCTTAGTATCTCACATTTTTTCCTCTTTATGTGTATCAGAATTGATTTACAAAGTAATATGACACGCATTTACACATAAAGAAGTTTTTAATGTTGCCTTGTTTTACTTTCTTTTGAATTTATTAAAACAATTATGTTTCCTTTTAAAGCCAACTTTGTATTTTAGAAACTGTAAAACATTTTATGCAGTTATTTATATCGTCCCATGATATTCACTTTAAGTGCATATTCCCAGAAACATCACAGGCACCTTGAAAACAGAAAAGCATCCTAACATCTGTGAAAGATGTATTAGAAAAATTCCCTGATCGCTTTATACTACCAGTGGAGTAAGAGTATGTTTCCATAAGTAGTACTTTATAGGATTGACAAATTGGTATGCACCTTTTATCTTCCTAATATGCTTCAAAGTCTACAGCTAGGATATACAACAATATAAGAATTATTTTCGGGGGGGCGGAGCAAGATGGCCGAATAGGAACAGCTCCAGTCTCCAACTCCCAGCGCGAGTAACACAGAAGACCGGTGATTTCTGCATTTTCAACTGAGGTACTGGGGTCATCTCTCTAGGGAGTGCCGGACAATCGGTGCTGGTCAGCTGCTGCAGCCTGACCAGCGTGAGCTGAAGCAGGGCGAGGCATCGCCTCACCTGGAAGCGCAAGGGGGAAGGAAATCCGTTTTCCTAGCCAGGGGAACTGAGACACATAACACCTGGAAAATCGCGTAACTCCCACCCCAATACTGCGCTTTAAGGAAACAGGCACACCAGGAGAATATATCCCACACCTGGCCGGGAGGGTCCCACGCCCACGGAGCCTCCCTCACTGCTAACACAGCCGTCTGCGGCGATCTATCCGCAAGGCAGCAGCGAGGCTGGGGGAGGGGCGCCCGCCATTGCTGAGGCTTAAGTAGGTAAACAAAGCCGCTGGGAAGCTCGAACTGGGTGGAGCTCACAGCAGCTCAAGGAAACCTGCCTGTCTCTGTAGACTCCACCTCTGGGGACAGCCCACAGCTGAGGTCCAATAGGAAAGCAGCGGGGGCGGTGCAGAGGCGAACGACTCTGTCTGACAGCTTTGGGGAGAGCCGTGGATCTCCCAACACGGAGGTTGAGATCCGAGAACGGACAGACTGCCTGCTCAGGTGGGTCCCTGACCCCTGAGTAGCCTAGCTGGGAGACATCCCCCACTAGGGGCAGTCTGACACCCCACACCTCACAGGGTGGAGTCATCCCTGAGAGGAACTTCCAAAGGAAGAATCAGACAGGTACACTCGCTGCTCAGCAATATTCTATCTTTGGCAACCTCTGCTGCTGATACCCAGGCAAACAGGGTCTGGAGTGGACCTCAAGCAATCTCCAACAGACCAACAGACAGTCCTTCTGACTGTCAGACGGAAAACTATCAAACAGGAAGGACACCTATACCAAAACCCCATCAGTACGTCACCATCATCAAAGACCAGAGACAGAGAAAACCACAAAGATGGGGAAAAAGCAGGGCAGAAAAGCTGGAAATTCAAAAAATAAGAGCGCATCTCCCCCTGCAAAGGAGCGCAGCCCATCGCCAGCAACGGATCAAAGCTGGTCAGAGAATGACTTTGACGAGATGAGAAGAAGGCTTCAGTCCATCAAACTTCTCAGAGCTAAAGGAGGAATTACGTACCCAGCGCAAAGAAACTAAAAATCTTGAAAAAAAAGTGGAAGAATTGACAGCTAGACTAATTAATGCAGAGAAGATCATAAACGAAATGACAGAGATGAAAACCATGACACGAGAAATACGTGACAAATGCACAAGCTTCAGTAACCGACTCGATCAACTGGAAGAAAGAGTATCAGCGATTGAGGATCAAATGAATGAAATGAAGCGAGAAGAGAAACCAAAAGAAAAAAGAAGAAAAAGAAATGAACAAAGCCTGCAAGAAGTATGGGATTATGTAAAAAGACCAAATCTACGTCTGATTGGGGTGCCTGAAAGTGAGGGGGAAAATGGAACCAAGTTGAAAACACTCTTCAGGATATCATCCAGGAGAACTTCCCCAACCTAGTAGGGCAGGCCAACATTCAATTCAGGAAATACAGAGAACGCCACAAAGATACTCCTCCAGAAGAGCAACTCCAAGACACATAATTGCCAGATTCACCAAAGTTGAAATGAAGGAAAAAATCTTAAGGGCAGCCAGAGAGAAAGGTCGGGTTACCCACAAAGGGAAGCCCATCAGACTAACAGCAGATCTCTCGGCAGAAACTCTACAAGCCAGAAGAGAGTGGGGGCCAATATTCAACGTTCTTAAAGAAAAGAATTTTCAACCCAGAATTTCATATCCAGCCAAACTAAGTTTCATCAGTGAAGGAGAAATAAAATCCTTTACAGATAAGCAAATGCTTAGAGATTTTGTCACCACCAGGCCTGCCTTACAAGAGACCCTGAAGGAAGCCCTAAACATGGAAAGGAACAACCGCTACCAGCCATTGCAAAAACATGCCAAAATGTAAAGACCATCGAGCTAGGAAGAAACTGCATCAACTAATGAGCAAAATAACCAGTTAATATCATAATGACAGGATCAAGTTCACACATAACAATATTAACCTTAAATGTAAATGGACTAAATGCTCCAATGAAAAGACACAGACTGGCAAACTGGATAAAGAGTCAAGACCCATCAGTCTGCTGTATTCAGGAGACCCATCTCACATGCAGAGACATACATAGGCTCAAAATAAAGGATGGAGAAAGATCTACCAAGCAAATGGAGAACAAAAAAAAGCAGGGGTTGCAATCCTAGTCTCTGATAAAACAGACTTTAAACCATCAAAGATCAAAAGAGACAAAGAAGGCCATTACATAATGGTAAAGGGATCAATTCAACAGGAAGAGCTAACTCTCCTAATATATATGCACCCAATACAGGAGCACCCAGATTCATAAAGCAAGTCCTTAGAGACCTACAAAGAGACTTAGACTCCCATATAATAATAATGGGAGATTTCAACACTCCACTGTCAACATTAGACAGATCAACGAGACAGAAAGTTAACAAGGATATCCAGGAATTGAACTCATCTCTGCACCAAGCGGACCTAATAGACATCTATAGAACTCTCCACCCCAAATCAACAGAATATACATTCTTCTCAGCACCACATCGCACTTATTCCAAAATTGACCACATAATTGGAAGTAAAGCACTCCTCAGCAAATGTACAAGAACAGAAATTATAACAAACTGTCTCTCAGACCACAGTGCAATCAAACTAGAACTCAGGACTGAGAAACTCAATCAAAACCGCTCAACTACATGGAAACTGAATAACCTGCTCCTGAATGACTACTGGGTACATAACGAAATGAAAGCAGAAATAAAAATGTTCTTTGAAACCAATGAGAACAAAGATACAACATACCAGAATCTCTGGGACACATTTAAAGCAGTGTGTAGAGGGAAATTTATAGCACTAAATGCCCACAAGAGAAAGCAGAAAGATCTAAAATTGACACTTTAACATCACAATTAAAAGAACTAGAGAGGCAAGAGCAAACACATTCAAAAGCTAGCAGAAGGCAAGAAATAACTAAGATCAGAGCAGAACTGAAGGAGATAGAGTCACAAAAAACCCTCCAAAAAATCAATGAATCCAGGAGTTGGTTTTTTGAAAAGATCAACAAAATTGACAGACCGCTAGCAAGACTAATAAAGAAGAAAAGAGAGAGGAATCAAATAGACGCAATAAAAAATGATAAAGGGGATATCACCACCGACCCCACAGAAATACAAACAACCATCAGAGAATACTATAAATGCCTCTACGCAAATCGACTAGAAAATCTAGAAGAAATGGATAATTTCCTGGACACTTACACTCTCCCAAGACTGAACCAGGAAGAAGTTGAATCCCTGAATAGACCAATAACAGGCTCTGAAATTGAGGCAACAATTAATAGCCTACCCACGAAAAAAAGTCCAGGACCAGATGGATTCACAGCTGAATTCTACCAGAGGTACAAGGAGGAGCTGGTACCATTCCTTCTGAAACTATTCCAATCAATAGAAAAAGAGGGAATCCTCCCTAACTCATTTTATGAGGCCAACATCATCCTGATACCAAAGCCTGGCAGAGACACAACAAAAAAAGAGAATTTTAGACCAATATCCCTGATGAACATCGATGCAAAAATTCTCAATAAAATACTGGCAAACCGGATTCAGCAGCACATCAAAAAGCTTATCCCCATGATCAAGTGGGCTTCATCCCTGGGATGCAAGGCTGGTTCAACATTCGCAAATCAATAAACGTAATCCAGCATATAAACAGAACCAAAGACAAGAACCACATGATTATCTCAATAGATGCAGAAAAGGCTTTTGACAAAATCAACAGCCCTTTATGCTAAAACTCTCAGAAATTCGGTATTGATGGAACGTACCTCAAAATAATAAGAGCTATTTACGACAAACCCACAGCTAATATCATACTGAATGGGCAAAAACTGGAAAAATTCCCTTTGAAAACTGGCACAAGACAGGGATGCCCTCTCTCACCACTCCTATTCAACATAGTGTTGGAAGTTCTCGCTAGGGCAATCAGGCAAGAGAAAGAAATCAAGGGTATCCATTTAGGAAAAGAAGAAGTCAAATTGTCCCTGTTTGCAGATGACATGATTGTATATTTAGAAAAACCCATCGTCTCAGCCCAAAATCTCCTTAAGCTGATAAGCAACTTCAGCAAAGTCTCAGGATACAAAATTAATGTGCAAAAATCACAAGCATTCTTATACACCAGTAACAGACAAGCAGAGAGCCAAGTCAGGAATGAACTTCCATTCACAATTGCTTCAAAGAGAATAAAATACCTAGGAATCCAGCTTACAAGGGATGTAAGGACCTCTTCAAGGAGAACTACAAACCACTGCTCAGTGAAATCAAAGAGGACACAAACAAATGGAAGAACATACCATGCTCATGGATAGGAAGAATCAATATCATGAAAATGGCCATACTGCCCAAGGTGATTTATAGATTCAATGCCATCCCCATCAAGCTACCAATGACTTTCTTCACAGAATTGGAAAAAACGGCTTTAAAGTTCATATGGAACCAAAAAAGAGCCCGCATTGCCAAGACAATCCTAGGTCAAAAGGACAAAGCTGGAGGCGTCACGCTACCTGACTTCAAACTATACTACAAGGCTACAGTAACCAAAACAGCATGGTACTGGTACCACAACAGAGAAATAGACCAGTGGAACAGAACAGAGTCCTCAGAAATAATACCACACATCTACAGCCATCTGATCTTTGACAAACATGACAAAAACAAGAAGGGGAAAGGATTCCCTATTTAATAAATGGTGCTGGGAAAATTGGCTAGCCACAAGTAGAAAGCTGAAACTGGATCCTTTCCTTACCCCTTATACGAAAATTAATTCAAGATGGATTAGAGACTTAAATGTTAGACCTAATACCATAAAAACCCTAGAAGAAAATCTAGGTAGTACCATTCAGGACATAGGCATGGGCAACGACTTCATGTCTAAAACACCAAAAGCAACGGCAGCAAAAGCCAAAATTGACAAATGGGATCTCATTAAACTAAAGAGCTTTTGCACAGCAAAAGAAACTACCATCAGAGTGAACAGGCACCTACAGAATGGGAGAAAATTTTTGCAACCTACTCATCTGACAAAGGGCTAATATCCAGAATCTACAAAGAACTCAAACAAATATACAAGAAAAAAACAACCCCATCAAAAAGTGGGGAAAGGATATGAACAGACATTTCTCAAAAGAAGACATCCATACAGCCAACAGACACATGAAAAAATGCTCGTCATCACTCGCCATCAGAGAAATGCAAATCAAAACCACAATGAGATACCATCTCACACCAGTTAGAATGGCAATCATTAAGAAGTCAGGAAACAATAGATGTTGGAGAGGATGTGGAGAAATAGAACACTTTTACACTGTTGGTGGGATTGTAAACTAGTTCAACCATTATGGAAAACAGTATGGCGATTCCTCAAGGATCTAGAACTAGATGTACCATATGACCCAGCCATCCCACTACTGGGTATATACTCAAAGGATTATAAATTACTCTACTACAAAGACACATGCACACGTATGTTTATTGCGGCACTATTCACAATAGCAAAGACTTGGAATCAACCCAAATGTCCATCTGTGACAGACTGGATTAAGAAAATGTGGCACATATACACCATGGAATACTATGCAGCCATCAAAAAGGATGAGTTTGCGTCCTTTGTAGGGACATGGATGCAGCTGGAAACCATCATTCTTAGCAAACTATCACAAGAACAGAAAACCAAACACCGCATGTTCTCACTCATAGGTGGGAACTGAACAATGAGATCACTTGGACTCGGGAAGGGGAACATCACACACTGGGGCCTATCATGGGGAGGGGGGAGGAGGGAGGGATTGCATTGGGGAGTTATACATGATATAAACGTTATGCACATGTACCCTAGAACTTAAAGTATAATAAAAAATAAAAAAAGAAAAAAAAAAAAAAAAAAGAATTATTTTCAATAAGGGATACCTACACTATCCTGCTTTTACTCTAGGACCATCTCAAAAAGGTTATATTTTCCTTTAGCTTTGTGAGCTACTTAAAATGTTTTTATTGAAGTAGACACAAATAGAAAAGTTCACAAATCACAAGATCAAGGATTTCTTACAAATTTATAACATCCGTATAACCAATGGCCAGATGTACAACCAGGACAGTATTGGCATGTCAACACCGCCCTGCCATGCCTCCTCTTTATGAGAGAAAGGTAACTGTCATGAGGACTTCTAATGCCATACATTAGTTTTATATGTTTTGGAATTTGATTTTAAAAACGGGGCAATGTGAGCTTCTTTGTCTTCATTTCTTTAAGTTAGTGTTATGTTCTTTTGGTGTCAGATTTTATTAAAAGCTATTGTTTGTATCTATATTGAAATAATCAACTAGTTTCTATCTTTATTCTGTTAATATGATCTGTTACATGAAATTATTTATTGTTAATATTAAAGCAATTTTGCTTTCCTGAAATAATCCACACTTAGTCTTTCTGGATTATCTTTTCACAAATACTTGGTTAGATTTATTACTATTTAATTAGGATTTTTAAATCTATATTATCAAGAGATACAGGTCTGTATTATTTCTATTATTATTATTATTAATTTCCAGTTTGAGTATCAGTCTACACTGGCCTCTTAAAAAGTGAGAAAGTACTTCCTTTTATTATTCTATGAGATTATTTCAGAAAATTTGGATATGTATGTGTGATTGTTTTTTTTTTTTTTTCTGCCTTAAGTACCTGGAAGCATTTACCAGCAAAGCTCTCTGGCACAGAGTATTTTCTAGAAAGGTTTATCACAATAAATTAAATTTATTTAATTAATCTAAGATGGTGAAGATTTTCTAGTTCTTTTCATATCAATTTTACTTAATGGCATTTTCTAAGTAGTTTGTCTATCCGAAGTGTGATTCTCTACCCACTCTTGTGGTTCTTCTTAGTGGAGAAGGAGAGTAGGAGATGGCTCTAATTAGACATCCTGAACCCCTCCGCCAACTTTTTATTTTACAGATAAGCTTATTAGATTAGTATTTTGTGAAACACAGGAAATGATGTCTAATAATTGTCTCCTATGCAGAAGAATTCAGTACACCTTGCAATGCTGAGAGTGGCCCATGGGGCATCAGTGAATGTCAATAGTCATCTAATTTTAGAGGAAGTGTCTCCAGATGAGAGCTTTACATACGTTAATGGTAATTGGCCACGTGTTAAATAAACTGATATGAGGTCTTTCATCATGTGACTAGAAATAATTTCAAACGATTTACTATATTTCAAAAGGGTTGCTGTCTAAACTTGTCTTGCATGAATAACAAATCATTCGCACAGAAGGGTATCCCTATGTGATGTTCCCCAAATTTCTACCCAGTGTATAATTTATATTTCAAGTGATCTCAGATCCCAGAGATTCTGCTATCCCTGTGGTCTGCAGGGACTGGGTGAGGTCCAGGCCACCCAGAAAAAGAAAATCAATACTGAGTAGAAAATCACTACTAAGAAAGAAAGTCAATACTGAGTTGCTATCTGCTATCACATATCTAAGATTATTTTCAGTGAAGTTCATAGGAATAGAATGATGATTTTACTCTTGGTAAATCATGTATTATTTGTTAACTACAGGGAAACTGTAAGAATAGGAATTGTACAATTATAGGAAAAGTGTTCAAAATAATGTCTGTAGTTCTTTTTAATACTCCAAGCTTCTAAGCACATAAGACTGGGCCTTGTTGTAATGGAAAATCTTCAGATAAATTAATCTAAAACAATTTGGTTATTTTTCAAACACATTAAATACCATGTTACAAAATATTAGTGCATTCAAACAAATGCTCACTTACTTGCAATAATATCTAATATTACGCTATTTTCATTGCAATGAAACAATTGTCTGATCCTTTAATGGCATGCAATGTGAAAATCAGGAGGAGCTTACTACAGTTTTTAAAATTTGTTTGTTAGTATATTTTCTTTCTCCTAAGTGAACTGCCTTTATTTTCCTGTTGATCTGTTTATGCTAAATATACTATGTTTGGTTTTGTCAAAATAAGTATACTGTAAGAATATTTATGACATGTATAATTGTATGTGTAACTCAAAATTGCAAGTCTATAGAAGGAACATGGGACATTGATGGGGAAGAACTAGTTGTGACTCATTTGTTAGTATCCTGTTTACAGTTCCATCAAAATTGCTTCTTCTTAAGTAAGTGTTTATACCTTGGTAAGTACATTAACTCGATGAAAAACATTACTAATGGAGGGTTCAAGCTAGAAAAATAAGCCTGCATACTTAATATAAGTGTATATATACATTACCACACCAGTAGATAATATGTCTATAATAAAATAAGAGAACTTCAGTTTAAACAAACTTTTGTTATGTTCCATGATACACTCAAATATGCCACTAATTAATTTACCCATAATCTAGTAGCTTTTCATTGTACATTTACATCAGTTCACATTTGGAATAAAATCCTGCCAAATTCAGAATAATTTACCTGAAAGTCTCTGAACACTTTTTGCTAAGAGCCACTCAAATACAGGAAAAAATACCCATTAATCAGGGCATCGAGGAAATAAATACTACTATGCTAAAATCGGACCCTAAGCCTCGCTCCGTAAACACTTGTTAATTTCTACTCTGTTTTATTTTCAGATCTGTCACAGTGTTTATATTTCTTTGTGTTAAATTACTTCCATAAGACACTACCCCAACCCTGATTCTATCTCCTTGCCTGCTTAGATCTTTATTTGCCATCTGATCTTATAGTTCATTTAGTAGGCTTTGTAGTCAGATATTTGCTTGCCCCGTGTATAGCCATGCCTCTGATTGCTTCTGTTCTTGTAATGTTTTGTGTATATATTAAAGAGAGAGAGAGAGAGAATCTCAACCCAAGTCTCATAGGGTAACTCATTATCTGGATAAACATAGGTCAGAGACTTTAGAACATGGATCCTGGTGGAGCTAATTGATTTTCCTGTGTCCATATTGTACTGTTTAAAAAACAGTCAATATTAACGCTTTAAAAAATATTCGAGAAGAATTAATATGTTTGAAGCATATGTAAAATAATGTTCAAGATTTATATGATGCTTGCTTCATGTGCATAAAGACCAACTGGGAATTATTTTCTTTTTCAAATAAAATTTACTCCTGAAAAGGTACGTAATATAATATGCCTTACTCTTTAACCCTTTTCCCATTTGCCCTGAGAATACTCACCAGCGGTGTTTCCAACTGCAGCTTTTACCCCCAAGGTAACTTTGCCATGGAATATCTTGCTTTCATTATTTTCACATCATTCTAGTATATCGACTTTGGAAACAAGAGTAAAATTCCTGGAAAAGGTAGCATCTCTACACGTGATGTTAATATCATTCTCGAATAGTTGTTTGCTGAAGATTCATTTGATGAATCTGGTTTTTCTGAAATAGATGATTCTGATGTTAGTTCTCTTTAGAAATAACTCCAAAAGTAGTTTTAATATTTTATTGTCACGTTAAAAATCATATTTGCTTCAGCCTCAAAGAGCATGTTTATGTAAAAATAAATGAGCACTGGCAACGAGCTGCACTTTTTTTCTTTTATAAATGAGAAAAGGGTTAAATAGCTGTAGTATCAGAAAGTCTTTCAGTCACAGGGAAAAGAAAAGAAACAAAGGGGAACAAAAAACGTTTTCTTAAATATCCTTACTAAGTGTCTGTGTTCTGTCATATCCCAGTTATCATTTTCATTCAATTTTAGCTAAATAAAGATAGTATTGTTCAATAATTGCCAATATAAGAACATATCAGTTTGACCAAAATTTCAAGGAAAAGTTCAATGAAAACAAAAAGCGAAGTATCATGTAAAAGAGCAATGAATTATAATGGCAAGGAACACAATTAATTGTACGCTGAAATTAACATAAAGCATAATTTTTTTTGGAAGTTGCAATATAAGTAGTAATTTATATTTGCTTACTGTCACAGTAGTGCTTAATAAATCTAAAAAATGTGGTTTTATTTACATCCAGGGTAGGTAGAAGTTCTTCAATAAACTGGCCTCTTATTTATTTTTAATTTTAAATTTTTAGTATTTTTTAAATTTTAAAATATTTACTTGACAAATACATATTAAATAGATTGAAGATATAAAATGTGTTTATTTGATATACATATACATTGTATAAAGATAACCCCAATAAAATGTATTCACACATCTATCACCATCCAGGTCATACATTAGATCCCCAGAACTTGTTCATCTTATAACTAAAAGTTTGTATATTTCATCAACATCTCGTTTTCCCTATTCCCTATCCCCTAGAAACCATTATTCTACTTTCTGCTTCTGTAACTTCAACTTTTTAGATCCCACATATAAGTGAGATTATATAGCATTTGTCTTTATGTTCCTGGCTTATTTCACTTAACATAATGTCTGCCACGTTCACACATGTTGTGAATGTGGTAGAATTTCCTCCTTTTTTGGCTGAATAATATTTTATTATATATATTCACATAGGAAAATATATCACAATTTCTTTATCTGTTCATGAAATAAAGAATGGACACTCAGTTTGGCTCGTATCTTGGCTATTGTGAATAATGCTACAATAAGTATAGAGGTGCAGATATCTCTTTGAGATATTGATCTAATTTATTTTGGATACACAGATGTGGTATTACTGGATTATAATGAAATTCTATTTTTGATTTTTCGGGTAATCTCCATATTGTTTTCCATAATGGAGATACCAATTTATATTTTCACTGGGTGCAAGGGTTCTCTTTACATGCTCTCCAAACAGTTATCGTCTCTTGTCTTTTTCATAATAGCCATCCTAAAACTTGTGAGATGATATTTCACTGTCATTTTGATTTACATATTTGTAATGATTAGTTACAAATTTGTAATGATTAGTTACATATTGAGCAGCTAGTTCATATACAGTTACGAACTGTGTAATGATGTTTCAGGCCACAACAGACCCATAAGATTATAATAGAACCGAAAAACTTCTATCGCCTAATGACAGTATAGCCATCATAGTGCAACTCATTACACATCTTTGTGGTGATGCTAATGTAAACAAACTGCACCTGTAGTCGTATAATAGTCTAAAATATAGTAATATACAGCACATAACGCTTGATAATGATAATGCATGACTACTTTACTTATTTATTTACTATACTATACATTTAATCATTATTTTACAGTGTGCTTCTTCTACTTATGGAAAAAAAAACCTTTTAGGTGTAAAACAGCCTCAGGTATGTCCTTAAGGAGGTATTCCAGAAGAAGGCATTGTTATCACAGGAGATGACAACTCCATGTGTGTGACTGCCCCTGAAGAACTACCAGTGGGACAAAATGTGGAGGTGGAAGGCAGTGATATGAATGACCCTGACCTTGTGTAGGTCTAGAGTAATGTGTGTGATTATGTCTTATTTTATAACACAAAAGTTTAAAAAGTTAAAAAAGATAGAACTTTAAAAGTAGGAAAAAGCATATAGAATATGAATATAAATAAATAAAATATTTTATAGCTGTATAATGCGCTTGTGTTTTAAACTATTACAAGAGCCAAAAGCCTACAAAATTTGTAAAGTATAAAAGTTACAGGAAGCAAAGATTAAGTTTTTATTGAAGAAACAAAAGTATGTATTATAAATTTAGTGTAGCCTAAGTACAATGTTGTAAAGTCTACAGTCATATACCATAATGTCCTGTGCCTTCATATTCACTTACCAGTCACTCATTGATCCACACAGAGAAACTTCTCATCTTGCAAACTCCATTCATAGTGAGTTCCCTTACAGGTGTACATTTTTTTTAATCTTTTATACTGTGTTTTACTGTATATATTCTATGGTGAGATATATTTTGATACACAAATACTTAACATTGTGTTATCATTGCATATGGTATTTGGTACTGTGTCATGCTGTATAGGTTTGTAGTGTGGGAGCAATAGGTCATACCATATAGCTTAGGTGTGTAGTAGACTATATCGTTTAGGTTTGTGTAAGTACACTCTATGATGTTTGCACAATGACAAAATTGCCTAATGGCATATTTCTCAGAGGTATCTCCTTTGTTAAACAGCATATGACTGTACCTGTTGTATGCTTTTATGGGAAAATGTCCATTCAAATCCTCTGCCCATTTTTATGTGGATTATTCAGTGTTTTTTATATATTGTTTTACTATTGAGTTGTATGAGTTCCTTATATATTTCGAATATTAATCTAACAGATGTATGGTTCCATACATGCTTTCACATTTCATAGCTTGCCTTCTCATTTTGATGATGTTTTCCCTGTGTTATACTAAAACTATTTAGTTTGATATAATCTCATTTGTTTATTTTTCCTTTTGTTACTTGTGTTTTGATGTCATATAAAAAAATCATTGAATTCAGGGTGAGCAAGCATTCTTCGATATATCGCCTTCCTTTACATGAATGCAGTGTATTTGTATTGAAAAATGATCATTAACATTAATTTTTTCAGCAAGGAGGATTGATAACCTACTAGAAATGATATTAATTTTTGGTAATGATTTCCCTAATAAATAGATTTTTTATAACATATATTTCCTGATTTTGTTATGATTACAGTCAGGAACTATTGTTATAACTTTGCCAAGATTATTAACCATTATTAATAACCTTAGTGTTGTCATTGTTACTCATTTACTGACTGCTGAAAGAACGTGCAACTCTACAAACTTTGTAGTCCAAACCCATATAGGCATATTTACCAATTTATTCCACATAATCCAGTTTAAATGAATAATGTAAAGTGAAATTAATCTTTTAACTTTAACTACATTCGAAAGACACCATTCATAGATGCAAGTAGATTTACCACTGAAAATACATTTTTTATTACTTGAGACTAATTCAATCTATCTATAACCCTTCTACTTCTGACGTAATTAAAATATGAAAGAGCCATTTACTATGAGTACCTACAGGGAATGCGAAAATAAAATTGTAAAAGAACACACACAGCCCTTAACTACTTGTTTTTGATAACACTGATTTTTGTTGAAAAAACATATGTTTAGTGTCTAGATTGCTAAATAAGAATGAAATCTCAATTTTCTGTCTAACCTTTCTTTTTGGTTGTCAGGATCTCACTCTGTTGCACAGGCTGGAGTGCAGTGGCATGATAGTGGCTCACTACAATCTCCACCTTCTGAGTTCAAGCTATCCTCCCACCTCAGCCTCCTGAGTAGGTTGGACTACAGGCGCACGCCACCATGCCTGGCTAATTTTTATATTTTTTGGTAGAGGCGGGGTTTTACCACGTTGCCCAGACTGGTCTCGAACTCCTGAGCTCAAGCAATCCACCCACTTCAACCTCCCAAATTGCTAGGATTACAGGCATGAGTCACCAATGCCCGGCCTGAATCTAACTTTTGTTGATAAAAATGAATAATATGTGCCATGGAAAGACGTACTGTAATATTGTGATATAAAGTAGTCGTTGCAGAAGTATATTTTTATTCAATATGTGTGTACTTCATGTCTGTAAGATGGTGACTCATTATTTATATGTATTTCGGTAATGCGTTTTGAAATTATCTAGTTAGCTGATATAACAGAAAGGAGAAACTGCTTTCCAAATTAAGTATATGTTAAATTCAAAAGAAAGACATCTTTAAAACAATCTCACGCAGCTTTACGTGATTACTATGGTGGTATCAGGTTGATATATAAACTTAGAAAAAAATTTACACAGGTAATTGCATTCATTTGACAACAAAAATCCATTATTAACAATCATTTTACTTTAGTACATTTTTTAATACAGGCATACCTTGTTTTATTGTGCGTTGTCTTTGTGTTTCGCAGATATTGCAGTGTTTTTTTTGGGGGGGTTGTTTATTGTTCTGTTTTGTTTTTAAATTGAAGGTTTGTGGCAACTCTGCATCCAGCAAGTCTATCAGCACCATTTTTTTTTTTCCATCAGCATGTGTTCACTTCATGTTTCTGTGTTACATTTTGGTAATTCTCACTGTATTTCAAAATTTTTATTATTATTATATCTGTTACAGTGATCTGTAATCAGTAATCTTTGATGTTACCATTGTAATTCTTTTAGGGCATCACAAACCACACCCATACAAGATGGTGAACTTAATGAATGTTATGTATGTTTTCACTGCCCCACCAATTGGCCCTTTCCCTGTCTCTCTATTTTCTTGGGGCTCCCTATTCCATCTGAAGCAACAATATTGAAGTTAGTCCAATTAATAAATATACAATGAGCTCTAAGTGTTCAAGTGAAAGAAATAATCTGTGCAACACTCACTTTAAATCAAAAGCTAGAAATAATTAAGTTTAGTCACAAAGGCCCATCAAAAGCCAAGACAGGCCAAAAGCTAAGGCACTTGTGGCAGTTAGCCAAGTTGTGCATGCAAATGAAAAGTTCTCAAAGGAAATTAAGCATGCTACTCCACTGAACACAAGAATGATAAAAAAGCGAAGCAGCTTTATTACTGATATGGAGAAAGTTTTAATGGTCTAGATAAAAGATCAAACCAGCTACATTACTCTCTTAAGCCAAACCCTAATCCAGAGCAATGTCCTAACTCTCTTCAATTCTGTGAAGGCTGAGAGAGGTGAGGGGGCTGCAGAAGAAAAGCTTGAAGGTAGCAGAGGTTGATTCACAAGGTTTAAGGAAAGAAATCATCTCCAAAATTAAAAGTCCAAGGTGAAGTAACAAGTGCTGATGTAGAAAATGCAGCAAGTTATCTTTATTAACTAGTTAGATAACTGATGAAGGTGGCTACACTAAATAACATATTTTCCATGTGGATGAAACAGCTTGATATTGGAGAAAGATGCCATCTAGGGCTTTCATATCTAGAGAGGAGAAGTCCATACCTACTTGACTTCAAAGCTTGAAAGGGTAGGCTGACTCTCTTGTCAGGGACTACTGCTGTTGGTGACTTTAAGTTGAAGCCAATGCTCATTTGCCATTCTGAAAATCCTAGGGCCTTAAGAATTATGCTAAATCTACTCTGCCTATGCTCTATAAAAGAAACAACAAAGCCTGGATGGCAGCACATTTATTTACTTCATGGTTTACTGAATATTTTAAGCCAGTGGTTGAAATCTACTGCTCAGGAAAAACAAAAACAAAAACAGTTCATTTCAAATATTACTGCTCATTTACAACACACCAGGTCACCCAATAGTTCTAATGGTGATGAATAAGAAGATTAATAATGTTTTCATGATTGCTGATATAACATTTATTACACAGTCCATGGATCCAGAAGTCATTTTGATTTTTAAGTCTTACTATTTAAGAAATACATTTAATAAGACCATAGCTGAAATGGTGATTCCTCTGAGAGATATGGGCAAAATAAACTGAAAACCTTGCAGAAAGGATTTGCCATTCAAGATGCCATTAAGAACATTTGTGATTCGTGGAAGGAGGTCAAAATATCAACATTTTGATAGGAGTTTGGAGGAAGTTGATTCCAACTCTCATGGATAACTTGAAGGTTTCAAGACTTCACTGGAGTAAGAAACCTGCAGATGTGGTGAAAACAGCAAGATAACTGGAATTAGAAGTGAACCCTGAATATGTGAATGAATCCCTGCAATCTCATGATAAAACTTGAACATAAGGGGAAATACTTTTTATAGATGATAAAATAAAGTGGTTTCTTGAGATGGAATTTGCTCCTGATGAAGATGCTGTGAAAATTGTTGAAATGTAAACAAATGATTTGGAATATTACATAATCTCTGTTTTTAAAGCAGCAAAAGCATTTGAGAGGATTGATTCCAATTATAAAAGAAGTTCTACTGTCTTTAAAATGCTATCAAACAGCATCATATACTGTAGAGAAATATTTTGTGAAAGAATAAATCAATGCAACAAACTTCATTGTTGTCTTATATTAAGAAATTGCCACAGCCACCCCAACCTTCAGCAATCACCATTCTGATCAGCCAGCAGCCACCAGCATTGAGGCAAAACCCTCCACCAGAAAAAAGCATATGAATCGCTGAAGGCTCAGTTTATTTTTAGCATTTTTAACAATAAAGGATTTTTAATTGAGGTATGTGCATTGTTGTTTTAGATACAATGCTATCATACACTTAATAAACTACAGTATAATGTATACATAACTCTTTTTGGAGACATGGTCTCTCTCTGTCACCCAGGGTGGAGTGCAGTGTCGCGATAATGGCTGACTGCAGCATTGACCTCCTGGGCTCAAGCCATCCTCCTACCTCAGCCTCCTGAGTAACTGGGAATACAGGCATGCAGTATCATGCCTGGAAAATGTTTTTCAGATGTTTTTGTGGAGATATGGTCTCCTTATGTTGCCCAGGCTGGTCTTAAGTTCCTAGGCTCAGACAACCCGTACATCTTGGCCTCCCAAAGTGCTGAGGTTAAAGGCAAGAGCCAGTGATCTTCGCAGAAACATAACCTTTATGTGCACTGGAAAACCAAAAAAAAAAAAAAAAAAAAAAAAGGGTGACTTGCTTTATTGTGATATTCGTTTTATGGCAATGGTCTAAAACTGAATCCACATTATCTCCAGGATATTCCTCTAATAGCAGATATATTAAAGGTATAATATTTCTACATTTAAAAAACTAGAATGCAGATTTCTTTATGAATTTAAGCTATCTAATTCATTTGTATGGAATGTAAGTGTTTGGTATATTGTAGAAGTTGAGGCACTCTTAATTTGTTGTTAATGTATATACAAAAGCCCCTCAATGTTGTCATCTAGCTCTGAAGGAGTAACAATATAAATCATAATTCATGGTCATACTGCCAAAATAACTTTGCAGAGTTTATCTATTTGTAAATATTTTTTTCCATATTCGGTGAGAAAAAAAATAAGGGTGTTTCACAAGTTGAAGCAAAAAAATATAAAAGGTGAAGCAATCATTTTTTAAATTTGAGATGAATCCTATTATTGAAAGTTCATTGTCATGCGTAAAGTTTTACTCAATATGTATGTAGCTATGTGTCAGATACCCTCTCTGCCTTTCTGCCTCACAGAAATCCATAATCTTGCAGAGCAACCTACCTGTAGACTCATATTTGGATTGTGGCTTGAATGGTGTTGCCACAAAGCATGGAATAGTCATTTATTTTTGGAGTATGTGATGAGAAGGAATAACTGCTTTTGCCGAAGCTTGGGGGAACACAGATATTAAAGAAGACTTTCATGAAGAGGGGTAATTGAGATGGTTTGAGCAAGAATATCTCAGACAATATAGAGAATTCTAGGCATAATGGACACAACATAGAAGTGCATAGAAATAAGAAAAAGTAGCAAGTGGCATTCAGGTAAGGCTGTAATGAGGAGACAGAGAGAAATAGGAATGAGGAAGTTTATGGCACACTACTACAGAGGATTTATATGGCATTCAAATTAGTTTAATACTAGATTAATAAAGAGCTAATGAGGGATAATACAGCTTCCAGCCATATTCCCTAAAGAATGTTAATATTCTTAGTCAACAGGTACTTTGTGTTTAGACTTCTGAAATTTTAGGGGAAACCAAATAGCAAGTCCTTCTATATGTTTAATTGCACATTAAATTCAGCATTACTTTTCAAGGATTGATCTGAAATGTTTATAAAGAGCAAGTTTTTAATCATCTTGGCTGGCATGGAAGGAGCGACATCAGAACTCATATTTCTTTTTTTTAAATTATTATACTTTAAGTTCTAGGGTACATGTACACAACGTGCAGGTTCGTTACATATGTATACTTGTGCCATGTTGGTGTGCTGCACCCATCAACTCGTCAGCACCCATCAACTCGTCATTTACATCAGATATAACTCCCAGTGCAATCCCTCCCCCCTCCCCCCTCCCCATAATAGGCCCCAGTGTGTGATGTTCCCCTGAACTCATATTTCTAGGGTAAGGTTTGCTAAACAAATATGTGAACAATAACGTCTTTTCCACCTCAGCAAAAATGGGTAGTCAATTCTAATTTGATATTTTCAGTGAGTCTTCCCATCCTTGATGATTATTGTACAATATCCTTCATATTGACTTCGTGCAGTCACAGAGTGAGTTAAATATTGAAAGGGAGAAAGGATTGAAATATTCTGTCAACTTCAAAAGTTGGGAACGCGAGAATGAAGACGCATAATTAGGAAACCATAGTGTCTGTCTTTTAGACTCAAAAAGAATTCTTCTGATTCTTTTAGGTTTCAAGTCAAGAGTGCTGTCAAGCTACATTCCAATATTCTGTTATATGACATTATTCATGTGCTCTTATAAAGTCATTCCCCAATTAATAATCTAAATATCAAAACAATATTGCACACAGAATTTTTTAAAAAAAGAGCCTTAATCTAAGGGTGTTGTTTTCATCAGTGATGGAAATAAAGGGTGATTTGTGGCAGTGAAGTTCTGGGGCTGCCCAACTTGCATGTCAGTAATTTAAGAGGCAGAACACAATGACACTTCCCAAATAAATATTCATCAGTAGACATTTATTAACTACCTGTCATTGCTTAGCTCTATATACTTGGCTCGGTGAAAAGCTTAAAGCAGGAGAAAACACAACATATGCCTGCATAAGCTGGAGGAGCTTATGCACTAACTGGGAAGACAATATGTATATTCACAAAAAAGGTCAGGCAACAAGGTGTTATATATATTATGAGGTAATATAGTACAGATGATCCTATGAAAGTTTACATAGCTTTATGATTTCCTCTATTAACCATCACTTTTCCCCACTGTTCTTCCTTTCATAGAAATGGTGATGATAACCTAGTGTCTTCCTGTAAGGGGACATTGTAAAGATATATTAAGTAACTTTTGGAAAAGAGTTTGAGCTCAGAGAGAAGTAATCAGAAGAGTATAGTGAAAAGAACCTTATCGTAAATCATGGTAGAGTTGATTATAACAGAAAGACTAATAAATCATTTCTTTGTTTACTTTCTTCTTCTTCCGTATTTGACAATTAAGCCTTTTAAAATTCCTGGTGTTTAAACTGACAAAAAATAACCGTGAATTGCCATGAAACAACCTAATGCACAAGATTTTAAGCATACACACTGCCTATTTTTGGCCATGTCTTTATTTCTAAAAGGGGCCTTTAAAAACCAGCTTTAGCAACAGTCTATAATAATAGAGAAAATCACTAAATGTATCTATTTGTCAGTAATCCTAAGGCATTATTTTGCGAGGAGAGAAGAAGAAGAAAATGGTTTGGTTTTAAATTTTTGAAAGTTCTAAAATACGTTTTTTATTAGGAACAAATATGGGTGTTTATTGCTTCCTTGTTAAAGTAATTATACACTGACATTTTTCCTTTCCAGGGTATTATTCAAGGACCTTAGCCTAATATCTCCAACAGTTCTTTTGATTACTCAGGAAGAATGATTTATATAAACAGATATGAAAGTACTGAGCCTGATTTTCTTTGTCAGCTTAAGTCGTGTGTTCCACAGACTTCAGGACTCTAAATGATGTCTTTGAGCTGCATATTTTTAAACCTGAGGGCTTCTGTTTATGTAGACTGGAACTGGAAAATTTCTCTTCCTTTCTTCAATCCTTTCTTCCTGACTTTTTTCCTTTCTTTCTTTTCCTTTTGTAACTCAGATAAAGAATATCCATTTAATCATATTCCTCAGTTTACAGCACATTATTAATCACCAACCGATGTAAAGCCCCTCTTCTGTTTGTAATTCCATCCATCCATCCATTCATTTCTTTTTAACTTTTCTACTTCCATTCCCCTTTATTCATAGGCAATCATTACAATGTGTATACATAGTGTATTTTTTTAATTTGAGGGCATGCTTTGAACATGTATGTTGTTATTTTGGGTTATGTCTTTGTAATTTATATAAATGGCATAAATAGCAATTGTAGGTATTACTGACATAGTACTTTCTATAAGTCAGACACTGTTCTAAACACCTTTTTATGTACTGACTTATTTAATCTTTGCAATAACCTAATGATGTGGGTACATTTTTTTTTCTTTTTAAAAGGCATTTTTACCATTTTCACATTACATAAAGTAATGTAGACAACCTTAGGAGAATTTTTCCAGATAATGATTGTGTTTAGGACCAAATAAGTCTACATCTGATTAGCAGGATTAATTTGTTTTCAAACAATGACTATGTCTTTAAGAGTTCTTCCCTTAAGTAAATTCGCTATTTTTTTATTATTATTTGTTTTCTAGCTTTATGAGGGTATGATACCATATAATATATGTTTTTAAGGTGTACGATATGATGTTTTTATATACTTTTACATTGTGAAATGATTCCCTCAATCACGTTAATCAAACTATCCATCACCTCACAGTTATTTTACAGAGGTGAGGTTGAGAACATTTAAGATATACTCTCTTAGCACATTTTAAGTATACATTATTAATAGCTATAGTTATCATGGTGTTCCTTAGATTTTCAGGACTTACTCATTTGATAACTGAAACTTTAGAAGAGGAAACTAAGGCACAAATTGGCCTGTACCACACAGCTAGAAAGTGAAAAAGCTGAGATAAAAACCCATACATCTGGCTTTGGAATCCACACTTTTAATCACTAGTCAAACTGTCTCTTGCTACTCTATTTTTTAAAATTGTTTCGCTAAACGTTTTCTTGAAAATTCATGTATCTTGCTATGTATACAGCTAATTCATTCTTTTTTATTTCTGGGAGGACTCTTTTGTAGGTTTTAGCAACTTTTTGCCTTAACTCTCACCAATGTTTCCAAGTCTATTGTGAGTACACTAGCATCTATGAGTCTGCACAGAGAAGGAGATCAGGATGAGTGTAGCAAAAAGGGTGGTAAAAAAATAATCTACAGGTATGTGTCAGTTCCTGTTCAGTCATATTTCTTAATTTTACCTAAATACGATTATCCGTTATAACAAAATATTTGAAAATAGGGAATGTCTGGTAATTTGTGCACAGCTGAAAAAAATCTGAATTAGTTTGCCAGGGCTGCTATAACAAAGTACCACAGTCTGAGTGGCTTATAGAACAGATATTTATTTTTTCACCGTACTGAAGGCAAATTGTCCAAGATAAAGGTGGCCACAGTGTTGGTTTCCTCTGAGGTCTGTCTTCTCAGCTGGTCGATGGCCATCTTCTTCCTATGACTTTAAATATCCTTTCTTCTCTAAGTGTCTGTGTCATAATATCTTTCCTATAAGGACACCTGTCATATTGGATTACATCCCATCCTAATGACTGCACTTTGACCTAATTTCCATTTTATAGTCCCTATCTGCAAATATGGTCACAATCTGTGGTACTGAGGGTCAGGACATCAATCTATGATTTTCTTTGTGGCATAAGGAGATACAATTGAGCCCATAACAACGGCTAAGGGGCATAGTGAGACCATGGATTGACTATGTGTTAAAGCTAATATTTCTCTTAGGAAAGCATAAGAAGATTCTTTTGATAATTATATACTGAGCATCTGTTATATGTCAAGAACTAAGATAAGATACCATAGAGTGAGAGTTTGGTGAACAAGTACTTTTCAGATGATGAAGGTGGCTAAATGGTGCTGTTATTACCTAGGAAGATGTTAGAGTCATATTCGATAGCATTTTCAAAGAATATATTTTCACTTGGTGAGACAAGCTTATTGTAGACATTCTAGAAGGCAGACGATCATTTCTCTATGATGCCATATTTATTTAAAATCAGGCTTTCTTTCTCCTTCTACTCCTTCTAGATCTTTTTAAACTTTTCCTTATGTGCCATGTTTACTACAATAATACTGATTCCCAGTCCAGTGTCACACCCTTTTATATCACTTACTATGGCACTATTAGTTTACCAATTATCCTGGTGATAGTTGATGAATTCATACATGCCCCAGATTATACTTGAGCTCTGTATGAACAGAAGCACACTGTGTCCAGCATCTGTAAGGTAAAGAGATGCAAACATACACCATAGATCCAAAAGAGCAAAAAGTGAGAGCAAAAGGCTGAAGTTAATATTCCAAGACAGTAAATTTTCATAGCATTTAATCTGTTTCATAGTTTGGTATTTCTGAAGTTAACAGGAGCCATAAACAAGAAAGAAGAAGGAGTTTTTTGTGTGCTGAGGGATGAATTAGAAATAATGTGAACAAAGCAGAATACCTCATAGTTGTATATTCCATGTGGAATAGTCAATTTGGTATTGGCTTAGTTCTTCAGCTGAGTGGACTGGTGTGTTGAGACAAAGTCCTACATTTCTCACAAAATGGTATCCCTATATGTTTTACTGGATTCATGATTGTTGAAATGTCCATGGAATCCTGACTTTCATAATTGAAAAAAAATATGCACATACATAAAAATACCAATGCCAAGTTGAATTATTGATATTAAACCTATAAAACAGGTTATTCTCAACAGAGTAAAGTATTATTTTTTGGTTTTATTATTTCCTGCCAAATTATAAAGAATGGATATTTTGCTTCTAACTTCTCTCAAAGAGGATATACTGCATTGAGCTACTTTTGCTAACACTTAGTGTAACTGTATTCCATTTAAAGAAAAGACATGGAGTAAATGTTTTCCAGCTATGCAACGTTTATAATATGGCATGATTTTAAATACAAGTAGTACATTATCTGTGTGTTGTTTTAAGAAAAATATCTTTAAATAAACCTAATAATATTTTATACATCTCAGAACTGGCTTGTTTTTAAACCTGACCATTTGCTTACTGCCTTTCATGCTACAAAAATGCTTCTTCTGTAATAGGTATTATTTTTTATATAACCTTGATTTAAAGGAAATATAAACGTTAAAGATATTTAAGAATCAAAAATAATTGAGTTATTGAAGAGTATTGTTAAACTTTATATGAAAATTATATTGGAATTAAGCAGAAGGAAGTTGTAATTAAAGGAGCATTTAAATCAAAATAAAATGTCTTAGTTAGATTTGTTATGCTTTATATTGCAATTTTTATCAGTAATACCTTATAGGTATGAGATAAGATAACAATGATTTCCACCAGGGATACTAAACACATTATCAATAATTATTTTAAATGTCTGAATTCAGTAAAAGTAAAATATATAAACTACCTGAAACATGTTCAAGCAAGGAAGACATTTGTAACTATTCTCATTCTAGCCTTTAACACTTATTTTAGTATCTAAAATACCTACTCTCTAGGGTTGGTAATACCCCTAGAATGGATTAACTGCTATGATTGTTTAAATTGATTTTGCTGTTTATCAGCTCTTATTCAGCAAATGGCAAGTTTGCTGACATAGCAGTGTACCATAGATTCATTCTCCCAGATTCTATCAGTCCTCTAATTCAGTGCAGGTCTATCACTGGCGGTTCAATATAAGGAACTTAATGCAGGACTGTAAAACTTCTAGAAATTACATTAAGGACTTCCTTTGATTTTGAGGATTTCGAAGGAAGCAACTAGATAGGGATAAAACACAAATAGCCTCATTTATTCTTTGAAGACATTTTTACATGATTTTTACCCATGAAAACAGGAATGTATTAGAAGTTGGAATACTACTGCACACATGTAACTTTAACATTTCTGAATGACTTTTCAAAAAGTCTTCTGCTTCAAAAAAATGACTTCTGCATATGGTTTGTTTCTTATTCTAAGTTTCTTAATTCAAAACAATTAATTCTCTTTCATTTCTTTTAAAAGTCTGCTTTGATTAATAAAGACTACAAGCTTTTCTACCCTATGGATTATCTTAACCACCATTCTTCTATGCCCATCTTCTCAACCTTACATCTTGACCATAAGGAAGACAGATGTTTATATAAAATTTGGATCCCCTTACTTTTCTCTTTTCTGTAACAGATAATTGAAAATTGTCAGTAATAACATGATATAATGGACTAAGTGTAACAAATTCTTTAAATGTCTTTATTTTCATCTGGAGTGAGAAAGAAATGCTGTCTTTTCACAGTTATTCCTAACATGTTTTTTTCTGATTCCCTCAAGCCTACTCCAGAACTTTTGCTAAACTGTCATGCCTTCTTACTTTCAATTTCCTCCTTTCAACTGATTTCCTCTCTTTGGCATATAGAAATACACAGGACTGCCCACGTAGAAAAGTCTTTTCTCAAATTACTAATTCCCTTAAACTAGCAATTTTTAAATCTACTGCCCTAGGATCCTCTTTTCTCTCATCACTAAATTTTTTCAAAAGTATTCATTCAGTTCTAGCTAACTAACCTATTTTATTCCCCAATCCACTACAGTACTTTTTGTTCCAATTACTTTACAGAGACTGTTAAAGTCACCCTTGACTTCCTTTTTTTGTTGTTTGGTTTTAAACCAATGACCTCTCAATTGCTAAATCAATGGCTCCTCAAGTAACTTCCCTACTTCTATCTTGAGCAGTTGACTAAAAAAAAAAAAAAAAAAAAAAAAAGCTATTTCTATCAGAAAGTCCACCTCTCATACATTTACCACTTTCAACTTCCTCTCCTACTATTCCACCTTCCCAATCTTCTTTGCTGACCTCTTTTTCTCCAACAGTTACATGTTAATGTTTCCCAAAATTCTTCTGTTTGGCCATCTCTTTTTGTTCTCTGTGTTTTTCCAAGTAAATTAAACCATGCAAATGATTTTATATACAATTTATGCAGAGATAACTTCACAATCTGTGTCTTTCAGCTTGATCTGTATTTTAGACATATACTTACACAAACTTACTAGAAGTATTCACGAGGTACTTCAAGCATAGCATACCTTAAATTAAGCACATTATATTTACTCTTAAATCAAAATCCATTTTTAGTCCTGTATTCTGCATCTTGTTCAATTACATCTATTTCTTCTCCTCTTGAGCTCCTAGAGTTAATATTGACTCTTCACTACCCTTCAATATCCACATCTAGTACCTCATCTAGGTCAATTATGCCTCCAAAATATCTTTTAAATATTTTTATCCTGTCCAGTCCTACTTTTAGTAACTTACCATTTCTCCACTGAACTCTTTATGAAAATGCCCTCATTATTGGCTTTCTTTAACTTTTTCCCAAATATTGCCAGTTATATTTTTAAACACAATTAGGGTTATGGGACTAGTCTACTTAGAGTACATGTATGTAAAGCACTGAGACAATAGTCTTCAAATCTGGGGTCCCATCCTTCAACACGTCTAATTACACTTGCCATATAATAAATAAATAAATAAATATACATGCGTGTGTGTGTGTGTATGTTTTGTATATATCATACATATTATGATATATAATATACATAGATAATAGGTTATATTATATATAGACATAATATATATATACATATTTAGTCATTTTCACTAGTTCTTACCACAGAATTCTCGAAGTATTGGAATTTCCTGAGTGACACAAATGTCTTTTGTTATTTGCAACAAACACCTTTTTACCATACCTGAGTTTATGCAAAAGAAGTGACTCCTAGTGGTCCTAAGATAGCTTCAAGATAGTAGCTGGTTGCCAGAGGAACCAAACACATGATTAGAAATTGCAACTTGCAGCCTCATCGTCCATACCCTGTCCAGGGAAGAAAAAAAGGCTGGAGATTGAGTACAATCACAAGAGGCCAATGATTTAATCAATCATGCCTACATAATGAAACTTTCTTAAATATTCTTGAACAACAAAGTTTGGCAAGCTTTTGAGTTGGTGAACATAATGATGTGCTGAGATGGTGACAAGTCTAAGAGAGGGCATGGAAACTCTTTACACCTCTACTCCTCCTTACTGGCTCAATTCATTTCTTCTATTTGGTGATTCCTGAGTTGTAGCCATAATAATAAAACTTTAATCATAAGTATAGCACTTTCCAATGTTTCGTGAGTCATTCCAGCAAATTATCAAATATGAAGGGGTGACAGGAACCTGTACATATATAGTCTGTGTGCTCTGAAGTAAGGTGGCCCCTGGGACTTGCAACTGGCATTTGAAATAAAGGCAGTCTTGAAGGACTGAAGCCTTGAGTTGTAGGGTCTATGGTAACTCTAGGTAGTTAGTGTCATAATTCAATTGAATTCTGGGAAAGCCAAGTGGTGTCAGAGAATTGAAAATTTTGTTTGAATAACAACATATTTGGGGTCAGAAAAAAAACAACAACAACACATTCCTTGCTAGAAAACATCGGATTGCTAAAAGGGGTCTGACCCATGGAAATATGGTTTGAAACAAGAAGGATGAGGAACCTTTGATCCTGGAATGAGTTAAGACATTTTGGCTGTTGAAATGAGGGGAGAGGGTGCAAATGTATTTTGCATGTGAGAAAGACATGAATTTGGAGGGCCCAAAGGGCAAAGTGTTATAGGCTGAATTGTTTTCACACAAAACGAAAATGTTGAAGCCCTAACCCACCAATACTTCAGAATGTGACTGTATTTGGGGGTGGAGCCATTAAAGAGATAATTGAGTTAAATGAGATCATATGCATGGGCCTCAATCTAATCTGAGTGGCATAAGAAGAGAAAATTTAGGCAAAGAAAGACATCAGGTGTACCAAGGAAGAGAAAAGACCATGTGAGGACACAATGAGAAGGCAATCATCTACAAGCCAAGGAGAGAGGCCTCAGAAGAAATCAAACTTGGCTAGTACCTTGATCTTGAAATTACAGTCTCTAGATCAGTGTGATAATAAATTTCTGCTGTATAAATCACCTGTTCTGTGTTATTTTGTTATGGCAACACTAGCAAACTAATACAGCAGGTTATTCTTGAGGGAACAGTAAGTCTTATGGACTGTATAAAAGCCACTGTAAATCCTGTTTACCCTGACAAAGGGGCTGTCTGATTCCTACTATAAATTCCAAGTAGAACATTCCAGATAAAGCAGCTGATATGAAAGCCATGTAAGACTGGCTTTATGATGATAGGGATATTCACCCACTGAATATTCTTGTTACCCTGATCATGATAAATTCTGTGATCACGAGGATCCCTTTTGTCTGAACACCCCATGTAATCTTACTGTTGCAAAACTGAGCAACATTCTGGGAAGCCTTGTTGCATTTTCCATTTCAAGTTTTGCTTATGGGTCTTATAGATACTAATAAAACATCATGTTAGTTAAGAACAGAATGGAGATAAGCAGAGGAAAGAGTCAAGGTACTCATTCCAGCAGGGTGGAAATTTTTAGATGATTATTAAGAATTGGGATGAATAAAAAGGACATTGATAGGATTGAAGCAAAGATTTTTTTTTTTTTTTTTTTTTTTTTTTTTTTTTGAGACAGAGTCTTGCTCATCACCCAGGCTGGAGTGCAGTGGCGCGATCTCGGCTCACTGCAAGCTCCGCCTCCCGGGTTCATGCCATTCTCCTGTCTCAGCCTCCCGAGTAGCTGGGACTACAGGCGCCTGCCGCCGCGCCCGGCTAATTTTTTGCATTTTTAGCAGAGACAGGGTTTCACCGTGTTAGCCAAGATGGTCTCGATCTCCTGACCTTGTGATCTGCCCGCCTTGGCCTCCCAAAGTGCTGGGATTACAGGAAACAAAGATCTTAACACAGCACTGTGGAAGACTGAATGGACTAATGGGAGCCCAACATTAAAGGGCCCCAAACAATTCTACTTTATTTACCTCAGTTTGGAGGAATTAAAAAATCTGGAAGGCAAAGATTATAAGGAAAAACCCATCCTGAAATTGCCAGAGGCAACAGTCAGACAGATTAAAGATAAAGATTGACCAAAGGGCCAGAGTCTCTTGGCTTGACCTCTTGGTGAGGTCCCCAAAGCCTTACGTACATGAGTAAGTAAAATGGTAAGAGAGTGGAAAAGAGAAAAATTTGTTACTCTGGGACATGGGAACCTTATATACCCTGGTACCAAAATCCATTGGTTAAGTTGAACATTGGTTAACATGACTTTATGTGAAGGAGTCGTATTTCCTTTACTTGAATGTTTTATGGGAATAGATATTGTGCATGACTGGGAAACACTTCCCCTACCTTATACTATGAAACTGAAACCTGTTTGATGAAGCCTTAATGGAGGCTCAAGTTAGGGATGTATGTGTTGATGGAATTAAAGTGAAAGTTGAGATGAAAATTGATATGTGATATGGATTGGTTTTGTCCCCAGCCAAATCTCATTTTGAGTTGTACCTCTCATAATTCTCACAAGTTGTGGGAAGGACCCAGTGGATAAATATGACCTGGTGGGAGATAATTGAATTATGGGAGTGGTTCCCCCCATACTGTTCTCGTGGTAGTGAATAAGTCTCATGAGACCTGATGATTTTATAAGGGGTTTCCCCTTTCACTTGGCTCTCAATCTCTCTTGTTTGCCACCATGTAAGATGTGCCTTTGACTCATACCATGATTGTGAGGTCTCTCCAGCCACGTGGAAGTGTGAGTCCATTAGACCTTTTTTTCTTTATAAATTGCCCAGTCTTAAGTATGTCTTTATCAGCAGCATGAAAACAGACTAATATAGTAAATTGATACTGGTAGAATGGGGTGCTGCTGTAAAGATACCCGAAAATGTGGAAGTGACTTTGGTACTGGGTAAGAGACAGAGGTTGGAACAGTTTGGAGGGTTCAGAAGAAGATAGGAAATTGTGGGAAAGTTTGGAACTTCCTAAAGACTTGTTGAATAGTTTTGGCCAAAATGCTGATAGTGATATGGACAACAAAATCCAAGCTGAGGTGGTCTCAGATGGAGATGAGAAACTTGTTGGAAAATGGAGTAAAGGTGACCCTTTCTATGTTTTAGCAAAGAGACTGGCAACATTTTCCCCCTGCCCTAGAGATTTGTGGAACTTTGAACTTGAGGGAGATGATTTAGGGTATCTGGTGGAAGAAATTTCTAAGCAGCAAAGCATTCAAGAGTGACTTGGGTGCTGTTAAAATCATTCAGTTTTAGAAGGGAAACAGAGCATAAAAGTTTGGAAAATTTGCAGCCTGACAATGGGAGGAAAAGAAAAACCAATTTTCTGAGGAGAATTCAAGCCAGCTGCAGCAATTTACATAAGTAACAAGGAGCCAAATCTTAATCCCCAAGACAAGGGGGAAAATGTCTCTAAGGTATGTCAGAGACCCTTGCAGCAGCCCCTCCCATCACAGATCTGGAGGCCTAGGAGAAAAAACAATGGTTCCCTGGGCTGGGTCCACGGTTCCTGTGCTATGTGCAGCCTAGAGACTTGGTGCCCTGTGTCTAAGCCACTCTAACCATGGCTAAAAGGGACCAAGGTACAGCTTGGGCCATAGCTTCAGAGGGTGCAAGCACTATGTTTTGCCAGCTTACACATGGTGTTAAGCCTGGGGGTGCACAGAAGTCAAGAATTGAGGCTAGGCAACCTCCACCTCGATTTCAGAGGATATATGGAAATGACTGGACATCCAGGCCAAAGTTAGCTGCAGGGGCAAGGTCCTCATGGAGAACCTCTGCTAGGGCACTGTGGAAGGAAAATGTGAAATACAAGTCACCACATAGAGTCCCCACTTGTGAACTACCTAGTGGATTTGTGAGAAGAGGGTCACTGTCCTCCTGACCCCAAAATGGTAGATCCATTGAGAGCTAGCACCATGTGCCTGGAAAAGCCACAGACAATCAACACCAGCCTGTGAAAACAGCCAGGAGGGGGGCCGTACCCTGCAAAGCCACGGGACAGAGCTGCCCAAGACCTTGGGAACCCATTTACTGCATCAGCGTGACTTGAATGTAAGACTTGGAGTCAAAGGAGATCATTTTGGAGCTTTAAGATTTGACTGCCCTGCTGGATTTTGGACTTTCATGGGACCTTTAGCCCCTTTGATTTGACCAATTTCTCCCATTTGGAATGGGTATATTTACCCAATACCTGGACCCCCAAAGTTATCTAGGAGGTAACTAATATGCTTTTGATTTTATGGGCTCATAGGCAAAAGGGACTTGCTCTCTCTCATATTAGACTTTGGACTGTGGACTTTTGAATTAATGCTGAAATGAGTTAAAACTTTGGGGGACTGCTGGGAAGGCATGATTGATTTTGAAATGTGAGGATATGAGATTTTGGAGGGGCCAAGGGTGAAATGATATGGTTTGGCTGCGTCCCTACCCAAATCTCATCTTGAATAAGACTGCTCATATTTCCCACATGTTGTGGGAAGGACCCAGTGGGAGATGATAGAATCATGGGGCCAGTTTCCCCCATACTCTTCTTGTGGTAGTGAATAGGTATCATGAGATCTGATGGTTTTATAAGGGCTTTCCCCTTTTGCTTGGCTCTCCTTCTCTCTTGTCTGCCACCATGTAAGACATGCCTTTCGTCTTCTGTCATGATTGTGAGGCCTCTGCAGCCATGTGGAACTGTGAGTCCATGAAACCTCTTTTTCTTTATAAATTACCCAGTTTCAGGTATGTCTTTTTCAGCAGTGTGAAAACAGACTAATGCAACATGTTTGAACAGGATTTATATAAAGTGGTTATTGTTTCTGTTTTACCTATTTGTTTTTAAACATTTATGTCAGAATTCCTAAGGGCCTTATGAGGCAGCTTATGCTTTGACCCCTTCTGGCAAAATTGGGTTTTATAGTGCAGCAGTCCCCAACCTTTTTGGCACCAGGGACCAGTTTTGTGGAATAAAATTTTTCCATGGACTGAGGTGGGGTCATGGTTTTAAGATGAAGCTGTTTTACCTCTGATAATCAGCCATTAGTTAGATTCTCACAGAAGCACACAATCTGGATCCCTCACGTGTGCAGTTCATAATAGGGTTCATGCTCCTGTGAGAATCTAATGTCACCACTGATCTGACAGGAGGTGGAGCTCAGGCAGAAATGCTGGCCCTCCACTCACCTCCTGCTGTGTGCCCTGGTTCCTGTAACAGACTGGACCTGTACTGGGTCCATGGTCAAGGGGTTGGGGACACCTGTTACAGTGAGTGCAGCTATATTGCCTAGTGATAAAAATAGCCTACTAGTGTGACAGAATAGGATTGGGACTTGGCTCCTTTTTCAAATTTCTTTTTCTTTTGTCCCACTGATCACAAAACCCATGTCATTACCTCTCTGACACTATGCCTGCTATCCTAGAGGTTTTAGTCATACAAATAAAATAAACATTATTTTGTGCTCTCATAATATTTAGCCATGCCTTTTACTTAAAGAATTTCAGAAACTGGCCTTAGGGGATCCAAATGTCCAACTAAGATTGCAGAGTGTCCCACCTCTGGTAGGAATGCTGAACAATTGATTTACAACTTTGTTGCCACTAGCCACATCACTAGATGGCCCATTACTCAAGATAACCATCACAACAGGATATGCTGACCCACATACCCTTCCTCTCATGTGCTTTGCCCAGCCTAGCTTGCATACCCTATCCCTGATATAAATTCCCTTCTTTTCTTCATAAAAAAAAAAATCCCTGTAGCATCCTTTCGGGGAGCCAACTGGGAAATCTTTGCACCCCCTCTGTTTCCCTTACCCTCAAGCACAAAACCCAAAAGACTTGTCTGGGAAAACTGCTTGGCCCTGTGTTAATTTCCATTATATGGGGAGCCTAAAAGCCTGTGGTTTTTAACACTAGCTCAATACCAATGTAACTGTAACCTATCGAAGTGGGAGTGGATTGATGGGAAGGTACTTGCTTATAGTAGTATTGCTGCTGGAAATCAAGACCAGCACAGTGATCAAACGTAATGTCCCTTCCAAAGGTAGAAAATTCTGGGTACAAATGGAGAAAAGGAAGAACAGTAGCTGAGGGTAAATGAATAAATAAATGAGATATGTGATAAAATAAATTCAGTATTAGATTAACACTTTGAAAAAGGTACAAAGCAAAAGATAATACTGTCTCTTAGCTAATTTATACCAGATGCCTGAAAGGGTGAAGGCATATATTACTGAGACTACTTCTGCTTTTTGAATCTCTCAATATCAAATGAAAGCCTGCAAACTTGACTTCCCTGCCCTAGTAGACAATGTTATACACTATAAAGATGGATTGGTCTAATCATTAATGATGGAATAGATTCCTAATATGTCAGTAATTTTTAATGTTTATAAATCTTTTCTCATAAGGTATCTGTGGTCACAGGCCAGGGGTTGCCTGTGCTATAATAATAAAAAAAATGTACATTTGGTCTTTGTTCTGGTTCCTGAGCTCTTCAAACCCTTGGAATTTCCTGCGTGATGGAAAGGGATTTTGTTAAACCTGAATTTATGCAAATAGGGTCACTCTCAGAGGCTTCTAGGTAGCTTCAGAAAAGGACTGCTTGCCAGTGGAACCAAGCACATGATTGGAAAGTTGGAACTTTTAGCCTCATCGTACCCCCAACATCCGGGGTGGAGGGGACCTGATGATTGAGTTCAATCACCAATCACCAATGATTTAATCAATCATGCCTACACACTTCATTAAATACTCTTGAACAGTAAAGTTTGGAGAGCTTCTGGGTTGGTGAGCACATCAATGTCCTGGGAAGGTGGTATGCCTGGAGGGAGCATGGAAGCTCTGTACCATTTCACCCCCACCCCTCCATACTCTGTCCTATGCATCTCTTCCATTTGACTCTTTCTGAGTTTTATCCTTTTTGATATTACTATAATCATAAGTATGGTAGTATTATACTCTTATACTGAGTTCCTGAGTTATTCTAGTAAATTATCAAAGTGGAGGAGTGGGTTCCAGGAATTCTTGAACTTCAAGTTGATCGATCTAGAAGTGTAGGCGGCCCCGAAGACTTGTAACTGGCATCAGAAGTGAGGGCAATCCTCTGGGACTGAACCCTTTCCTTGTGGGTTCTGCATTTAAGTTGTTGCTATCATAAGCAAAAGACATTGTCCTTATCTTGTGGGGTCTGTGTAAACTCTGAGTCCTTAGTGTCATAATTCATTTGAATTTTGGGACACCCAGTTAGTTAGTGTCAGAGAATTGAGAATTTTTAGAATGACAATGTATGCAGTGTCTGCTATGGACTCAATCGTTGTCTCCTCTCAAAATTTATATGCTGAAACCTTAATCCCCAATGTAATGGTCTTTGGAGGCAGGGCCTTTGATAGTAATTAGGGTTTGACTAAGACATGAGGGTGGATGTCCCCTGAGTAGATTAGTGCTCTTTTAAAGAAATGAAGGGACCAGAGGTTTCTCTCTTTGACATGTAAAGACACAGTGAGAAGGCAACTGTCTGTTAACAAAGGGAGAACCCTCACCAAGAACCTGACAATGGTGACACCTTGATCTCAGACTTCTCGCTTCAGGACTCTGAAAAATAAATATTTGTTGTTTAAGCCACTCAGTCTATGGTATTCTGTCACGGCAGCCTGAACCAACTAAGATGGTGTCAGAAAAACGACCAACCAAAAACAAAACAAAACAAAATGCTAAAGAGGAGACTCGTTTGTGCACTGTGTCCTCAGTAGAAAGAATACATGGGTTCAGGAACCAAAGAGTAGAATCAGCAGTGGCCTCACTTATTGTCACTTCTAATGTCCCTCTGGGAGACTTTGTATTTTCTGTCACTGCAACTTTGGGGTTTGTAGAGAGACAGAAACTGTAAAGTGGACACACTTTTGCTGTGTGCCAATAAGTTATAATCTACAGCTGCTACCAAGACACTTTGGACTCCTTGTGTTCGGAGAATAGCAGGGTGGAAGAAAAGCTATTATTTTTAACAGGGGTAATTCACCCTGATTGCAGGAGTGAGGAAGTAGGACTACTCTCACACAGTGGGGGCAGGGAGAATTATAGTTGAAATCCAGATGATCTATTAGAGTTTCTCTTGGTATTTCCTTGCCCCACTATAACTGTGAATGGACACATACAGCAATCCCTACTTGAGTGGGATGTGATTACTAGGGGCTTAGAATCTTCAGGCATGAAGTTTTGATTCACACCATCAGTGAAGTCCCAAGACCTGTTGAGATGAGAATTAAGGATGAGAGTAGTTCAGAATGAGTAGTGGAGGAGGGAAAGGATGAAAACCAGTTGCAGCCCTGAGACAGATGCTCTAGTTTGTCCCACTAGCTTCCCTCATCTAATTGTCTCACCAAGAAGAGAGGTTCAAGAAACCTTTGGGGGAGCTGCTATATAAATTTGTATCGAGAAGTGCATCTGTGCAGTAAAGTACAGATGGTGGACTGTGTCATCCATGGAAGTGTGCTATTCAGATTCTCCCTTCAAGAGAACCTGCTGCAGAGAGAATGGTTGACCAAAAAACTGCCACAAATTCAGATGCGCTGTGGTGCTTTGCAAAGGCCGTTTTCCCTCTGTAAAGTCTCCAGCAAATAAGTGAGCATAGTGGAGGTACCAGAGTCAGGCCATTTCTTCTTGATTCAGGACTTCTCTACCAAGTAATCTTTGCTCAGGGACTCCCATTAGGCATGACCAAGACTTTCTTTAATGTACTCTGAATCTTTTTCAACCCACGAATTCCTTCTTCCCTCTTTTCTTTCACAGATGTCAGTGCTGCATTGCAGACTGAAGGTTCTTCGTACCTATTCCTGCTCCCTCTTTTTTTTTTTTAAATTATTCAAAGATATTTTCCAGAATTAATCTCTTATATAATTAATTCTCTCTTGGAATCTCTTAGCAGAAGATCAAAAGTGACATAGTATGTAATGCAACTAACACTGAAACCATTTTGAACTGTTTCAGAAGTGCCATGCTTTTTCATGGTACTATGCCTTTATATACCTATTATCTCGTGTTTTTGGCATGTGTCTACCTCTTGCCTTTCTTCTCTGCTTGATAAACCATTAGAAACAAAAATGTCACTGGGGATTTAGTGAAAGCAGATTCAGGGGAATACTTTAGCAATAAGCTAGATTGCATTTCATTTTAGTTATAATAAATGACTAGAAGATTATCTGTACAGAGAGTGAGTATATCGAACTCTGCCAACATGTTTGATTTTTAAGGACAGGAAGAAGGAGTAATTATAGGAAAATGTCAAGTTATTAAATTAAATATAGGGATAAAGAAGGGATAACTGACGGAGGAATTTTGATTAGAATGAAGGAGAAGATGGGCTTTAGAACTGAGGTAAAACTATTGACTTTATGCATTAGAATATGATATTTTTTCATGTTATATAAGATAAGAAAGCAAGAATGATATGGGTTTTGGTAAATTAGTGAAAAAGTGAAATTTGAAGGAACTTAAATCTGATGTTGTTTATGTTCCTGGTCCAGGCCTGGCTTCATGAGGGTGAAACCAATTGAGTAGCATGGTTAAGGTTGCTATATTGAAATTCTTAACAATTTTATCTTTGAATTTATGTTACATTTTAAGCTTGAGATTTCAGCTCAAGTGTAGCCTGGCCTCTTGTCAACCTTACTACCTCCCTAGGATGAGTTCTAAGCTGCCAGCTTTCTGCCCCTGCTTCCATAGGTTTCAGGTATCCTCCTCCCTCCTGACTGTATCTTTCAACCACTGTCATCATCTGCCTTAGACAGTGATCAGGCTGCATTGCCTTTCAACCCTGGCAGAGGACTGGATAGGATCATAGATACATTTGTAGTTGAGTTCATGGTCACAATACTTTTGGACAGGGCAAGACAGAGGTCATCCTTCCCATAGTCTGGCAGTGCTATGGCACAATGAGCAAGTGGTAGGCCTCTTGCCTTTCTGTGTACCAAACATCTTCTCGTGTGAAACTTGCAATGCCTTGGGGGTTCGCTATTCACATTGGGTGGGAGCTGCAGGCTGTGAAAAGAGAAAGAGAGATTGAATTCCCCACTCCTTACATGCATTTCCATTTTTCACTGTGTCCTGAAAAATATATAGCCAGTTCTAAATTGGTGAAATAAGAAGTGATGTTATTTTATGAGAATGAGGGACAAAGTGGTAGAATAGGGAGTCTCGGGAAAGTGTCTACGGTCTATGGTAGCTTCTGTGCATATTAGATAGAAGGTACTTTGATGATTATATTAAATGATGCTTCAGTCATGATACCCCGGATCTTTCTTTAGAATAAAACAACATCAGTCCACAAAGTTTTTAGAGTAACCTAAGAAACAATCACAAATGTGACTGAATTGTTAGTTGATCTTGTTTCTAAAACCTAACTCTCTAAGTGTTGTCTCAAAATGAACTATGAGAATTATGTTTCTATGTTAGTTAGATGTCCAGTTTAATCATGGGGTCGAACCCAATACTCTCATTTACCTCCACGAATATCCCATCCTGCAAGCACTGCAAGGATGAGGTGAATAGACTCTGCTGGGTCTGCGCCTGCCACCTGTGCAGGGGCCAGCAAGACCCGGAGAAGCAGTTCATGTGTGACAAATGTGACATGACCTTCCACATCTACTGCCTGCGCCCGCCCCTCAGCAGCATTCCCAGCGAGGAGGAGTGGTACTGCCCAAGTGCAGGAATCACACCAGCAAGGTGGTGCTGGCAGGGGAGAGGCTGAGAGAGAGCAAGAAGGTGTAGATGGCCTCAGCCACGTTGTCCTCAAAGCAAGGGCAAGGGCATTGCGTGTGTGGGCCCCACCAAAGAGTGCACCATCCTCCCGTCCAACCACTACGGATCCATCCCAGGGATCCCCGTGGGCACCATGTGGCAGTTCTGAGTCCAGGTCAGCTAGTCGGGTTCATCGGCCCCACGTGGCTGGCATTCAGGGCCAGAGCAACTACGGGTCATACTCCCTGGCCCTGGACAGGGGCAACAAGGATGATGGGGACAAGGAGAATTTTTTCAGATACACGGGTAGTGATGGTTGAGATCTTTCTTGCAACAAGAGGACCGTGGAACAGTCTTGTGATCAGAAACTCACCAACACCAACAGGGCGCTGGCTCCCAACTACTTTACTCTCATTAATGACCAAGAAGGGGTTGAGGCCAAGGACTGGCAGTCGGGAAAACCTGTTATGGTGGTGTGCAGCATCAAGGGTGGTAAGAACAGGAAGTACGCCCCCGCCAAGGGCAACTACTATGACTGCATCTAGCAGGTGGTGAAGTAGTGGCCCGAGAAGGGGAAGTCCAGGTTTCTCCCGTGGCACTACCTCCTGCAGAGGGACGACGACGAGTCTGGCCCCTGGACGAAGGAGGGGAAGGAATGGATCAAGAAGCTGGGGCTGACTATGCAGTATCCAGAAGGCCACCTGGAAGCCCTGGTCTACCAAGAGCGGGAGAAGAACAGCAAGAGGGAGGAGGAGGAGCAGCAGGAGGAGGGCTTCGCAGGCCCCAGGGCAAGCAAGGGAAAGTGGAAGCAGAAGTAGGCAGGAGGTGGCCAGAGCAGGGCCGCGTCTCCTCACCGGACATCCAAGAAAACTAAAGTGGAGCCCTACAGCCTCACGGCCCAACAGAGCTGCCTCATCAGAGAGGACAAGAGCAATGCCAAACTATGGAATGAGGTCTTAGCTTCGGTCGAGGGCCAGTCAGCGAGCAGCAGCCCGTTTCAGATGTTCCTAAGTGGAGGAGACGATCCAGTGTATCTGCTGTCAGGAGCTGGTGTTCTGGCCCATTGCAACAGTGTGCCAGCGCAAGGTGTGCAAGGACTGCCTGGATAGATCCTTCCGGGCACAGGTGCTAAGCTGCCCTGCCTGTCGCTATGACCTGGGCTGGAGCTATGCCATGCAGGTGAACCAGCCCCTGCAGACCATCCTCAACCAGCTCTTGCTTGGCTACGGCAATGGCCGGTGATCTCCAAGCACTTCTCCACAGGCGTTTTGCTTAAAACGTGTGGGAGGGCTCTTTCATCGGCCCTGATGTTGTTCTTTGTGGGCTTAACTTAAACATGTAGTGTTTCCTTCCTTCCCTATAAAGGTTTGTTTTCCTTTTTTTATTTTTAATTTTCCAATCTATACATTTTCATACATTTTCAGGAATTTATGTATTCTGGCTAAAAGTTGGACTTCTCAGTATTTTGTTATTTTTTTGTAAACATAAAAGCCTGCAATTTATTGACAAAACATAAGAATTTTTTTGACAATTTTTATTCTATAAACTATGCTTTTATTTTTTTTTTTTCTTTTCCTTTTTTTTTTTTTTTTTTTTTTCTTTTTTTATTATACTTTAAGTTCTAGGGTACATGTGCATAACGTTTATATATGTATAACTCCCAATGCAATCCCTCCCTCCTCCCCCCTCCCCATGATAGGCCCCAGTGTGTGATGTTCCCCTTCCCGAGTCCAAGTGATCTCATTGTTCAGTTCCCACCTATGAGTGAGAACATGCGGTGTTTGGTTTTCTCTTCTTGTGATAGTTTGCTAAGAATGATGGTTTCCAGCTGCATCCATGTCCCTACAAAGGACGCAAACTCATCCTTTTTGATGGCTGCATAGTATTCCATGGTGTATATGTGCCACATTTTCTTAATCCAGTCTGTCACAGATGGACATTTGGGTTGATTCCAAGTCTTTGCTATTGTGAATAGTGCCGCAATAAACATACGTGTGCATGGTCTTTGTAGTAGAGTAATTTATAATCCTTTGGGTATATACCCAGTAGTGGGATGGCTGGGTCATATGGTACATCTAGTTCTAGATCCTTGAGGAATCGCCATACTGTTTTCCATAATGGTTGAACTAGTTTACAATCCCACCAACAGTGTAAAAGTGTTCCTATTTCTCCACATCCTCTCCAACATCTATTGTTTCCTGACTTCTTAATGATTGCCATTCTAACTGGTGTGAGATGGTATCTCATTGTGGTTTTGATTTGCATTTCTCTGATGGCGAGTGATGACGAGCATTTTTTCATGTGTCTGTTGGCTGTATGGATGTCTTCTTTTGAGAAATGTCTGTTCATATCCTTTCCCCACTTTTTGATGGGGTTGTTTGTTTTTTTCTTGTATATTTGTTTGAGTTCTTTGTAGATTCTGGATATTAGCCCTTTGTCAGATGAGTAGGTTGCAAAAATTTTTCCCATTCTGTAGGTTGCCTGTTCACTCTGATGGTAGTTTCTTTTGCTGTGCAAAAGCTCTTTAGTTTAATGAGATCCCATTTGTCAATTTTGGCTTTTGCTGCCGTTGCTTTTGGTGTTTTAGACATGAAGTCCTTGCCCATGCCTATGTCCTGAATGGTACTACCTAGATTTTCTTCTAGGGTTTTTATGGTATTAGGTCTAACATTTAAGTCTCTAATCCATCTTGAATTAATTTCGTATAAGGGGTAAGGAAAGGATCCAGTTTCAGCTTTCTACTTGTGGCTAGCCATTTTCCCAGCACCATTATTAAATAGGGAATCCTTTCCCCGTTTCTTGTTTTGTCAGGTTTGTCAAAGATCAGATGGCTGTAGATGTGTGGTATTATTCTGAGGACTCTGTTCTGTTCCACTGGTCTATTCTCTGTTGTTGGTACCAGTACCATGCTGTTTTGGTTACTGTAGCTTTGTAGTAGTTTGAAGTCAGGTAGCGTGACGCCTCCAGCTTTGTCCTTTTGACCTAGGATTGTCTTGGCAATGCGGGCTCTTTTTTGGTTCCATATGAACTTTAAAGCAGTTTTTTCCAATTCTGTGAAGAAACTCATTGGTAGCTTGATGGGGATGGCATTGAATCTATAAATAACCTTGGGCAGTATGGCCATTTTCACGATATTGATTCTTCCTATCCATGAGCATGGTATGTTCTTCCATTTGTTTGTGTCCTCTTTGATTTCACTGAGCAGTGGTTTGTAGTTCTCCTTGAAGAGGTCCTTTACATCCCTTGTAAGCTGGATTCCTAGGTATTTTATTCTCTTTGAAGCAATTGTGAATGGAAGTTCATCCTGACTGGCTCTCTGCTTGTCTGTTACTGGTGTATAAGAATGCTTGTGATTTTTGTACATTAATTTTGTATCCTGAGACTTGCTGAAGTTGCTTATCAGCTTAAGGAGATTTTGGGCTGAGACGATGGGTTTTTCTAAATATACAATCATGTCATCTGCAAACAGGGACAATTTGACTTCTTCTTTTCCTAACTGGATACCCTTGATTTCTTTCTCTTGCCTGATTGCCCTAGCCAGAACTTCCAACACTATGTTGAATAGGAGTGGTGGAGAGAGGGCATCCCTGTCTTGTGCCAGTTTTCAAAGGGAATTTTTCCAGTTTTTGCCCATTCAGTATGATATTAGCTGTGGGTTTGTCGTAAATAGCTCTTATTTTTGAGGTACGTTCCATCAATACCGAATTATTGAGCGTTTTTAGCATAAAGGGCTGTTGAATTTTGTCAAAAGCCTTTTCTGCATCTATTGAGATAATCATGTGGTTCTTGTCTTTGGTTCTGTTTATATGCTGGATTACGTTTATTGATTTGCGAATGTTGAACCAGCCTTGCATCCCAGGGGTGAAGCCCACTTGATCATGGTGGATAAGCTTTTTGATGTGCTGCTGAATCGGTTTGCCAGTATTTTATTGAGAATTTTTGCATCAATGTTCATCAGGGATATTGGTCTAAAATTCTCTTTTTTTGTTGTGTCTCTGCCAGGCTTTGGTATCAGGATGATGTTGGCCTCATAAATGAGTTAGGGAGGATTCCCTCTTTTTCTATTGATTGGAATAGTTCAGAAGGAATGGTACCAGCTCCTCCTTGTACCTCTGGTAGAATTCAGCTGTGAATCCATCTGGTCCTGGACTTTTTTTCGTGGGTAGGCTATTAATTGTTGCCTCAATTTCAGAGCCTGTTATTGGTCTATTCAGGGATTCAACTTCTTCCTGGTTCAGTCTTGGGAGAGTGTAAGTGTCCAGGAAATTATCCATTTCTTCTAGATTTTCTAGTCGATTTGCGTAGTAGAGGCATTTATAGTATTCTCTGATGGTTGTTTGTATTTCTGTGGGGTCGGTGGTGATATCCCCTTTATCATTTTTTATTGCGTCTATTTGATCCTCTCTCTTTTCTTCTTTATTAGTCTTGCTAGCGGTCTGTCAATTTTGTTGATCTTTTCAAAAAACCAACTCCTGGATTCATTGATTTTTTGGAGGGTTTTTTGTGACTCTATCTCCTTCAGTTCTGCTCTGATCTTAGTTATTTCTTGCCTTCTGCTAGCTTTTGAATGTGTTTGCTCTTGCCTCTCTAGTTCTTTTAATTGTGATGTTAAAGTGTCAATTTTAGATCTTTCCTGCTTTCTCTTGTGGGCATTTAGTGCTATAAATTTCCCTCTACACACTGCTTTAAATGTGTCCCAGAGATTCTGGTATGTTGTATCTTTGTTCTCATTGGTTTCAAAGAACATCTTTATTTCTGCTTTCATTTCGTTATGTACCCAGTAGTCATTCAGGAGCAGGTTATTCAGTTTCCATGTAGTTGAGTGGTTTTGATTGAGTTTCTTAGTCCTGAGTTCTAGTTTGATTGCACTGTGGTCTGAGAGACAGTTTGTTATAATTTCTGTTCTTGTACATTTGCTGAGGAGTGCTTTACTTCCAATTATGTGGTCAATTTTGGAATAAGTGCGATGTGGTGCTGAGAAGAATGTATATTCTGTTGATTTGGGGTGGAGAGTTCTATAGATGTCTATTAGGTCCGCTTGGTGCAGAGATGAGTTCAATTCCTGGATATCCTTGTTAACTTTCTGTCTCGTTGATCTGTCTAATGTTGACAGTGGAGTGTGTTAAATCTCCATTATATTGTATGGGAGTCTAAGTCTCTTTGTAGGTCTCTAAGGACTTGCTTTATGAATCTGGGTGCTCCTGTATTGGGTGCATATATATTTAGGAGAGTTAGCTCTCTTCTGTTGAATTGATCCCTTTACATTATGTAATGGCCTTCTTTGTCTCTTTTGATCTTTGATGGTTTAAAGTCTGTTTTATCAGAGACTAGGATTGCAACCCCTGCTTTTTTTTTGTTCTCCATTTGCTGGTAGATCTTTCTCCATCCCTTTATTTTGAGCCTATGTATGTCTCTGCATGTGAGATGGGTCTCCTGAATACAGCAGACTGATGGGTCTTGACTCTTTATCCAGTTTGCCAGTCTGTGTCTTTTAATTGGAGCATTTAGTCCATTTACATTTAAGGTTAATATTGTTATGTGTGAACTTGATCCTGTCATTATGATATTAACTGGTTATTTTGCTCATTAGTTGATGCAGTTTCTTCCTAGCCTCGATGGTCTTTACATTTGGCATGTTTTTGCAATGGCTGGTACCGGTTGTTCCTTTCCATGTTTAGGGCTTCCTTCAGGGTCTCTTGTAAGGCAGGCCTGGTGGTGACAAAATCTCTAAGCATTTGCTTATCTGTAAAGGATTTTATTTCTCCTTCACTGATGAAACTTAGTTTGGCTGATATGAAATTCTGGGTTGAAAATTCTTTTCTTAAGAACGTTGAATATTGGCCCCCACTCTTCTGGCTTGTAGAGTTTCTGCCGAGAGATCTGCTGTTAGTCTGATGGGCTTCCCTTTGTGGGTAACCGACTTTCTCTCTGGCTGCCCTTAAGATTTTTCCTTCATTTCACTTTGGTGAATCTGGCAATTATGTGTCTTGGAGTTGCTCTTCTGGAGGAGTATCTTTGTGGCGTTCTCTGTATTTCCTGAATTTGAATGTTGGCCTGCCCTACTAGGTTGGGAAGTTCTCCTGGATGATATCCTGAAGAGTGTTTTCCAACTTGGTTCCATTTCCCCCTCACTTTCAGGCACCCAATCAGACGTAGATTTGGTCTTTTTACATAATCCCATACTTCTTGCAGGCTTTGTTCATTTCTTTTTCTTCTTTTTTCTTTTGGGTTCTCTTCTCGCTTCATTTCATTCATTTGATCCTCAATCGCTGATACTCTTTCTTCCAGTGATCGAGTCGGTTACTGAAGCTTGTGCATTTGTCACGTATTTCTCGTGTCATGGTTTTCATCTCTGTCATTTCGTTTATGATCTTCTCTGCATTAATTAGTCTAGCTGTCAATTCTTCCACTTTTTTTCAAGATTTTTAGTTTCTTTGCGCTGGGTACGTAATTCCTCTTTAGCTCTGAGAAGTTTGATGGACTGAAGCCTTCTTCTCTCATCTCGTCAAAGTCATTTCTGACCAGCTTTGATCCGTGCTGGCGATGGGCTGCGCTCCTTTGCAGGGGGAGATGCGCTCTTATTTTTTGAATTTCCAGCTTTTCTGCCTGCTTTTCCCATCTTTGTGGTTTCTCTGTCTCTGGTCTTTGATGATGGTGACGTACTGATGGGGTTTTGGTATAGGTGTCCTTCCTGTTTGATAGTTTTCCGTCTGACAGTCAGAAGGACTGTCTGTTGGTGTTGGAGATTGCTTGAGGTCCACTCCAGACCCTGTTTGCCTGGGTATCAGCAGCAGAGGTTGCCAAAGATAGAATATTGCTGAGCAGCGAGTGTACCTGTCTGATTCTTCTTTGGAAGTTTCCTCTCAGGGATGACTCCACCCTGTGAGGTGTGGGGTGTCAGACTGGCCCTAGTGGGGGATGTCTCCCAGCTAGGCTACTCAGGGGTCAGGGACCCACCTGAGCAGGCAGTCTGTCCGTTCTCGGATCTCAACCTCCGCGTTGGGAGATCCACGGCTCTCCCCAAAGCTGTCAGACAGAGTGGTTCGCCTCTGCACCGCCCCCGCTGCTTCCCTATTGGACTCAGCTGTGGGCTGTCCCCAGAGGTGGAGTCTACAGAGACAGGCAGGTTTCCTTGAGCTGCTGTGAGCTCCACCCAGTTCGAGCTTCCCAGCGGCTTTGTTTACCTACTTAAGCCTCAGCAATGGCGGGCGCCCCTCCCCCAGCCTCGCTGCTGCCTTGCGGATAGATCGCCGCAGAGGGCTGTGTTAGCAGTGAGGGAGGCTCCGTGGGCGTGGGACCCTCCCGGCCAGGTGTGGGATATTCTCCTGGTGTGCCTGTTTCCTTAAAGCGCAGTATTGGGGTGGGAGTTACGCGATTTTCCAGGTGTTATGTGTCTCAGTTCCCCTGGCTAGGAAAACGGATTTCCTTCCCCCTTGCGCTTCCAGGTGAGGCGATGCCTCGCCTGCTTCAGCTCACGCTGGTCAGGCTGCAGCAGCTGACCAGCACCGATTGTCCGGCACTCCCTAGAGAGATGACCCCAGTACCTCAGTTGAAAATGCAGAAATCACCGGTCTTCTGTGTTACTCGCGCTGGGAGTTGGAGACTGGAGCTGTTCCTATTCGGCCATCTTGCTCCGCCCCGTAACTACCTCCTTTTTCTTTTATATTATACTTAAGTTCTAGGGTACATGTGCAAAATGTGCAGGTTTGTTACATACCTACACATGTGCCTGTTTTTGGTGTGCTGCACCATTAACTCATCATTTACATTAGGTATATCTCCTAATCTATCCCTCCCTGCTCCCACACCCCACAACAGGCCCCGGTGTGTGATGTTCCCATTCCTGTGTTTCAAGTGTTCTCATTGTTCAATTCCCACCTATGGAGTGAGAACATGTGGTGGGTTGTTGGTTTTCTGTTCTTGCCATAGTTTGCTGAGAATGATGGTTTCCAGCTGGCATCTATGTCCCTACAAAGGACATGACTCATCCTTTCTCATGGCTGCATAGTATTCCATGGTGTATATGTGGCCATATTTTCTTAATCCAGTCTGTGATTGATGGACATTTGGGTTGGTTCCAAGTTTTTGCTATTGTGAATAGTACCGCAATACACATATGTGTGCACACACATAAGACTTTTTAAAGATGGAATCAGAAAACTATGTGGCGTGGAGACTGTTCATTATTCTGATGTCAGGTTCTCAGAAGTTGATGCCACCATCTCTAAGAAGTGGGGGAGGGAACAGTCCTTCTTTTGTGTTCATGGGTTGGGCCCCCAAGGTCAGAGCAAGCATCTATCTGGCAGCATTTTATCATCTAAAGTCCAACGCATGGGTCTCTGTGGTGGCCCATGGCTGATGTGTCTAGCTGTTCTGTTGAAATTGTTGCAAGGAAAAGAGGAAACATCTTGGCCCAGTTAAACCTTTCCCTCAAAGCCATCCCCCACCAGACTGCTGGTGTTGAGATCCACTTGAAAACTCCTCTGCCCCTGCAAGCATAGTGTTGGGGCCATGCAGAAGTGGCCTCAACAGGACTCTGCTCCACGTGGGGACAGGCATGTGGCTGATGCTGTCCGAAGAAGGTGGCCACGGATGGATGCCAACACAGGAAGCCAAGTTCAAGTGCCTTTGGTTCACTCCTTCTCTCTAAAGACAACATTCCTTGTGGTGAGCACTGAATTATCGAAAATGCCAAACAAATTCTAGAAACTGCAATCATTCAGTTCTTCCTGACACTGAGTGGGTGCTTGGGAACAGTTTGAGTCTTACAGATCATTTAAATTCAATTTTTTAACTTGGCAATTGAGAACTTACAAGAGGTTTTTTTTTTTTTTTTTTTGACCACAGTTTCTAAATGATTCTTTTTTTTTTGTAGTTACTGTATATGTACTGAGAAAGATATAACGTTAAGGTTCAGTGTTGTTTTTGTTTTTGTATTTATTTTGAAAGGGTTTGTTAATTTTTCCAATTTTACCAAAGTTTGCAGTCTGTACCTCAATAGAACAGGGATATTTTAAATCACGCACCTGCAGACAAACTGAAGCAATGTTATTTTTAAAGGTTTTTTTTCACCTCTTTATTCTTAGATTAACAATGTATTAGGGAAGAAATGAGACAATTTTGTGTAGGCTTTTTCTGAAGTCCAATACTCTTTGTCCAGATTTTAGATTCTCAGAATAAAAGTTTTTCACACACAAAAAAGAAAATGGCCCAGTTAATGACCTTAAATGTGACCAGTTACAGTAGCATCTCTTTTTGGGACTGTGTATTTATATAAATGAGAAATGATGAATGGATTGTAAGTTAACACCCAACAACATCAGAGGTCTAAAGTAAAGGATATTACAGCTAAGCTAAGGAGGCAAGTTTGCAAGCCAGTTCATAAGGCCAGTTGTTAAAGACCAAGACTAAATCTTATTTGAGAATTTCCAGTGGTGTTCATTAGTGTGGATATTGTAATAAAAAAAGACAGTGCATTTATCTGGGTTTTTATTTTTGCCAGAGACTTAGAATAAAGTGGCTGGAAATTTGAAAGTATTGGTAAGGGTGTGATAGCAGTTATGCTTTTAGTAGTCTATACTGGATAGAAAGGAGGCAAGTATAAGAAGGCAATGACAGATAAGAGATAATGACATATAGCTTAAAAACAAAGGTTGAAAAGCCAAGTTGTATTCTATAACCATGTGAGTGGTAAATGAAAATCACTGAAGTTGAGGAGGTCCAAGAACCAAGATTATGAGGTATTAAAATTACTTTCCACATAAATAATGAAGTCACCATTGATGTTGGCTGGGCAATAGGACTGAGCTAGCTACCACAGTCTTCAATGATTGAAGATAAGGGGCAAAGTTGTTGCTAAATATGAACAATTAAGCAAGAGTACAGCTTACCAAATGACAGAAACTTCAAAGAAAGAGGAGTTTTTAAACATAGAGATGGACTTACATTCAAATGAAGCACTGAGAGAAAATGTGACCAAAAACACCTTGTGATCATGGTGTTTGTGGAATTAGGGAGAATGAGCAACCACCACCAGAAAGAGTTCTGGGACAGTAGTATCTACAAGGGACGGCCAAGCTTTATTTAAGAGAACAGTTGGAGACCATGTTCAGTGATTAGTTAATGATTATTTGCATTTTTAACCGAGGAATGAGGCACCACAAGACAGTGTGAAATATTTTGGAATGGAGAGAATCAGTGGGCATTAGGGTGAGGGGAGAAGAAACAGCAAAAAGTATAGGTAATTGAAGGGGCTTACATTTTGGTGAGAGCAAAAGATGACAAGGAATCAAGGCATATCTGTTTGAATTATAATCATTGCAAAATAATTAATCATATTATTTTCCTAATGCATACAGGAGACTTCAGTATACTCTAAAACATATTCTTAAAAGTTTGAATGGACTTGTTTTAATTTCAATTTTTCATTTAGATACAAGGCACACATGTACAAATATGTTACATGGGAATATTGCAGGATGCTGAAGTTTGGAGTATGGATTCTATCACCAAGGTAGTCAGCACAGTACCAAATAGGTAGTTTTTAACTGTCCCATCCCTCCATCCTCCATTTTCAACAAAATGAAAAGATTTTTTCGAAAAAATAAATAAAATTGATAAACACTTAGCTAGGCATACTAAGAAAAAAGAATCAAATAAATGAAATCAGATGAAAAATGATCACAAGAGACTACTGTAAACTCTATGCCAACAAACTGCAAAAGTTAGACAAAATCAATGAATTCCTATAAACATACATATTACCAAAACTTAATAATGAAGAAATGAAAAATATGAACAAATCAATAACAGATAACATTTTGAGTTATCAATCAGAAACCCCCTGACAACAAAAAGAGTCCAGGACTAGATGGCTTCACTGGTGAATTCTACCAAACATTTAAAGAGGAATTAACACAATTCATCTTAAACTCTTCCAAAAACAAATGAAGCAAAAAGAGCACTTCCAACCTCATTTTATAAGGCCAGAATTACTCTGAGACCAAAGCCAAACACATAAATATGAGGAAAAAAATTACAGGGCCAATATTCTTGATGTACATAGATGTGAAAATCCTTGACAAAATACCAGCACTGCAAATTAAATAGCCCATTGAAAAGATCATAGATCAAACAAAGTGTGATTTAATTCTGGGAAAAAATGATGTTTCAAAAAATATCTAAGTCAATTAATGTGATACATCACATTAACAAAAGTAAAGATAAAAATATCACAGGATCATCTCCACAGATACAGAAAAAGCATGTGATAAAATTTAATAACCTTGTCATTACAAAAATCTCTCAACAAACTATTTATAGAAAAAATTTTCCACAACCTATAATCTTACATCTAACAACACACATAGTATTCAAAAATTATCTTTTTTTTTTTTTGTCTAAGATCAGGAACAAAGAAAAGACACAAATTCACACCACTTCTACTGAATATCATACTGGAAGTTGTAGCCAGAATAAATAGGCAAGAAAATAAAATAAAAGGCATGCAAAATGGAAAGGGAGAAGTTAAGTTGTCCGTTTTCAGAGAGTACATGGTCTTAAATGTATAAAACCCTAAGTACTCCACAAAAAAAAACTTTAGAACTAATAAACAAATTCAGCACATTGCAGGATAATACATCAACATACAAAAATCAGTTGTATTTCTACATGCTAACAGTGAACTATCTGAAAAGTAATTTAAGATAACAGTCACATTTACAATAGCATGAAACATAATTAGGAATAAATTTGTACAATGTAAAACATAAATTTGTAAAATGTAAACACTTGTAAAATGAAATTACAAAACATTGCTCAAAGGAATTAAAGAATGAACAAGTATATTAAAGATATTTGTGTACATGGGTTGGAAGAGTTAGTATTATTAAAATGTCCATACACCCCAAGTGATCTCTAGATTTAATGTAATCCCTACCAGATCCCAGTAGATTTTATTTTACAGAAACAGAAAAATGAAGCCCAAAATTCATATGGAACTACAAACGCTCCAAACAGCCAAAGAAATTAGGATATGAGGAACAAAGCCAGAGGCAGCATGATTTGATGTCAAAATATATTACAAAGCTATGATAATGATAGCAATATTTCACTGACACAAAAACACATATGGAATACTGGAACAGAACAGAAATCCCAGAAATAAACCCACTCACACAGGATTAACTGACCTTTGACAATGGTGACAAGAACACAAAATAAAGTATAGTCTTTTCAAATATTGCTGGGATAGCTGGATATCCACATAGAAAAGAATGAAATTGAACCATTATCTTACTCCATACATAAAATCAATCCAGAATGTATTAAAGAATTGAACATAAGTACTGAAACTGTAAAATTCCTAGAGAAAACATAAGATCTTTGTGACATTGGTCTTGGCAATGATTTCTCAACCATGACACCAAAAATACAAGCAACAACAACAACAAAAATAGACAAGTGGGACTATATCAATTTAAAAAGTTTCTATGCCGCAAAGAATAAAATCAACAGAGTGAAACAGCAACCTATGAAAAGCGATAAAATATTTGTAAATTATATATATAGTAAGGTTTTAATATTCAAAATATTTTTGAAGCCCCTACAACTAAGTAGCTAAAACCTAATGACATGATTAAAACACGAATAAATAACTTAAATATACATTCTCCAATGAAGATGTACAAATGGCCAACATATATATGAAAAGATGGTTAACATTAATAACTATCATGGAAATACAAACCAAAACCACAATGAGGTATCACCTCTCACTTGTTAGAATGGCTGTGATTAATAACAATAAAATCAAAACAAAACCAGAAAATAATGTGTTAATAAACTGGAACACTTATGCACTGTTGGTGGGAATGTAAAATGAAAAAACTGCTAGGAAAACATTGTGGAGGTAACTCAAGACACTAAAATAAAACGACTGTATGTTTCAGTCACTTCAATACTGGTAAAAATAATTAAAATCAGGATATGGAAGAGTGCTCAACTTCCATCTTCATTGCAGCATTATCCATAATAGTTAAAATATCCAAACAATCTATATATCAATCGATAGATGAATGAATAAAGAAAATATGGTACATACATACTGCTATGGTCTGAATGTGTCCCTAAATTTCATGTATTATAAGCTCAATCCCCAATTAACATGTTGAGTAGAGGTGGGGCCTTTGAGAGTTAATTATGATTAGATAAGGTCCTCGGTGTGGGGCCCCCATGATGGGGATGTTCACTTTTTAAGAAGTGGGAGAGAGACCTGAACTGGCATACTCTTGCCTTCTCCCAATGTCATGCCTTTCACCATGTTATGATGCTGCAGAAGGCCATCATCAATTGCTTGTGCCATGCTTTTGGTCATGCCAGCTTCTAATTGTGATAAATACCTTTGAAGATAAGTATCCATTCACAGGTATTCTGTTGTAGCAACAGGCAACAGACTGCAACAACTACAATGGAATGTTATTCCACATTAAATAAAGGAAACATTGTCATATGCAACAGGCGGAATAAACCTTGAGAAAATTATACCAAAGAAATAGGCCAGTATTCCATGGTGTATATGTGCCACATTTTCTTAATCCAGTCTGTCACAGATGGACATTTGGGTTGATTCCAAGTCTTTGCTATTGTGAATAGTGCTGCAATAAACATACGTGTGCATGTGTCTTTATAGCAGCATGATTTATAATCCTTTGGGTATATACCCAGTAGTGGATGGCTGGGTCATATGGTACATCTAGTTCTAGATCCTTGAGGAATCGCCATACTGTTTTCCATAATGGTTGAACTAGTTTACAATCCCACCAACAGTGTAAAAGTGTTCCTATTTCCACATCCTCTCCAACACCTGTTGTTTCCTGACTTTTGAATGATTGCCATTCTAACTGGTGTGAGATGGTATCTCATTGTGGTTTTGATTTGCATTTCTCTGATGGCGAGTGATGATGAGCACTTTTTCATGTGTCTGTTGGCTGTATGAATGTCTTCTTTTGAGAAATGTCTGTTCATATCCTTTGCCCACTTTTTGATGGGGTTGTTGTTTTATTCTTGTATATTTGTTTGAGTTCTTGTAGATTCTGGATATTAGCCCTTGTGAGATGAGTAGATTGCAAAAATTTTCTCCCATTCTGTAGGTTGCCTGTTCACTCTGATGGTAGTTTCTTTTGCTGTGCAGAAGCTCCTTAGTTTAATTAGATCCCATTTGTCAATTTTTGCTTTTGCTGCCGTGCTTTTGGTGTTTTAGACATGAAGTCCTTGCCCATGCCTATGTCCTGAATGGTACTACCTAGGTTTTCTTCTAGGGTTTTTATGGTATTAGTTCTAACATTTAAGTCTCTAATCCATCTTGAATTAATCTTCGTATAAGGAGTAAGGAAAGGATCCAGTTTCAGCTTTCTACTTATGGCTAGCCAAGTTTCCCAGCACCATACACCATGGAATACTATGCAGCCATAAAAAAGGATGAGTTTGCGTCCTTTGTAGGGACATGGATGCAGCTGGAAACCATCATTCTTAGCAAACTATCACAAGAACAGAAAACCAAACACCGCATGCTCTCACTCATAGGTGGGAACTGAACAATGAGATCACTTGGACTCGGGAAGGGGAACATCACACACCGGGGCCTATCATGGGGAGGGGGGAGGGGGGAGGGATTGCATTGGGAGTTATACCTGATATAAATGATGAATTGAGGGGTGCTGACGAGTTGATGGGTGCAGCACACCAACATGGCACAAGTATACACATGTAACAAACCTGCACGTTATGCATATGTACCCTAGAACTTAAAGTATAAAAAAAAAAAAAATTAAAAAAAAAAGAAATAGGCCAGTCACAAATGAACAAATATTGCATGATTTCCACTTATATGAGGTATTTAAAAGGGTCAAATTTACAGAAGCAGAGAGAAAAATTGGTTTGCCAGTTCTGTTGAGAAAGGGAAATGGAAAGTTGTTCAATGGGTATAAAGTTTCAATTATGCAAAACGAATAAGTTCTAGGGATCTCCTGTGCCACATACTGCCTATACCTAACTATACTATATTGTGCAATGAATAATTTGTTAAGAGCATAAATCTTATGTTTAGTGTTCCTACCACAATAAGAAATACTTGCCTGCATAGTTGGATATAAGTTTGCATTTATTATTTCTCCTAACCATCACTTCATGATCATGGGTACATTCATTTTAGTTAACATTTAGAAACATTCTTCAGGAAACTTATCCAGTGTTTTTATCACTTTGTCCATTTTCATCCTATTGTTTCTCTATTTTTCACTGCATGCATAGTTCTCTGTGTTTGGCCTACTTTGCCACCGTCACTTGATAAAAGTCTGTTCATTGTTGACTTTGTTGTCACCTCTGTCTTGAAGTCTGCCACCTACATATTAAATAACAAAAACATAAAGGCAGCACTTTGGAATTTTCATGAAAAGATAACTTATTCAACTTTTTCTTAATCACATCTTTTTCTGGAGCTTTAAAACTGTAACTCCTACTGCACATTGTCCTATCTCCCCTTGTGCACTTCAAATTTAACATATCCAGAACAAATGCATAATCTACCATCCTCAACCTGTTACTGCTTCATCTGTAGAGCATAAGGCCATTTCTGTTACAATCATGGGAAATATAAATCTGTCATACTAAGAGTTGATATTTTTACAGAGAATGGTATAATCTGCCTAATCATATTTTACTCTTGAAATTTTGGTTATTTTTCAAATAAAATGCTATAATAATATCAAAAATTGGAGGATATACTACTGTATATCAGGACTTAATATAAAAGCACTGTAATCAAGACAGTTTTTTATTAATAAAAGGCTAGTCACATAAATAAAAGGCTCCCAGCACTTTGGGAGGCCGAGGTGGGCGGATCACGAGGTCAGGAGATTGAGATCATCCTGGATAACACAGTGAAACCCCGTCTCTACTAAAAATACAAAAAATTAGCCGGGCATGGTGGCGGGCACCTGCAGTCCCAGCTACTCAGGAGGCTGAGACAGGAGAATGGTGTGAACCTGTGAGGCGGAGCTTGCAGTGAGCCAAGATTGTGCCACTGCACTCCAGCCTGGGTGACAGAGCGAGATTCCATCTCCAAATAATAAATAAATAAATAAATAAAAGTAAGTTAAAAAGTTAATCTTCACTAAAATAAAAAATTTATCCCTTATGAAAGACACTGTTAATAGAATTAAAAGTTAAATGAAAGATGTAAGTTCTAGTATTAATAGTACAGTAAGTAAACTAGAGTTAATGGTAATTTATTGCATATTACAAAACAGCTAGAAGAGAAGATTTTTAATGTTCCCTACACAAAAAAATGCTTGAGATGATGAATATCCCAATTACGCTCAGTCGATCATTCCATATTCTAAACAGGTATCGAAATATCACATGCACTCTAGAAATTTGTATAACTAAGATATAAAGAAACAAGCCACAGACTGGATAAAAATATTTGCAAAATATATTTCTGATAAAGGACTAGTATCCAAAACATATAAAGAAATCTTAAAACTCAACAACAAGAAAATAAGCAACCCAACTGATAATTGCAACAATTCTGAATGCCAAAGAAGATATAAAGATGGCAAATAAGCATGGAAAAACAATCATTCTTCACAGAACTGGAAAAAGCAATTCTAAAATTCATATGAAAATAAAAAACAGCTTACATAGCCAAAGTAATATTAAACAAAAAGAACAAATGTGGAGTCATCACATTACCTGACTTTGAACTATAATACAAGGCTATAGTTACCAAAGCAGCATGGTACTGGTATAAAGATAGGGACATAGACCAATGAAACAGAATAGAGAATCCAAAAATGAAGCTAAATAGTTACGGCCAACTTATCTTAGACAAAGTAAACAAAAGTGTAAATTGGGGAAACAACATCCTATTCAACAAATAGGGTGCTGGAATAATTGGCAAGCCACACGTAGAAGAATGAAACCAGATCCTCTTCTCCCACCTTATACAAAAATCAACTCGAGAGAAATCAAAGACTTAAATCTAAAACCTGAAACCATAAAAAATGTAAAAGATAACATCAGAAAAACTCTTCTAGACATTGGCTTAGGCAAATAATTCATGATCAAGAACACAAAAGCAAATGCAACAAAAGCAAAAATAAATAAATGGTACATAAATAAACTAAGAAACTTCTGAACAGCAAAGGAAATAATTAGCAGAGTAGACAGACAACCCATAGAGTGGGAGAAAATATTTGCAAAGTATGCATCCAACAAAGGACTAATATCCAGAATCTGCAAGGAACTCAAACAAATTATCAAAAAAAAAAAAAAGCCCTTTATAATACCATCAAAAAGTGGGCAAGGGACATAGACAACTCTCAAAAGAAGATACACAAATGGCAAATGTACATATGAGAAAATGCTCAACATCAATAATTATCAGGGAATGCAAGTTAAAACAGCAACGTAGTACCACCTTACTCCCGCAAGAATGGCCACAGTTAAAAAACCAAAAAAGAATAGATGTTGGTGTAGATGTGGTGGAAAGGTAACACTTTTGTACTGCTGATGGGAATGTAAACTAGTACAACTACTATGGAAAATAGTATGGAGATTCCTTAAATAACTGAAAGTCGAACTGCCACTCATTCCAGCTATCGCACTACTGGGTATCTACCCAAAGGAAAAGAAATCATTATATGAAAAAGACACTTACACACACACATGTTTATAGCAGGACATTTTGCAATTAAAAAATTGTGGGACGAGCCTAAATGCCCATCAACCAATGAGTGGATAAAGAAAATGTGATATATATATATATATATACCATGGAAAACTACTCAGCCATAAAAAGGAATGAAATAATGGCATTTGCAGCAACCTGGATAGAGTTGGAGACCATTATTATAAGTGAAGTAACTCAGGAATGGAAAACCAAATATAGTATGCTCTCACTTATAAGTAGGAGCTAAGCTATGAGGATGCAAAGGCATAAGAATGATATAATGGACTTTAGGGACTCGTGGGGAAGGATGAGAGGGGGATAAGGGATAAAAGGCTACACATAGGGTAGCATGTACACTTGGGTTATGGGTGCACCAAAATCTCACAAATCACCACTAAAGAACTCATCCATGTAACCAAAAAACACCTGTTTCCCAAAAACCATTGAAATAAAATAAATTTCTTAAAAAAAAAAAAACTCAACATATTTTGTCATTAGGGAGCTATAAATTTAAACAAAAAGGAGGTAGAACTACATACCTATCAGAATGGATATCATCTATATAACTGAAAATACCAATTCCACCATGAGGATTCAGAGCAATGAGAACTCACTTATGCAGGTGTGAAGGGAAAATGGTACTGCCTGATGAGAAGATAGTTTGTCAGTTTCTTAAAAAACTAAATATAACCTTATACGATCTACTAATCACACTGTGAGTTATTTATCTAACTGATCTGAAAGCTTATGCACACGCAGACATCAACTTAACTATTATATATATAATTTGTTTTTATACATATTTTGTATGTATACACCTTGTATATACAATGTGTACAATATTTTGTTTGTATACATATATGTGTATAATTGAAGTAATCAAGATTCTCTTATATACATATATATTTATAGTTGACATAATCAGGGTGCACTTCCTCAGGCAAATAGACAAACAAACATTAGTACATCCATACAATGAAATATTATTCAGCAATAAAAGTAATGAGTGAGGAAGGCATGAAAGGACATGGATGGATTTTAATTGCATATTTCTAAATAAAAGAAACCAGTTGGAAATCACTACATGCTGTCTGACTTTAATTACATGACATTTAGGGAAAGGCAAAGTTATGGAGACATTAAAAAACCAGCAACTGCCATGGATTGGGGTGGCAGGATTTTAATGAATGAAGCACAACACAATTTTGGGGTTCAAAACTATTCCGTAAAATATAGTAATGGTGAATACATGACACTATTGCATTTGTCAAAGCTCATTGAGCATTACCACAAAAAGTGTGAATCTTTACATACGTAAATTTTTTAAAAACTAGCGGTTAGGAGATTCCAGGATTAAATGTAAAATGTGACAATATAATCTGAGTTTTTAACAAATGTATGAAACTTAATTCACTGAAGTGAGTGGGAAGATAAAGTGCTGACCTAAATAATTTTGGAAATAATTGAAGTCAGTAAGACTAAAGGTAAAAGGAAATGTTCAAGCATTGTACTTCAGCTTGTAATATTTTTCCCACAGGGGTATGGGTTAAAAATTCTTATACCACTAAATATGTATACTGAAATTTAACAATTAAGCAAATGGATGGTGGATGGTGGGAGCCAGGTTTGTTACGGTTGGAATGAGAGAGTACAGATAAGCAAGGGAGTAGGCTAGAATGATATATATGATATGGACTAGAGTCAGGGACATCTGTGTAACCCATGTTTAGCTTACTATGGTTACAGATGGTTACACTAAGGAATGTAAAACTTCTCCAGTGCCCTTTGAGGAAATTTCTGACACTAGGACCCAGGCAGGAAATATATAGCATCAGCCAAAGCATCTTGTAGTGATGAAAAGGAGGGAAGAAATTACTCAGAAAAAAAGGGAAAATTTTAAAATGGTAAAGGCATATCAAACAGATAGAGTTGCCATCTGAAAGGGCTCCCACTGGTCAAAGCTGGATCAATTTGAGCAACAGAATAGATTATTGTTGAATTATGACCCAAAATATAAAATAGCAACAAGCTCAAGCTGATAAAATTAAAGGATTAGATAAATAAATGGTAGAGAAAAGACAAATCTTCCCTGTAGAAGAATTCCACATAATTTACATAGATACTATCCCCTAAGGAAGATAGAACAGTTGCTAACTCAAATGTAAGTTGTAGATAGTGAATTCCTTCCAAATAATTCACTACGGAAAGAGGGTTAAAAGAGTACCTTTACAGTGGAAAACCATGACAAAAACTACCTCAAAACCAGGTGATCAAGATTAACATCAATAATAATAAGTCATATTGATGGTATAGTTCCTTGATATTCTGTGATAAAAGTGGCACTTTAAAGTCTTCCTACCAAGAGTAACCACAGTCTAAACATATTGATTCTCTTTTGGTACTGTAACAAATTAGCACACATATAGTGGCTAAAAACAAGAGACATATTCTTTTGCAGTTCTGGTAGTCGAATATCTCTTCCTGTTGTCACAATGCCTTCCCTTCTGTAGTCAAATAAATATCTGCTTCCCTCTAATAGGGGCACTTGTGATTACATTTAGGGCCCACCTGAATAAGCCAGGAAAATCTCCCCATCTCAAAATTATTAATCGCTACTGCAAATTTACTTTTGCCATATGAGGGTATCTTTGAAGGTTCCAAGAGTTAGCACATGAATATTTTAGGGCTATTATCCTGTCCCCACCCTAACCATGAGAGAAAATATCAAACAAACTTCAAGTGATGAGCATTATAAAAAAAAACTTGTCCAGTATTCCTAAAAACTGTCAATGTCATAAAAAATAAGCAGTCTGAAAACTGTCATAGTCAAGAGAAGCCTAAAACATTAAGCGATGACTAAATGTAGTATGGTATCTTGGATGGGATGTAAAATAGAAAAAGCCAATAGGTAAAAGTCGAAGAAATTTGAATAAAATATGGAATTAAGTTAATAACAATGTACTGTTATTTATTATTGATTGTGATAAAGATGACATATCAATGTGAAATGTTAATAATAGTAGAAACTGGTTCTACTCTGTGATGGGCAGGGAACTCTATATTATCTTTGTCAATTTTCTGTAAGTCTAAGTATATTCTAGAGTAAAAAGTTTATGTTAAAACTTAAAAATACATTGTTTGTTTTATGATTTCAGTTATATCAAAAGCACTATAAGTCTAAACAAAGTCAAGTAGGAAGCACACAAAATGTTGAGTGTCAATTTTAATTGATGGCTGTTGGTTTAAGACTTGATTTGTACATCAAATCAAACAAAAATATTATTAATACAAATACAAATTTCTTTTTAATGTATTTTTATAGATAAATATATAAAGTTCCAATATTGATGGTTATTTTATAGATAAATATATAAAATTCCAATATTGATGGTTATTGCAGATCTCTTTTTGATCATAAATATTATTGCAATTGGCCACGTTGTGCTTAAATCTTTGCTATACTTCAATCTGTTGCTTTAGGATAGATTCTTATGAGTGGATGAAATTATTAGCAAACATGATGCTTTTCAAAAAGGTTGTAAATGTTCTCTTATCAGCTATTACTTTGTAATTTTATGTACTATTTCTCTGCCTAGAAAGTCTTTCCCAATCCAGAGATTAGTTAAATATCTATCTTTACTAGTATTTAATACTTATATACTAATGTTTTCCATGTTGTGACTCATAGTGAGGAATTTTAATTTTTTGTTTATTAGAAAGGATGGAGTTAATGGGAGTAAAATTATCTTATAAAGTTTTGATTACTGAATTTTTATTTATTTCCAGAAACACTCTGAAATGATGAGTAGTTTATTTTTCTTGATCTTTAAAATGAGAGAGATTCCCAAAAGAACACTTGCAAAGATTAAAGTTTACCTCTCTTTTAGTTAAGTTTCTCTAGCTTCAGATACAAGTGTCCATTGCCCTTGTGTATTTGGAGTTTAGGTTCTTATGATAACTCCAGAGATGTCTTGATTATATTCACAGTGGGTATACTTTATATCCAAGACACAGAAAATTACTTGTTTCAAAGAACAATATGTATTCCTACACAGTTTATAATACAGTTGACCCTTAATGCAAAAGTTAGTGGCACCAACTCTCCACACAGTCAAAAATCCATGTATAATTTTGACTTCCCAAAAGCTTAACAAAGCTTTAACAACCCATGTTGTTCAAGGGTCAACTGTATACACATATTATAATTTGGTGGTCTTTTAAATTATATTTATTTTTAAAAGTCTAGATTAGATTAACTACAAGTATATTTGTGTAAGATATATTTTATAATGTTTGTAAATGACTAGTATCAAATTAAAGTTTCAGTATTAAAACCACTTTCAATAATTAAAAAATAAATCTTCATTTCTTATTTCTAAAAGAAACATCAAACCATAGATTTCTAAGTATCACCACACTAAGATATCTTTAAAAAAATAGTTGTCAAATTTTTGTTTAAGTGCTGATATCATTTGGGTGTGTCCCTACCCAAATCTCACCTTAAATTGTAATAATCCCCACGTGTCAAGGGCAGGGCCAGTTGGAGATAATTGAATCATTGGGAATATTTTCCCCCATACTGTTCTCTCGGCAGTAAATAAGTCTCACGAGATCTGATGGTTTTATAAGTGGGAGTTACCTGCACAAACTCTCTTGCCTGCTGCCATGTAAGACATCCCTTTGCTCTACCTTCTTCTGCCATGATTGTTAGGTTTCCCCAGCCACGTGGAACTGTGAGTAGATTAACCCTCTTTCCTTTATAAATTATCAAGTCTCAGCTATGTCTTTATTAGCAATGTGAGAAGAGACTAATACAGTAAGTTGGTGCCAGGTAGTGAGGCACTATTCTAAAGATACCTGAACTGTGGAAGCAACTTTGGAACAGGGTAACAGCCAGAGGTTAGAAATGTTGGGAGATCTCAGAAGAAGATAGGAAAATGTGGGAAAGTTTGGAATTTCCTAGAAACTTGTTGAATGGCTTTGACCAAAATGCTGATAGTGATATGGACAATGAAGTCCAGGCTGAGATGTTCTCAGATGGAGATGAGGAACTTTTTGGGAACTGGAGTAAATGTGACTCTTGCTATGCAAAGAGACTGGTGGACTTTATCCCATGCCCTAGAGATCTGTGGAATTTTGAACTTAAGAGAGATGATTTAGGGTCCCTAGTGGAAGAAATTTCTAAGCAGCAAAGATTCAAGAGGTGACAGCACATAAAAGTTTGGAAAATTTACACCCTGATGATGCAGTAGAAAAGAAAACCCATTTTCTGGGAAGAAATTCAAGCCAGCTGCAGAAATGTGCAGAAGCAATGAGGAGCCAAATGCCAATCATCAAGACAATGGGAAAAACCTTTACAGGGCATGTCAGAGAACTTCACAGCAGTCCCTCCTTTCACAGGCCTGGAGGCCTAAGAGGAAAAAATGGTTTCCTGAGCAGGGCCCAGGGCCCACTGCTCTATTCAGCCTCAGGACATGGTGCCCTGTTTCCCAGCTGCTTCAGCTACAGCCAAGGCTAAAAGGGGTCACTGTACAGCTCAAGCCATTGCTTCAGAGGGCACAAGCCCCAGGCCTTGACAGCTTACACATGGTTTTGTACCCGTGGGTGGAGAGAAGTCAAGAATTGAGGTTTGGAAACATTCACCTAGATTTCAGAGGATGTATGGAAATACCTGGATGTCCAGGCAGAAGTTTGCTGCAGAGGCAGAGCCCTCATGCAGAACCTCTGCTAGGGCAGTGTCGAAGGAAAATGTGGAGTTGGAGCCCCCACACAGAGTTTCCACTGGTGTACTGCCTAGTGGAGCTATGAGAAGAGGGACACCATCCTCCAGACCACAGAATGGTAGATCCACTGACAGCTTGCACCATGCATCTGGAACAGCCACAGACACTCAATGTCAGCCTATGAAAGCAGTCAGAAGGAGGGATATACCCGGCAAAGTCACAGGAGTTTAACCAAGGCTGTGGGAACCCACCACTTACATCAGCATGCCTTGGACATGAGACATGGAGTCAAAGGAGAACATTTTGGAGCTTTAAGATTTGACTGCCCTACTGGGTTTTGGACTTGCATGAGGTGTGTATCCCTTTCATTTTGTCCAATTTCTCCCATTTGGAACAGGTGTATTTACCCAGTACCTATATCCTCATTTTATCTGGGAAGTATCTAACTTGCTTTTGATTTTACAGACTCATAGGCAGAAGGGACTTGTCCTATCTCATAGGAGACTTTGAACTGTGGACTTTTGAGTTAATGCTGAAATGAGTTAAGACTTTTTGGGACTGTTGGGAAGGCATGATTGATTTTAAAATGTGAGAACATGAGATTTGGGAGAGGCCGGGGGAGAATGATGTAGTTTGGCTGTGTCCCCACCCAAATTTCACCTTGAATTGCAATAATCCCCATATGTCAAGGGTGGGGCTAGGTAGAGGTAATTGAATCACAGGGGTGGTTCCCCCATTCTGTTCTCATGTTAGTGAATAAATCTCACAAGATCTGATGGTTTTATAAATGGAAGTCCTCCTGAACAAGCTCTCTTGCCAGCCACTGTGTACAAGATCCCTTTGCTCTTCCTTTGTCTTCCACAATGATTGTGAGGTGTCCCCAGCCATGTGGACCTGTGAGTCCATTAAACCTCTTTCCTTTATAAATTACCCAGTCTCAGGTATGTCTTTATTAGCATGAGAATTGACTAATACAAGTGCTAAATAAAATGCCATTTCAATTTCCATCTAAACTAAACATATTTTTACACTAATGAATATCTTGATTTTTTTTGTTGTTGTTTTTATTGAGACAGAGTCTCACTCTGTTGCCCAGCCTGCAGTGCAGTGGAATGATCTTGGCTCACTGAAACCTAAGCCACCTGGGTTTAAGCAATTATCCTGCCTCAGCCTCCTGAGTAACTGGGATTACAGGCATGCACCACTATACCTGGGTAATTTTTCTATTTTTTTTAGTAGAGACAGGGTTTCGCCATGTTGGCCAGAATGGTCTTGAACTCCTGACCTCAAGTGACCCACCCACCACGGCTTCCCAAAGTGCTGGGATTACAGGTGTGAACCACCACGCCCGTCTGTAACTTGATTTGTCTTGCCACATTACAATCTTTTCAGGGATTTTTAAAATTGGTACTTTTAAGAAGCATAGCCCAGGTTTTTATTTTCTTCAGTGATGCCCTTATAGAAATGCTGAAATTTACTTTTGTGTGTATATATGTATTTTTTTCTTATGTATTTCTTATATGTATTTTTTTCTTATTCATGCATTTTTGTCCTGAGAAATGACATTCTTTATAGAAACTATCTATGTGTAAAAAGAATATTGGCTTAAAATGGCCACTGTGATGGGAACAGTGTCTTAGCGAGATGCAGCTAGGACTTGCAATAAATGTAATACTTTAAAAACCATTGTTTTGAGTTTGCTCTCATGCTATTATAAATAAAAGGTCATATGATTGCTACAATTTTATATTCATTATGATTTTCTCAATAAATAAATGTACATTGTTGAATATTTTAAAAATCTAGAGTTTTCTATATATAATATATATGAAAAAGTACTATTCCCTTTTACTTGCTTATGGTCTAGATTACTGAATGTTTTAAATATATTTAATAAGGAACACTTTTTCTGTACATTCATAAAGTCCATATGCTAAAATATAATTGCAGTGAAATTGTGTGTTCACTCACTTAGGAATAGTTGTGATTTGTAAAGAGAATATAAAAAGAGAATACGAATGTTAAAACATCCAGAGAATGTGGACTTTAGTCTTAAATCAGCCATTAACTTTCTGGGTTGATTTTGGGAGGTCTCTGAATCATCTCGGCATTTGTCTCCTCTTTTAAAGATTTATAAATACAAGATTTATTTTATAAGTTTTGTTCTACCTTAGGTACTATATTAACAAATGTATAATTATTTCCTGGACCAATATATTCTCATTTCTTATCTGGACTACAACAGTAATCTTCCAGTTGGTCCGTGCTTGATATGCTGGTCCCCTTTATCTGATGTATATTTGAAATGTCATTCCATTACAGTATCGGAGGAAAAAAGAAGAAATGTCACTCCTCTGCATTCCATTGCATTTAGAATAAAACCTTAATTCATTATCATAGCCTATAAATTCCTAGAGGAACTGTCCCCCAGTCTTCTACTTCTATCATTCTCCCTATTTCCAATACATATGCCTCTGTCAGTTCCTTAAACATAATAGGCTAACTGCTTATAGTCTTAGCAAATGCCCTTTCCTCAGCCTGAAAGAATTTTCTGATATCTTTACATGATTGAACTTCTATTCAATTATCGGTTCAAATACCACCTACCCACAGATGCCTGCTTTAATAATCCTCTCCAGAAAACACCATCACCTGACCCTAAATCTCTTTATCATAGAACTCTGTTCATATCCTTTGGAGTATATTATCACACTGTAATTAATGTATTCATTTAATTACTTGCGTAATGTTGGTCTTTTCCACCAGAATGTAAGTTTCTGGAAAGCCAATCTGGTTTGTTCACTGCTGTACCAACAGTGCCTATAAGAGTGCTTGGCACAGAGTAAGTGCTCAATAAATGCTTGTTGAACTAATGAATTTGAACTTTCTTGGATCTGCAGTCTTGAGTAGCAAAGAATATGTCAGTTTTATGCCTAAGGAAAAATAAGTATAATTCTTATTATTAAAAAAAAGTTGAATTGATAGTCATAGTATTAACCTTCATTATTGATGTCTTTAGCCACAAGTCCTAGTCCTTGAGTGTTTTGAATACTGCTCATTTCAAAGTACCATTCAGAAAACATGAACCCTTTGCATTCTAAACTAGTAGAGAATTAAAGCATATACTAAAATACTATAAACTTTAGTACAACAAAATCTGTCATTTATTTATACTAAGACACTGCTTATATGCCGCAAGTTTTTTCCTAACTGTACATATAATGCATTCTTTCTAAAATACATTTTGCTAATCTTTAAATAATATTTCATTTTAGCTAAGAAGCAAAAATGTCATTGAAATGGAATATCTTCCCATATTCAATGTGCTCTTAGAAACTTAACATAATATTTTAATATTGCTCTTTAATTCCTTTAAAAATAAGCTGTACTTATAATTTAATTGCTAAGCATTTCTTATAATTATATCATATATGACTTACAACTATATTATATACATAAAATATAACTATATTATAATACATATAACATAATAATATTTCAAACTATGCAATTCTAAAATGATGCATTTTACTAAAAAAGTCTAAATTTTATAATATGAAGACAAGAAAGTTGGAGTCTTATCATTATTGTTCTCTTTTAGTTTTTGATTTCTAATTTGTTAAGATGTGGTCAGATAATGTAATCTGTGTAATTTTTTTGGAAATTTTTGAAAATTGCATTTAAAAATGGTGTATGTATATGTCCTTGTAAATAATGGTTATATTTTTTGGGGATGTATACATATTAGATTAAGCTGATTATGCTTGTTTACCGAATTTTGAATTTTACATCTTTACTGATTTTTCATGCTTGCTTTATCTTTTATTATCAGGCTTACACTGAAGTTTATGTGTTTTTAGGTCAATTTCTTCTTAAAGAGGCCAAGCATTTTACTTTTTAATGCTAGAAGAGTGGTTATGAGATGTTAGTGTGCACCAGAAGCACCAGGAGCACTTGGTAAACTATATGTCAGCAACCCAATACCCAGAGTTACTGATTCAGCAATTCTGGACTGAGGCCCAATAATTTACATTTCAAACAGGTTCTCAGATTATTCTGATGCTGCTGGTCTGGGAACTACAGTTCAAAAACCACTGCCATAAAAGAGTGGATTTTCATCCTGGAAGCTTATTATAATCACTTCTAGTGGATCTAGAAAAGAAAAATGGTGCTTGAGGTTTATACATGACCAGAAAAATCAAAAGGTAAAACCCAGGCTCCACTATTTTTTAAGCTCTCCAGGTTACTTCCTTGTATAGCAAGAGTTGAAAACCACTCATCTAAGACATGTATGAATCAACCTGACTTCACAATGTGTGATTAATATTCATTGAAGAGTAGTTTCTCCACACCTGATTACCTCTAATTTACCTAAAGATTTTCCCTAACCAGGCAGCTCACAGGCTTACATCCCAACCTCTTACTCTTTAGCTTCACAGACTTTACTGAATGACCATTATATATAAGACACTACACAAGCTTGCTTTATTTTTGTTTGTGTATCGCACTTTCATACACTGTAGTTCTTTATCATTATTGCAATAAATTTATTATCATTTGAATAATCATCATCATCAAAACAATTATAACAATGATAGTGTTAACTATGTAATGGGGATTCTTATAATGTTACATATATACTCATTTACTCATTATAACAACCGTATGAGATAGAAATTATTATTATTCTGATTTTGCAGATGAAGAAACTGAAAAAAGAGATTTTGAGTAAATTACCAAGGTTACCACACTATTATAGTAAGTTGATGAAATATTAATTGAGACAATCTGGTTTGAGTTACTAACAATCAGAAATTAAAGCATCTGCAGATTAGAATCAATGAAATCAATGAAAAAATATTTAGTTTATCCAAAAATTCATTACGATATCTCGTTTTTATTTTTTGCTTTAATGTAAATGGTTAGTGGAATATTATTTCATTTTTATTACCAAATTCATTCTGAAGGAAGAGTGATTTTCTTCATCAAAAGCTATGTAAATCACATTTTTTTATTCTGTACATTTGAACTGGTAACAGAAGATTTATTTGTATTATGCTGCATAAACCCATGAAGTATAACCATATAATTATACAGTAAAAATTATACAGTAATTTACAAAATTTATTGTGTAATAAATAACTTGTATACATAGAACACATGCTGTGCAGGAAACATTTTAAAAGTCTGGTTTGTACAAAATTCCCAGGATATTGATAATCAATACTTGTAATAGCTTGAACTGGGGTAACAGGATATCACAGATTAGATGGCTTAACCTACAAAAATTTATTCTCTCACAGTTCTGGGGACTTTATGTCCAAGAGCCATGTGTCAGTACATTTTATTGGGGTTAGCATTCTCTTTCTGGCTTTCAGGATGCCTTCAAGGTGTGTGCTTGGGGAGACTGTTTTATTGTCTCTTCTTCCAGTACTGTTGGATTTAGGGCCCATGCATATAATCTTGTGTAATTGTAATGACCTTCTTAAAATCTCTGTCTCCAATTATGGTCACATTGTGGGTTAGGGCCTCAACATAGGCATTTTGGGGATTGGTATACAGTTAGGAGATAATAGTACCTAAAATTATTTATTTACTTATTTATATTTTTTGAGAGGGAGTCTTGCTCTGTCGCCCAAGCTGTAGTGCAAGGGCACTATCTCAGCTCACTGCAAATTCCGCCTACTGGGCTCAAGCGATTATCCTGCCTCAGCCTCCCGAGAAGCTGGGATTACAGGCATCCGCCACCACACCCGGCTGATTTCTGTATTTTTAGTAGAGAGGAGGTTTCACTATGTTGTGGCTGCTCTTGAACTCCTGACTTCAGGTAATCCACCTGCCTTGACCTCCCAAAGCACTGGGATTACAGGCATTAGCCATTGCGCCCAGCCCTAAAATTATTTTATTACAAAAATCATCAATATAAAACTACATCAATGAACAGTGTGCACTCCAAAGATTTCAGGATAAAAGGAAACAAGTGACCATTTTGAAATATTGAATACCTTCTGATATGATTAAGTTTATTTTCAAATACAGGTCCTAACTTTTAAAAATATGGCTTATGAAAGAAAACTAGGTATGGAGCACAGTGAAATATAAGGTATTTTTTTAAGTTACGTTAAGTTGCTCTACACCTTGAATAGGATATTAAGACAGAGTATTTAGCAAGAGTCAAAATGAAAATGTAGATAAACATAATAAATCAAAATCTTCTCCAGTTCTTTGTGGTCAGATTATATAATTTCCTTTCAGTTCAGTATTGGATGTATTGTTAATTTTAAGAATATTTAATATATTGAATAATTAAGTAATAAAATAAAAGTTAATCTTTAAAATGATGTTATCAATCATAGATGTATAGGAAGATTGAATTACACATACATTTAAATACACCTGAAGAGACAGAAATGCTGGGTTATAGGTTTCTTAATTCTGTCTTAATAAAATATAAATAATAAATTGAAGTCATTAAAAAGTAACGTATTTTGATATCACTAGAAATGATAGTTTTAGATGTTTCATGCATAACTTGACAACATGCAATCAATCAATCAATCAAAATTATTCCAAGCTCAACAATTAATTCAACGAATGAACCTTTGTCAGAGTACACATTGGAAAGGTAAAGATGGAGAGAGATACATACTGGTCGTAATAGATTACTGTTCTAAAATTCAAATGAAAACTTTCAGTTAAGCATTGAAATTTGAGTAGAAACATTTTAATTCCTCTAATCCTACTATAGACTGAATATTTGTGTTCCCCTCAAAATTCATGTTGAAACCTAATGTCCAATGTGATGGTACTTGGAGCTGCTGCTTTTGGAAGGTGATTAGCACATGCAGGAAGAGCTCTCATGAATTGGATTAATGTTCATATGCTAATGCCTCGATCTTGGACATCCCAATCTCCATAACTATGAGAAATAAATTTACGTTTCTTTTTATAAGTCACCTAGTCTAGTATTTTTGTTATAGCTGTCCAAATAGACTAAGACAGAAAATTGGTAATAAGAGTGGGGTGCTGTTATAACAATTACCTACAAATGTGAAAGCAGCTTTTGATCTGAGCAATGAGTAGATCCTGGCAGAGTTTTCAGGTACATGCTAGAAAGAGACTACATTACCATGAATGAAACATTAAGAGAAATTCTGGTGAAAGTTCAGATGGAAATGAAGAACACGTTATTGTGAAATGGTGGAAATACAATCGTTTTTATAAAGACTTTGCCTAGACTGTGTATATATCTTAGTGGTTTGTGGAAAGTTGAACTTGTGAGTAATGCAATTGGATATTTAGCTAAAACAATTTTTAAGCAAAGTGTTGAAGAAGGAGCCTCGTTTCTCCATACTGCTTATAGTAAAATGTGAGATAGAAATAATTTAAAGACAGAACTGTTAATCAGAAAAGAAATAGAAATTAAAGATTTTGGGGAAAATTAGCTTATGCATATTTTAAAGAATTAGAAATCCCGTTTAGGAGACAACACTAAGAGTGTGGCAAACACCCGTTTGATTTTATTTTTTTTCTTCATTGAGATTTTAGTATTTATTATCATTTATCATTGAGATTTTATTCAGATTTATTATTATTGAGATTTTATTATTATTTGAGATTTTATTACTATTTTATTTTATTTGTTTGAGATTAGTCAGTTATCTCAACAGAAGCCAAGAGCTATTCATCAAGGTAATGGATGAATGCAAAGGAGTGGCTGCTGGTGCCTGTGGGACCTTGGTGTGTATGTGCTGACCAGCTGCCCAGTGCTGCCTCACTTCATAGGCTCTGCTTCACACCCTCTGGTGCCACACTCTTTGACTGCCCCTGCTGCTGTTACAGGGACCTGCTGTGTATTGTGGGCAGCAGTGGCCTCCCCCAACGGGGACACAGGCAGCCAGCTTTGGCTATGTCCACATGATGCTGTCTCTATCAGCATGCAGAATGCATGAGTCATGAGGGCAAGCTGCCTCCAACTAGATTTCAAAGTATAGAACCAAATGCCTGCAGAGCTGTTGGAGCAGGGCTCAGGCAGACAGCTTCTGTGGGGTCATTTAGACAAGCTGTGGGATGAAGCTACCCAAAGCCTTGGAGACAAGTTGGCTCAGAACCTTGCAGGCCCAGCAAAGCTGTGGCAACAGAAACACTACCCCAGTAGATATGGAAGTTATTACTTCAGGACTGTCCCTTCAGGGTGTCTGAAAATTGGGACCTATGTCCCAGTGGGCCCGAAGGGCAGAACATCAAGCAAAAGTACATAATATATACAGAAGGGAGAGTAGGTCTATCACTTTGTTTCTATAGAAACAGAAAAGTTTATCTTGAAATATACTTCATTGAATATTTTCCATAATTTTAAAATGTAAAATATCTATTAAAGTAGGTTGTAGATAGCAAAGAATAAATTAGACACATATCTATGTGAAATTGTATTCTGATCACTCATTTGCCTTTGTGTTCTTGTATGATTTAGCTGTGGTATGGCTTTCTTTTACATTTCAGATTAAAGTAAATTTTATATTGGTTTAAATTTAGTATATTTTCAATTTCTTATTTACTTTCTCTGGTAATTTTGAATTTTTAAATCTTTTTAAAATGGAACTTGACTTTCATCTGGGGCATGAGAAGACTTATTTAAATATTATTAAGTCATTAATATAAATAGCATATTTTAGACAGTTTGGATGAGAAATTTCCTGCTCACTGACCATTTTACTGAATTAGTGTATGATCTGACATGGAACTAACAATAAGAGCTGGAAATTACATTTACCTCAAATCATTCTGGTTTTAATTAAATTTATTAAGTTTTAGAAATGTAAATTATGCATATTTATTGAGTACTTAAATCAATATACCAAGATGATGGAGAAAGTGCATATTTGTATTATAGTGTAGCTTTCAACTAATGTTTGGATGAATTCATGGAAACTTACTCAAACTTCAATGTCAGATTTTACTTTAAATAAACACAAGTTTAATATTAGAATAAAAGAGTGCCGTGGTCAAATGTCAGTTGAATTTTGCTAGAGTGAAAAATCCTGATTACTAAGACTGTGTTATTTCCTAAACATCCCTAACATCTCATCTTCAGCGTCAAGGAAGAAAATTCAACCATAATGTCATGTGTTTACCTATCTTTTCTCTTGTCACAGTGTGGTTCACATAAAAGTCAAATAGAATGAATTCCCTGGGAAATGATTCCTTCTGTAGAATGAGGCTAATGATCGTTACTGCCAGAGTCAACTTATAGAACAACTATGAAGCAAAAATGACTTGTGTATGACAGCACCTTGAACACCACTGCATAAACAGTATTATTAAAGATCAATTGGTATGAAAAACATAAATTATATTTTGAAATAGAAATAGCTTTATTTCTGATGAAAGTAATATGTTGTCATTGTTTTAAAAAGTAAGTCAATGAAAGAGATACACTGTTAACATTCTTGTCGCATTCTCTTATTACATATGTGTGTATATATAGCTATCTCCAGTGTGGAAATATTTCTATGTTGAAAATGAAGAGCTACATAAATATTTTGAATATCTGGATTTTTTATTTTAAATCCGTGCTAAAATTTATAAAACCTACTGCCATTGAAAGAGTTTATTTTCTATATTTTTATAAATTGCAATAAAATAAATATCCTCCTGTGTTAACATGTACAACTATTGATTTAAGACGATGTAATAAATGTAGGTTAAGATAAATCGCTCTTCCTAACATTTTTGCCAATTTACTCTCCCACCAACAATGAATTTCTGCTTCTTTCCACACTTGACAATATATATTATTTGATCAATTTTTAAATGCTTTGAAAGTGCAATAGATTTTTAAAAGGCATCTTATTTTTTAAATTTATATTTATTTATAGTGAAGAAATTTTTTTCATATGTTTAGTGACCATTTGCATTTTTGTCTGAAATGTTCCTGTTTCTTTCCCATTTTTTTCATTGTTTTGTAGGCTTTTTACATGCCTTAAAATAATTTATCTTTAAACTGTCATAGATTATATACATTACCCTAGTTGTTGTTTGTCTTTAAACTTTGTTCTTGGTATTTTTAGGTATATAGAAATTTTATAATTTGTTTTTATTTCATCTTATTTATGTAATTTGTTTTTATTTAAAATATGCCTACAAGGTATGCATATACGCTTATGAGGTACATGATATATTTTGATACAGGCATACAATGTGTAATAATCACATTAGGGTAAATGGAGTATCCATCCCCTCCAGTATCCTTTGTGTTACAAATATTCCAATAACACTTTTTTAGTTGTTTTTAAAACGTACAATGCAATTATTATTGACTGTAGTCACCCTGTTGTTCTATCAAATACTCTTTCTTATTCATTCTTTATAAATAGTATTTAGTACCCATTAAGCATCCCCATTTCCCTCCAACCAATTCACTACACTTCCCGGCCTCTGGTAACCAGCCTTCTATTCTCTATCTCCATGAGTTAATTATTTTGATTTTTAGGTCCCACAAATAAGTGAGAACATGCAATGTTTATCTGTCTGTGCCTGGCATACTTCTCTTAACATAATGACATTCAGTTCCATCCGTGTTCGCGGAAATGACAGGATCTCTTTCTTTTTGATGGCTGGATTGTACTGCATTGCGTAAAAGTACCACATTTACATCATGCATTTGTCTGTTGATGGACACAGGTTGCTTCTTAATCTTGGCTAGATTGCTCCTTAATCTTGGTTTTTGAAAACTGTGCTGCAACAAACATGGGAGTGCAGATAGCGTTTTGCTATACTGATTTTCTTTCTTTTGGGCATATACCCAGCAGTGGGTTTGATGGACCATATGGTACCTCTATTTTTAGTTTTTGAGGAACCTCCAAGCTATTCTCCAAGTGGTTGTACTAGCTTACATTCCCACCAACAGTGTATGAGGGTTCCCTTTTCTCCACATCCTTGCCAGCATTTGTCATTGCCTGTCTTTTGGATATAAGCCATTTTAACTGGGGTGAGATGATATATCATTGTAGTTTTGATTTGCATTTCTCTGATGATCACAGATTTTGAGCACATTTTCACATGCCTGTTTGCCAATTTGTATGTCTTCTTTTGAGAAATATCTATTCATTGTTTTGCCTATTTTTAATTTCATTTATTTTTAATTTTTCATTGGCTCATTTGATTTTTTTCCCTATAGAGTAGTTTGAGATCCTTATATACTCTGGTTTCATAGTTTGAGGTCTTAGGTTTTAGTCTTTACTCCATTTTGATTTTATTTTTGTGTATGGCAAGAGATGGGGATCTAGTTCATCCTTCTATATATGGATATCCAGTTTTCCCAGCACCATTTATTGAAGAGACTATATTTCCCCCACTGCATGTTCTTGGCATCTTTGTCAAAACTTCAGTTCACTGTAGGTGTTTGTAATTGTTTATGGGTTCTCTATTCTGTTTCATCAGTCTACACGTCTGTTTTATGCCAGTACCATGCTATTTTGGTTACCTTAGTAGTACAATTTAAGGTAAGGTAATGTGAGTTTTTCCAATTTTGTTCTTTTCGCTTAGGATAGCTTTGGCTATTCTGGGTCTTTTTGGGGTTTAATATAAATTTTTAATTTTTTCCATTTATGTGAATAATGTACTTGGTATTTTAATAGGGACTGCGTTGAATGTGTAGAATGCTTTGGGTAATATTGACATCTAAACAATATTTTTTCTTCCAGTCCATAAAATGGAATATGTATTTATTTATTGGGGTCCTCTTCAACTTTTTTCATCAGTGTTTTACAGTGTTTCTTATAGAAATCCTTCACATCTTGGTTAATTTAATTTTTAGATATTTAATATACTGTGTGGCTACTGTTTCATGAGACTACTGGTTTTGATTTCTTTTTCAGATTGTTCACTGTTGACATATAGAAATGCTAGTTATTTTGTATGTTGATCTAATATCCTGAAACTTTACTAAATTTACTTATGATTTCTAATAGTTTCTTGATGACGTTTTCAGGTTTTTCCAAATGTAAGATCATTTCATATGCAATCAAGGATAATTTGATTTCTTCCTTTTCAATTTGGATGCCCCTTATTTATTTTACTTGTCAGATTGCTCTAACTAGGACTTCCAATACTATGTTGAATAGCAGTGTTAAAAATGGGGCTCATTATTGTGTTCCAGAGCTTAGGGGAAAGGGTTTCAGTTTTGTCTCATTCAATATGATGCTAGCTGTAATTCTGTAATATATGGCTTTTAGTATGTTGAGGTATGCCCTTTCAACACCCACTTTTTTGACAATTTTTATCATGAAAGGAAGCTGAATTTTATTGGGTGCTTTCTCAGAATCAACTGAAACGATCATACCGTTTTTATTCTTCATCTACTGATATGATGTATTACATTGATTAATTTGCGTATCTTAAACCATCCTTGCATCCCAGGAATAAATCCTATGTGGTCATAATTAATGATATTTTTCATGTGTTCTTGAATTCAGTTTATTGTATTTTGTTGAGGATTTTTACAACAATCTTGATTGATACTGATATTAGTCTGTACTAGTTTTTTTATGTATCTTTGTCTGGTTTTGAATTCAGTGTTGTTAATACTGTTCTTGTTGATTTGTTTGGAAGTATTCCCTCCTATATTTTTCAGAATAGTTTGGGTAGGATTGCTACTGTTTCTTCTTAAAATGTTTGGTAAAATCCAGCAGTGAAACAATTAGGTTATGGGCTTTTCTTTGCTGGGAAACAGTTTATAATGGCTTTGATGTCCTTGCTTGTTATTGGTCTGTTCAAATGTTGGATTTCTTCCTGGTTCAAGCTTGGTGGGTTGCATGTGTCTAAGAATTTGTCCATTTTATTTTTGTTTTCAAATTTATTGCCATGTAGTTGCTCATAGTAGCCTTTAAATCATCTTTTAATTCCTGTGGTATCACTTGTAATGTATCCTGTTTCATCTCTGATTTTATTTATTTGAGTCTTGTCTTTTTTGTTGTTGTTAGTGTGACTAAAGTTTGTGAATTGTGTTTATCTTTTCAAAAAACCAGATTTTCATTTCATTGTTTGTATTATTTTCTTTATTTCAATAAATTTGATTCTGCTCTAATCTTTATTATTTCTTTCCTGCTAATTTTTGTTTGGTTTATTCTTGCCTTTGTAGTTTTTTAAAATGCATCAAGTTGTTTATTTGAAGGTTTTTTCTTTACATTTTTTATATAGGTGATTGTAGCTATAAATTTCCCTCTTAGTACTGCTTTTGCTGTATCCCATACCTTTTTGTATGTTGCTTTTCCATCATCATTTGTTTCACAAATTTTAAAAACTTTCTTCTTAATTTCTTAATATACGCATGTGACATTTGGGAACACATTCTTTAAATTCCGTGTGTTTCTAGTTTTCAAAATTCTTCACTTTATTGATTTATATTTTTATTCTATTGAGTTCAGAGAAAAGATATTATTTTAATGTTTTGATTTTTTTAAAGTCTTGTTTTGTATCCTAAAATTTAGTCTACTCTTGACAATTATCCATGTGCTGAGGAGAAGAATGTGCATTTTGCAGCCATCGGATTAAATGTAACATAAATATTTATTAGGTTCATTTGGTTTATCTTGAAGATTAAGTCAATTGTCTTTTTGTTGATTTTCTGTCTGGATTATCTGTCCAATACTGAAACTGAAGTGTTGAAGTCTTCAGCTATATTGTCTGGGGGTCTATCTCTCTCTTTAGCTCCAATAATATTTGCTTTATATGTCTATGTGCTCCAGTGCTGGGTGCATTTATATTTAAAATTGCTATATCCTCTTGATAAAATTATGACCCCTTTATCATCATACAGTGATGTTATTTGTCTTTTTACAGTTTTTGTCTTGAAATCTATTTTGTCTAAATATTGCTACTTTTGCTCTTTTCTGGTTTCCATTTGTACGGAATTTTTTATGCCTTTCTTTTCATTCTGTTTGTGTCTTTTTTGAAGAAGTGTGTTTCCTGAAGGCGGGTCATTGGATCTTGTTTTCTTAAACCATTCTACTATTCTATGTCTTTTGCTTAGAGAGTTTAGCGCACTTGTATTCAATGCTATTGTTGATAAGTACAAAATTACTCTTGCAATTTTATTTGTTTTCTGACTATTTTGTGGTCTCCTCTTCCTACTGTCCTTCCTTCCTGTCTTCTTTTGAGTGAAGGTAACTTTCTATGGTCATATGATTTCCTTTCCTTTTATTTTTTGTGTGACCCTTGTATTTTATTTGACTTAAGGTTACCAAGAGGTTTGCAAACAATGACCTTTAACTAATTATTTTAAACTGCTGACAAGGTAACATTATTTGCATAAACAAACTAACCAACTGGAAACAAGAAAATTAATAAAATTTGCATTTTAACATTATCCCCCATTTTTAACATTTTGTTTTTTCTATTTATATCTTTTTGTACTGTCTGTTTCTTGCATAGCTGTTGTGGTTTTTATTTTTGTTCAGTTTATCTTTTAGTATTTCTATTCAAGATATGAGTAATTTAAAAACTCCAATTACAGTGTTATATACATATTTAACTATATAAAAAACTATATGTTTGTGTGTGTGTGTGTGTGTGTGTGTGTGTGTGTATAATTTTTCTGAGTCCTTGCTAGTTCCAGTGAGTTTTATACCTGCAGATAATTTCTTATTGCTCATTAACATGATTTTTTCTTTCACACTGAAGAACTTCCGTTAGCATTTCTTGTAGTACTGGTCTGGTGTTGATAAAATTCCTCAGTCTCTAATTGTCTGCAATAATCTTGCTTTATCCTTCATATTTGAAGGATAACTTCATGGGATATACTATTCTAGAGTTAAAATTTTATCCTTTCAGCACTTTAAATATGTCATTCCACTCTGTCTTGCCCTGTAAAGTTTCCACTGAAAAGTCCGCTGCCAGATATATTTGAGCTCCATTGTGTATTATTTGTTCCTTTTCTCATGTTTTTTTTAAGGAAATTCTTCTTTATCCTTGACTTCTGGGAGTTTAATTTTTAAATGTCGCATGGTACTCTTTCTTGAATTTAATATGTTTGGTGTTCTATAACCTTGTTGTACTTGAATATTTATATATTTCCCTAAGATTGGGAATTTCTCTGCTATTATCCATTCGAATAAACTTTCTAACTGCATCTCTCCCTCTCTCTCCTCTTAAAGGCCAATAACTCTTAGATTTTCTCTATTGAGGCTATTTTCTAGATTCTGTAGGTATGCTTCATTGTTTTTTATTCTTTTTTCTTTTGTCTACTCTTATTATGTATTTTCAAATAGACTGTTGATATGGTTTGTGTCCCTACCCAAATCTCATGGCGAATTGTAATTCCTCATGTTTGGGAAGATACCCAGTCGGAGGTGATTGGATAATAGGGACAGATTTTCCCCTTGCTGTTTTCATGATAGTGAGTGACTTCTGATAAGATCTTATGGTTTAGAAGTTTGTGGCACTTTCCCCTTCACCTTCTCTTTCTCCAGCTGCCATATGAAGATGTACTTGCTTCTCCTTTACCCTTCTGCTGTGATTGTAAGTTTCCTGAAGCCTCTTCAGCCATGCCTACTGTACAACCTGTGGAACTGTGACTCAATTAAGCCTCTTTTATTTATAAATTACCCAGTCTCAGATATGTTTTTATCAGCAGCATGAAAGCCGACTAATACAGTAAATTGGTACCAGTAGAGTGGGACGCAGCTGTAGAGATACCTGAAAATTTGGAAGCGACTTTGGAACTAGGTAACAGGCACAGGTTAGAACAGTTTGCAGAGCTCAGAAGAATACAGAAATATGAGGGAAATTTTGGAACCTCCTAAAGACTTGTTGAGTGATTGTGATGAAAGTGCTGGTAGTGATATCAACAGTGAAGTCCAGTCCGAGGTGGTCTCAGATGGAGATGAGGAACTTATTTGGACCTGGAGTAAAGGTTACTCTTGCTATGCTTTAGAAAAGAGACTGGTGTCACTGTGCCCCTGCTCCAGGGATCTGTGGAACTTTGAACTTGAGAGAGATGATTTAGGGTATCTGGGGGAAGAAACTTCTCAGCAGCAAAGCATTCAAGAGGTTGCCTGGCTGCTTCTAAAAACCTACACTCATTTGTATAAAAAAGAAATGGTCTGAAATTATAACTTATATTTAAAAGGGAAGCAGGATGTAAAAGTTTAGAAAATTTTCAATCTGATCATGCAGTAGAAAAGGACGCCCCATTTTCTAGGGAGAAATTCAAGGCTGCAGAAATTTCCATAAGTAATGAAGAGCTGAATGTCAGTAGCCAAGATAATGGGGATAGTGCCTCCAAGCCATTTCAGAGACATTTTTGGCAGCCCCTCCCATAACAGGTCTGGAGTCCCAGGAGGGAAAAATGGTTTTGTGAGCCAGGCCCAGGGTCCTCCTTCTCTTTGCAGCCTTGGGACTTAGTGCTCTCTGTCCCATTTACTCCAGCTCCAGTCTTGGCTAAAGGGTCCAACGTACAGCTCAGGCCATTGCTTCAGAGAATGCAGTCCCCAAACCTTGGTGGTTTCCATGGGGTGTTGTGACTGTGGGTGTGCAGAAGGCAACAGTTGAGGTTTGGGAGACTCTGCCTAGATTTTAGGGGATGTATAGAAATGCCTGGTTGTCCAGGCAGAAGTCTGCTGCAGGGGCAGAGCCCTCATGGAGAATCTCTACTAGGGAAGTGCAAAGGGAAAATGTGGGGTTGGAGCCCCCACAAGGGCACTGCCTAGTGGAGCTGTGAGAAGGGGGCCACTGTCATCCAGACCCCAGAATAATAGATCCACCAAGAGTTTGCACTGTGTGTCTGGAAAAGATGCAGGCACACAACAGCTGCCTGTGAAAGTAGCTGATGGGGCTATATCCTGCAAAGCCATGGGGGAAGAACTGCCTAAGGCCTTAGGATCCCACTCCTTGCATCAGTATGCCCTGGAGATGAGACACAGAGTAAAAGGAAATTACTTTGGAGCTTTAAGATTTAATGGCTGTCTTGCTGGGTTTTGGACTTGCATGGTGTCTGTAGCTCTTGTGTTTTGTACAATTTCTCCCATCTGGAATGGGGTTATTTACCCAATGCCTGTACTCCCTTTGTATATTGGAAATAACTAAATTGTTTTTGATTTTACAAGCTCATAGACAGAAGAGACTTGCCTTGGCTTAGATGAATTTTAAAATTGGCCTTTTGAGTTAATGCTGGAATAAGTAAAGACTTTGGGTGTCTGTTGGGAAGGCATGACTGTGTTTTGAAATTTGAGAAGTACATGAGATTTGGGAGAGACCATGGGTGGAAGATGTGTGTATGAATCCATTTCTTTTTTTTTTTTTTTTTTTGAGATGGAATCTCACTCTGTCACCCAGGCTGGAGTGCAGTGGTGCGATCTCGGCTCACTGCAACCTCTGCCTCCCAGGTTCAAGCGATTCTCCTGTCTCAGCCTCCCGAGTAGCTGGGACCATAGGCGCCCACCACCACGCCCAGCTAATTTTTGTATTTTTAGTAGAGACAGGGTTTCACTATCTTGGTCTGTCTGGTCTCAGACTCCTGACCTCATGATCCTCCTGTGTCAGCCTCCTAAAATGCTGTAATTACAGGCGTGAGCCATCGCACCTGGCCAATGCTTAGTCCATTTTCATACTGTTATAAAGAGCTTCCTGAAACTGGATAATTTATAAAGGAAAGAGGTTTAATTGACTCACAATTCAGCATGGCTGAGCAGGCCTCAGGAAACTTACAATCATGGCAGAAGGTGAAGGGCAAGCAAGGCATCTTCTTCACAAAGTGGCAAGAAGAAGTGCCAAGCAAAGGGAGGTGAACCCCTTATAAAACCATCAGATTTCGTGATAACTCATTCACTATTATGAAAACACCTTGGGGAAACCACTACCATGATTCAATTAACTCCACCTGGTCTCTCCCTTGACATGTGGGGTTTATGGGTATTAAAATTCACAATGAAATTTTGGGTGGGGAAACACCAAACTTTATCAATGTGTTTTGGCTTTGTGTCCCCACCCATTACATATGTTGAATTGTAATTCCCAGTGTTGGGGGAGTGACTTGTTGGGAGGTGATTGGATAATGGAGGCAGGTTTCCCCCTTGCATTTCTGGTGATGACATGTGAGATCTCATACATCTGATGATCTGATGGTTTAGAAGTGTGTGACACTTCCCCCTTCACACTCTCTCTCTCTCCTGCCACATGTGAAGATGTGCTTGCTTTCCCTCACCTTTATTCCATGATTGTAAGTTTCCTGAGGCCTCCCTAGCCATGCCTCCTGTACAGCCCTTTGGACTGTGAGTGAATTAAGCCTCTTTTCTTTATAAATTACCCAGTCTCAGGTAGTTTTCTAATAGTGATGTAAGAATGGATCAATATGGCTGTCTTTAAGCTCTCTAATTCTTTTTACTGCTTGATCATTCTTGCTATTAAAAAACTGTGATGCATTATTCTACAGTTTATTTGCATATTTCAGCTCCAGAATTTCTGCTTTATTCTTTTTAATTATTTCAAATTCTGTGTTAAATGTATCTGATAGGATGCTGAATTCCTTCTGTGCTATTTTGAATTTCTTTGAGATTCCTCAAAACTTATTTTGAATTCTGTTTCAGAAAGATCACATATCTGTTTCTCCAGTATTAGTCCTTGGTGCCTTCTTTAGTTCGTTTAGTGAGGACCTGTTTTCCTGGTTGATCTTGATGTTTTTCAATGTCTGTCAGTGTATGGACATTTAGGTATTTATTGTAGTCTACACAGACTGGACTTCTTTGTACCCATCTCTCTTGGAAAGGGTTTCCAGGTATTCAAGGGGATTTGGGTATTGTTATCTAAGTTTTTGTTCAGTCCAGGTGCAGTGGTACTCACACCTGTAATCTCAGCAATTTGGAGCCTGGGGCAAGTGGATTGTTTAAGGACAAGAATTTGAGACCAGCCTGGGCAACATAGTGAGACCTGATCTCTACAATTTTTAAAAAAAATATCCCAGCATGGTGACATCATTCTATAGTCCTGTCTTCTTTTGAGTGAAGGTAATTTCCAGCTACTCAGGAAGTTGAGGCAGGAGTATCGCTTGAGCCTGAGGGGTTGAGGCTGCAGTGAGCTGTGATTGTACCACTGCACTCCAGCCTGGGCAACAGATCAAGACCTTGTCTCAAGGGAAAAAAAAAATGTTTTGGTCACTATGGCCTTGTCTACATTAGGTAGCACCCAAAGCTCAGTAACACTGTGGCTCTTGCAGACACATACAGGTCCTGGCTTGGTGGTCTTGGGTTAGACCTGGAAGAATCATCTGGATTATGAGGCAGAGATTCTTGTTCTCTTCCCTTACTTTTTCCTAACAAACGAAGGCTCTCCCTCTCTCTGCTGAGCTTCCTGGAGCTGGAGTAGGGGTGACACAAGCACCCCTGTCGCCACCACAACTAGATCTGAGTCAGACTTGAAGCTGGCATGGCACTGGGACTTGTCAAAAGCCTCCTATAACCACTTCTTGGCTACTACCTATGTTCACTGAAGGCACTAGGTCTATACAATCAGTAGACGGTGAAGTCAACCAGGCTTGTGTCATTCCTTTCAGGGCCACGAGTTCCCCTACCCCTGAACACATCCTGAGATGCTGCCTGGAAGCCAAGGCCTTGAGTTGGAAACCTCAGGAATCTACCTGGTGTTCTTTTCTGCTGTGGGTGAGTTAGCCACATTCTCTCCCCACTCTCATGGCCACCACCACAGGTCCAAAGGACTAGTACCAGGTTATCCCTGATGTTTACTCAAGGCCCAAGGACTTTTCAGTGAGCTTGTAGTGAACGCTGCCAGGCCTGGGACTTACCCTTCAGAGCAGTGGTCTTCCCTGTGGCCCACGGCAGGTGCGGAAATATTGTTTGAGAGTCAATACCTGGAATTGGGGAACCCAAGCACCTTCTTGGGACTCTACCTCACTGTAGTTGAGCTACTGTTGGTACCTAAGCTGCAAAACAACGTTCCCTTTCCTCTTCCCTCTGATTTTCTCAAACAGAAGTTGTCTCTCCCTATAGCCACCACAGGTGGGAATATGCTGAGTTACACCTGAAGCCAGCACATCTCTGAGTCTCACCCAAGGCCCATGGTGTATACTACCAGACTACTGTTGCTGATTATTCAGAGCCCAAAAACTCTTTAGGCAGCAGATTATGAATCCTGCCAGGACTGGGTCCTTACTTTCAAGAAAGTGGGTTTGCTTCTGGTCCAGGAATATCTAGAAATGTCATCCAGGGCTAGGGCCTGGAATGGGGTCCTCAGGACTTGGTCCAATGCTCTGTCCTATTGTGAACGAGCTGGTGCCCAAGATGCAAGACAAAGTCCTCTCTACTCTTCCCTTTCTTCCCCTCAAGTGGAAGGAAGGAGTCTCTTTCACAGCTGTGAGCTGTGCTGCCTGGGTTGGGGGAGGGGTAATGCAAGCACTTTCTTGGCAGATCCAGCTGGTGTGTCGCACTAGTTTGTGTGCCCCCCAGTCCACTGGCTCAGACTCTACAAAGCACTGGAAATTGCCATCTTTGTGGCCTAGACTGCCTTTCAATTTTGTTTAGGACCTCAGATCACTTTAGCCCATGGTGGTGAGGTTTACTAGAACTCAGGCTCTGACCCATGGGATGGAAGATTAACCTCTAGCTAGGGCTTGTCTAAATCTTTCTTCTGTGGGTGCCAGCTGAGTTCTGCCTGGTGTTGCTTTCCACAGTAAACAGGGTAGCACTGATTTCCAATGTAAAGACCCACAATCACTATGCTCTCCCTCCTCCAAGTACACAAATTCTCCATGCCATGGCTGATGCTGCAGGATGGCAGGGGGTGGCATCGGCAATTAAAGTCTGCCTTTCCTACCCTCTTCAGTACCTTTTTCAGTTATATGAAATTAAATCCAGTTATTGTGATCACTCACTTGAGTTTTGTTTCTTATGAAGGGGCTTATATGTGTAGATACTTTGTATATTTGGTGTTCCTGCAGATACAGCAATTGGTAGAGGTCTCTATTTAGCCATCTTAACCTGCCTCAGAAGTTTTTTTTTTTTTTTTTTTTTTTTTTTAAGTTTGTTATAAGATCACTTCCATTCATCCATACCCTTATCATTTTTAGTTTGTTGTCAGGCTTAGGAAGGCTTTCTTCATTCAAATATTGTAAAATACTCAATTTTAATCTTCTGGTGTTTCTGTGGTTAGAATCACCAGGAATTTATTTTTGTATGAGACAAATGTATGCTTAATTTTGTCCAAATCATTAGGTAGCTGCAACAGTATTAATAATTTTTCTTTCCTAACTGATTTTAAGTGCCAACTGAAACTAAATATTATATATACTGGGGTTTGTCTCAAGGTTTTTTATTCCATTCTATGAATATATATGTTCTGGCAACAGTACCGTACTGCTGTCATTACACTAGTTTTGTAAAAATAAAGACAACGTTTCTCGCATTACTTTTTTTGGGGCAGATTTTTTTTTTTTTTAACTGGAAGAACCTCATACATTTTTTGTTATGGATGAACTCTGAAATGGCACTTCCATATTCCAAGTTTCCCCATTTTTGCTTATTTATCTTTTCCTTAAAAAAGTATCCACATTTTCAGTTTAATTAGCATAATTGTATTCTTAATTTACATTTCCTCTGTGTATGTAATTATATGTTAATCTATTACTTTTCGTTTGCAGGATGATGAACATTTATCTTATAATATAAACAATGACCTGGGTATGATGCGTGCAGGGGATAGATTTTTAATGTTGGCACTTTCATTTATATAATATTTTAGCTATCATTCCTTTCTCTTCTCCTTTCTTCCCTCCCATTCCCACTCATTTTATGTGTTGTATTGGGGCCATATTTTCACATCTGATGATAGATTCTACCTGATCTGTATTCCAGATATAGAATCTGGCTCTGCTTTATCTTTTCTCCCACTTTTGATCTTGTGAGTTGGAGGAGTGTCTTCTTGTCTCCTGATGTGTCTCATTGTGAAGGTTGCCCTCTGAGTAACAAGATTGCATCCTCAGTTGGTGATGACTTGAAAATGTTGGTAAAATTGAACAAACATAAAACAAACTAAAAACACAACTCTCAGTCTTCTTCATTGGTGATGAAATTGCCCATCCTTATCCTCCAACATCACCATTTTTTCATCTGAGTGGTAATTTTGGTCAGTTCCTGGGAGGTGGGTGGAAGCAAGCTTTTACAACTTCATATTTCCCAGAAGTCTCATTTATGTTTGAAAACTTTCAAATTGACACAATGATATTTACCAATGTTTTGTACTGCTCCCAGTTGTATTTGATATTTATTTCTGGTGTCATTTCCTACCTGTATTAACATTTTGGTCTGAGTTTGGACCTGCTTTATCTTTATTTCCCCTGCTTTCTTTGCCTACACAAATCCCATATATCATTTAAGACCCAGCTCAGACATCACCTATGCTATTTTCCCATAGTCAATTGATTCATTAATATTATAATAAATTCAGATTTCAACGGGAGCATAGCAATGTTTAAAAAATGTGTGCAGGCCAAGCGCGGTGGCTCACACCTGTAAACCCAGTGCTTTGGGAGGCCGAGGTAGGTGGATCACTTGAGGTCAGGAGTTCAAGACCATCCTGGCCAACAAGGTGAAACCCTGTCTCTACTAAAAATACACAAATTAGCTGGTGTGGTGGTGTGGCCTGTAGTCCAAACTACTTGGGAGGCTGAGGCAGAAGGATCACTTGAGCCCGGGAGGCAGAGGTTGTGGTGAACTGAGAGTGCGCCACTGCACGCCAGCCTCAGTATGGGAGTGAAACCCTGTCTGAAAAAAAACAGTGTGCAAAAATAACAGTGAGGTAGGAAATTATACCAGAACTTACATAATATACAAATAGGAGCAGTAGAAAATATTAGGAATGAAATTATATAAATTTAAAAGTTTTCAAACTTGAGTGAGACTTCTGGAAAAGATGAAGTTCTAAGAGTTGACTTCCTTCTACCTCCCAGGGTCTGACCAAAATGACCACTTAGATGAAAAAATGGTGGTGATGCTGGAAGGAGGGGATGAACAATTTCATAAAAATGTCATCCTTCCCAAAGCATTGTCCTTTCAGGGTGTATTTTTGTCAAGGATCAGATTTCAATGCACTTAGCAGGAATTTAGGGAATTATCAAAGCTTTCCATTTAAACTATTTTGGAGAGAGGATGCTTGCTCACAAGAAACACTGGTTATCCACAGACCCCAGACATGAATCTCACAGAAATCATTAATGAGAACATTTTTCTAGCTTACAAACACAATGACAAAACCAGCGGCTACCCAACCTGCTCCCAGATTTTCCTGCATTTGTGTACAACTGCTAATTCCATATAAATATAAGCAGAAAAATAGCTCTTGGGACTCTTAAAACAAAGCCTATTTTCTGCCACTCTCCACCCACAACCATCTGTTAGACTCTTGATGGAAGCTGCAGAAGATGACAGCAACTCACAAGGAAGCTTCACAGGAAAAGTAGCTTCTGAAGGGAGAGGTCAGCATTGGAAACATAACCTATTTAGATTTCAAACTGTTTGGCTAATATGTTCAAGAGAATTTAAACTATGTTTACCAATCACTATGTTTTGGTGAGATCACTTGGACTCTGGAAGGGGGACATCACACACTGGGGCCTATCATGGGGAGGGGGGAGGAGGGAGGGATTGCATTGGGGAGTTATACATGATATAAACGTTATGCACATGTACCCTAGAACTTAAAGTATAATGAAAAAAAAAAAAAAAAAAAGAGTGCACTACCATGCCTGGCTAATTTTTGTATTTTTGGTAGAGACGGGGTTTCACCATGTTGGCCAGGCTGGTTTTGAACTCCTGACCTCACATGGTCTGCCCACCTTGGCCTCCCAAAGTGCTGCGATTACAGGTGTAAGCCACCATACCTGGCCCTTCCTTCTCTCCCTTCTAATCTCAGGCCCTAAATCAGTATATCTGGGTTCAAATCCCAGTTCTACTGGTGTGAAGCCTTGGGTGTATCCCCTTGTCTCTTTCCTCACCAACAAAATTTGATACTTTTAACGATAGGCTGTTTTTTACAGAGAGTAGAGGAATAGTTATCGGGGGTTGGGGGCAGAGGGAGCAAAGAATGGGGAGATGTTGGCCAAAGGGTACAAACTCTGAATTCTAAGATGAAGCAGCTCTGGGGATCTAATGTACAGCCTGGTATCTATAGTTAACAGTACTGCATTACATACCTGGAATTTTTTTGGAGAGTAGATCTTGGGCATTCTCTCACCCACAAAAGGTAACTATGTGAGGTGACAAGTGTGTTAATTAACTCAATTGTGATAATCATTTCACAATGTCTACACATATCAAATTATCAGGTTGTATACTTTAAATAAATATAATTGTATTTGTCAATTATAACCTAAATAAAGCTGAAAATTTTAAATAGAAAAAAATAAAAAATAAAAAATAAAATAACAATAAAAGGAATAAAAAATAAAAAATAAAAAATAAATAAATAAATAAAAAGTCATCAACTATGAACAATCAAAATAAATTACTTCTGTCTTTGACACTGTAACTAATACATTGAATCCTATGTGTTTTAATATCCATACTCTCCAGAAAAGCGAAGCTAATCAGAAATAGTTATATCTTTTTTATAATCCTACTTGTATTTCAGCCAGCATTTACCTTCCTCAAATTTACACTAGTTATGCAACTGGAAGAGCATCCAGGCCTCCCTTCCTCCATATTTGTCTAAAAAATGGAGCCACAAATAACAGAATGAAAAATACAGGGCATTAAAAAATAAGAGGCAGCAAATTATTATAATCTCCATATCCTAAAACATCAGCTGTTAGGTTTTTGTGTTCTATCCATACATATATTCATGTCATGATAAAAGTAACATCTTATTAAACATTTATTATATTTTCAACATGTTAATTGTTATAAACATTTTATTATTGCATAATCATTATATTCAAGTAAATATACTATAATTTACTAAACTTTCTCCTGAATGTTGCACCATTCTAAGGCTAACTTCACGTATTCACTATTATAAAAATGCAATAGTGACCATCTTTGTGGATCTATTTCTATCTTTTGAAATATTTCCTTAACTTAAATTCTATTATTTTACTTCAAAATAACAGAGACATGTTTAATATTGATTAAATAAGTATAAAACAGTATTTTGGGGAAAATATTTTTATAATTTATCTCTACTAGTACCACTGAATTATTGTCTCACATCATTTAATATACTTCATGGTGAAAATAGGTTTCTAACATCCCTTCTAGCTTTACATTTCCATGAGTCTACTGAGTTTTATTGGATGTCAGGCAAAACCATTTCTAGACTGACATTGTAAATTAGTTCAATAGGAGACCTTTTAATATTGTAAGTTACAACAGCGACTAAAATGAAATTCACCTTACAAAAATTCACTACCCATGCTAGAATAGTCTTTAAAATACAATGTCACAGTATTAGTAGACAACTTGTGGCAACATGCCTAAATAATTTCTATTTGAAGAAATAATTATAGTGTTTCTCACGGAAAACCAGAGAAGAAAACAGAATTTTAAAATACACTTGTTTTTCAGAGTAGGATTAGTTGCAATAGCTAAACACGAAGGACAGGACAAATAGTTAATATATCTGCAATGTTTCATACTATATCATTGTACCTGCTGTTTATAACTTAATTTTAGTGGGTTTTAAACAGAAATTGTAAATATTTTAAACCATATTAGAACTATGTATGGTATTGAAACCTGTAGTATGTATCTAGACCAACATATCTACCTACTTTTCTGCAAATAGATGCAAATATGTTCACATCAGGCAAGATAATAATGAATTTTAAAAACTGACGCATTAATTGTACTTGAAAATTTCATCATTTTATATATCACTGTTTATAGAATAAGAAGCTATTTTTAAACCAACCAATGTTTGATAGAAGCAAGATTGACTAAGTGGTTCTTTCTGTTAAAAAATACAATGTGAATTTCTATTCAGCATTCTACAATGTGACTTATGCTTGATTAAATGGCACATATTAGGTAAGTTGCAGACAATGTTTTTTTAAGTTTATTCATAAGTGCTCCCAAAGTATTATATAAGATTAGCTTTCTTAAAATCCAAATTTAAGATGTTATACTATGAATTATGTAATTATGTGTTTAATGAATTTTTTTTTTTTTTTTTTTTTGAGACGGAGTCTCGCTCTGTCGCCCAGGCTGGAGTGCAGTGGCTGGATCTCAGCTCACTGCAAGCTCCGCCTCCGGATTTACACCATTCTCCTGCCTCAGCCTCCGGAGTAGCTGGGACTACAGGCGCCCGCCACCTCGTCGGGCTAGTTTTTTGTATTTTTTAGTAAAGACGGAGTTTCACCGTCTTAGCCAGGATGGTCTCGATTTCCTGACCTCGTGATCCGCCCGTCTCGGCCTCCCAAAATGCTGGGATTACAGGCTTCAGCTACCGCGCCCGGCCATGAAATGTTTTAAAGGGACTGGGCATGGATGATGGTCATATATATATTTGATGGCAGAGAGAGTCAGAGAAAGATAAAGATTCTGGGTATACTTTTGTTAAAAAGTGAAAAATTGACCCTGTTTACATAGATATTAAAATCTACTTGAATGAAATACAGTACACAAATAATGAAAATGAAATAAATCTGTTGATACTAAGTACTGCAAGAAAGATAAAACAGGGTGATATGATGGTGGTTATGGTGGGAGGGATGAGGCCAGTTAGGCAGATAGTCTGTTCAGGAATGGCCTGAGGTCTTGGAATTTTAGGTGAGACCTGAGTGAAGAGAAAAATTTAGCCATGAGGATCTCTGGGGAGAAAATGTACCATAGGTAATATCAAGTGAAAAAATCCTGGGCTGGAAAACAACATAGAGGGTGCGAATAATAGAAATGAACCTAGTATTACTAGAGCATAAAGAAGGTGAGGGAGAATGGTAAAAGTAGGTTAGAGTATGCTGGTCTCCGTATGCTATAATAGGCATTTTGATTGCCATTTCAAGTATATCAAGTTGATTATGTAATATATATTCAGAACAAGAATTGTGACTTGCAAATACAGACATATATATGCATGTGTATGTATGTATATATACATATATGCATGCATGCATATAGGCATACACACATATACACACATATGTGCATATACACATGCACACGTGTATATATACATATGTGCGTGCATACACATACACATATGTATATATACATATATGTGCATACAGATGTATATATTTCAACATATAATACATATAATATTTAAGTATATATATTTATAATATATGTATATATACATATACATGTATGTATATACACATATATAGAACTACAATGTTGTAGTGAAAGTTATATTATGCTAACATACTTTATATTACACTAACACACTAACACGGTTACTGAACTGAAATTGTACCTTTAAGATTATTTTCATTTTTTGAAGTCTTTATGATGTGCCAGTTAGAAGACTAAGCATTATGTATTATATTTTATTAAATCCTCACAATAACCTTCTATTAGTTTGTTCTCACATTGCTATAAAGAATTACCTGAGACTGGTAATTTATGAAGAAAAGAGATTAAATTGACTCATGGATCTGTGGATTCTACAGGGTTCTGTTTCTGGGGAGGCGTTAGGAGTGTGCAAATGTAGTGACTTGCTCATGGTCATACTAATAAAAAGTGAAGCCTGTATTTTAACATAGTTCTGTCTTACTCCAGGTATCTCAAACAATCTGTAAGAGATTTTTGTCTCCTGAAAGTGTTAAGGTCTAGGTAGGTTCTATGGTTGGAATATGCCCCTCCAAAAGTCAAGTGTTGAAATTTAATGACCAATGTCATACTACTAAGAAATGAAACCTTTAAGAAGTGATTAGGTCATAAAAGCTCTTTCTTTTATGAAACGAATTCAAGCCCTTGTAAAAGAGGTTTTACGCACCATTTGGCTCTCTTGCTCTTCTGTCTTCCACCATGTAGGGACACAGCACAGTGTTACATTCTTACAGAGGACACGGCATCAAGGCACCATCTTGGAAGTGGACAGCAGTCCTCACCAGAGAACTGAACCTGCTAGTGCCTTGATGAACTTCCCAGGCTCTGACACTATGAAAAATAAACTTCTCTTGTTTATAAATTACCCAGTCTCAGGTATTTTTGTTGTAGTGGCACAAATAGATTAAGACAATATGTTTTTAGAAAGAAAATACAGCCAATATATTGAAAATGATAATTTAGTGAACAAGCCCTGTTCTAAGTGCTTGATGCATTAACTCATTGATTCCTTGTAATTATTTTATGAGGCAGGTGCTATATTGATAGTTTCATTTTGTAGATAAGGTTACTGAGGCACAGAGGTTAAGCAAATCATCTTAGGTCACAAAACTAGCAAAGTGGCAATGTCAGAATTTGAAGCCAGAAGTCTGACTCCAGAGCTTGGGTACTAAACAACTATTCTCCAAATGCATCTCAATTGTAAATATTGAGTATGATAAAATTCAATATAGCAAACTAAGACAATAGATCAAGTATTAGTTTGCTCTGTTCTGTCAAAGTTTTCAAACTAAAGTAAGCAGTACCCAGGAAGCCACTAACAGAAAAAGACCTTTCTGAGGATCATTGTTCTCAAAGAACCAGAAGTAATCAAAGATGCCTTCACTCTTTTTAAAGGCACATAATTGGCATTTTAGTAGGGTCATTTCTTTATTTTTATTTCCTTCCTTCCTTCCTTCCTTCCTTCCTTCCTTCCTTCCTTCCTTCCTTCCTCCCTCCCTCCCTCCCTCCCTCCTTCCTTCTTCAGCTCCTTCTGGTATATATAATGGACTTAGGATACTCAGACTCTGGGTACTCAATGAAAATAGCACTGTCAACCCCTCAGTCATCATGACAACTAAAATGACCCCTACCAAATTCTAGAAGGAATACCTGTGTCAACCCAAGGGCTCTTGCATGTCTATATCTGAGGGGAGGATACTTTTGTGACTAGGGAAGAAGGACAAATAACAAACCTTGAATATTATCTATGTATATAGAGACATAGATTGTTTTAGACTGTTTATATATACGTGTGTACACATTTTTTAAATTATTGCATTAATTTTACAACCTTGTAAGGTAGGGTTATTATCTCTGATTTGCGTATAAGAAATGTGAAGGTCAGAAAAATAATTTACCTAGTGACTCACAGTGGCAGGAGTGGGAAATTTAATACAGGTGTAAATAACAAAAGTACTACTTCACAATGCCTGAAGACTTGGGATAGTCATCACCCAATTCAGCTGTCTTCATCACATGAAGAACGAGACCCTCTGTTATTAACTTTTGGCATGTTATTTTTCTTCCAAAAGAGCTCCAAAAATGGAAAATACGCTATTTATCTCCTTAACACCTAATTAAGGTTACAGCTCAGAGACAAGTCTTTAGAAGTTTCTAGCTCGTCTGGGATAATCTTTTCATCTTTAGAAGGTGACTAATTCTTAGAGCTCCCATCTCTTTCAGAGCAAGAACTCAACATGGAGCCTTGGGTTCTGAGGAGTTAGTTTCAATAAAGAAAACATTTATCTCCAGAAATTTTTAAAAATAGGGTTGTTTGTTATTTCTATAGATGGAGTTACAGTTTAAAGCAAGTCCCAGAATTAGATTGACTGAGAAACCTATTCGAATATATGTATTTTTTACCATGTGGTTAGCTAAAATAGAAGAGAGAAATTGAATTTTCTATGTGTTAATAAAATGTAATTTTTTATCTTATGCACTTTCCCCATTTCCCAATCAACACTTGTTTGTTAATTTATTTGTCAATTGAACATATTTTCAGTCTTTCTAATTAGGAGCTGGAAATAGACTGTGCTACAAAATGAAATTTGTCTACTTTCAAGAGTAGGAGTAGTGACTATTAAAGAAAAATTATTCATGACACTCGTTAAAGATTTTAAGGCAGGCCGGGCGCTGTGGCTCACGCCTGTAATCCCAGCACTTTGGGAGGCTGAGTCGGGCGGATCATGATGTCAGGAGTTCAAGGCCAGCCTGGCCAACATGGTGAAACCTCGTCTCTACTAAAAATACAAAAAAAAAAAAAAAAAAAAAAGAAAGAAAGAAAAGAAAAGAAAAAAGAAAAGAAAAAAACCTGGTGTGGTGGTGGGCGCCTGTAATCCCAGCTACTGGGGAGGCTGAGGCAGGAGAAATGCTTGAACCTGGAAAGCAGAGGTTGCAGTGAGCCGAGATTGTGCCACTGCACTCCAGCCTGGGCGACAGAGTGAGACTCTGTCTCAAAAAATAAAGTAAAATAAAATAAAGATCGTAAGGCAGACTTTATTCAAGGAAATTTCTACACTACCTTTTTTTGTTGTTGTTTGTTTTTGTTGTTTTTTGTTTTTCCAAAGGGGTATTATGGTCTGAATGAGTTCGTCACCAAAAATTTATATGTTGAAACTTACGGAGTTGGAGCATTTGGGAGGTGATTAGTGCCTTGTAAGGGCCCTAAAGGAGCTATTTTGTCACTTCTATCATGGGAGCACATAACTAAAAGGTGCCATTTATGAATGAGAGAGAGAGAACCCTCACCAGACACCAAATTTTCTGGCACTTTGATCTTGGATTTTCTAACCTCCAGAAATGTGAGAAACAAACTTCTGTTTTCTTATAAGCTACCCAATTTGTGGTATTGTGTTACAACAGCCTGAAAATACTAAAACAATGAAAGAAAAATTGAATTCAATTCCAAATACACCAAGGACAAGTGGAGATTTACAGCCAAGGAACAGAATGGGGGTGGGGGATGAAAAATTAGTAAGAGGAAACATCAGAAGTAAAGGAGACTGTGGCTCTACTGACTTGAGAGAATTTTTACTTAAGGTAGGCCAGGATGATGATAAATCAAGGGGGAGGGCAATAGAGAATTTGAGCAGATGTCAAGGATGGGAGATTTACTAAATTGATCCAGAGGAGTTCTTGTTAAAACTGGACTAAACAGGCGAAAGGCAGAGCCCAAGATCAGACCTAGTTAAAAAGGGAGGTCAGCGAAGTTGGACTCAAGTTTGATTAAGAAAGAGAATCTTTGTCATAACTAATATAGTCTGGGGATTATCATAGGAATAAAAGATTTTTTGAGAAGTTCTAAAAATGGAAAATCAGCTAGCTTTTCAAAAATACCAAATTACAGAAAAATCTAATTTTATTTGGAATGTTTTTTCATATTGACATTAAATTCTTATGTGCAAATGAGAAACTTTTCTACGTCAAAATTGTTTTCATGATTGTTAAGAACAAGTGATTAGTTATTTCTCTGTATTTTTAGATGGGTACTAATTTTTGATATATAATTCTCCTTGGTAAGTTTGTTTAATGTTCTGCACTAGAAGCTCAACTTTGTTTGAGCAGCAACATTAATGATGTCAGAACAATTATGATAATGCTGTAGATTATTTAACTTATATTGCAGAACCCTTTCATAATGTTTATAAATACTTCCAGATTGCTTTCCAAAGTAATATCAATTTATCCTCCATTTCCTTCACTCTTGCTAACATTCTATATTGCATATTTAAAAAAATTTACAAATGCAATAGAAAATCATATTTTATGTGTATATTTGCATTTTTAATTCGTTGTAATTCTTCTAAAATGAATTTTTAAATATGTTGAATAGTCACTTCAGGAATTGCATTTTTATGACTCTTGCCCATTTTTGTCCAATTGGAGAGTATTTTTTTCTTGTTCAGTGTAATCGTCTGTTTTGCATTGCTATAAAGGAGTATCTGAGACTGAGTAATTTATAAAGAAAAGAGGTTTATTTGTCTTGAAGTCCTACAGGCTGTACAAAAGCATGGGACTGGAAATCGCTTCTGGTGAGGGCCTCAGGGAGCTTCCAATCATGGCAGAAGGCAAAAGGGGTGTAGGCATGTCACATGGCAAAAGAGGGAGCAAGGTAGGAGGATGCCAGGCTCTTTCAACAACAAGCTTTCTTGTGAACTAATAGATGGAGAGAACTCACTCATTACTGTAGGGATGGCACTAAGCCGTTTGTGAGGCATCTGCCCCCATGACCCAAACACCTCCCGCTAGGCCCCACCTTCGACACTTGGGATCACATTGATCACATTTAAACAGCAAATTTGGAAGAAACAAATATCTAAACCATATCATACAGTATAAAAATTTAAGCAATATTAATTTCTTGTTGATCATAAAGAATGCAAATTATTTTCCTATTTAGTACTTAACACTTTATTTTTGTTAATGGTGGGTATTGTGTCACAATGCAGAATGTTATAATTTTCATGTTGTCAAATATATCTATCAATCTTTCCTGCATTCATATCCTTTAATTTTAACACTATTTCATTGTAATTATTATGTCTGAATTTTATTAACTAATGGCAAAAGTCTAATCATAACTTTACCTTTTTCACTAAACATTACTTTGCTTTTTTGCTTATTGATTCCTTTAGGTAAATTATGGCATTACTTTACTATTTTTTTAAGAGGGAAGGAAGAAAGGATAGGATTTTGAGTGGACTTTTATTAAATGTAGAATTTTGAGGAGAATTTGTGTTTCTACAACATTCACTTACTACTTTTTTCTCAATTTATGTACATGATTTTTTTCTCTATTCTATAGTAAAACTATTTGTAAATTCTACAAATATAGATACATTCAGTTAAAATTGTTCCTAGATATTTTATATTTATATTATTATTGCTATTATCAATAGAATATGTGTTTTCTTTAACTTTTCAATTTGTATATCTTGTTAAAATTTTTGTATTACACATCAACATCCATAGCATTATACTGAGAAAAGGTGGTGACGGCTGCCATCCACATCTTGCTCTTAATTTTATAGGAAGTGTTTCTAACATTTCACAGTTATATACTATATAATGTTTGTCACAGTGTTTTAAGCTGTTATTTCAGATACAATTGAAATCATATTCAATTACTTTAATTGTACAATTCAATGCTATTTAATAAATGTGTAGAGTTGTGCAACTGTCACCACAATCCAATTTTAAAATGTTTCCATCACCCCCAAAAGACCCCTAATGTTTATTTCAGTCACTCACCATTCCTATCCCATCCCCATATTTCAATTATTAATTTACTTTTATTGTCATATGGAACAATAGTATTCCATCTTATAGATATTTTACGTTTTGGTTTTGGTAGATAATTATCCATTTAACCTACTTCTTTTCTACTGCAAGTTTGATTGTAATTTTTCTTTTAGTGAATGGATATTATTAGCATTGTAAATTTTTGACAAGAAATTGCACATTTTTCTTTGTGTCAGAAACATTTACTTTTTTAAATTTTATTATTTTTAATTTTTTGTGAATACATAGCAGGTGTACATGTTTATGGGGTACATGAGATGTTTTGAAACAAGGCATGCAATGTGAAATAAGCACATAATGGAGAATGGGGTATCCATCCCCTTAAGCATTTATCTTTTGTGTTACAAGAAATCCGGCTGGGCGCGGTGGCTCAAGCCTGTAATCCCAGCACTTTGGGAGGCCGAGATGGGTGGATCACAAGGTTGGGAGATAGAGACCATCCTGGCTAACAGGGTGAAACCCTGTCTCTACTAAAAAATACAAAAAAACTAGCCGGGCGAGGTGGCGGGTGCCTGTAGTCCCAGCTACTCGGGAGGCTGAGGCAGGAGAATGGCGTAAACCCGGAGGCGGAGCTTCCAGTGAGCTGAGATCCAGCCACTGCACTCCAGCCTGGGCGACAGAGCAAGACTCTGTCTCAAAAAAAAAAAAAAAAAAAATCCAATTACACTTTTTTAGTTATTTTAAAATGTAGAGTTAAGTTATTATTGACTATAGTTACCCTATTATGCTATCAAATGGTAGGTTCTTGTTCATTCTATCTGTTTTTTTTTGCCCAATAATAATCCTCCACCCAACCCCCACTATACCTCCCAACCACTGGTAATCATCTTTCTATTCTCTATCCACGTGAGTTCAACTGTTTTGATTTTTAGGCCCCAGAAATGAGTAAGAACATTCAATGTTTGTCTTTCTGCGCCTGGCTTACTTCACTTGCATAATGATCTCCAGTCCTATGTTGTTGCAAATGACAGGATCTCTCTGTCTTTTTTTTAAATTTTTTTTGGCTGAGTAGTACTCCATATGGTGTATATGCACCATATTTTCTTTATCCATTCATCTGTTGATGAACACTTCGGTTGCTTTTAAATCTTAGCGATTGTAAACAATGCTGCAACAAACATTGGAGTGCAGAGTGCAGATATCACTTTTATATACTTATTTCCTTTCTGTTGGGTATATATTCAGCAGTGGGATTGATGTATCATACGGTAGCTCTATTTTTAGTTTTTTGAGGAACTTCCAAACTGTTCTCTGTTGGTGGTTTTACTAATTTACATTCCCACAAGCAGTGTAAAAGGGTTATCTTTTCTCCACATCTTTGCTAGCATTTGTTATTATCTGTCATTTGGATGTAAGCCATTTTAACTGGGATGTGGTAATATCTCATTATTGTGTTGATTAGCATTTCTCTGGTAATTATGTTAAGCTCTTTTTCATATATCTGTGCCATTTGTATGTTTTCTTTTTAGTAATGGCAATTCAAATATTTTGCCCATCTTTTGATTGGATCAGAATTTTTCCTATAGGGTTGTTTGAACTCCTTATATATTCTGGTTATTAATCTGGGGTTACATGTGTAGTTTACAGTTATGTTCTCCCATTCTGTGGAATGTTACTTCTCTTTTTTGATTCTTTGCTGTGCATAAGGTTTTTAACTTTGTGTGATCCCATTTGTCCATTTTGCTTTTGCTTGCCTGTGTTTGTGATCCTTTGAATTTCTGCAGTCTCAGTTGTAATGTCTTCTTTTCCATCTCCAATTTTTTTATTTGCATCTTCTCTATTTTGTTTTTAGTCTGGCCAAAGTTTTGTTAATTTTGTTTGCCTTTTCAAAAAACTAACTTTTTAAAATTTCATTTATCTTTTGTATTTTTTTAATTTCAATTTCATTTATTTCTCCATTGATCTTTATTATTTATTTTCTTCAAATAATTTTGGATTTGGTATGCTCTTACTTTTATCATTTTTTAAAGATGCATCATTAGGTTGTTTATTTGATTTTTTTTCTCTTTTTTGATGTAGGCACTTAGAGCTATAAATTTTCCTCTTAATACTGCTTTTGCTGTATCCCATAGGTTTTGGTATGTTGTGTTGGCATTATTATTTGTCTCCATAAAATCTTAAATTTCATTCTGAACTTCTTCATTGACCTGATGGTCATTAAGAAACATATGCTTTAACTTTCATGTATTGGTATAACTTTCAAAACTCCTTGTTATTGATTTTTAGTTTTATTCCATTGTGTTCAGAGAAGATGCTTGATATTATTTCAATTTTCTGAACATTTTAAGACCTAACATATGGTTTTGTGACCTGACATATGGTCTTGTGACCTAACATATGGTCTCTCCTTGAGAATAATCCATGTGCCAAGGAAACGAATGTGTATTCTGCATCCATTGGGTGAAATATTCTGTAAAAATCTATTAGATGCATTTGGCCTGTAGTGCAGATTAAGTCCAATAACTTTTTTGATTTTCTGTCTGTACGATCTATCCACTTCTTAAAGTGGGGGTACTGAAGTCACCCACTGTTATTATATTGTGGCCTCTCTCTTTACCTCCAATAATATTAGCTGTATACATTTGAGTGTTCCAGTATTGGGTGTGTATATATTTATAATTGTTATATCTTCTTGCTGAATTGTTCCATTTGTCATTATAGAGTGATATTGTTTGTCTCTTACAATTTGTCTTGAAATCTATTTTAGCTGATATAAGTGTAGCTACTCCTGCTGTTTTATGGTTTTCATTGGCAAGGAATATATTTTTTCTATCCTTTTAGTTTTAGTCTATGTGTGTCTTTATAGGTGAAGTGTGTTTCTTTTTGGCAACATGTCAGTGGATCTTGTTTTTTCATTCATTCAGCCACTCTGTCTTTTGATTGGAGAGTTTAGGTCATTTACATTCAATGTAATTATTCATAGGTCAGGACTTACACCTGCCATTACGTTGTTTTCTAGTCTTCTTTCTTTCCTATCTGTCTTCCTTCAGTGAAGGTGTTATTTTTTTTTCTTGTGATATGATTTAATTTCTTGCTTTCTATTTTTTGCACATGCATTGTATGTTTATTGGTTTCAGGCTACCATGAGGTTTGCAAATGCCTTAACTTCATCCCCCTGCTTTTTATGTTTCTGTTGTTTCTATTTATATCTTATTGTATTGCCTATATCTTGAAATCTTGTTTTAGTTATTATTTTTGATTGGTTCATCATTTAGTTATTCTACTTAGGATAAGACTAGTTACCACACCACAACAATGATACTGTTACAATATTCTCTGTACTTACTATAATCAGTGAGTTTTATATCTTGAGGTACTTACTTACTACTCATTAACATGCATTTTTTTTCTGATTGAAAGAAAATCCCTTTAGCATTTCTTGTAGGACAGGTCTGGTGATGATGAAATCCCTCATGTTTTCTTTGTTTGTGAAAGTGTTTATTTCTTCTTCATGATTGAATAATATTTTCACTGGTTATACTATTCTAAGGTAGACGTATTTTTTCTTTCAGCACTTTAAATATGTCATGCCACTCTCTCCTGGCCTGTAAGGTTTCCACTAAAAAGTCAGCTGCCAGTCATATTAGAAGTGTTTTGTTTTGTTTTGTTTTGTTTTTTGTTTTTGATGGAGTCTTGCTGTCTCACCCAGGCTGGAGTGCAGTGCTGCGATCTTGACTCACTGCAACCTCCATCTCCCGGGTTCAAGCAATTTTCCTGCCTCAGCCTCCTGAGGTGCTGGGACTACAGGTGCAGGCCACCACACCCAGCTAATTTTTGTATTTTTTAGTAGAGATGGGATTTCACCATGTTGGCCAGGATGGTCTTGATCTCTTGACCTCGTGATCCACTTGCCTCAGCCTCCCAAAGAGCTGGGATTACAGGTGTGAGCCACTGCGCCCAGCCTGGAGTTCTATTGTATGCTATTTGGTACTTTTGCTTGATGCTTTTAGCATCTTTTTTTTCCTTGGTTTTTGCGAGTTTGATTATTAAATGCCTTGAGGTAGTCTTTGAGTTAAATCTGCTTGGTGTTCTATATACTTCTTAAACTTGATTATTTATATCTTCCTCTAGGTTTGGGAACTTTCCTGTTATTATCCTTTTGAATAATCTTTCTATCCTTCTCTCTCTCTACCTCCTCTATAAGGGCACTAACGCTTTGTTTGCACTTTGAGGCTATTTTCTAGAACTTATAGGTGCGCTTAATTGTTTCTTCTTTTTTGTTTTGTTGCTTCTGATTGTATATTTTCAAATAGCCTTGTTTTCAACCTCACTAATTATTTCACCTTCTTGATCAATTCTTCTGTTTAAAGGCCTCTGATTTGTTCTTCAATATGCCAGTTGCATTTTTTACTCTGGAATTTCTGGTTGACTATTGTTAATTATTTCAATTTCTTTGTTAAACTTATCTGAAAGAACTCTGAATACCTTCTCTGTGCTAACATGAATTTCTTTGGGTTTACTCAAAACAACTACGTTGAATTCTCTCTCTCTGAAAAGTCACATGTCTCTTTTTCTCCAGGATTAGTCCCTGGTGCCTTATTTGGTTCATTTACTGAGGTCATGTTTTCCTGGATGGTGTTGATGCTAGTATATGTTCTTCAGTGTCTCAGCATGGAAGAGTTAGATATGTATTGTAGTCTTCACTGTCTGAGCCTGTTTATGCCCATCCCACTTTGGAAGGCTTTCCAGCTATTTCAACGGACTTGGGTTTTGTAATCTAAGTTGTATCTCCTTTAGTGGGCACTGCAAGCCCAATAACACTGTGGTTCTTGCAGACTCATACGGGCACCACCTTGATATCTTGGACAAAATCTGGGAGAATTATCTGGATTACCAGGCAGGGACTCCTTCCCCTTTCTCTTACTTTCTCCCAAAGAAGTGAAGTGTCTCTCTCAGTTCTGAGTCACCTAAAACTGGGGGGTGGAGTAAGAGAAGTATCCATGTGACCAGCACCACTATGATTGTGCCCAGTTAGACCTGAGGCCAGCATAGCACTGAGTCCTACCCAAGGTCTGCTGTAACTACTACCTGGCTACTGCCTACATTTGTTCAAGGTCCTGGGTCTCCAAACTCAGCAGCTGGCAAAGCCAGCCTGGCCTATGTTTTTCCCTTTCAGATGGCAAATGTCCCCAGGTCCCAGCTGGCTCCAGAAGTACCTTCTGGGAGTCAGGGAATAGAATGAAAACCCTTGGAAGTCTACCTGGTGTTCTATCATACTGCATCTGAGCTGACACTCAAACCACAAGACAGAGTCCTTCCCACTCGTCCCTTCTCTTTCCAAATGCAGAGTAGGTTCACCTCATAGCTAGTCACTATCACCAGAGGCCATGAGGAGTACTACTAGACTACCATAGATTTTCATTCAAGGCTCAAGGCTCTTATGTCAGCTTGTGGTAAATGCTCCTGGCTTGGAACTCACCTTCAGGTTAGTAGGTTGTCTTCTGGCCCAGAGCAAGTCCAGAAATGGCATCCAAGAGTCAAGTCCTAGAATTAGGGACCCCAAGAGCCTACATGATGCTCGACCCACATGTGGCTGTGCTGTTATGTAAGGTGCAAGACAAAGTCCCATTTACTTTTCTTCTGCTTTTCTGAAGCAGAAAGATTTTTGCCTTGTACTCACCGTAGCTGGTAGTGTACTGTATCTCACCTGAAGCTAGCAAGTCTCAGAGGCTGAACCAAGTTCTTTGACATAGTACGTGATATCACTGCTGATTTTCCAGGGTCCAAGGGCACTTCAGTTTACAGACAATGACTGCGGTCAGGACTGGGTCCTTCGTTCAAGGCAGTAGGTTCCTCTCTGGCCCAGGGTGTGTCTAGAAATGTACTCTGGGAGATAGGACCCGGAACGGGGGCCTCATGAGTCTTACACATGTTCTATCCTGCTGTGGCTGAGTAGGTATCCAAGATGCAAGACTCTTTCCTCTCCTCTCTTCAAGCAGAAGGAAAATGTCTTTTTTGGAGCTATGAACTATACAGCTTGGGGTTAAGGGAGGTATGATGCTCACACCCCTTAGCCAACCCATTTGATGTTTCAGTAGGTTATGTGCCCCACCCCCCACTCTGAATCCACTGTCTCTGGGCCCAGTCCAGCACTAGGATTCATCTAAGAGTTGCAGTCCTTATGGCCTAGATTGCCTTTCAAGTTTTCCAAGAGACCCAGAGCAGTTTAGCCCTCAGCAGCCAGGTTTTCAGGCACTCAAGTTCTGAGTGTGAGGATCAGTGATTTATATCCTTCTGGCTAGGTTTGTTTTAAATGCTCCCTCCATGGGTGGGCATCAACTGTGTTTAGTCTTGTTTTCCTTTCTGTTATAGCAGGACAACACTGTGCTCAGTGCCTCACAATTGATGTTGTCTCCTTCCCCTAGCAAACAGAGATGGTCTCAGCACCATGCAGCCACTGCTGGATCAGGAGAGGGCTGGCTTCAGAGATACAGGAATGTCTTCAGTGCCTCTTTCAGGGATACAAAAATAAAACCAGATATTGTGAGTGATCACCTGAGTTTTGGTTCTTATGAAAGTGTTTTCATTTTAATATAGATAGCTGTTAAATTGATATCTTTGTTGGGGGAGACGATTTGTGGAGCCTTCTATTCTGCTGTCTTAATTCATCTCTCCTCAATATTTGAATAACTGTGAGTTTATCTGTTCTTTGAAGATATTTAGATCACAAAATTGTTGGACTCGGCTCTTTTATTAGAGGTTTACATCTTTTTATAATTATTGACTTAGCCTGGTTACTGATCTAATATACATGAATTTTTCAAAGGAAATTACTCATTTTATGTAGAATTTTGCCATAGGGTTGTACTAGTAATATTATTGTCATAATGATTGAAATCTTCCTGTAAGTATTTAAATGTTTATGATACAGCAAATACCAAATTATAGAAAGAGAATAACAATCACCTTATCCTTCAACACCCAGATATAATAACATTAAACATGCTTATTAATATCTAGCTATAATGGTACATAAACTCCTAAAGTTCATCACACACACACACATGTATCAAATGAATGGATTTGTAAGCATGTTGTTTCTGTTTCCAATCTATTTTTGACATGTAACAATATGACCTTAATATTTTTGTAAGTCCATACATATCTTCAGTATGTTTTCTTTAACATTTTTGTGGGAGTCTATGATTGGCATGATATATGCATGTAACATAGTTTTCTTTACCAACGGCCCTCATACTGATATTAAAAAAAAATTCTAGAGCCTTATGTATGTATATTTCCTTACTCTTAAATGGTTAAAATTTAATAATATGAACATTTCACATTTTGATATATGATTGCCATACTCCCTTCTAGATTTATTTTAACAATTTACATTCCTGTTGGCAGTATAACAATCAGTTCATTTTTCACTATTGATATCACTGTGTCTTTTCAATATTTCTTATTTTAAGTGCTATTTTAGGGAAATTATATTTAATTATCTGTACTATTATTTATTTTATTATTAATGAGGCCATATTTTTAATACTACTAGTTTATGTTCCTTTTTGTGTATTTTAAATTTATATCTTTTTTTTACCCTTATTGGAGTGCTTTTTATTAATTTTTTTATTTATTATTAATATTGTTCTCAGGATCTCATTTATCCTCAAAAATTGTATGGTGTTGAACAGACAGATTATTTTTTACATTGTCAAATGTATCAGTCTTTTTTATCTCTAATATTTATGTTCTGCTTAAAAGCTTTCTACAATCCAAGATTATAAATATATGAACATATCCATCCATGTTTCCATATATTTTTATCATCTATATTTAAATATTTTAACACTTGTGAAAAATTTTGGTTTAAGTGTGAGATGATGCTTTAAGCAAATAGTTAATGCCTGCATAGTTCTCTCTGTTCTTTTCATCTATTTCTGTGCCAGACCACAATATTTTGATACCACTTATTTTACTGTTTTATGTAATACATTAGTATTTGTTATTGCTAATTTGATATGTCAACTTAACTAGGTAATTATTAATGCCCAGTTATTTAGTCAAACACCAGTTTAGATTTTATTATAGAAGGATTTTTTTAGAAGAGATTACACTTAAATCAGCATGCTCCATAAACTCAGCCTCAAGATTCCAACATAGTAACCCAGCTTGAGTTTCAAGGCTGATGGCCTGCCCTGTGGATTTTGGACTCAGTACTGCAACATGAACTCTTCGCTAAATGTCCAACCTGCCAGATGCCTGTACAGATTTGACTTGCCAGCCCTCTCAATTGTGGGCCAATTCTTTAAAATTTCTCTCTCTCTCTCTCTGTGTGTACATAATATACGTATATATATACATTATACACACACACACAAGATATATACCTAGGTGGTGTCTCAGTGGAGACTCTGTATGGGGGCTTTGACCCCACATTTCCCTTCTACACTGTACTAGCAGAGGTTCTCCATGAGAGTCCTGCCCCTGAAGCACACTTCTGCTTCGATACCCAAGCGTTTCCATATATCCTCTGAAATCTTGGCAGAGGTTGCCAAACCTCAATTCTTGACTTCTGTGCACTCACAAGCTCAATACCACCTGGAAGCTGCCAAGGCTTGAGGTTTAACCCTGTGAAGCAAAGGTCCCAGCTCCACATTGGTCCTTTTCAGCCACGGCTGGAGCAGCTGGGACACATGCACAAAGTCTCTAGGCTGCACACAGCATGGGCACCCTGGCCCAGCCCATGAAACTATTTTTTTCCTGCTAGGCCTCCAGGCCTGTGATGGGAGGGGCTGCTGTGAAGACCTCTGACATGCCCTGGAGACATTTTCTCCCTTGTCTTGGGGATTAACATTCTGCTCCTTATTACGTATGCAAATTTCTGCAGCTGGCTTGAACTTCTCCTAAGAAAATGGGATTTTCTTTTTTATCATATTGTCAGGCTACAAATTTTCTGAACTTTTATGCTTTGCTTCCCTTATATAACTAAATGCTTTTAACAGCACCCAAGTCACATCTTGAATGCTTTGCTGCTTAGAAATTTCTTCTGTCAGACACCCTAAATCATCTCTCTCAAACTTAGAGTTTCACAAATCTCTAGGGCAGGGGCAAAATGCTGTGAGTCTCTTTGCTAAAACACAACAAGAGTCACCTTTGCTCCAGTTCCCAACAAGTTCCTTATTTCTATCTGAGACTACCTTAGCCTGGACTTTATTGTCCATATCACTATTTGTATTTTGGGCAAATCCATTCAACTTGTCTCTGGAAAAGTTTCAAACTTTTCCACATTTTCCTGTCTTCTTCTGAGTCCCCCACACTGTTCCAACCTCTGCCTGCTACCCAGTTTCAAAGTCACTTCCACATTTTCAGGTATCTTTTCAGCAGCGCCCCAATCTGCTGGTACCAATTTACTGTATTAGTCCATTTTCATGCTGCTGATAAAGACATACCTGAGACTGGGCAATTTACAAAAGAAAGAGTTTGTTGGACTTTCAGTTCCACATAGCTGGGGAGGCCTCACAATCATGGAGAAAGGCCAGGAGGAGCAAGTCACATCTTATGTGGATGGTAGTAGGCAAAGAGATACTTGTGCAGGGAAACTTCCATTTTAAAACCATCAGATCTTGTGAGACCCATTTGCTATCACAAAAACAGCACAGGAAAGACCCGCCCCATAATTCAATCACCTCCCACTGAGTTTCTCCTATGACACATGGGAATTGTGGGAGTTACAATTCAAGGTGAGATTTGAGTAGGGACACAGCCAAACCATATCAACAAGATCTACTGTCAGTGTACTAGGTCCATTTGTTCACATAAAAAAGGAGCACAGATACATGGCAAATAGCCAAGGTTTTGGTTTACAGAAATAGTATTATTTAATTCACTTTCCTTGGCACTCATATAGCTGTGCAAGGGTTGCAAACATACACACATAATAACACTGAAATTAATATTTTTATATCCTTATTTATCCAGATATTAAATTCAACTTTGTTAAACATTGATAGGAATCTAAATATTTGTAAATAGGTAGTTAAATAAATGCAATATGGTATACAGAACACTAAAAATCTAAAAGAATAATGCAACTACACACTTAAGAATAATGCAAATATACACTGATATAAAAACATGTTCACAATGAACTAAATATATTTTATAAGAATATATATACATATATTCATATATTTATGGAGGAATTTATAAGAAGCTGCTGAAAGTAGTCATCTTGACATTTTAGAACTTCCAAATTTGCTTAGTAGATTCTGCATACGTGCCTTCATAACATTACAAATTAATTACTCAGGAAACAAGTAAGTATATAAAATAAAATGAGTAAATTGAAAAATAGCTGTTGTGATATATTTTCACCTGCATAAACTGCATACATATATGTTTATACATGAATAAAATACTAGAAAAATACACACTTAAGTTTTTTAAATGATTTTTTAGAGGGGTGGGGTTATGGTTGCAATTTCACATTATGCTGTCTGACATACTGATTTAGTCAATTTTACTGTATATTTGAATTCTCTAGGCATTAGAAACTCTTTCCTTATTTCAATGTATGCTGTTTTGTGGAATAAGATGATCTAATATTCTACAGACTTGGATAACCTTCTAAAATAATACAATTACTTAATTGAATGAACATTTCTGAAGTAATGGTAAAAGTTTCAAATTTGCTTTAGAGCATATAATTTGTCTTTTATATTTAATAACTCAAATTTTAAAAATTATTTTGTTCATGAAAGTAATTCAAAGGGAATGATTAAAATAATATGCTTCAATTAATAATTAAGAAGACTTTGCATAATATATTTTAATGGCAGTCTTTTCCAGTAGCTAAAACATTGATTCTTACATTTAAAATATACTGAGTAAAACAGTACCTTAAGAATTTTTGTTATCTGGCCGTGCGCGGTGGCTCAAGCCTGTAATCCCAGCACTTTGGGAGGCCGAGACGGGTGGATCACAAGGTCAGGAGATCGAGATCATCCTGGCTAACACGGTGAAACCCCATCTCTACTAAAAAATACAAAAAACTAGGCGGGCGAGGTGGCGGGTGCCTGAAGTCCCAGCTACTGGGGAGGCTGAGGCAGGAGAATGGCGTGAACCCGGGAGGCGGAGCTTGCAGTGAGCTGAGATCCGGCCACTGCACTCCAGCCTGGGCGGCAGAGCGAGACTCCATCTCAAAACAAAACAAAACAAAAAACAAAACAAAACAAACAAACAAACAAACAAAATTTGTTATCTAAATTCTATTTACTTTTTTATGAATCCTTAAATTTAAATAGTTTGACTTACAATGGAGAATTTGTAAAGGAATGATCAAAAAAGTAAATAATAATATTTTACTTTAACCAATTTTTGAAACATCTATGGCATATTAATCTTGTATATACAGGTGAAACAAAACAAGTGAACCTCTTTTAAAGGCAAGTAAAAATAATCAAATTATTTTCTTTTTAATTCTGGTGTTTTTATGTACGTTTCTGATAATACTGAAGAATATGTGGTCCACTAAAACTACCTAGGACTATCTCTCATTGGAAATATTATGACAATGGAAAAATACAATATAATGTAAACAGAAAGAATTAAAGGATTTTTTATTTACAAAAATAAAAATGCATTCACTATCTTTCCTTAAACAATCCCACACATATACTCATATCACTGCAGTAATAAGTAATCAAACCAGGTTAAAGTTTAGATGATTAATTGAATAAAAAATATATATCACATTATTCCTAGTTGTGTAATTAATGGGCATATTTATATAAATAACATGAAAAGTGCCCTTTAAGTAAAGTTTAATTATCTGAAAGACAATTCCTATTACTCTCATTAGACTTTTTATGTTTAAAGGAAATCAGATGACTACATCATGTAACAGGCTCAAACTATCAGAAAGTATTTTAAAAATCATATCTCAGGAATAATCATTTAAATCTAAGCATCATTGGCATATTTAGATTATGCTATTTGTGATAAATGGGTATTTGGGGTTTTTCATGTGTTTCCCTGTATTTTGTAAAGCATGTATAGGAAAATAATTTTAGTTTGCAGTCTTTGATGACAAACATAATAGTTTAACAAAACTATTGTTTTTCATAGAAACTCACATGATTGAAGTACCAATATCTTATTTTCATTAATTAACTCATCTAAATTATAAGACAGACACATCATTTTAATAGACCAAATCAAGTAACTTTCATAATAAGTAGACATTTACTATTATCCTTATTTTATAAGTTGATTGTTATTTTGCTAGATAGTAGGTTGATATCTTCCATTGATTTTTCTCAGTACTATATTCATTATGTGTTAACATTGTCTATAAAACCAAGACTTGACACATTGTTTATAAACGTTTTCTTCTCAAGCACAGGTAACATCAGAGAAGTAGGTTCACATCCCTTAGTTGTCTGTCTGGAGAAGCCTAGTCAAAATAGTTTGCTGCAATGTAATTGTTTTTTTGAATCTTTGGTGCCCTTTTAAAAATGCACATAGGGCTAAGAAAGTTGAGAAAGATGGTAAAATAAAACTCTGTAGGGATTGTCCTCTCCCTGATAGAAACATCATTTGTACAACTATGAACATTTAAAAATACCTTCAAAAGAGCTAAGAAAACCAGGTGACAGATTACAGTACCTGGTTGTAGGGTAATAAGTAAAGATGCGTTAAAGAGTTTACAATGTACAGTTTTCTATTACCTGCATCAAACCTTCCCCAATCCCAGGCAGCATGACATGAAGAGATATCATCTTCTTAGGGGAAAAAGAGGGAAGTAAGCACAGGACTTATCCTTGGTCCCTAACACTAGGCTCATGACAGTTAAACCAGTTAAACCCAGTGCCATGCAGATGCTTGTGGTCCATCTCTCCTGGCCAGCATCTAGGGGTTGAGCCTCCTGACCTGCTGCCCTACCAGGCAGAAACCTGCAGTCTCTGAGAAATAGATTTAATATATGGTCAGTATCACTGACAACCAACTACAGTGGCCTAGTGTTCTGGATGGGCAAGCTTCAGCAGCTGTTGGTGTCAATCAGGCCCCATTGTTGTGCTAACGTCAGTGGCTCAGAGGTTTAGATATGCCTGAGTGCTTTGCCAGCATGGGCAACCAAATAATTTCAACTTAGCAATTAGCTGTCCATGGCAGTCTTGGGCTTAGAGCATCCTCTAGCACTACAGCAGCTGCAGTAGTCATGGGATTAGAAACCATGCAAGATGACTTGCCCAGAATCTCTAGACAGGCTTACACTTTAAAGGTATTCCAAGATGAAGCCAGACTATGAAGACTGAAATAATCACTTACATTTTTACTGAATAGAAACTGATACAAAACCATAATGATCAAAAACAATCAGCGAAAGATGGCATCATACAATGGACAAAATAAAAATAAATAAATAAATAAAGTGCCGATGACCAACCCAAAAATATGGAGATGCATAGACTGCCAGGCAATGAATTCAAGATAACAGTTTTCAGGAAGCTCAGAAAATTTCTAGTAACTACAAAGAGACAATTTAACAAAATGAGAATAGCAATAAGTTAAGAGAATGGGAAACTTAACATAAGGATTAGAATTACTTAAAAAATCAAACAGATGCCTACAGCTAGAAAATAGAATGAACAAAACAAAAAATGCAATAGAGAAAATCAACAACAGAATTGATCATGTGAAGAATCTGTGAGCTCCAAGACAGATTATTTGAAAATATGCAGTCAAAGGAGAAACAGTAATGAAAAGGAATAAAGAAAGCCTATGGAATTTATACATTCACATCAAAAGAAGAAATGTTCAAGTTATTGGAGTTCAAGAAGGAATAGAGAAAAACAAAGGGGTAGAAAGTTTATTTTAAAAATATGAGCAGAAAGTTATCCAAACCTGGAGAAAGACATAAATCTCCAGAAATAGCAAGGTCAGAGGTCAATGATCAGACTCAGTCCAAATAAGGTGGCTCTAAGAAGTATTACAAACTCTCAAAGATCCAAGACAAAGAGGAGATCCTGAACATGTCAAGGGAAAATAAGCAAATAACATAAGGGAGTTTGAATATGCTCAGCTTCAGACTCCTCAACAGAAACGTTACAGGCCAGGAAGAAGTGAGGTGATATATTTAGAATGCTAAAGGAAGAAATTAAAAAAAAAAACTGCTAACTAAAAATACCATAGATAGCAAAAACATCATTCCTCTATTTTGGAGGGGAGATAAAGAATTTTTCTTTACACATATGTTCATTGCACCACTATTCACAATAGCAGAGACATGGACTCACCCAAAATGCCCATAAATGGTAAACTGGATAAAGAAAATATAGTACATATACACCATGGAATACTATATAAAAGAATGAGTCATATAAAAGAATGAGATCATGTCCTTTGCAGGAACATGGATGAAGTTGGAAGCCATTTTCCTTAGCAAACTAACACAGGAACAGAAAACCAAATACTGCATGTTCTTATTTATAAGTGGGAACTAAATGATGGGAACAAATGGACACAAAAAGGGGAACAATAGACACTGGAGTCTACCTGAGGGTTGAGGATGGGAGGCAAAAGAGGATCAGAAAAAGTAACTATTAGATACTAGGTTTAGTACCTGGATGATGAAATAATCCATGCAACAAACCCTTGTAACACAAGTTTACTTACATAACAAACCTGCACATTTTTGTATATGGTGTAAGGAAGGGGTCCAGCTTCAATTGCCTGCATATGGCTAGCCAGTTATCCCAGCATGATTTATTAAATACAAATTCTTTTCCCCATAGCTTGTTTATGTCAGTTTTGTCAAAGATCAGATGGTTGTAGATATGTAGCCTTATTTCTGGGCTCTGTATTCTGTTTCATTGATCTATGTGACTTCTTTTGTACAAGTACCATGCTGTTTTGGTTACTGTATTCCTGTAGTATAGTTTGAAGTCAGGTAGCATGATTCTTCCAGCTTTGTCCCTTCTGCTTAGGATTGCCTTGGCTATTCAGGCTCTTTTTTGGTTTCATAAGAATTTTAAGATAGTTTATTCTAGTTCTGTGGAGAATGTAACTGGTAGTTTGATAAAAATAGCATTTAATCTGTAAAGTGCTTTGGGCAGTATAGCCATGTTAATGATATTGATTCTTACTATTCATGAGCATGGGAGGTTTTTTTTTTTCATATGTTTATGTCTTCCCTGATTTCTTTGAGGAGTGTTTAGTAATTCTCATTTTAGAGATCTTTTACCTCCCTGGTTATCTTTATTCTTAGGTATTTTATTGTATTGTATTATATTTTGTTTTATTTCATTTCTTGTTTGGCAATTGTGAATCAGATTGCCTTTCTGGTTTGGCTTTCTGTTTTGCTGTTGGTGTATAAGAATGCTAGTGATTTTTTTACATTGATATTGCATCCTGCAAATTTGCTGACGTTGTTTATCAGCTGGAGGGAGCTTTGGGACTGAGACTATGGAGTTTTCTAGATATAAAATCATGTCTTCAGAAAACAGAGATGGTTTGAATTTATCTCTTCCTATTTGGGTGTCCTTTATTTCTTTCTCTTGCTTGATTGCTCTTGCTAGGACTTCCAATATTATATAGAATAGAAGTGGTGAAAGAGGGCATCCTTGCAACACCATAATAAATAATCAACTCAAGGTGAATTAAACACTTAAATGTAAAACCAAAAAAATAAAAACCCTAGAAGACAACACAGGGAATACCATCTTGGAGATAGGAAAGAGCAAACATTTCGTGAAAAAGACATCAAAAGCAATTGCAACAAAAGCAAAAATCGACAAGTGGGATCTAATTAAAGTTAACAGCTTCTGCACAGCAAAAGAAACTATCAACGGGGTAAAAGACAACCTATGGAATAGGAAAAATAAATTGCAAACTACCTACCTAACAAAGGTCTAATATTCAGCATCTATAAAGAACTTAAACAAGTTTACAAGAGAAAAACGAACAACCCCATTAAAAAGTGGGCCAAGGACATGGACAGACACTTCTCAAAAGAAGACATGCATGTGACCAACAAGCATATGAAAAAAACTCAATATCACTGATGATTAGAGAAATGCAAATTAAAACCCAATAAGATACCATCTTACACAAGTCAGTATGGCTATTATTAAAACGTCAAAAAATAACAGATGCTGGCAAAGTTGTGGAGGAAAGGAAACACCTACACATTGTTGGTGGATGTGTAAATCCATTCAACCATTGTGGAAAGCAGTGTGGTGATTTCTCAAAGACCTAAAGACAGAAATTCCATTCGACCTAGCAATCCCATTGCCTGGTGTATACCCAGACGAGTATAAATCATTCTACCATAAAGACTCATGCATGCAAATGTTCATTGCAGCACTGTTCACAATAGCAAAGACATGGAATCAACCCAAATGCCCATCAGTAACAGACTGGATAAAGGAAATGAGATACATAGTATTCTCGGTGCACCGTGGAATACTATGCAGACATAGAAAAGAATGGGATCATGTCCTTTGCAGGAACATAGATGGTGCTGGATGTCACTATCCTTAGCAAACTAATATAGGAGTTGAAAACCACATACCACATGTTCTCACTTATAATGGGGAGCTAAATGATAAGAACTTACTCTCACAAAAGAGGAGACAACAGACACTAGAGTCTACTTGAGAGAGGAAGTTAGGAGGAGGGAGGGGAACAGAAAAGATAACTATTGAGTACTGGGCTTAATACCTAGGTAATGAAATATGTACAACGATCTCCCATGAAACATGTTTACCTATGTAACAAACCTTCGCATGTACCCCCAAACATGAAATAAAAGTTAAAAGTACATAAATAAATAAAATTATCCAGACATACCAAAACTGAGGAAGTCATCACTACTAGAACTGTTGTACAAGAAATTCTAAAGAGAATTCTTCTAGATGAATGAAAATTATGTTAATGAGTAGCATGAAAACACCTGAATGCTTGAAAGTCACTGATAATAGTAAGCACTTTGTCACATTTAAAATACTTTAAAACTGTAATGGTGATGTGTAAATCTCTTATATCTTTGGTGTGAAGGTCAAAAGATTAAAGTTTTAAAAATAATAACTTCAAAAATGTGTTAAGGGATATGCAACATAAGAAGATATAACTGATGGTATCAAAAATTTTAAATATGGAGGAGAAAGTGAAGTAATCTGTACGGCTTTATTTTTATGTAGGTGATCAATTAAGTTTTTGTCAGCTTAAAATAACCTTTTATAACTATACAGTATTTTTTAAACCTCATTGAAACCGCAAGGAGACATCTATAATACAAAAATATTAAAAGCAAGGAATCAAAGCATGCTACTACAGAAAAACCAATTAACCACAAAAGAAGATAATAAGAGAGTAATAGTAGAATTATAAAGCAACTAAAAAGAACAAAATGGCAGTAACAAGTCTTTACACATTCATAATTACCTTGAATGTAAATTGATCAAATGCTTTAGTCAAAGATTATAGAGTGGCTGAATGGCTGAAATTATAAGATCCAGTTATATGATGCCTTCAAGAAACTCCTTTCCCCTGTAAGGACACACATAGACTAAAAATGAAGAGATTGAGTAAGATATTTTATATAATAATACATTTACATAACATGTGAGCACATAAATATATAAAGCAAATATTGACAGTTGAAAAGGGAGATATAAACTTCAACACAATAATAGTATTGAAATTCAGCACTCTACTTTCAGCAATGGATATATCATCCAGACAGAAAATCAAGAAGGAAATATCATAATTAATCTGCACTCTAGACCAAGTGGATCTATAGACATACACAGAATGTTCCATCTGACAATATCAGAATGTCCATTCTTCTCAACTACATATGGAACATTCTCCAAGCTCAAACATATACTAGGCTATAAAACAGATCTTAGCAAATTTAAGAAGATTGAAAACATATCAAGTATTTACTTTAACCACAATGGTAAAAATAAAGCAAAACAAAACTCAGTAACAGGAGGAACTTTGGAAATTTCATACATATGTGAAAATTTAAAAATATACTTCTGGACAACCAATAGATCAATGAAGAAATTAAAATGGAAATGTAAAAATTTTCTTGAGACAAATAAAAATGGAAACATCGTATACCAAAACTTATGTTATACAGCAACAGAAGTTCTAAGAGGGAATTTCATAGCAATAAATGCCTACATCCAAAAAAAGAAAAGATGAAAGAGTTCAAATAAAAAAATCTAATCTTGCACCTCAAGAAACTACAAAAAAAAGAACAAACTATGCTCAAAGTTATTAGAAAAAAATGATAAAGGGCAGAGCAGAAATAAATTTTAAAAAGACTAAATAAAAGAAAATATGAAAGAAATTATGTGTTTTTCTGGAAAAGATTAATAAAATCAACAAATTTTTAGCTAGACTAAGAAAAAAGAGAAAAGGCTGAAATAAATAAAATAACAATTAAAAAGACATCGCAACTGGTATAACAGAAATAAAAAAGGATCATTAAAGAAAATTGTGGAAAGTTATACCACAACAAATTGGATAACCTAGAAGAAATACATAAATTCCTGGACACATAAATCCTACCAATACTGAATTATGAAAAACAGAAATCCGAACAGACCAATAATGTATAAGGAGATACAATTTGTAATAAAAACTTTCGCTTCAAAGAAAAGCACAGGACCTGATGGCTTCACTGCTGAATTCTACTAAACATAAAATAAAATAAAATAAAATAAAATAAAATACCGCTCTTTCTCAAACTCTTAAAAAGGTAAAGAGGAAATAATATTTCCAAACTCAATTTATAAGACCAGAATTACCCAGATACCAATCCCAGACATAAACACAACAGCAATAAAAAGGAAAACTCCATGCCAACATTCCTGATAAACGCATACGTAAAATTTCTCAACAAGATATTAGCAAAGACAATTCAATAGCACACTAAAAAAAAAAATAATTCAATTTGCTCAAATGGTATTCATCTCAAGGATGCAAGAACAGATTAACATAAACAAATCAATAAAAGTGACACATCGCATAGAGTGAAAGACGAAGTTTATATAATTCTTTTAATAGATGAAAGAAAAGCATCTGACAAAATTCAACATTCCTTCATAATGAAAACTCCCAACAAATTAGGAATGCAAGGGATGAACCTCAACACCATAAAGACCATATATGACAAGTTCCAGCTAATATCACACTGAATGGGAAAGTGGTGAAAGCATTTCCTCTAAGATCTGCAACAAGATAAGAATGCCTACTCTTGCTAGTTCAACATAATACTGGCAGTCCTAACCAGACTAATTAGGCAAGAGTAATAAATAAAAAACATCCAAATTGGAAAGAAAGAAGTTAAGTTGTCCCTTTTCAAAGGTGACATGATCTTAAATGTAGAAAAACCCAAGACTCCAACAAAAACCTGCTAGATCTAATAAACAAATTCATTAAAATGGCACAATATACAATAATCATACAAAAATTAGTAGTGTTTCTATACACGAACAGTGAACTATCTGAAAAGGAAATCAAGAAAACAATTCTATTTACAAAAGCCGTGACAAATAAAATAGTCAAATAAATTTAACCAATGAGGTGAAATATTTCTACAATGGAAACCATAAGATATTGATGAAATACTTTAAAGAAGACACAAATAAATGGAAAGATATGCAGTGTTTATGGATCGGAATAATTATTACTGTTCAAAATATCTATACCACTTAAAATTATATATTCAATCCAATCGCTATCAAAATATCAATGACATTTTCCAGAGAAAGAAAAAATATAATAGTAAAATTCATATGGAGCTACAAAAGACCCTAAATAGCCAAATCAATCCAGAGTAAAAAGAAGAAAACTGGAGATATTACACAATCTGAAATCAAAATATACTACAAACCTATATAGCAAGCAAAACAGTATGATACTGGCATAAAAACAGGCATCTAGACTAATGGAACAGAATAGAGATCCCAGAAATAACTGTGGCATTTACAGCAAACTGATTTTTTATGAAGGTTCCAAGAACATACATTGTGGAAAGGACAGTCGCTTCAGTAGATGGTGGGAATACTGAATATACATATGCAGAAGAATAACAAAATTAGACTTTTATCTCTAATGATATTCAAAAATTTTCAGAAAATGGATTAAATCTTTAAATGTAAGATCTGAAACACTGAAACTACTGGAAGTAAATATAGGACAAAAGCTCTATAAAACTTGTCTGGAGAATTATTTTCTGGATATATCCTCAAGAGCACACGCAAGAAAAGGAAAAATAGACAAATGAGAATTCGTTAAACTGAAAGGCTTCTGCACAACAAAGGTAACAATCAACAAAATGAAGAAACAGCCTACCATCTGAGAGAAAATATTAGAAACCACACATCTGACAAGGGTTTAATATATAAAATATATTTAAAAACCTCAACTTAATAGCAAGAAGACAAACAACCCAATTGCTAAATGGCATAAATACCTGAATAGAAGACATACAAATTGTCAACGGGTGTATGAAAAAATACTCAGCATTACAAATTATCAAGGCAATACAAATCAAAACCACAATATCACCTCACTTCTGTTAGAATGGCTATTCTAAAAAGACAAGCTGATTGTTAGCAAGGATGTGGAGAAAAATGAACCCTTGCACATTGTTGGTGAGAAGTTTATTGGTACAGCCATTATGAAAAACAGTATGGAAGCTCCTCAAAAAAACTAAAAATAGAACTACCATGTAATGCACCAACCTGACTACAGGGTATATATCCACAGAAATTAAAATCAGTATATCAAAAGGATATCTTCACTCCCATGAGTATTGAAGCACTATTCACAGTAGCCAAGATATAGAATAAAAGAATAAATCCGTGTCCATTGTGTGTGTGTGTGTGTGTGTGTGTGGTGTGTGTGTGAAAGAGAGAGATAATATTACCTGGATGCACTTTTACTTTTGAGGTGAATTGAATGCATGCATGGCCAAGCCTAAAATATGTAAAATATCTTCTATGGTGATGATGTGAGGCATCCAATGTCAAAATAAACGCTATTACATTGTTTAAAATAAACAAAATAATCTATCTAGGGATATATATTTGTAGCTAATTCATCTCGATGGACTTAATCAAACTTTTTTTTTTTTTTTTTTTTGAGGCGGAGTCTCGCTCTGTCGCCCGGACTGGAGTGCAGTGGCCGGATCTCAGCTCACTGCAAGCTCCGTCTCCCAGGTTTACGCCATTCTCCTGCCTCAGCCTCCCGAGTAGCTGGGACTACAGGCGCCCGCCACCTCGCCCGGCTAGTTTTTGTATTTTTAGTAGAGACGGGGTTTCACCGTGTTAGCCAGGATGGTCTCGATCTCCTGACCTCGTGATCCGCCCGTCTCGGCCTCCCAAAGTGCTGGGATTACAGGCTTGAGCCACCGCGCCCGGCCGGCTAATCAAACATTTTTTAGGAACTGTAAAAATGCTCTGTCATTATCAAAACTGGTACCTGGCATTCTCTTCCCTTATACATTTCCTAGTCAAAGTTAGCTGTTTTTGAATAACTTATATAGCGCGTGTAAAACAATCATAAGAAATATCCCAAAACAACAACAGTAATAACAACAAATAAAAATACCATGTTTAGTAATTATATCTGTCAGATACTCTGCTAGCAACATTATATAAATTATCTTATTTAATCATCACAATAACTTCACTGCTATTTGTCTCCCCATTAAATACATGAGAATTGAAATGCAGAGATTAAAAAACTTACCTAAAGTGACATAGCAACATAATACTTAGTGAAAGTAGCTTTGAAAACAAAGTCAGCTTCTAGAATTCTTTATTACTATAATAACACCCTTAAATATTAATGGTGGTTCCTTTGAGTGAAGAGATTCAATCTCCTTCTTAAAAATCTCCCTTCTGCCTTTTTGTACTTGCCCAAGTTTTCTTCATTCAGTCTGTATTATATTTGTAATTATCAAAATATTTTAAAATATTTTCTTCTTTATTGTACATAACACAGGAGTCTTTTGGTAGTTGTGTGTTGTTTTTGTCTCCTCAGTAATATTTTTTGAAATAAATTATTTCCCATTTTATTTGTATCTTATAGATCTATCATTTATGATATCAAGATTTTTTGTTTGTGTGTTTCAGGTACCAACCTTTCATTAAATCCTAGCTTATCAATATATTAAATCTCACAAATAACAGCAATTGGTTCAAAAGTCGATTACATTACACAGAGTCCTTTTCTCAAATTTATAATATGACTTCACAATAAAGAAACTCCTTTCCACTGGGGTTACAAAGTTGGCAAAATATGAATATAAAGCTATTGGTGGCTATGTTCCCTGCTATATGGAGAGAGCCTGTCTATAAAATGAAGCCAAACAGCGGGAGGGAAGTAGAGATGAAAGATAGTTATCTTGATAGTAGTAAGTCTTAGTTTTAGACCTTAAAGTCATTGTACTTGCCGTTTTTCACTCGCCTTATTCTGGGGTTGAGTCCTGGAATATCTTATTATTATTTTTAAAGATCCTCAATTAATCATGATGACTGGCTGTGTGTGGCAATCATAGGACATGTTAATAATCTGTCCCAAGGAAAAGGCAAAAGCATTTATTACTTGATCTATGTCAGTTTTTCACTGAAAATATTCCCTGAAACACTGGTCACCCAAGGATTTCCATAAGGAAAATAGTTTTTTGCTGTTTATTAAAGAGTCTTAGAAGTCCTGTGGTAACGAAAAATTTATTATTTGTTAAGCTCTCCATTCTCAATTATAACTTTTTTTATTAGAGAGTTATTGACATCCTACAAGGCACATGTTTAAGAATTCCAATTGACATGTTATATTTATATATAAGAAATGGATAATATTACATTTTTGAAGCTTTACTCTAACTAAAATTGTATCTCTTTCACAGGAATTGTCCCCAATTATTTAATTGTGTAACCAATTCAATTTAAATTTATATCACTGCATTCACTAGCAAGTTTCAGTTAGCCAAGATAATGTTTAATTTCAACTGGAATCCAGCATGTTTGATTTCTCTCCTAGCTTTAAATTACCGGAATATTTAATAAGGGGAAATTCTAAAGCTCCATTTAAGATATTGGTCACTATGTATAGGATCAGATAGGATTAAGGATAGAGTTTTAACTTACTCTGCTATCTGGTACCATCCAAGTTAACACTGGTTTATTCTTTTATATCTCTGATATGAAGTTATTCAACTGCTAATTGACCTAACACTTTTCTAATTCAGGTCATATATTTTTTCAAATATAAGTATGTGACAAGAGATTTTGTTGTTTAGTTTACGTAAATCAAACTTTATCTTCACAGATAGTTTGTTGTGATCTTTTAGTTAAATACGAATAATATTTCCCCAAATATCTAAATTAGAAATTTCTTGATAGAAGTACAGCCCAAGGATTCTTAATTTTAACTTTGCCAAGACTCAACCAGATTGAAACAATATATAGCAATTGATAGAAAAACAGAACAACTCTAAATAAGAGAATTGATAGAACTTTCATCTATTTTGTTTGTCAAATGAGTGGCCCTGTTACTCAGAGTACTTTCCTGCAGAGATATTAAATTTTGTAAAATTTAAAATATAATTTTTGCTTATCTGCAAACGTTCCTGGAAAATTTTGAAAGTATTGTTCAAAATGTTAATATTATATATATGTGTGTGCATGTGTGTAAAATGGCACATATCATAACTGTACAGTTTGAATTATTTTCATAAACTGAACATATATTATTAGTACTCAGTTAAAGAAACAGAATCCCAGTATTCAGGAGCCTTCTTGCAGGCTCCTTTCCACTGGCTATTCCTCCAAAAATAACCGCTATCCCAGCTTTTAACTTTATAGACTAATTTTGTCTCTTAGAACAAAGCACATGTTCAGGTTCATTGGATGCATTATAGTTCATAGAATTACTCCAAATGTTCAAGTTGAAGAAATTGAATATTTTTCCTCAATATCAAATAATAAAGTTTAAGGCAACATTGCAGAGTGAAATTATGTTTCTTAAACTTTCTAGTTCTATCACTTGAGGCAAATTGGTTAGCATATACGGCATATATATATAGCCTTCATCAATTCAAGCTTCGATAACAAAATACCTATATATATTACATTGTGTATATATATATACATTATATATCATATATAATGGTATTTTGTTTTAGAAGCCTGAATGGATGAAGGCAGCATGCCAAAACCGATTAATGTAATGTATTACATATATAGAAGAAAAAGCACATATGATCATCTAAAGAGATGCACAGTGTCATTTGACAAAATCTGACACCTATTATGAAATAAAATGAAAGAAATGAAAATCTCGACAAATGAATTTGAAGACAAGTCTCTCAACCAGATAAAGGGTATCTATGGAAAATCCAAAACTAACATCATACTTAATGGTGAAAGATTGAACACATGCTAATGAGACAAGGACATCTGCTATAATAAACTTCTATTTAACCTTGTATTATGGGCTCTGGCCAGTACAATAAGGTAAGGAAAAGTAATAAAAAGCACTCAAATAGAAATCTGATAAGTAAAAATACCTTAATCTGCAGATGACATGAGGACATAAACATTTATGTAGCAAATATTTAGGAATTTTCTGCCTTTCTCATTATGTACCTCATTTTATAAATATATATGTATACATGTGCATTGACATATATATCTGTGTCTATCTATAAAATATATATTTATATTAGTATATTAATTATATATTGTATATGTAATTATATAAATTATCAGTTATGTTTAGTATGCAATAATATAATTAATATTATATATAATGTCAATTATATTATATAATAGAATATTAATTATACAACATTATATATTTATATGCAATTATTGTATTTTAAAATTATTTGATCCATAAAGAAATTATATGTATTATTATGTATTATTACATTATATATTATATACTATATCGCATATTAATTTTATTGTATATAATATATTGTATATAAATATACATATGTGTGCATATATATAAACATAGATATACAGATAGATTCTGTAAGATGTAGCACGTAGCACACAATAGGCACTAAAGTGATGCTTATTAACTAAAATTTTAATGCTTAAAAATACCCAAATACATTTTTAAAATCAATATTATTGTCAATTAAAATCACTAAGTAGATCTATTTTGTTAAGAAACAAAGTATTTCCAATACTTCAAATAAAAATGTTGTCTTCTCATTGAATCTTTTTATAAACACTAATATAATGAGCATCATGTTATTGAGTGATAGATTTACCTGTCATACATTTAATCTTATGGTTATAGTGATTAACTCTAAAGTGTTTGAAAATTTATCTTCTATATCATGGTGTTTTAAAATACCTCACACTGACATGGAAGCATGTCAATAATCTGTTAGCGCATTTATGACTAACATAACAATATATATGAAAGGTTATTGATAATTTTCAAACATTTTTAGAAAAATGTCTTAATAAAGCCACAAGTCATAAAAGTTACTTTTGATTTTTTAATAGTTTCAATATTTCCAGATCATAACAGAGTTTGAATTTTCTATTATGTTTCAGTAATAGTTATTGAGAATTCATGTTGGATCATATTTAGTTCAACAAGTATGGAATTGTAAAGTTAGACTGTGTCATAATTACCCAAATATATTGAGAAAGGCCTTACTTATTTGTTTGGTTGGTGGTTGTTTAGCTTTGTTCTGCTTCCTTACATATCAGGGTAATTATTTCAAGGCTCTACTTCACTAAAATATTGGAAGTCCATGATCTTATTGACGTGATCCTTTTTTTTTTTTTTTTGAGACAGAGACTTGCTCTGTCACTCAGGCTGGAGTGCAGTGGTGCCATCTTGGCTCACTGCAGCCTCTGCCTCTGGGATCCAAGCGATTCTCCTGTCTCAGCCTCCCGAGTAGCTGGGACTACAGGCCTGTGCCACAATGCCCATCTAATTTTGTATTTTTATACAAAAATTCTTCCTCCTCCTCCTTCTTCTTTTCTCTTTTCTTGTATGTCTTTCTTCCTTCCTTTTTTTTTTGTTTCTTCTTTTCTCCCTCTTTCTTTTCTTTTCTTTTTTATTTCCTTCCTTCCTTCCTTCGTTTGTTTGTTTGTTGTTTCTTTCTTTCTTTCTTTCTCCTTTTTTCTTCCTTAAATATGAAGAGTGCCAGATTTTATCAAATTACTTTGTTTATCTCTTGAAATTATTATGTGCTTTTTGTTCTTTTGTAAATATGGTGTATTGCAGTATTGGTTTTTGCATGTTGTCTGAGTCCATTTGGTCTGCTATAAACAAAATACCATGAACTGAGTGACTTAATAAATGACAAATTTATTTCTCACTGTTCTAGAGGCTAGAAAGTGAAAGATCAAGACGCCAACAGATTCGGTGTTGGTGAGGTCCCGTTTTCTGGTTCATAGATGACACCTTCTTACTGGGTCCACACATGGTGAAAGGAGCAAGGATCTCTCCTGGGTCGGTTTTATAAAGACACAAATCTCATTCATGAAGGTTTTGCCTTTATGACTTAATCATCTCTCAAAGACTCCACCACCTATACAGTCACCTTGGGGGTTGGCATTCAAACACATGATTTTGGAGGCATCCAAGCATATGTGAAACCAACTTTGCTTTCCTAGAATTATCCCACTCAGTCATTACAAAAATTTTTATATGCCACTGGATTTAAGTTTGTAATATTTTGCTAAGAATTTTTTTTCTTTTTTTTTTTTTGAGACGGAGTCTCGCTCTGTCGCCCAGGCTGGAGTGCAGTGGCCGGATCTCAGCTCACTGCAAGCTCCGCCTCCTGGGTTTATGCCATTCTCCTGCCTCAGCCTCAGCCAGTCCCGAGTAGCTGGACTACAGTGCCCGCCACCACGCCTGGCTAATTTTTTTTTTTTTTTGTATTTTAGGTAGAGACAAGATTTCACTGTGTTAGCCAGGATGGTCTCGATCTCCTGACCTCGTGATCCACCCGTCTCGGCCTCCCAAAGTGCTGGGATTACAGGCTTGAGCCACCGCGCCCGGCCAAGAATTTTTTTCTATAATCATAGAAGGTATTGAACTTCACTTTTATTTTCTTGTGATATCTTTTCCTGGCTCTGGTTAAGAGTAATATTTGCCTTATAGAATAAGGTAGGCCGTGTTATCTCCTCAATTTTCTGAAAGTGTTTCACAAAAATTAAAATTATTTATTATTTAAATGTTTGGTTGAATTTATTTGTTAAGGTATATGGGCCTAATATTTGATTTGTAGGAAGTTTTAAAATAACTAATTGAATCCCTTTACTTGTCATCAATCTTGTAAATTTTCTATCTCGAGTTAATTTGGTAACTTGTATTTTCTTGGAAAATTGTCCATTTCATGTAAATTATCTGGTTTATTGGCACACAGTTGTTCATGGTGTTCTCAGACATTTTTTTCTGTAAGGCCAATAATAATTATTCCTCCTTCATTCTGAATTTTAGTAATTTTAATGATATTTTTAAACTGTTGATCAGTCTAGCTAAAGATTTATCAGTATTATTGATTCTTTAAATGAACTCATTGAACTCATTTTTTATTTTTATTTTATTTTATTATTTATTTATTTATTTTTGAGACAGAGTCTCGCTCTGTCACCCAGGCTGGAGTGCAGTGGCGCAATCTTGGCTTACTGCAAGCTCTGACTCCGGGGTTCACGCCATTCTCCTGCCTCAGCCTCCCGAGTAGCTGGACTACAGTGCCCGCCACCACGCCTGGCTAATTTTTTTTTTTTTTTTTTGTATTTTAGGTAGAGACAAGATTTCACTGTGTTAGCCAGGATGGTCTCGATCTCCTGACCTCATGATCTGCCCGCCTCAGCCTCCCAAAGTGCTGGGATTACAGGCATGAGACACCACGCACAGCCTAAATAAACTAATTTTTAATTTCACCAATTTTTGTATCAATTTTCCATTTTCTATTTCATTTATTCAGAATTGATCTTTATTGCTCCTTCTATTCTGCTTTTTGGGGTATGCATTTTGTTTTTATTTTAGTTGCTTATGGTAAACTCTTAGATTATTTGACAGCATGCTTCTATGTTAAAATTGATGTTTAAAACTATAAATTTCTGTTAAGCACTACTTTAGTGTATCTCATTAATTTTGATATGATGTGGTTTAATTTTCATTCAGTTCAAAATAATTTCTAATGTCTCCCATTATTTGTTCATTGGCCCACTGGTTGTTTACAAGTACTTAATTCCCAATTATTTGTGAATTTCTCCCATTTGTTTCTGTTATTGAGTTCTAATATAGTTTAACTTATTTGGTCAAAAAGTGTGCTTTATGTGACTTCAATTCTTTTGAATTTGTGGAGACTTTTCTTTATAAGTTAGCATATAGGTTTTCCAGAACATTGTTCAATGTGTTATTGTGAATAATGTATAGTCTGCTGTTCTTGGTTTTAATGTTAGGTCAAGTTATTTCACATTGTTGTTTAAGTCTCCTGTAACCTTACTGAAGCTCTGTCTAGTTGTTCTATCCATTAATGAGAGTGAACCATTGAGGTTTCCAAGTATTGTTGAATTTTTTATTTCTCTCTTGGTTTCTTTCACTTCCTGCTGTATATGATTGGGGCTGTTCTTTGAGTATGGACATAGGCTTTTAAATTATTTTATGCAACAATCATTTCCATGGTGCTAATTATCTCCAAAAAATTCAACAAAAACGTTATAAAAATCATATTTTTCCGAACTTTGGAAATTAACCAAAATATTTGGATGATCTGATAATTTATTTTTAAAATGGCTGAATTTCAGTAACAACAATGAGCATTTTTGCATTTTAACTTGCCCTATTTCTATACCCCCTCTCTAGCTGTGTGATATATTCTTGAAAAGCAACATCATTAGAATGAGTGTAGCTTTGGAAACTAAGAGATTAGCCCGTAAAGAACGTAGGGACCATAAAGATTGGACATGCCCCCAAATCCCATCCACAAGGAACTGTTGCTATTCAACCTCTTTGACAGCTTCCTAAGAAGCTGCATTCTCAGTGCTTGCTTTTATTTCACCTGGCTCAGAGCTCACTCTGCATGAACCCTATCCATAGAATGTTGAAAACAACCAGAAACAACAGTGTAGCATACCAGTTGTGGCTAACTAGAGGCTAACCAAAAACCTTTTTAAAAACTTAAATATTATATTATAAATTAGTATTATATTATAAATTAGTTATAAATATGTTCAAAAACTAAAGATAACTGCATAGATAAATAAAAGACATTATGAGAAAAATATATTTCTTAGTCCATTTATGCTGCTATAACAGAATACCTGAGACTATGTAATTTATAATTAACAAAAAATATATTTTTTAAAGTTTCTAGAGCCTGGGAAGTCCAAAATTGAGAGGTCAGCATCTTGCAAGCGTCTTCTTGCTACATCATCCCATGGCAGAAGGCAAAAGGGCAAAATAAGGACAAGACAAAAAGTAAGAAAAGAAAGGCAAAAGGGGTTCAAACAGCAAGAGAAAAGCAACACATCTTGTAAAAGAAATTTTCAATAACATTAACAGCAGGCTTCTCGTCAGAAATCGTGGAGACCAGAAGGAAGTGAGATGACATAATGAAAATGCTGAAAGAAATACTATCACTCATGGATTTATATTCAGAAAATTAGCCACCAAAAATAAAAAGAAATATTAATAAATTCCCCAACAAACCCAAACTGAAGAAATCTGTTGCCCACAAACCTGCCCTACAGAAATACTAAAGGGAACCTTTTAGGGTGTAATGAAAGAATATAGATAGGAAAGTTCTCAAACTCACACAATGAAATAACAGCAATAAAGGTAACTACAATATTACTTCAGGAAACATATAAAATATATTATAAATTTATTTTTCTTTATAACTTTTCTAAAATATGCTGTAAAAGCCAAATGCAAAAAAAATTGTGAATCCATGCTGATGGATTTAAAATGTATAATGATATAATTCGAATGCCAATAATACCAAAAAGAAGGGATGAAATAGAGCTATATATTATGAAAGGTTTTTATAATATTTAAATTAAATTGCTATTAATTCAAACTAGATTTGTTTAATTTAAGATGATAGTTGTAATCCCAGGGTAACCAGAAAAAAAGAAATTCCACAAAATATGTCAAAATAAAGATTACGAGAGTTGAAATGGTATGCTATGTCATATATATTTAACAAAAAGAAGTCAGTAATAGAGAGAGACAAGAGCAAAAACATAAGATATATTAAGAGACAAATAGTTTGAAAGTAAAAGACTATAAAAAGAAAATAATTACCACACAAACACTAATCCATAAAAACTGGCGTGGGTCTACTAATAAAAGGCAAAATAGACAACAATATTAGAATTATCACTAGACACTAAGTAAATTTTATGATGATAAAAGGGTAAATCCATCAAGAATATATAATATCTATAAGCTTATATTCACTTAAAAATCTTCAAAATATGTGAAACAAATCTGACAGTATTAAATAGAGAAATACACCATGTAACTATAATAGCTGGAAAATTTAGTACTCCATTTTCAATAACAAATAAAACAACTAGGTAGAATAACAACAAGGGAAACAGAAAACTTGAGCAATATTACAAACCAACTAAACCTAACAAACATCTATAGGATATGCCACTCAACGAAAGAAGAACACTTCCTTCTTAAGTGCACATGGTACATTTTCCTGGATTAATCATATTTCAGGTTATAAAATAAGCCTCGATAAATTTTAAAGGAGAAGAACATAATAGCTTTCTATAGAAAGAAATAGAAATAATAATATTTCTCAAATGAAGATATATGAATGGCAAACAGGCATATGAAAAGCTGCTCAACATTATTTGTCATCAGAGCAATGAAAATCAAAACCACAATGAGCTATAATCTCATTCCGGGTTAAATGGCTTATATCCAAAAGACAGTCAATAACAAATGCTGGCAAGGATTTGGAGAAAAGGATGCCCTTGCACACTGTTGGTGGGAATGTAAATTAGTACAATTACTACAGATTTGAGGTTCCTCAAAAAATTAAAATAGGGCTATCATATGGGTATCCTCCTGATGGGTACACACCCAAAAGAATCCTCCTGATGGGTACACACCCAAAAGAAAGGAAATCAGTATATCAAAGAAATTTCTACACTCCTATATTTGTTGTTGCACTATTCACAACAGCCAAAATTTAGAAACAATCTAAGTGTTTATCAACAGATAAATGGATCAAGAAAATGTGGTACATACACACAATGGACCACTATTCAGCCATAAAAAATAAATGAGATCCTGTTATTTGCAATAAATAAATAAATAAAAATAAATGGAACTGTAGATCATTATGTTATTTGAAATAAGCCAGGCATATAAAGACTAATATTGCATGTTCTCACTTATTTGTGGCATGTAAGAATAAAAACAATTGAATTCATGGAGACAGAGAGTAGAAGGACGGTTACCAGTGGCTGGGAAAGGTAGTAGGCTGTGAGGGGGAGTTGTGGGTGGTTAACAAGTACAAAAAGTAGTTAGAAAAAATGAATATGATCTACTATTTGGCAGCACAAGTGGGTGACTATAGTCATTAATAATTTAAGTGTATATTTTAAAAAACTAAATGAGTATAATTGGATTGTTTATTAACACAAAAGATAAATGCTTCAGGAGATTGATACCCCATTCTTCATGATGTGGTTATGATACACGCCTATATAAAAACATCTAATATTCTCCATAAATATATACATCTACTATATACCCACAGAAATGAAAAATGAAAAAATAATTAAATGATATCTAAAATTCATAAAATAGAAAGCAGATAAATAATAGAAACCAATAAAAACAAAAGTCAGTTCTTTGAATAGAACAACAAATTTAATGATCCTTTAACTACAATGACTGCAAAAGTAGGAGAGTAATTTCAGATTACTTCAATCAAGCATCGGAAATGAACACCACTACCCACCTTACAGAAATAAAAAAATCATTTTACATGAACATTGTGAACAATTGAATGCCAAATTATTAGAAAACCCAGATGCAATGAACATCTTCCTCGAATGGCATAAACTACTGAGACTGACTCAAGAAGAAATAGAAAATCAGAATAGGCTTACAAGTAAGGGGATATAATTAGTAACTGAAAACCAAACAAAACAAAGTAAAATTTTAGCAGTTGTCCTGAGCCTATTCCTGGACTAAATGGGTTTACAGGCAAATTCTGGAAAGCAGTTGAAGAAGTAACACCAATTTTCACAAGATCTTCTACGAAAAGGAGAAGAAGAAGTCATACTTCCCATCTCATACTATGAATTCAGTATTAAAGTGATACTAACACCAGACAGTCATAACATGAAAACTATATATTACTATCCTTAGTAATATAGTTGTAAAAATTCTCAACAAACTATTAGTAAACTAATTCCAGCAACATATAAATAGGATTTTACACCATGACCAGTAAGTATTTATCATAGGAGAATGTAAATTTGACTCACCATAAAAATCTATCAATACAAATATGACATTTACAGAATAAGGGAAAAATGCTTCATGAACATCTCTATGGATGCAGAAAGACCCATTGATGTGACCCAGCATACCTTAATAATAATAATACTCAGTGAGCCAGGAATAGAAGGAAATTCCTCAACTGTTAAAGTCCAACTAAGAAAAATGATTTAATTGTAAATGGTTGAATGTTTTCATCACTGAATCGTCTAATCCTTCAATCAATGATGGAATGTTTCTATAATCAGGAGCAAAACAAGGTGTCCACTGTCACTTTATTTGTTATACTGTGCTTGGGACGCCAATCAGAGATATAAGCAAGGAAAGTTATAAAAGAGGTCATTGGGTACAACGAGATTTGTATAGGTAAGTCAGAGTCAGACCATGTTGGTTCTTGAAAATTATATAAAAATCATTTGGGTTTATCTAAGAACAGGATAAGTACAAAAGAAAATAGTGACATAGAGATGGATAGGCATTTCATACTATTAAAATTATTAATTCCTTTTAATTATAGTTAAGCCCACATTTAAATTTTAAAATTCTAATATTTCAATTTAAAAATTATATTTCTAATTATGTGTCTATCATAATATAGATTTAAAATATGTTTCAAATCAGAGACTTTTTATGTATTTCCCATTTTGTCACTCCTGGAAATATTTGCATGAAATAAATGTCCCTGGGAAATTCTCACTTCCCCATTTAAATTTATATTAGAAACACAATGCATAGTCAGAGAATATATACTGTGCTTAGAATTCTCCACTGCATGCTGTGCTGTGTGAGTTAATTCCAGCAGATTCAGTATTGACCTCGGCTGTCTTGCCTAAATAAAAAATGTACCTGTCTCATACTGATCCCTGATGAAAGCATGCATTTCTTTGTCATGGTAGGGAAAAGGAGGTTTAGGAAGTTTTGTATCTGCTTTTCAGCATTGTTTTTTATTAACAGTGAAATTGATGACTTGCACATGGTCTCTTTGAGGTCCCTGGGGTCTCTGCCATTGTAGCTGTTTACATTGCAAGAATGGACCTTATATTCGAGCACAAATGAAACTTGTGTCTAGCTTTCCTAGATCCGATGCTGTGAGACAGCCTTTGACAGTGATTCATTTATTAACTTTGACATGGTCACTATATTATTTTGTATTTCTTTAATAAACCATACATTTGCAAGCATTGCCATTTTGGGTATTGTTAATATACTTTAGCAATGAAACCCTAGCAAACTTCCACTTCCAGATACTTATGTCCTACAGTGCAGATTTCAAACTGCTCAGTGCAATCAGCAAGGACTTTCTCAATGAAGCCAAATTTATCTCTCCAAAACTATGTGTTATACCTGCTAGCCTCTCACCCAATATAATTTTGTTTTCTCCTCTATATTTTTATAGAAAATGGGTCATTGCACCACTGTAAAATTATTGTATTGGATCACACCTATTTGTCAATATTTTTTATCCACTTATGCTTAATACACTGTCTGACACACAGTAAGTGCTCACTAAATGTTGGATGGATAGATGCATGCATGAAAGGTTGTCCTTTGTTTTGGCCTTACTACTACTGAAATAATACTTCTCTAACAACAGATAACACAATATGATACATAAAAGTAATGTTTGTGGAAATACATTAGAACATGAACATGAATCATATTTTTTGCTATCTACCTTCCCTTTCTAATGTTCATAACTACTTCTACTATCAGTTAATTATATCCCACTGTTCATTTATTATCACAATTTAACTTGGTTATCACATACAGCAGAAGGCTTCATTGAACTACAGTGAAAGTCTGGCTCTAAATGTGCCAGGGATAGTTAAATGAATTATAATTTAACATTGGCTCAGGGACTCAGGCTAAAAATTACTGAATGGACAGTTAGCTGATCTGAAAGGAGAGTAGAATGGAAATTTTAAACAATTCACTGATAATCACCCTGGAGGGATTTGGAAAGTATGCTTTTATAGATAACATTCACAAAAAATATTTAATATTAATGCCTGACAACCTTCAGCCAAATTTGTTTTAATCCCTATAATATGCAGAGTATTACAGTTTTCTTTTTTAAGAGTTAGACTTTGCATTAGGCTTTCATGTTCATGTAAAGTATTGAAATGGAATGGAAATTAATATAGTCACTTTTGTAGGAATAATTCCAAGACATTAACCTAGCCAAAAATGAATACATTCAACCAATGAATACACTCTTGACATTATGATGGGTGCAACCATTCCCCAAGCAGTCATGCTCCATTAAAAAATATATTTTCTTATTATCCCCACAGCAATGGACTTTAAAACTAATGGATACACCAACAGTAAAAGTTTTAACACTCTGATAAAAAAAAAATCAACAAAAACAATGAAAACTTTTGTATACAAACCACTATGTTGGGTTATTAGTATTATAACAGAAGAGGTTTAAATTAAAAGTGCTGTTGCAGAAAGGCTAATCCACAACTGTGCTGATAAAATGTAACAAGTTCTGTCCATAAATCAAGGATTTGCTAATAAAATGTTACTTTTTATTTCAAGTTAACTTAGGTGTGTTTATTCTATTAACCTTACATTTTGAAAATGACAGTTCAGTTTTACTAATTACAGTTCTCGTCGTTTTCATCATATATCCCACAGAAATATGCATATGCTTCTTCCTTTGAATCCCTGGAATGCAGAAATGTAATCTCATTTCTATCTTCAGTAATTTAATGATGTTATTACTCAATACATAGAAGAATAATGTTTCGTTTATTCACTTTTCATGTGTTTTGGTTCCCTTCTTTCAAGTAATGAATGATATGTTAAACCATTGAATATTCTTTTTTCTAAACATAGGTATTATATATCTACTATCTCATTTTTGAATACAAATATAGCTATACATAGTTATTTTGCATCAGTTATGTAAACAGACAACCTAAAGATCTAACTGCTATTTTATTTATTATTATTATACTTTAAGTTCTGGGATAGATGTGCAGAACGTGCAGGTTTGTTACTTAGGTATACATGTGCCATGGTGGTTTGCTGAACCCATCAGCCCATCATCTACATTAGGTATTTCTCCTAATGGTATTCCTCCCCTTGCCCCCCACCCCCTACAGGTGTGATGTTCCCTTCCCTGTGCCCATGTGTTTTTATTGCTCAACTCCCACTTATGAGTGAGAACATGCAGTGTTTGGTTTCTTGTTCCTGTGTTAGTTTGCTGAGAATGATGGTTTCCAGTTACATCCATGTCCCTGCAGAGGACATGAACCCATTCTTTTTTATGGCTGCATAGTGTTCCATAGTGTATATATGCCACATTTTCTTTATCCAGTCTATTATTGATGGGCATTTGGGTTGGTTCCAAGTCTTTGCTATTGTGAATAGTGCTGCAATAAACATATGTGTGCATGTGTCTTTATAGTAGAATGATTTATAATCCTTTGGGTATGTACCTAGTAATGGGATTGCTGGGTCAAATGGTATTTCTAGTTCTAGATCCTTGAGGAATTGCCACACTGTCTTCCACAATGGTTGAACTAATTTACACTCCCACCAACAGTGTAAAAGCTTTCCTATTTGGCCACATCCTCTCCTGTGTCGGTTGTTTCCTGACTTTTTAATGATCACCATTCTAACCGGCATGAGATGGTGTCTCATTGTTGTTTTGATTTGCATTGCTCTGATGACCAGTGATGACGAGCTTTTTTTCACATGTATGTTGGCATGGGCAAAGATTTCATGACTAAAACACCAAAAGCAATTGCAACAAAAGCCAAAATTGACAAATGAGATCTAATTAAACTAAAGAGCTTCTGCACAGCAAAATAAATTATCATCAGAGTGAACAGGCAACCTACAGAATGGGAGAAAATTTTTACAATCTATCCATCTGACAAAGGGCTAATATCCAGAATCTACAAGGAACTGAAACAGACTTACAAGAAAAAGACAACCCCACCAAACAGTGGGTAAAGGATATGAGCAAACACTTTTCAAAAGAAGACATCTAACTGCTGTTTACAACAGACTTTACTTCATCTCTGCCATTTTAAGATTTCCTAATACAAAAGCTGGATTAGTCTCATTTGTTGCTAGTGCTATTAGTGCACATATCTATCAGTATTAATAATACTTTGAATACAAATGGTCTGTTTGTCTGTCTTCCATACTGGGGAAATTTTCACAGTGAAAAGATTTTGCTATATTTGTTGTGTTGTTAAATTCTCAGCATCCAAAAAAAAAAAAATGTCTGAGAAATGACAGCTACTCTCTCAGTGTTTGAATGAAATTGAATGGGTTAAACATTTTTTTCTGAATGTGTCTGTGTGTTTTCAGGTGAGATTAACATTTGCTTCGGTGAACTCAATAAGGTAGATTTCCCTCCTCAATCTTGTTGGGCATCATCAAATCCAATAACGACCTGAGTAGAACAAAAGGTAGAGGAATGAGGAATTTGCTCGTTTATTTATGCCTTACTGCTTGAGTTGGAACGTCTCATCTCATTTTCTCCTGCCCTCTGTTTAGGATTTACATAATCAAGTTCATTGGCTCTCAGTCCTTCAGACTCAGACTAAATTATATCACTAACAGATTATTGGACTTCTCAACCTCCATAATGATGTGATCCAATTTCTCATAATAAATCTATCTGTCTATCTATCATCTATATATATCTATCATCTTTTATTGGTTTTGTTTCTGGAGAACCATGACTAACACATACATTAATTATTTTTTGCAAAGCCTTATACATTTATTCTAAGTTAATCTTAAATACATTGGTAAGATTTATGCCTATAATAACATTTAACTTGTAGAATTGGGTAGAAAATGAACTATAAAAGAGATAAAATAATCTGTGTGTTATATCTATAAATTAAAAGAATTTTAGTCCATAGTGTAAGGGAATTGATTGCTTTTACTTCAATTACACTGGACCTGTATACCCAATTAATAGTATATTATAGGCATTCTTTATTATATCATAATATTTTGAGAGGAGCTATAAATATAAATTTAGGAAAATGAATTCTCTCAATATGTCATAGCTCTTGTTATTTATATATTCACTATATGGGTGTTCTAAAGTGAAGAGTCAACACCTTTCATCATTGTCTTAAATAGCTAAGGTGTATGTTTACTTCTTTGCAATGGCCAATAAATTTTATTTTTAAGTCCTGACTAGATGTGCATAACATTCTGAATTGGTTGTTACAATACACATGTAAGAGAACTGGAAAAGTTAGTCTTATGGTGTCGTAGGCAGAATAATGCTTTCTTCCTAAAATATGTCTTTGTATTCACCCTCTGATCTGTGAATATGTTATGTTACATGGCAAGTGGAGCTATGAAGATGGAATTTACGTTAAGGACCTTAAGGATAGAGCGAATATCCTGGATAATATCCGTGGGCCCAATGTGTTCATATGGGCCCTAAAAAATGAAAGAAAGAGGAAAGCAAGTCAATTAGAGACATGTGGGGGAAGGATGGCCAGAAAGATTTAAATTATGGGAAGACCTTAGCCCACTACTGCTTACCTTGAAGAAGGAGAAAGGTAGTCATGAGCCAAGGAATAACAGTGACCTCTGGAAACACAGGATGACCCTCAGTTGACAGCCAGCAAAGTAAAAGGATCCTCACCAACAACCACTAGGAATTAAACTTTGCCAATAACCCAAATAAGATGGGGAATAGATTCTTTCCTATAACCTCCAGAAAAAATACAGCCTTACCAACACCTTGGTTTTAGCCCAGTGAGATTCATGTCAGACTTCTAACCTATAAAACAAATGGAAAACAAACATAAAACATATTGTGGAGTTTTGCTCTGCTAAATTTGTAGTAATTTGTAATGGGAACAAAAGAAAATTAACACAAATGGCCCATGCAAAGGAAAACATAATAATAGCTATTACTCATTAAGTACTTATGGTGAGTCAGGGACATTCCATATATGATCTCATTTAATAGTAATAATAGTATCTTGTTTGTATAGATGAGATAATTGAAGCAAATAAAGACTAAATGGCTGTTCAAACTTAGCCAGCTTTGTGGTTATACCTGAATTGTTCAAACAAGCTAAATCTGAGTCACTTTTTAACCACTATTCTACACTGTTTCTCAACAGAACTAGAGGGTTATATGATGAAGGAATATTAAGTTAATACTAAAATTACAGAAGTAGTAATTTATGTAAGATCATTATCTGTTATTATTTATGTACATAAGCTTAAAGGATCTACTGTGCAGATTCTTTACTGAAGTTTATTTTATGGAAATAAGCTCAGAAATATTACACATTCAAGGATTTACTTTTCGTTGTATGAAATCTATCATAAAAATTAATATTACAACACAGTCTAGTTAACTATAGGTACAATATTCTATAGCAAATCTCTAGAATTTCATCTTGCACAACTGAAACTATACCTATTGAATTGCAACTCCCCATTTTCCCCTTCCCTAAGCCCTAGGCAACTACTATTCTACCTCTCCATATTCTATGAGTTTTACTATTTTTTATTGATACATAATACTTGTACAAATTTGGAGTACATGTGATATATTGATATATTCATATAATGTATAATGATCAAATTGGGATACTTGAGGCATCCATCACTTCAAACATTTATCTTTTCTTTATGCTGCTAATATTCTAATCCTTCTCTTCTAGCTATTTTGAAATATACAATAAATTATTGTTAACTACAGTTACCCTACCATACTATAGAACACTAGAACATTTCCCTTCTACGTAACTGTATTTTTATACCTGTTAACCAAACTTTCTTTATTTTTCTCTCTCCCTTCATCTTTCTTAGCCCCTGATAACCAACAATCAACTCTCTACCTCCAAGAGATCCACTTTTCTAGGGCCTACAATGAGTGAGTACATGTGATATTTGTCTTTCCATGCTCGTCTAATTTTGCTTAACACAGTGACCTCCAGTTCCATCCACATTACTGCAAATGACAGAATTTCATCCATTTTATGGCTGAATAATATTTCTTTGTGTATATGTACCACATTTTCTTTATCCATTTCTCTGTTAATGGACACTTTGATTCCACATCTTGGCTATTGTGAAGAGTACTGAAATAGACATGATTTCTTTCTTTTGAATATATACCCAGTAATGGAATTGCTGGATCATATGGTAATTCTATTTTCAGTTGTGTTTGTTTTTTTGTTTGTTTGTTTGTTTTATGAACCTCCATACTTTTTTACATAGCAGCTGTACTAACTTACATTCCCACCAATAGTGGGAGTGTTTGTTTTTCTCCATGTCCTCTCCAACATCCCTTATTTTTTATAAAAAACATTTTAAGTGAGGTGAAATGATATCTCATTGTGGTTTTGATTTGCATCTCTCTGATAAGTAATGATATTGAGCATTTTTTCATATATCTGTTGACCATTTGTATGTCTTCTGGGAAGTGTCTATTCAGATCTTTTAGACATGTTTAATTGGATTACTTTTATTTGATTGTCTCTTGGTTGGTTTTAGTTTCTTATATACTCTGGTTATGAATTCTTTGTTGGATACTTTGCAAATATTTTCTTTCATTATGTTGGTTGGCTTTTCACTTTTCTGATTATTTCCTTTGCGGTGTAGGCACTTTTTAACTTGATGTAATCTTATTTGTCTATTTTTGCTTTCTTTGCCTGTGACTTTGAGGTCTCACATAAAAATTTATTTGCCTAGACCAATGTCCTGAAGTACATCCACAATGATTTTTTAGTAGATTCATGGCATTTGTTTTTACATTTAAGTATTTAATTCATTTCATTTGATTTTTGCATACAGTATAGTTTTTCCAAAAAATATGTATTAGACTGTCCTTTCTTCAATGTATATTTTTGTGACCTTTCACAAAAATGAGTTAGCTGTAAATGCGTGGATTGAGTTTTGGCTTCTCTGCTCTGTTCCATTGGTCCATGTGTCTGTTTTTCTGTCAGTACTATACTGCTTTGGTAACTATAAATTTGTAGTATACTTTGAAGATAGGTATTGTGATGCCTCTAGTTTTGTTCTTTTTGCTCAAGACTGATTTGGCTATTCAGGGTCTTTTGTGATTCTATACAAATTTTAGGATTATTTTTATTCCTGCAAATAATGTCATTGGCATTTTTATATAGATTGTATTGAGTCTGTAGATTGCTTGGATTAGTCTAGCCCTTTTAAGTGTATTAGTTCATTCAATCCATGAGCATGGAATACTGTCTTAATTTTTATGTCTTTTTCAATTCATTTCATCAATGTTTTATAGTATTCCTTGTACAGATCTTTCACTTTTTCGGTTAAATTTATTCCTATGCATTTTATACTTTTATAGCTATTGTAAATGATAATGCTTTTTTGATTTTTTTTTCAGATTATTCACTGTTGAAGTAATTAAATGCTACAGATTTTTATGTTTACGTTTTCCTCTGAAACTTTACTGAATTTATCGGTTCTCACACTTTTTTGGTGGGGTCTTTAGTTTTTTCTAAATATAATATGATGTTGCCTGTGAACAAGGGTAATTTGACCTCTTTTTTTCCAATTTGGATTCCTTTTATTTCTTTCTCTTGCCAAATTTCTCTGACTAGGGGTTTTAGTACTATATTGAATAAAAGTGGTGACAGTGAGCATCCTTGTCTTGTTCCAGATCTTACAAGGGAAGCTTTCAGTTTTTCTGCATTAAGTATGGTGTTTGCTATGGGTTTTTCATAGATGGTGTTTATTGCTTTGAGGTATGCTCCCTCTTGACCCAGTTTTGGAGCGTTTTTTGTTGCAAATGGACGTTTAGTTTTGTTTAATGCTTTTCCAGCATCTATGGAAATTACCATATGGTTTCTGTCTTTGATTCTGTTGGCGTGATGTGTCACTTTTATTTATTTCCATTTATTGAGCCATCCTAACTTCCCTTGGATGAATACAACTTGATTAGGGAAGTGATTTTTTTTAAAGTGTTGTTGAATTCAGTTTGCTGGTATTTTGTTGTGTACTTTTGCATCTATGTTCATCAGAAATGATGCCCTGCAGTTTTCTTGTTGTTGTTGTTGTTGTTGTTGTTGTTGTTGTTGTGTTCTTGTCTAGTTTTGGTATTAAGGTGATACTGGACTTGTAGAGAATGAGTCTAAAAGTATTCCTTCTTCCTCAACTTTTTGGACTATTTTGATGAGGACTGGTGCTGGTTCTCTTTTCAATGTTCTGTAGAACTCAGCAGTGAAGTCATCAGGGTCTCGGACTCTTTTGTTGAGGGAGTTTGATTACAAATTCCATTCTGTTATCCATTATTGGTCTGTTAAGATTTTTTATTTCTTCATAATTCAATCTTGATAGGTACATGTCAGGATTTTTTTCATTCTTTCAAGGTTTCCCAATTTGTTTCAGATTTTACTTATTTGGTACTTCTCTCTTTTTTGGTTAGTGTAGCTAAAGTTTTGCTAATTTTGTTTATACTTTCAAAAAAAGCCAACGTTTTGCTTCATTGATTTTTTTTCTTGATTTATATTTATTTCTGTTTGATCTGTATTATTTCTTTTCTTCTACCAATTTTGGGTTTGATTTGTTCTTGCTTTTCTAGTTCTTGGAGGAGCATAGTTTATTTGAAATATTTTTACATTTTTGATGTAGGTATTTATTACTATAAACTTACCTTTTAACAATGCTTTTGCTATATTCAATAGATTTTGGTATGTTGTGTTTCTGTTTTCATTTCTTTCAAAAATGTTTAAATTGTCTTCTTAGTTTCTTCCTTGACCCATTGATCCTTTGAGAGCATATGTTTAATTTTCATATGTTTCTATATTTTCCAAAATTCTTCTTGTTATTCCATTGTGGTAAGAAAGGAAAGTTATATGATTTGAATATTTTGTATTTGTGGAGACTTCGCTATGCCCTAGATATGGTCTACACTGGAGAAAATCCCATGTGTTAATGAGGATAATGTGTATTTTGCAACAGTTGGATGAAATGTTTTATAAATGTCAATTACATTCATTTGTTCTAGAGTGTAGTTTAAGTCCAATGTTTCTTTGTCAATCCCTGTCTGGATGATATGTCCATTACTGAGAGTGGGATGAGTCTGTTTTCTGCTATTATTAAATTTGAGTCTATCTCTTCTTTAATGTATATTAATATTTGCTTTATATATTTGAGTGTCTATGTGTTGGGTGGGTATATATATGTGTGTGTGTGTGTGTGTGTGTGTATGTATCTTTCTGCTTAATTGAACCCTTCATCATTATATACTGACTTTGTTTATCTCTTTTACTGTCTTTGACTTGATGTCTGTTTCATCTAAATAATGTAAGTATAGCTTCTCTTGTACTTTTTTGTTTTCCGTTTGCATAGGATTATCTTCCATGCCTTAACTTTCAGTTTATGTGTCTATAGATGAAGTGAGTTTCTCGTAGGGAGCAAAAATTTTAGGTCTTGTAATTTTATTCATTGAACCACTCTATGTCTGTTAATTGGAGAATTTAGTCCATTTACATTTAATGTTATTATTTACAGGAAAAGACTTACTACTGCCATTTTGTTTCTTGTTTTCTAGTGATTCTGTATCTTATCTTTCTTTCTTAATGTTTTCTTATGTGGTTTAGTAATATTCTCTGGCAGTATGTTTTGATTTGCTGCTTTTCAATTTTAATTTGCTACTACAGGTATTTGCTGTGTGGTTACCATGATGTTTACAAAAATATCTTATTGATATAGCAAGTTATTTTAAATAAATGAATACTTAACTTTGATTACAAAAGCAAAAACGTGAAAAAAAATTCTATACTTTAACTCCATCTGTGATTTTGACCTTTTTTAAATGTTTAATTTTTGTGTGTTTATTGTCCCAGTTTACAACTTTGAATATTGCCTAGGTCTTAATATGCTGTTGTTATTATTAATTTTTATAGATTTGTCTTTTAGTCTTCCTACTAGAGATATGAGTGGATTACACACCACAATTACAGTATTGAAGTCAGGGAAAACAACTTTATTATTCACAAACAGGAAGCAAAAATCAACAGAAATCTAATTTTCATGGCAAGCTAGTACTCCAAGGCTCAGAAAAAGTGCTCAGGGCAGTGGCCACACATGGTGGTTCATGCCTGTAATCCCAGTATTTTGGGAGGCCAAGGTGGGTGGATTGCTTGAGTCTAGGAGTTCAAGACCAGCCTGGGCAACATGATGAAACCCAGTCTCTACAAAAAATATAAAAATTAGCCAGGCGTAGTGGTGCTTGCCTGTAGTCCCAGATACTTGGGAGGCTGAGGCAGGAGGATCTCTTGATCCCAGGAGGCAGAGGTTGAAGTGAGCCAAGATGGAGCCATTGCACTGTAACCTGGGTTAACGAATGAGACCCTGTCTCAAAAAAGAAAAAAATAATGCTCGGGGCAGAGATAATCTTGTCTACCTGTTTCCCACTTTGCATCACAACTGCAGAAACCCAAAAGCACTCCAATCTGGCTTTTTATCTCTAACACCACTGAGCATGTGGAATACAAGTGTTGTTTTAGTAGTGACCAGTTGAGAGCAACGGGTGTTCTGTCAATTTATTCTTATCTATGGCCACTGCATTCTAGCACTTCCTACAGTTATCCTCAGAGCTACAAGAAGGATGAGGAAGAGCTGGGTTAGCCAAGTCAGGGTCATCTGGGGACCTCTTCTCCAACACTTCTATTTTAATCAATGTGTTGGTATATAATTGTTCATAATAGTCTCCTGTGATCCTTTTTATTTTTGTGAAACCAATTGTAATTTATCCTCTTTTATTTCTGATTTAATTTATTTGTGTCTCCTCCCTTTCTTTTTCTAAGGGAATCTAGCCATGATTTATCGATGTTGTTTAGATTTTTCTAAACCAGTTCTTAGTACTGTCGATTTTTTCTATTCTTTATTCTTTTTATTTTATTTTATTTTATTTTATTTTATTTTATTTTATTTGAGATGGAGTCTTGCTCTGTCACCAGGCTGGAGTGCAATGGCGTGATCTTGGCTCATTGCAACCTCTGCTTCCTGGGTTCAAGCGATTCTCCTGCCTCAGTCTCCTGAGTAGCTGGGAGTACAGACGCGTGCCCCCATGCCTGGCCAATTATTTTATTTTTAGTAGAGATGATGTTTCACTGTGTTAGCCAGGATGGCCTCGATCTCCTGACCTCGTGATCCGCCCACCTCGGCCTCCCAAAGTGCTGGGGTTACAGGCATGAGCCACTGCACCCAGCTATTCCTTTTACTTTTTCTCTAATCTATATTATTTCTTTAATTGTGCCAACTTTGAGCTAAGTTTGTTCTTGTTTTCTAGTTCTTTGAGGTGTAAATTTAGAAGGTTTACTGAAATTCTCTTTTCTTATTTTAATATAGATACTTATCATCATAAACTTTTCTCTTAGTACAGCTTTTGTTGCATCCCGTAGCTTTTATTGTGTTATGTTTTAATTTTTCTAGGTCTTAAGATATTTTCTACTTTTTATTTTTATTTATTATTGAGTCATTGATTGTTCAGAGGTGTTTTGTTAATTTCCACATACTTGTGAATTCTCCAGTTTTCCTTCTGTTATAGATTTCTAATTTCATTTCATTGTGATTAAAAATGATATTTAGTATGATTTAAATCTTAAATTCGTCAAGATATTCTTTGAGACCTAACATATCATGTATCCTGAAGAACGTTGCATATGTACTTGAGAATAATGTATATTCTGTTGCTGTTGGGTTGAATGTTCTGTATATGCCTGTTAGATCCATTTGATCTACATGGTTGTTCAAGTCCACTATTTCCTCATTGATTTTTTTCTGGATGTTATATCAATTATTTAAAGTGGGATATTGAATTATCCTGCTAATATAATAATACTATTTATTTTTCGTCAGTTCTGTCAATGTTTGCTTTATAGATTCAGCTGCTCTAATGCTGAGTGCACGTATGTTTATATTGTTAAATATTCTTGGAGAATTTATCCTTTTATTATTATATAATTATTTTCTTTGTCTTTTGTAACAGTTTTTGACTCAAGATGTATTTTGTCTGAAGTGAATGTAGCCACTCCTGCTCTCTTTTGGTTACTACTTTTATGGTATATCTTTTTTCATCTCATCAATTATAGCTTACCTGCATTCTTAAAGTCAAAGTGACAATCTTGTAGACTGCATGTGGTTGGATCTTAATTTTAGATATTCAGCTCTAGATATCTTAGGTGGGAAGTTTAACACAATTATGTTTAAAATAATGATTAAGTTTCCCAGAGCAAGATGGCCGAATAGGAACAGCTCCAGTCTCCAGCTCCCAATAGGAGCCATACAGAGGATGGGTGATTTCTGCAGTTTCAACTGAGGTACTGGGTTTGTCTCACTGGGGAGTGCCGGTAGGTGCCAGTCAGCTGGTGCAGCCTGACCAGCCAGAGCTGAAGCAGGGTGAGGCATCACCTCACCTGGGAAGCGCAACGGGAAGGGAATCCTTTTTCCTAGCCAGGGGAACTGAGACAGACAACACCTGGAAAATCGGATAACTCCCACCCTAATACTGCGCTTTAACAAGGGTCTTAGCAAATGGCACATCAGGAGATTATATCCCACACCTGGCCAGAAGGGTCCCACCCCCACGGAGCCTTCCTCATTGCTAGCACAGCAGTCTGCGATCTAACTGCAAGGCAGCAGCAAGACTGGGGGAGGGGTGCCCGCCATTGCTGAGGCTTAAGTAGGTAAACAAAGCCACCTGGAAGCTCGAACTGGGTGGAACCCACAGGAGCTCAAGGAGGCCTGCCTGTCTCTGTAGACTCCACCTCTGAGAACAGCGCACAGCTAAACAAAAAGTAGCAGAAAGCTCTGCAGATGCAAATGACCCTGTCTGACAGCTTTGAAGAGAGCAGTGGATCTCCCAACACGGAGGTTGAGATCTGAGAACAGACAGACTGCCTGCTCAAGTGGGTCCCTGACCCCTGAGTAGCCTAACTGGGAGACATACCCCACTAGGTGCAGACCGACACCCCACACCTCACACAGCAGGGTACACCCCTGAGATGAAGCTTCCAGAGCAAGAATCAGACAGGATGATTTGCTGTTCAGCAATATTCTATCTTCTACAGCCTCTGCTGCTGATACTCAGGCAAGCAGGGTCTGGAGTGGACCTCAAGCAATCTCCAACAGACCTACAGCTGAGGGTCCTGACTGTTAGATGGAAAACTAACAAACAGAAAGGACACCCACACCAAAACACCATCAGTACGTCACCATCATCAAAGACCAAAGGCAGATAAAACCACAAAGATGGGAAGAAGTAGTGCAGAAAAGCTGGAAATTCAAAAAATAGGAGCGCATCTCCCCCTCCAAAGGAACGGAGCTCATCGCCAGCAACAAATCAAAGGTGGATGGAGAATGACTTTGACGATTTGAGGGAAGAAAGCTTCAGTCCATCAAAATTCTCAGAGCTAAAGGAGGAATTATGTACCCAGTGCAAAGAAACTAAAAATCTTGAAAAAAGAATGGAAGAATGGATGACTAGAATAATCAATGCAGAGAAGGCCATAAACGAACTGACAGAGATAAAAACCATGACACAAGAAATACATGACAAATGCACAAGCTTCAGTAACAAACTCAATCAACTGGAAGAAAGAGTATCAGCGATTGAGGATCAAATGGATAAAATCAAGCAAGAAGAGCAGTCTAAAGAAAAAAGAGGAAAAAGAAATGAACAAAGCCTTCAAGAAATATGGGATTATGTGAAAAGACCAGATCTATGTCTGATTGGGTGCCTGAAAGTGAGGGGGAAAATGGAACCAAGTTGGAAAACACGCTTCAGGATATCATCCAGGAGAACTTCCCCAACTTAGTAAGGCAGGCCAACATTCAAATTCAGGAAATACAGAGAATGCCACAAAGATACTCCTCGAGAAGAGCAACTCCAAGACACATCATTGTCAGATTCACCAAAGTTGAAATGAAGGAAAAAATGTTAAGGGCAGCCAGAGAGAAAGATCGGGTTACCCACAAAGGGAAGCCCATCAGACTAACAGCAGATCTCTCGGCAAACACTACAAGCCAGAAGAGAGTGGGGGCCAATATTCAACATTCTTAAAGAAAAGAATTTTCAACCCAGAATTTCATATCCAGCCAAAGTTTCATAAGTGAGGGAGAAATAAAATCCTTTACATGCAAGCAAATGCTTAGAGATTTGGACACCACCAGACCTGCCCTACAAGAGACCCTGAAGGAAGCACTAAACATGGAAAGGAACAACTGGTACCAGCCATGGCAAAAACATGCCAAAATGTAAAGACCATTGATGCTAGGAAGAAACTGCATCAAATAATGAGCAAAATAACCAGCTAATATCACAATGACAGGATCAAGTTCACCCATAACAATATTAACTTTAAATGTAAATGGAATAAATGGTCCAATTAAAAGACACAGACTGGCAAATTGGATAAAGAGTCAAGACCCATCAGTCTGCTGTATTCAGGAGACCCATCTCACATGCAGAGACACACATAGGCTCAAAATAAAGGGATGGAGGAAGATCTACCAAGCAAATGGAGAACAAAAAAAAAAGCAGGGGTTGCAATCCTAGTCTGTGATAAAATACACTTTAAACCATCAAAGATCAAAAGACACAAACAAGGCCATTACATAATGGTAAAGGAATCAATTCAACAGGAAGAGCTAACTATCCTAAATATATATGCATCCAATACAGGAGCAACCAGATTCATAAAGCAAGTCCTTAGAGACTTACAAAGATACTTAGACCCCCATACAATAATAATGGGAGACTTCAACACCCCACTGTCAACATTAGACAGATCAATGAGACAGAAAGTTAACAAGGATATCCAGGAATTGAACTCAACTCTGCACCAAGCGGACTTAATAGAAATCTACAGAACTCTCCACCCCAAGTAAAGAGAATATACATCTTCTCAGCACCACATCGCACTTATTCCAAAATTGACCACATAGTTGGAAGTAAAGCACTCCTAAGCAAATGTAAAAGAAAAGAAATTACAACAAACTGTCTCTCAGACCACAGTGCAATCAAACTAGAACTCAGGACTAAAAAACTCAAACAAAACTGCTCAACTACATGGAAACTGAACAACTTGCTCCTGAATGACTACTGGGTACATAACGAAATGAAGGCAGAAATAAAGATGTTCTTTGAAACCAATGAGAACAAAGATACAACATACCAGAATCTCTGGGACACATTTAAAGCAGTGTGTAGAGGGAAATTGATAGCACTAAATACCCACAAGAGAAAGCTGGAAAGATCTAAAATTGACACTCTAACATCACAATTAAAAGAACTAGAGAGGCAAGAGCAAACACATTCAAAAGCTAGCAGAAGGCAAGAAATAACTAAGATCAGAGCAGAACTGAAGGAGATAGAGACACAAAAAACCCTCCAAAAAATCAATGAATCCAGGAGTTGGTTTTTTGAAAAGATCAACAAAATAGATAGACCACTAGCAAGACTAATAAAGAAGAAAAGAGAGAAGAATCAAATAGACGCAATAAAAAATGATAAAGGGGATATCACCACCGACCCCACAGAAATACAAAGTACCATCAGAGAATACTATAAACACCTCTACGCAAATAAACCAGAAAATCTAGAAGAAATGGATAATTTCCTGGACACTTACACTCTCCCAAGACTAAACCAGGAAGAAGCTGAATCCCTGAATAGACCAATAGCAGGCTCTGAAATTGAGGCAATAATTAATAGCCTACCAACCAAAAAAAGTCCAGGACCAGATGGATTCACAGCTGAATTCTACCAGTGGTACAAGGAGAAGCTGGTACCATTCCTTCTGAAACTATTCCAATCAACAGAAAAAGAAGGAATCCTCCCTAACTCATTTTATGAGGCCAACATCATCCTGATACCATAAGCCTGGCAGAGACGCAACAAAAAAAGAGAATTTTAGACCAATATCCCTGATGAACATCGATGCAAAAATCCTCAATAAAATACTGGCATACCAAATCCAGCAGCACATCAAAAAGCTTATCCACCATGATCAAGTGGGCTTCATCCCTGGGATGCAAGGCTGGTTCAACATACGCAAATCAATAAACGTAATCCAGCATATAAACAGAACCAAAGACAGAAACCACATGATTATCTCAATAGATGCAGAAAAGGCCTTTGACAAAATTCAACAGCCCTTCATGCTAAAAACTCTCAATAAATTCGGTATTGATGGAACATATCTCAAAATAATAAGAGCTATTTATGACAAACCCACAGCCAATATCATACTGAATGGGCAAAAACTGGAAAAATTCCCTTTGAAAACTGGCACAAGACAGGGATGCCCTCTCTCACCACTCCTATTCAACATAGTGTTGGAAGTTCTGGCTAGGGCAATCAGGCAAGAGAAAGAAATAAAGGGTATTCAGTTAGGAAAAGAAGAAGTCAAATTGTCCCTGTTTGCAGATGACATGATTGTATATTTAGAAAACCCCATCATCTCAGCCCAAAATCTCCTTAAGCTGATAAGCAACTTCAGCAAAGTCTCAGGATACAAAATTAATGTGCAAAAATGACAACCATTCTTATACACCAGTAACAGACAAACAGAGAACCAAATCATGAATGAACTCCCATTCACAATTGCTACAGAGAATAAAATATCTAGGAATCCAACTTACAAGGGATGTGAAGGACCTCTTCAAGGAGCACAAACCACTTCTCAACGAAATAAAAGAGGACACAAACGAATGGAAGAACATTCCATGCTCATGGATAGGAAGAATCAATATCATGAAAATGGCCATACTGCCCAAGGTAATGTATAGATTCAATGCCATCCGCATCAAGCTACCAATGAGTTTCTTCACAGAATTGGAAAAAACTGCTTTAAAGTTCACACGGAACCACAAAAGAGCCCGCATTGCCAAGACAATCCTAAGTCAAAAGAACAAAGTTGGAGGGATCACGCTACCTGACTTCAAACTATGCTACAAGGCTACAGTAACCAAAACAGCATGGTACTAGTACCAAAACGGAGATATAGACCAATGGAACAGAACAGAGTCCTCAGAAATAACACCACACATCTACAGCCATGTGATCTTTGACAAACCTGACAAAAACAAGAAATGGGGAAAGGATTCCCTATTTAATAAATGGTGTTGGGAAAATTGGCTCCTCATAAGTAGAAAGCTGAAACTGGATCCTTTTCTTACTCCTTATAGAAAAATTAATTCAAGATGGATTAGAGACTTAAATGTTAGACCTAATACCATAAAAACCCTAGAAGAAAACCTAGGTAATACCATTCAGGACATAGGCATGGGCAAGGACTTCATGTTTAAAACACCAAAAGCAACGTCAGCAAAAGTCAAAATTGACAAATGAGATCTAATTAAACTAAAGAACTTCTGCACAGCAAAAGAAACTGCCATCAGAGTGAACAGGCAACCTACAGAATGGGAGAAAATTTTTGTAATCTACTCATCTGACAAAGAGCTAATATCCAGAACCTACAAAGAACTCAAACAAATTTACAAGAAAAAAACAAACAACCCCATCAAAAAGTGGGCAAAGGATATGAACAGACATTTCTCAAAAGAAGACATTCATACAGCCAACAGACACATGAAAAAATGCTCATCATCACTCGCCATCAGAGAAATGCAAATCAAAACCACAGTGAGATACCTTCTTGCACCAGTTAGAATGGCAATCATTAAAAAGTCAGGAAACAACAGGTACTGGAGAGGATGTGGAGAAATAGGAACACTTTTACACTGTTGGTGGGATTGTAAACTAGTTCAATCATTATGGAAAACAGTATGGCAATTCCTCAGGGATCTAGAACTAGAAATACCATTTGACCCAGCCATCCCACTACTGGGTATATACCCAAAGGATTATAAATCATGCTGCTATAAAGACACATGCACACATATGTTTATTGCGACACTATTCACAATAGCAAAGACTTGGAATCAACCCAAATGTCCATCAGTGACCGACTGGATTAAGAAAATGTGGCACATATACACCATGGAATACTATGCAGCCATAAAAAAGGATGAGTTTGTGTCCTTTGTAGGGACATGGATGCAGCTGGAAGCCATCATTCTCAGCAAACTACCGCAAGAACAGAAAACCAAACACCGCATGTTCTCACTCATAGGTTGGAATTGAACAATGAGATCACCACACACCGGGGCCTATCATGGGTAGGGGATGGGGGGGAGGGATGACATTGGGAGTTATACCTGATGTAAATGACGAGTTGATGGATGCTGACGAGTTGATGGGTGCAGCACACCAACATGGCATAAGTATACATGTGTAACAAACCTGCACATTGTGCACATGCACCCTAGAACTTAAAGTATAATAAAAAAATAAATTAATAATGATTGAAAGGCAAATACTTACTATCACCCTTTTGTCGATTATTTTGTTTCTCTTGTAGTTATTTTTTCCCTATTTTCCTCTCTCGTTTTCCTTCCTGTTTATTTAATTTTTTTGAATTGATATACTTGGATTTCTTTTTCTTTTTCTTTCCTGTTTCTGTTATAGGCATTTTCTTGTGGTTACCATGAGAAGTACAAAAAAAAACCAAAATCTTATAATTATGATATTCTGCTTTAAGCAGATAATTCAATTTAACTTCACTTCTATACAAATTTTTTTTTTTTTTTTTGACAGATTCCCTCTCCGTCGCCCAGGCTGGAGTGCAGTGGCAAGATCTCAGCTCACTGCACGCTCCGCCTCCCGGGTTCATGCCATTCTCCTGCCTCAGCCTCCCAATGTAGCTGGGACTACAGGCGCCAGCCACCACGGCCGGGTAATTTTTTGTATTTTTAGTAGGCAAGATGGTCTTGATCTCCTAACCTCGTGATCAGCCCGCCTTGGCCTCCCAAAGTGCTGGGATTACAGGCGTTAGTCACCGCACCCGGCCAAAAACACTTTAATTCTCCCAACTTCACACTTTTTTATTGAAGCCATAATTTATTTCTTTGTATATTGTGTATTCATTAACATATTTCCGTATTTATATATTTTAATACTTTTATCTTTTAACTTTTATACCAGAATTAATAATTATTTTTGTCACCATTACAATAATACGTTATTCTGTAATTTCAATATATTACCTTTATCAGAGTTTTATTCTCTAATATGCTTTAATATTACTTTTTATTATTTTTAAATTTCAACTTAAACAACTCAGTCCTTATTGCCTGGGCTCATATTGAGGAAGAACTTCACCAATCACCCCAGTCAGAGATTTTGGGTTCTGTTCAACCTTTCATGATGATCTCACCAGCTTTCTTCGTTTTTAGCAGCCCCTGGATGTCAAGAGTATGATGTGTTCCATCAGTACTCAGAAATGTGAAACTGAAGCTCATTTCTTGGGTAGCTCCTGGAAAAGCTGAATCATTGAACACTTTGCCCAGCTCTTTCTCTCTCTGGAGGAAGCTGGGGTCTTGGTGTTTGCACCTTTCTACTTTATGCTGAGTCAAATAGAGGGTCTATAATGACTGCTAGTTCAAACCAGTGTCTTTTTTCCTTTTTCTTCACCTGATCTTAGGCAGCAAGAGTATGTCTGGTCCTGTCACTACTCCAAGATAAGTAAGACAGAAGGCAGACTTTTGGGAAGCTCCTTGAAAAGTTGGAAACACTGCAAGCACACCCCAATTTTTCTGTCTACAGGAATAAAATGGGAGCTGGGTTATTTTTTTCTGTTCACTCTTTTGCGAGGCAGGAAGATGGGCTAAGTTGCCTGCTTTCCCAAATTGTCATCTTTATTCCCACTGGTGCCAATGTAACTGCAGTATTCTGGTCCCATTAGCACTCTGAAATAGTCAAGAGAGAAGCAAGTCTCCTGGGAAGCTCTCAAAAATGTTTGGGTGTTGGATTCATGTTCCAACTTTTCCATTCTTAGAGAGAAGCTGGAATGTTGGGGGTTTTGTCTAGATCATAGGGTGCAGTGCCAGGATGTGAGAGGGTATTTTAAATATCTTTATTGGCTTTGACATTTCTGGTTTTGTGCTCACTCATGGTACAGATGCCTCTCAAATATTTTCTGAATTATTCACAAATGAAATTTATGTGTTTTGTTGTTAAATCAGTGTGTTTGTGAGGGGAAGGAACATGCAGGCCTTTCTATTCTGCCATCTTGCTGACATCAATCTGAATATTCAAGTTTTGGTGAGTATATAAAAATACATAATTTTTCCTTTGGGGGGCTGAGGTGGGCCGATCATGATGTCAAGAGATCGAGACCATCCTGCCAACATAGTGAAACCATCTCTAATAAAAATACAAAATGTACCTGGGTGTGGTGGCATGCGCCTGTAGTCCCAGCTACTTGGGAGGCTGAGGCAGGAGAATTGCTTGAACCCAGGAGGTGGAGGTTGCAGTGAGCCAAGATTGTGCCACTGCACGCCAGCCTGGCAACAGAGCGAGACTCTGTCTCGAAAAAATTATATATATATATATATATATATATATATATATATATACACACACACAATTTTTCAATATATGATCTAACATACATTCAGCAGTTACTATGAGGAAGGTGCTATATTCAGTGTGCTACATGCATCATCTCCTTTACTCATAATAACCGTGTAATATATCTATATCTATCTCTATTTTACTGATTAATAATATGTGCTTCCAAAATATTTATACACACACACACACACAGCCACAAAAAGTGGCAAAAGAGGGTCTAGAATTCAGAAATGTGACACTACAAAACTTATTATCTCCTTATGGATGATTCAGTGTGCAATGCCATGTAGTATAAGATTACCAAGACTGTAAAATGGGATAATGATCAAATATTCACTTATTGTGATTGCAGAGATGATTAATGAGACAATGCATCATATATAAGGTCCTTAACATGGTAGTGACTTATGGTTTTCAGCCCAGAGACTCCAGTGCACTAGACTTACTGTTCCTGGCCTGGTGACCTCCTGTCACATCTTGGTTTGTCTCTAGATAGGCTATGCTCCTGAAAAAAGCCTGATAAATTGTAGAATATGAAGATGAAGGTGAAAGCTATAGTAGGGATGCAATTAAACATCAACACGCAGTCTCCACTAATTTATCATCATTCTTAACTCCCTCAGGTGTTTTTGTATAGATTTTAATAGCTCCTCTTGGCAATATTTCTGCCTATTAATTGATATTTTTAGTATTTACTCTCTTGTCTCTGAGTGGCCAGTTGTTTCCACCCAATTATAACCAGTAAACTGTACCTCCTCTCTTGGCTCTTGACTATACCCAAATGACATGTTAATTCCTTTCCCTTCCCCAACCTCATTCTATCACTTTACAGAAAAATAGAGATATAAATAATTTTGACAAGTACAATTCAGTGGCAGAATAACTTACAATGCATTCTCTATACAAACCATGTGTTTTTAAAAAGATCCTTCTCAGGTAATTGAATGAGCTGCATATTTAACTTACCTAAAACACTGAATATTATAGTAATCATGTGTTAAAAGTATATGCTTTACAAAGTGGAGCATTTTAAATGTGAAACGTCCTTGAACATATATACCTTTATTAGACTTGTTTAAAGGAATGTTCTATGAATTTACTCAGGAAAATGAAAATTATAAATTATCTTGTTTGTAATTTTTATTACCCCAAAATTTAAAAGACTAAAATCTTTACACATCTTACATGTGCAGTTTTCTGAATTAAGCTATGTACCATTATTCCTTTCACTGTCTTCATTTAAAGATTACATTTTGCTCTTCTGCTGGAAAAAGTTGAATGTGTCAGTGTGAACATTACTTCTCATTTTGATAACCTCCATGTAGTACAAGCTAATAATACATAATTATGAAAATGTGCCCTTTCAGAATAATATATTTCCTATAAGAAAAATAATATTTACACAAAATCCAAGACATATAGAATTAATCAAACTCCATAAATATTTTATTTATCATTAATTTGGTTGACATTACAAAGTGATGACATTACAAATACCAAAATAATTACATTATTAAAAATGAATTCCATATTACTGAAAATGTTTTGGCAAACAGTGCAGTTCTAGGATAGGCAGTACTATTTAATGAGCTAGGCCAGCATTTCTTAAAGTAGGCTGCCTGGATCACTAATTTTATGGAATGCTAATAGGTGTTACATGAAAAAAATATGGTTCTACAAGTTTACCTTCTGTTTTAAACAGATTTTATTCCTGCAAGGTTGTTCAAAGCTTTAATATGCTAATATTCATTGTGAAGTTTTAAGAATCTGGTATACCATACAGCATTTCTCAGACTTATTTTATTTTAGAACACTTCATTTCATGGATTTTGTTTTTAAGAACTGGCCCATGAATTGTTCCTTGTGAAATAATGGTTTTTGCATCGTTGAAAGAAAGCTAAAAGTGAAAACAGGTGAACATAAGAGAGCAGAAAGATAAAACTGTATATAAGCAACCAACAAGCACTCCAGGAATAACTCAGTGCCTAGCACAGTGTTTTGTATACACAATATGTGTTTGTAAATATTCATGGAATAAATGGAAAGGTGAAAACATGACTGTAATCCTATTATTACTCTTTATTGATTAGAGCATTACATTTTAGAAGTCAAATTCCAATGTTATAGTTGAAGAAAAAGGATCGGATTTGCAGTTAGACATACACAAGCCTCACTCTACAACTAGTTACCTCTGACAAATTGTTAATGATTAATCATCCTAACCCCTAGTTTATCTCTTAATAGTATATAATACTATTTAATTTTCAACTTGTCATAAAAATTAAATTTACAATAGCACTTTAAAATTGCTTGGCACAGAGTAGGTATTCACCAAACATTTGTTTCCTTCCCTTTCAAGGAAATTAAAGTTTGATTCCAAGTAATTGTGATGGAAAATTTTATAGATATTGGAATCACATCAAATTTGATTTTAATCTCTACTCTCATGTTTGCCTGCTGTGCAGCCCTGTCTAGTCCTTAACTTCTCTTTGCTGTGTCTCTTTATATATAAAATGAGAACAAAATTACCAAGCTCAAAATGTTATTATGTTGAAAATATAAAACACATAGTAAGCAGCTTACACAAAGTAGGCCCTCATAATTCACTGCCTTTATTTCTGATTTCTGAAAAACCCTGAAGTGAAAAACCTATTTAACAAGTATGCAACAACATTGTAAAAATTGTCTGAGATCTATTGTAGATGATGGCTATAGGCAACAAGTTTTCAATGCACAGACTCTATTCAAAAGGGGAATATGTTCTTAACATAAGCAAAGAGGTAACAAACTGTTTTACATACCTGGTAAAAAATTCACTGCCACTCAGAATATAGTCAGTTTAGAATCCATTTATCTCTTTCACTAGCCTAAATAACAATATGATGTTTACCAAATATAGTAATAGTAATTAAATTATCTGGGAACAGAGATAAGGTGAGTTGGGTAAAAGGCAAGCAAAGTGCTGATAATTATAAAGCTATGATTCCAATATTATTGGATTGCATATTTTCTCCTTTGCTTCCTAAACGTTCATATTTAAAGAAACACTGATTTTATTCTTCTGCTTCAAAATAAGTCCTGTATGATAAAATCACACTTCCCCTTGCACATACTCTCTCTCTCTCTCTCTCACACACACACACATTCTTTCAGTACAGAATAATAGCTGAATAGATTTTATTTATTGTCTTCCAGATTTAAAAAATATATATGTTTGAAACATTGACGCTCTCTCAGCTACTCTATTGACTGGAAGGCAAATTCTCTCAGCTGAGTTATAAAGCACAGGAAATAGAGGTTTATAATGGCAGAGATGACAGACTTTTAACTAGACTGGCACCAGCACACCACTATAATTTTACTTTTTGTCTAATTCTGACAAGAACCTACATAGATCATGGTTAATGACACTCTGGGGGCTTCAATATTTCTGAGAGGGGCTACATAATTCAGTGAATATATGGTGGGTATCCAGTATACATGTCAGAAAAGGAGGAAAGGAAGGGTTTGGCATTTTCCTCAAATACCACCAGTCAGAGCTGCACTGAGAACAAGACAAAAACATTGAGAACAAAACAATTGCCACTGGCACAGCATTCTGCATGGAAATTTTTTTCTGCCAAGCTTGTCAGTTAAGTTGCTATATCAATTGTGGTTTGTGATTGATTTATCTGGCTTTTTACTTTTAATCCCTTCAACTATTTTGGACACACTTCTCATGTGTTTTTCTGAAGGCAGCGACAATGGGCTCTAGGCGTTAAATAAAAATATCTACTGTTAATATAAGGTGATGAATTCATTAATAATTCCTCCAAACTATCTTTATCAATTTAATACTGTCTCATTCTTTTCTAAGATATGTTAAAAATAAAGCATATTGTGAAATAATTGAGTAATAAGAGTAATTATCTACTTTTTCTTTCTCAAGTGTCTCCCAAACCAGAAAATAACTTCAAATGAGTATGAAAACTTAGTTGACACTTTGTCCTCAAGAGGGGAAGACAAAGCTTTGTTGGTGAGAGGTCTAAAAATGTGGTATCCTGAATAAGTGAAGTTTGTTAGTATAGAAAGAATTTCTTAATTCACGTTTCTTCTCTAAGGAATCATCACAAAACGGGCATCTTAGGGTTCTCTAAAACTTTTACTTATAGGTTATAAAGTTGAATACAAACGTTTTTAGAAATACTATTCCCTTTATTGAAGTACAGAGCACATTCAAAGAAGTGAAATAATATTTTATCTGATAGGAAGGAGGTATAATTATTGGGAGAGACTTGGGAGAAAAGGATGAGATGCTGATAATGTTTTTATTCCTTACTCTGGATGTTAGTTACATGATGGACTCACTTTGTGATCATTAATTGAGATAGACATGTGTATTTTTGAAACTTTCATGAGTGTGTTTGTATATATGAGAAATGCAGATAAAAATCTAATTACATTAAGGAAGGAAGTTTAGCCTACAAATTGATCAAAGAGAAACTTCTAAAACCATAGTCAATTGATAACACAAAAGGGACTTTTTAATATATATTGATAAAAAATTAAGTTAGTTTTAATTGTAGTTTTACTAATATAAGATGAATAAAAATTATTTATTTCCTGATATATTGCTGTTACTATCTTTTTAAAAGTTAACCATGTTTAAATTCTATAATTTAGCTCATGAGTTATGTGAATTTCTTGGATACAGTTTCTTATTAATATATTGAGGGTAGTGACATCAGCAAGATTATGGAGTAGGAGATCCCAGTTTTTACCACTCCGTAAAAAACAATTGGACAGCTGTCTATGAATGTAAATAGCTCTGGAGAAGTCAGAAGTTCATTTTAACAACTTCAGCAGCATACTGGAGCAAACAAAAAAAGGAAAAAAAAAGAAAAGAAAACCAAGATAGTCACACAAAAAGTGTAGGAAGAACAGTTCAATTTTGTCTGCATCATCCTATCTTCTGGCCCAGCAGTGCTCAGTGTTGAGAGAAATATCCCCAGCTTGTTATATTCCTTCATAGGGTAAATGAGTAGCTTCTCTAGACTGCAGACACTGCCCCTAAGGTCCTGCTATGGTTTCCTTTACTCAGATCACTGAGGAGACCAGAATATCTATATTACTAGAAACTACTGGAACAAACAGTGGAAAATATCAGGATCAGCCATGTGGTAGGTGCCAAAATGATCCCGAATGTCCTGCTCTTTAGGGGACACCAGCAATCTGCTGCTGAGAACCTCAAGAGCTTCATGACCACCTTGTACTTCCTGCAGGTTCCACCATTGAATACCCCACAGCGTTCATCATTGCAGATCCTAGTGGCCTGTTCTGCAGAGGATCTAAGTAGATTTTCCTGTTAAGGAAACCAACAGCTAGCACAGCCACCACACAAACCCTGCACCTTTTGCTGCCAGGGAGTACTGGTTTTACCTTCACAGATTCCAGTTGTCTGACCCTCCTCCCTTTTACTTCTCCCTTACCAAGAACCACCCCAGCCAGTGCCACTGCAGACTCCCTGGCCCCAGGACCCAGCACAGTCAGTGCATGAGTGCCTGCAAACAGCTAGGTCCTCTGCAATTGGCACTGGCTCCAAATGATGCATGCATGTCTTTAGCTGATCCTTCAGTCATGGTCATGCAGGTAGCCACCCCAACCCTGCTGCCAGTCCTCACCACCATGAAATCACCTGTAACTGGCCCCTAAAGCTATGTGTATGCACACTGCTAGGCCCAGATCCTGCAGCAGTTCACATACATGCAGCAAGCCTCAACTCCCATTTCTTATTCATAATGCCAAAGTTACACATGTGCATGCCACAGCCCTAGCCCCCATAGCAGCACAAGCACATGCAGCCAGCCCCAATACCCATTCCTGGCTCCAACTGCCACACTTGTGTGAGGAGCTTGTTTCTATAGTTGTGTGCATGTACACTACCAGTTCTGGTCCTTGCCGACATGTTCACTCATGTTGCTAGCAATCCCATGCATGTACCCAGAGCTGGCCTCTGCAGCTGTGTGAATGTAGGAAGCCAGCCCTGACCCCTGTAGCAATGCATGTACCTGCAGTTGAACATAGCATGTGCACACTGGTGATTGATGTCTCCAGCCCCACTGCTGGTGGCCCCAGATTCTTGCCACTGGAACCAGAGGAACCACTGGAGACTTCAACAGCTCTGACACTCATTGTGGAGGCCCCATAGCTCTTACCACCAAAGCCCATGAAATTTCCAATGTCACGGACCCCAGCAACCTGAATCAATAAAAAACCACACCTCCTTGGACCCAGAGATGCTACATGCCCTACAGTTAGTGCCTAGTGCCACAGTGCACTACAGTGTTATCTTCCATCAATGGGAAAGTCTTTCCTTACCAAAAGCAGCCATTTAAGCCTGTAAATGTTGACTGATGTTTCAGATGTGCAGACACCTATGCAAGGCTGCAAGAATCAAGAAGAATCAGGGAATCATGATTTCACCAGAGGAACCAGTGAACTTCCAATAGCCAATCCCAACGAAATGGAAATCTAAAAATTTCCTGAGAAAAAAATTCAAAGAAATTGTTCTAAAAAGAAGGACAGAAAACTACAAGAAAACACAGATAAACAGCTCAACTAACCAGGAAAGCATTACAAAAACAAAATGAGAGGCTCAGTAAAGAGTAAACATATAAAAGAACCAAACTGAAATTTTAGGTCTGAGAATGCAATGATTGAACTAATAAACGCAGTAGAAAGCATCAACAACAGGTTCATTGAAATAGAAGAGAGAATCAACAAACTCAAAAATAAACCATTTGAAATTATTGTCAGAGAAAAAAAAGTTTGCAAAGAATGAAAAGGAATGAAGGAGGCTTGAGGGATGAATGGGATACTATCGATAGAGAAAATATTTGCATTATGTGCAAATTCTGAAGGAGAAGAGAAAGAACAGAGGGCTGAAAGCTTGTTTACAGAATTAGTCACTAAATATTTCCCAAATCTGTGCAGAAATATGGACATTCAGTTACATGAAGCTCTGAATTCTTCATGTGGTTTCAATTACAAGAATATTTCACCAAGACCTAGTATAACGAAACAGTCAAAAAAATCACAGAGAGAATCCTGAAAACAACAACAAAAAGAAGCATATTACATACAAGTGAGTTTCAATTAAGCTAGTGACAGATGTCTCAGCAGAAACTTTGCAGGCCAGGAGAGAGTGGGATGATATATTACAAGTGCTGAATGAGAAAAACTGCCAAACATAGTTGCAAAGGCCAGCTGTAGGCATTTGCGTGGGAACATGAATGCATACAGCTGCAATTAGCAACATGAAAACAGATGAAAGTGTAAACCTCACTGGAAAAGGTAAATATATAGTCAAATTCAGAATACATTAATACTGTAATAATGGTGTATAAATCAAGTCTTAACAAACTGAAGTCATGGAAATCTTAAGAAGCATCTTTTCTGACCCCAATGCTATAAACTAGAAATCAATAACAGGAGAAAAACTGGAAAATTCGCAAGTATGTGGAAATTAAACAACATCCTCCTGAATAACTAGTGACCAAAAAGTAAATAAAAAGGAATATAAAAAATGTTTTGAGAAAAATGAAAATGAAGTACAACATACCAGAACTTACGGAATGTAGCAAAACAGTTCTAAGAAGTTTATAGTGATAAATACCTACATGATAAAAAAAGAAATATTTTCAATAAATATCCTAAGTTTACACCTCAAGGAACTAGAAGAACAAGAACAAATTAAGCCCTATTTTTTTTCTTGTTCTCATAAACTTTTATTTCTGTGAGGATAGTCAAAGAAACATAAAAAAATAGTGAATGCATGGGGTGTCTTGTGTCCCAACCACTGTTCAAAGCTAACTACACATACATTAACACATTCAATTATCACAACAGCCCTACAAAATAATTAACATTATTACCCCTAATTTACAGATGATAGAACTGAGGACAAACGGATTAAGTTACTTGCCCAAGGTTACACAGTTAGAAAAATGCATCTCCCCTACTCTCAAATAGAAGACAATCACTTTTTTTTTTTTTTTTTTCTGAGACAGAGTCTCACTTGGTCACCCAGACTGAAGTGCGGTGGCATGATCTTAGTTTACTGCAGCCTCCGCCTTCCTGGGTTCGAGGGATTCTCCTGCCTCGGCCTCCCAAATGGCTGAGAATACAGGCGCCTGCCACCAGGCCTGGCAAATTTTTGTATTTTTAGTAGAGACGGGGTTTCACCATATTGGCCAGGCTGATCTCAAACTCATGATCTCAAGTGATCCACCTATCTCAGTTTCCCAAAGTCCTGGGATTACAGGTGTAAGCCACCACGCCCGGCCAACAATTACTAAATTAATTAATATATAAATATATTATATATATATATATAATTTTAGCTTTTATTTTGGATTAAGAGAAGCCCAAATATAGCAGAAGAAAGGAAATAACAAAGATCAGGTCAGAAATAAATGAAATGGAGACTAGGACAATCATAGAAAAGATCAACAAAACTATAAGTTGTTTGTTAATATAAGCCAAATGGGCAAATTTTTGTATAAACTAACCAAGAAAAATGGAGAAGACTCAAATAAATGAAATAGAAAAAAGAAGAGGCATTAGAAGTGATACCTCATGAGTACAAAAGATCCTAAGAGACTAATATGAACAATGACATCTCAACAATTGGATAATGTAGAATAAATAAATTCCAAGAAACATAAAATCTCCTAAGACTGAATCATAAAAAATAGAAAATCTGAACAGACAATAGGTAATGAGATTGAAACTGTAATCTAAAGTATATCAACAATGAAAGTTCGGTACCAGAAGTCTTAACTGGTGGATTCTACCAATACTTAAAGAAGAATTAATGACAATTCTTCTAAAACTCTTTCAAAAAATTAACGAGGCAATATCATTTCCAAACTCATTTGTATAAAGCCAGTATAACCCCATTACCTAAGCCAGACAAAGACATTGCAAGGAAACAAAATTACTGCCCAATATCCTTGATGAAAGTAGATGCAGAATTCTCTCAAACAAATATACAAGAAAAAAACAAACAACCCCATCAAAAAGTGGGCAAAGGATATGAACAGACATTTCTCAAAAGAAGACATTCATACAGCCAACAGACACATGAAAAAATGCTCATCATCACTCGCCATCAGAGAAATGCAAATCAAAACCACAATGAGATACCATCTCACACCAGTTAGAATGGCAATCATTAAAAAGTCAGGAAACAACAGGTGTTGGAGAGGATGTGGAGAAATAGGAACACTTTTACACTGTTGGTGGGATTGTAAACTAGTTCAACCATTATGGAAAACAGTATGGCGATTCCTCAAGGATCTAGAACTAGATGTACCATATGACCCAGCCATCCCACTACTGGGTATATACCCAAAGGATTATGAATCATGCTGCTATAAAGACACATGCACATGTATGTTTATTGCGGCACTATTCACAATAGCAAAGACTTGGAATCAACCCAAATGTCCATCTGTGACAGACTGGATTAAGAAAATGTGGCACATATACACCATGGAATACTATGCAGCCATAAAAAGGATGAGTTTGCATCCTTTGTAGGGACATGGATGCAGCTGGGAACCATCATTCTTAGCAAACTATCACAAGAACAGAAAACCAAACACCGCATGTTCTCACTCATAGGTGGGAACTGAACAATGAGATCACTTGGACTCGGGAAGGGGAACATCACACACCAGGGCCTATCATGGGGAGGGGGGAGGGGGGAGGGATTGCATTGGGAGTTATACCTGATATAAATGATGAATTGATGGGTGCTGACGAGTTGATGGGTGCAGCACACCAACGTGGCACAAGTATACATATGTAACAAACCTACATGTTGTGCACATGTACCCTAGAACTTAAAGTATAATAAAAAAAAATTTAAAAAAAAAATGCCAGCAAGCCAAATTTAACGGTACACTCAAAATACCGTACACCATCATCAAGTGGGATTTATATCTGGGATATAAGAATTATTCAATGTGCGCAAATAAGTCAATGTGATATACTACCTTAACAAAATAAAGTACAAAAATCTCATGGCCATCTAAATAGATGCAAAGAAAAAGCATTTGACAAAATTCAACATCCTTTCATGATACAATTGTCAATAAATTAGGTATAGAAGGAATGCATCACAACACAATAAAGGTCATAAATGACAAGATTACAGATGAAATCATACAAAATGGTGAAAATCTGGACGCATTTTCTCTAAGTTCAGTAACAAACAAGGATGCCCTCTGTCATCCCTTCTTCTCAACAAACACTGAAAGTTTCAGACTGATCAATTAGCCAAGAAAAATAAATAAAAGACAACACAAAACCAAATATCATTCAACCTTTAAAAAGAAGGAAATCCTACCATTTGCAAAACCATGAATAAACCTGGAGAATATTATACTAAGTGAAATAAGCCAAACACAGTAAAACAAATACCACACGATATCACTTGCATTAGGAATCTAAAATGTCAAACTCACAGGAGCAGAGACTAGAATGATAGTTATGAAGGAATGGGGGAGGAGACAAAAGGAGATAATGGTTAAAGAGTAAAAACTCAGTTATAAATTCTGGAGACCAAAAGTACAGCATGCTGACCATAGTTAATAATAATATATTATAGACAAGAAAATTGCTGAGAGTAGATCTCAATTGTTCACACCATGAACACACATATATGCAAAGATAACTATGTGATGATGAATATGTTAATTAGCTTGATTGTAGTAGTAATTTCACGATGTATACATATATCAAAACATCACATTATATACTTTAAATATCTACTTTTATTGGTTGATTATCTTTCAATAAAGCTGGAAAAATAAGGGCCAGGTTTTTGCATTGCCCCCCTCTATACAAGCTAGAGGCCATAGGACACATGGTTCAGATTAGCAGTTCTCAACCCGTATATTATTACATCATGACATAGTCATGTGTTGCCAGTAATTTGCTACTGTGCAAAGTTGAAATACAAAGTTTATCAATATTTTATCTTACGTAGCTTATTCATTTGTATATTATCCTTACTGGCATATATTCCTTTATTTCTTCTTTAGTAGAAGAAAAACATACAGAATTCACTAGGAACATCACATGACCAACAGACCATTTAATGTATTCCATATCCCATGACTAAAATTGAAGTCTGTCTAAAAGAATGTGTTTCGTATGCAATTTTTATCCATCTTGTAAGACACAGCGAAAAGAAGTTGACAACTACAACTATAAATCATCCCCAGAGAGTGCATGTGGGACTTGGCCTTGGAAAATATAATTGAGCTACCTTGGAACTGGAGCACTGGCTCCAGCCCACAGCTTTCATATTCATAGTATCATTAAAGCCAAGGCCTAGATCTTGAAAGAAAACCTAGCTATGTTTTCATGTCATTATTGAAGTCATAGATATCCATTCCATAGCAATGGATGAGATTTCTCACTGAAAATCTTTGAGATATCTGAAGAGAAATCACCAAGGTCAGGAGAGTATATGCATAAGTTATGACACTCCAAATAAGCATATGTTTGTACCCAATTAACATAGACAAATTTAATTAATGCTTGAAAGGAAAAATAACAAGATAGTCAGTATCATGTTTATGTTTCTACATGAAAGATAATGATTGTCAACTTACATATGAAATTTTGACTTGCATCAGGTTTTGAATGGGTCTAGAAGCTTACTCTGAAATGTCATACATGCAAAAATCACATATAGTCAGACTTTCAAATGTAGTTTGAGTTTTCATAGACCTCCCCAGTTTCTGAGAATATATGGGGTCGCACATAATGTAATCATTCAAATCCACTGGCTTTTGTCTCCACCTGCCTACAGTATCTCAGACTTCTTTAAAGAGTCCCTTAACAATTTCTGGAAATTACTGGGACTGTCTCACATGTAGTTAGCATTTCTATTGATCTGTTTTCTACTTACCATTTTCTCTGTCATCTGTATTCTGATAATTACCCCATCCAACTAATGTTTATATTTCAGATATGGAATCTTTTCATTATAAAATTTCCAATTTTTTGGTAATTGATATTTTCTGCTAAGAATATCTATCTTAGCATTAATTTCAAAGGTGTTTACTTTGACAGAGGGTGATTATCTCAGCTTATTTAATGTTTTTGTCTGATAACATGTTGGGGTCAGCATCTGTTTGTTCTTTCTTTTTTCCTTGAGAATTGGTAATATTTTCTTGCTTTGTTTTATTTGTATCTAGTATTTTTCTTTATGTGATGAGTATTTTTTATTTATGTTATGGGACTCTGAGTCCAGTTAAAAATCCTCTAGAGAAATGTGTCTGTTCTTTTAGCATGAAATTGCCAAAGTTAGGTTTATACCACAAGTTCTTTCTTTCTGCAGATGATATTACAAATGACCTTTGCTATGCCCTTTGGTTGTACATCTCACATGCGCCACTTTCAGAGTTAATTTGGGACGTGGGCAGTAGTTTATATTTATACAAACAATGTCAAAACCTTTGCTACGCTTCTTTGGGTGTGTTCCACACATCTGCAGCCTGGGGATGAGCCTGGGATTTCAGTCAGTTCAAACACAGATTTAGGGGTATACTTCTCCAACTCTCTCATCTTTGGGATTTTCCTTACGCATTGCAGATCTCAGGGGCTTGTTGTTTCTCTGGCCAGAAATATGGAATTCTCTCAGTGTTTCAGTTATCTGCATATGTTCACAGTTTAGTTTAAATAGGCAGAATGAGAATAAAGAGAGAGAAAAAAAAAAAAAACATGGAGAGTTCCCCCAAAGTCTTTGCAGAACAGAGCCTCCTTTTCCTTAGTCCTTATCCAAAGACATGAGGTTTCTCTTGGGGCTTTAGGCACCTCTGAATTGCAGCAGTGAAATTTAGCAGCTAGTGCTGGATTCAGGAAGGGTAGGAAAGAAAAAGAAGAAAACAGGATTCCATCCTCCAGCTCCGTATTTCCCTTCTACTCTGTGACTTAAGGGGACCCTTTTGCTTGCATTGTGGTCACAATGATAAATTCCTCTTGAAGTTTTTGTTGTCTGTACCTACTGCACAATTCCCCAATATGTTCTGCCTGCTAGTCAAGTATACTGCTACAGGAGAAAAAAAGATAACTTACTAGTCTTTCTTTAGATTTTGGCTTCCTTTCCCAAACTGTCTGCTATTATTTACATTTTGAGGTCCCCATATTGTTTTCCATATTTTTTCCATAATCAATTTTAGTTGTAATCAGAGTTATATCAGAGTTAAATGGTAAGAGGCTTACTTCACTTCAGCAGGCACAAGAAATCTTTTCACTCTCTTTTAAAAAAGAAGTAATCAGATAACATTTGATCAAAAAAATATGTATATCAGGTACTTTTGCATCAGACTTAGGTGCTACTGTCTCAGTTATACAGTCCTAGAGACATTAAGATCTCACAGTTTGTCAGTAACAGCAACTAGCATTTGAACGTAGGTCTTTTGAATGATTTTCCCATTTGCTCTTAGAGAGGGAGAATATACCTTTAAAATGTCAGCAGAATAAAATTCATCAAATTCACAGGTTTTAAAAAACAATTTATCAAGTTAATGAAAATGTTGTTTTGTGATTTTCAAATACTCAGTGTTTATGTAAACTTGGATAATTTGAACATATTTTAATTCATAAAATGCCACTAAGTTATGAGTTTCTTATTTAATAATCTCACCAACTATCTTTCTGTCCTCATCTAAAGTTAAAGTTCTGGGGAAATTGCCTTTGATTTTTATATCCTCATAAAATGAAGTTTACTTCTCAACCTCTTCCTCTCCCTCTCCATCCCAGCCTCCTCCTTCCTCCTTCTACAGACCCAAATTCAGCCCACAGGGAAATATAAGAATCATTGAGTTTCTTTCCAACTTTTAGAGTACATTTTCTTGGCAGAAAACTATAACTCTTGTTTATATGGAAAATCATTTAGCCAAATGAATATTCCTGACCCATTCTATAAAAAGAGGATTCTTTTTTCACTTGTAATTTTTGGATGACTATTTTCTGCATGCTAAAATTGAGGAACAGGCCTTGAAAGATTCTCCAAAAATATAAATTTATACTTACACCATTCCAATCTTACTAGTTGACTTAATTTTTGGAATGAAGTGTGTCAGACTTATAGAAATGTGCACAAAACATTATTGTACAGTTCAGTGAATTACTTACCACCTAAGTGAACACCTATGTAACACACTTGGGTTAAGAAGTAAAACATTGCTAGGAACCTAAGTGATTTGACTTTTAATGTATCTGTTAAGACTGCTTTAGTATTTCATTAGTCAAAACATCATTTAAATTATATGCAATTAATTTACACACTTTCAAAAATAAATTTATCTATGTTTATGGAAGGAGATGGAACATCTATATGTTACTGCCTTCATAGCATTACATTCTAAGTGAATACATGGGTACCTGCTTTATCTCATTAATGTCTTCCTAAACATTGAGTGTAAGTGAATTTTATCAAATACATTTAAAAACAATAAGTTGAGTAAGTGGGATTACTTTTAAAATGTTGTGAATCTTTCGTAACAGTATAGATCTTTTTGCAAATAAGTAACCTTTCCTGATTTATCTGTTTTAAAACTAGAGTTGTGTACTCTACATTTCCTTAAAGTGAGATGTATATATTTATCTATATATAGATATAAACAGACATTTCTATTACAACAAGTCTAACAAACCTTTGGTAAGTTTGATGAAACTGGATTATCTACATTACTACAACCTGAGTTTCTAGAGCCTAACAGGATATGGAACAATGTACTGCATTTTCTCTTTATAAAAAAAAAAAAAAGTTTGTCTTTGCTACTGAAGAGGTGATTTTAGGTATCTTCATTTTAAGCTGACACAAACAAAGTGTTAAATTTAGACGCTGTAGGGCTCATATTTTCTAAACTTGTCTTTATAAATCTCAGTTAAGATTTGAACATGCAGTATAACTTTGAATAGATGTTCCTTTGAGCATTTCATTTGAATTAATCTAAGTCCCAGAATATTCTGAAGTTTGCCTCATGCTTATGATTTCTACTTAGAATATAGAAAATTACTGTATGAGAAAATGTATTTAATTGCCTCATGCTTTAGTAAGCTTATATATAAATCTGAACAAACAAAATTGATCTCTGAAAATCAACTGCAGTACCCTTTATGAGGCAAAAGCACCTACAACTCTAACTTGTATTTTAAGTTCAGGGGATGCAGGTTTGTTACATAGGTAAACTTGTGTCATGGGGATTTTTGTGCAGAATATTTCATCACCCAGGTATTAAGCCTAGTGCCCATTAGTTATTTTTCATAATGCTCTCCCTCCCCCGACCCCACACCCTGACAGGCCCCAGTGTGTGTTCTCCCCCGTGTCTATGTGTTCACCTTGTTCAGCTCCCACTTATAAGTGAGAACATGTGGTGTTTGGTTTCCTGTTCCCACGTTAGTTTGCTGAGGATAAAAGCTTCCAGTTCCATCCATGTCCCTGCTAAGGACATAATCTTATTCCTTTCTATGGCTGCATAGTATTCATGGTGTGTATATACCACATTTTCTTTATCCAGTCTATCACTGATGGACATTTAGGTTGATTCCATATCTTTGTGAAGAGTACTGCAATGAACATACATGCGCATGTGTCTTTGTAATATAATACTTTCTGATCTTTGAGTATATACCCACTAGTGGGATTACTGGATCAAATGGTTTTTCTGTCTCTGTGTCTTTGAGGAATTTCCACACTATTTTCTACAATGGCTGAACTAATTTACACACCCACCAACAGTGTATAATCATTCTTCTTTCTCTACAACCTCGCCAGCATCTGTTATTTTTTTGGCATTTTAATCATAGTCATTCTGACAGGTATTAGTATATCATCGTGGTTTTGAGTTGGATTCCTCTAATGATCAGCGATGTTGAGGGTTTTTTTTTGTTTGTTTGTTTGTTTTGTTTGTTTTTGCGTGATTTTTGGCCACATATGTCTTCTTTTGAAAAGTGTCCGTTCATATACTTTGTCCACTTTTTTATGGGGTTGGTGGCTTCTTTCTTCTATATTTGTTTAATTCCTTATAGATGCTGGATATCAGACCTTTGTTGGAAGCATAGTTTGCAAAAATTTTCTCCTATTCTCCCTTTATGTAGGTCATCTGTTTACTCTGTTGATCATATGTTTTGCTGTGCAGAAGATCTTTAATTAGATACCACTTGTCAGTTTTTGATTTCGTTGCAATTACTTTTGGCTTTTTCATCATGAAATTTTTACCCATGCCTATGTCCTGAATGGTATTGCTTAGGTTGTCTTCCAGGGTTTTAATAATTTTGTGTTTTACATTTAAGTCTTTATTCGATGTTGATTTAATTTTTGTACATGGTTTAAGGAAGAAATCCAGTTTAAATCTTCTATATATGGCTAGCCAGTTATCCCAGCACCATTCATTGAATAGAGAGTCCTTTCCCCGTTGTTGTTGTTGTTGTTGTTTTGTCAGGTTTGTCAAAGATTAGATCTTTGTAGGTGTGCAGAATTATTTCTGGGTTCTCTATTCTTTTCCATTGGTCTATGTGTCTAAAAACCTACATTTCTCAGCTGGTCTGAAAAATCCAGATATAAAATAGCCAGTATAGTACTCTATTGTGGGGAAAAATACTCTAATTTCTCTCTAAAGTTACATACAGCTTCACATAATTTTTTTTTGTTTTCTTTTTTTTTTTTTTTTTTGAGACGGAGTCTCGCTGTGTCGCCCAGGCTGGAGTGCAGTGGCGCGATCTCGGCTCACTGCAAGCTCCGCCTCCCGGGTTCCCGCCATTCTCCCGCCTCAGCCTCCGAGTAGCTGGGACTACAGGCGCCCGCCACCGCGCCCGGCTAGTTTTTTGTATTTTTAGTAGAGACGAGGTTTCACCGTGTTAGCCAGGAGGGTCTCGATCTCCTGACCTCGTGATCCGCCCGCCTCGGCCTCCCAAAGTGCTGGGATTACAGGCTTGAGCCACCGCGCCCGGCCTGTTTTCTTTAATGATGGGAAGATTTTCCCCCAAAATGATTTTTCATTAGACATTTATCTAAGACAAGATAAGCACAATTTTACACATCCATTAGCTAATATGCATTTAGAAATCATTGATTAACAGCTTGAAATTGTGCAAGCTCTCTATACTTCAATTAAATATTCACAAACAAATGTGCAATAGCCATTTTTAATTTTTATAACCTTTCCTTGGAGTTAAATTGTTCCCACCTATTGTAACTAAAAGTAGATCACCCCTTTTTATTCTCTTTCATTGACAGTTGCAATCACTCCCTATATTTTTTCCTTTTAAAAATCCTAGTCTAGCCAGATTTTTCAGTTTATACAAAACAAACTCAGTTAATTTTGGGCTAATGCCAGTATATTACATTTGGTTAAGATGATCTTAACAGAATTGTAAAGGTTTGACTAAAATCAAGTAAAATATGTTTTATTATTTTAAAACGCACATTTTTACTGAAATTTGTGAAATGCAATTTAGAGTATGCATATACCAAAATTGTGTGAACATGATTTTTTGAAATGTATATTTCTTTGCCTTTTAAAAATAGGTGTTTTCTCTCATAAAAGTAATTCAGTTGAAATTTCTCATTTTTATCTTGATAATATCAAATTATACATTTTTATGATTTCAAAATAATGTATTATGAAATCTTTATATCTTCTGCACTAATTTACTTGTATTTTTCTTGATATCTAAATATTCTTCGTTGGGGAATGGTAACTTCTATCAAATACATTAGTGTGCCAGATTTTGGAAGCAATTCTAGAAATATACTACTTTAAAATTGTCAAAGTGTTTTCATATCCATTATCCATTTGTGCTCATAACAACACTGTGGAATAGTCAGGGCACATGTTCCTTCCCATATGTCAAAGATGAAAGAAGAAAGAAAAGCCTAAGACTATCTGACAAGGTAATGACAGAGTTTAGGACTTCTGATCTGCCATTGTGCTATACAAAGAAGTGCCAAAATTTGTCCAACAAATTAGTAAACACAATGAAGATCAACTATTTTCTTAGATTTAGTTACTTGCCATCACATTGCTTTTTTTAATCAATACATCTAATGTTTTAGATTAAGAGCCATACTTTGTTAATGTTCTGTTAAATTACTGTTCACTAAAGTCGAAGTCCTAATTCATGAACATAAACTATACACGTAATGATTAGTAATGTTTCAATTTTATAAAAAATATCTTAGATGAATCATTTAATTCCCCATCATCATTTTCCAGATTAACATTATTTTATTAAATATAAAAAGCAGTCTAAATAATTACTAAGCCAAGATATTAAAAACAAATTACCTTACTAAAATAAGCTTTGAATAATCTAGAATACCAAGTCAAACTTTAGCAATCATTTTCAAATTTATTTTGAAAACCTAATTTAACAAGATTTTGGACTACCGTGTTTAAAACCCATTTCATTCTGTCAATGAAAATTTTCATTTTCTCCCTATGGATTTTTCTTTTGAGTAAACCAAGTCTTATATGACATAAAATAGAAACTTTTGTCATAATCTATATAGTCTCTTAGTGGCCTTGGGAAGGGGACATTATAGAAATGTGACATAGAATAAAGGACAATTGAAATAATGGACTCTTATATTAACAACATTTCTTCGGGTCTTGGCCTATTAATGCTCTTGTTATTACCTGACCTTCACTCTTGCATCTTCCTTAGTTTACATATTCATTCATTCTAGCTTGAATTACTTACATTAACCTGGAAATCACACTATATGTTGACTCAGTGCCACTGTTCACTTGTGATGACTGAATTTATCCTTAACACTTGACAGTAAGCTCTGTACCTCTGTTATCCATTACCAAGCTCATTCATCCTGGCTTCCAAGTTTCATTCTCTACCATTCTTCCAGAGCTTCAACATTAACAGAAGAGATGCATAATCCTTTTCTTCCCTCACAATCCCAAATAACCCCCTGGCCATTTTATATCATAAACTAATGGTTACATGTAACTGTTTCTGCAAACTTTTGTGGAAGGTTTTGTACCACAATTTGCTAACCTTAGTTAATTTTCGTTAGAATAAATTGTAGGTGAGGTAAAGATGGCAGGTGTAATTCTCACATAGCCCTATTTATCTTGGGAAAAATCATTTTTTAATGTACTGCTGAGCCCAGTTATGTGTCTTGTCATTATAAAGAGCAGCAAATCATAATTAAGCCTATGCAATATATCTCAACTGATAGAACTCAAGGAGTCACCTTCATATTGTTGGGAAAGAAATTTAAAGCTACCAGCTGAGCTTCTAAGGCAGAATAAGTCAGAGGTTTGGTACCATTCAGACTGAACACTTACATAAAGAAATAACAAGAGTAAGGCTACTAGCCTAGGACCTGAAACAGATATGAAAAACAAGGTGAAAGTTAGAATTCACAACAAGAATTTTCTGCCACAAAACAGAAATTGAATACTTTGAGAGGCACCAATGAGCAAATGCAAAACCCACAATATCATGACTAGAGACATCAAACACCTAAAAAGAGAAAAGAACATGGGACCTTTAAATATTTTTATATACAGTGAGCTGGTAATTCTTCTGTAATGACATTTGGCAAAACCACAAAATGCTAAAATGCAGTAATCTCATTTCCAGAAATTTACTATGGGTAAATGTTTCACAGATGCACAAAGATGCTCATAGCATTCTTATTTATAATTATGAAAAAATAATACAAATATTCAATATTATAGGAATGGTTAAGTGATATTACACACATGTTATATAATCATTAAAATAAATAATATGATTACTCTTTAATGGTGAAGAAAACTGTCGAGTAAAAAATATGCAATATTTCCTTACTACAATGTTTACTGTCAGGTAAATACATATGCTTATGAAAACTGGAATGGAATACCCCCAAATTATAATGACCTCTTTAGGGTTCTAGACTTGTAGCTAATAATATTTTTCCTCGTTTCTTGTTACACCTTCTATGATATTATTTGTATATTTTAACAAGTTTTAAATGCTGTCTGTTGTACTGATACTTCCACATTATCTTTACTGAGATAAAACTGCACTGCAAGACAAAGGTATTTGCAACTCTGATTCAGTAGTTCATCAGTGTCATAGAAGAGAAAATATTGAAACCAATGAATTATCATAAACATGCCTTAGTATTTTCTAGGAATCATGATATAGCCTATAGATAATCTTCTTTTCATGTCAGAATCCTTGCAAGAACATCATTTTTGCCCATTCACTTTGATTCTGCTTTACTGTGGTATGGAAACCTGTCGTATTAAAAGTAACAACTTTCCTTCAGTTATCTAATAAGGTAATTGAATTCCTGTCTCCTAGATGTTTATAGGGACTTTGTCATTCAAATCCATGAAAAACTTCATTCTATATTGTATGATGTTAGGAATTTCACATTCATTATCATTTACCTCTCATGCCAATCCTACGAAGAATGTATTCTTATCATAAATAGAGACTAAAGCTCAAAGAAGTTAAGTAACTCATTTAAAATTACACAGTGTGGTAGAAAGATTTTTTTTTGAAACTCAGAACTGCCTGAATCCCAAATTAGTATTCTTTCTCATGCCTTTTTCTTCATAATCATCCCTTAAATCCCTTCCTCCCCTTTATTTATTTACTTAACACCAACAATGTGATAGACACTGTGCTAAACTCAGAGGGTACATGGATAAATAAAATGCAGTCACACCAAAAGGTTTAGTTTATTCTGTCATTTACAATTAATTCATTATTTTGCTCAGTCACAAATATGTAATGGATACTTACTATGTGATAGGTGCTTCTAGAAAAAAAAGGAGCATGTCTTAAAGTATTGCTCAACTATAACATAAAGCAGCAAAAAGTATGCAGTAGAAGTAAAGACATAAATATGTGGTTAAAACTATATAAATACAAGACAATATCCTTCAAGTAAATTAGAAATGCTTAAAAACAACAAAAAAATCTTTGTCATTGTAGGGAAACTTTCTTAAAGGAAAATATGAGGTGAGAATTCCTAAAACCTGATGATAATCCCACATGGAAAGCCTAACAGCAGAAAGCCCTTCAGTTCATATCACTGACATAGGACTTCATAAATGTTCTTCACAGCAAAACACAGACAAACAAACAATATGCATGCAGTGGCTTTGAGACGGCTTCTCATTTTCCTTTCGTTATGCTTCTTTCCTCAATTTCTTTAAATGTTTGTCTTGGCCTTTAAGCCTCATTTACAGCTATAAATAAGTGGAGTATTCTACTTTATGAAAACAGAAGTCTAACATTCCAACATGTACGTTACTCTTGCTGCATTTCATTCTCACTAGAGGAAAATTATGAACTGTTTAACCTCCATAAAAATCATGAACCATTTTTCATAACAGTGTTTTTTTAAATATATTCCTAAATCACTCATGAATAACAAAGAAAAAAAAGCTGAACGCTATTAGTTGAAAACTCTCATTTGCACACACCTGGCTGTAGGTGGAAAATCTCATCAGTAGCAGTGGGCCATAATGTGCTTTATTATCATATAGGAAACATAAAATTGTTAAATTTATTCAGAAGTATTCCAACAACAAATGTATTGTCATGGTACTGAATAAGCAAAGCCATGTATTAATCTTTCTCTCCTGTATGTGAATGTTCAAAGAATGATTCTGTTTTTTCTCTATTGCTCCTTTTCTCACTCTTGCTTTCTTTCTCTCCAATATTATGGCTAATTTAACAGACAAGATCAAAATGAACTGTCAGAGGAAATAACTAGATTAAGTATTTAGGTAATGTGATGAAGGACTGTGCAAGTGAGGATTACACCAAATCCCTAGATAATATAGAAGCGTTTTGTTATAATATTTACTTCTCAAATTTTAATTGGTGCTAGATCTGCTAATATAACACTATAGTAAGAACTGGATTATTTTGCCTCTTTTCTCTAGTTTGCTGTTTTTAAATTAGTCATAAGTTTTAGTGTTGTTTCAGTACAGCCACCTCATATTACACTGAAGCAGTGTCTAAACTGATATGACTGAGAAATTTTTTATATTGATGCACATAGATATACATAGTTTTCAAGTCCATATGATAATATAATACATTAATGTAATTTTTAAAGACCAAATATGTATACATGGGATATCCATCACCCTAAATATTTGTGTTTTCTTTATGTTAGACCATTCGAATTGCTCTCTTCTAGCTACTTTGAAAGATACAGTACATCAGCGATCCCCAACCTTTTTGGACTAGTGACCAGTTTTGTGGAAGACAATTTCTCCACAAACCAGGATAGGAGTGGGGAAATGGTTTTGCAATGAAACTGTTGCACCTCAGATCATCAGGCATTAGGTTCTCACAAGGAGCCCACAACCTAGGTCCCTTACATATGCAATTCACAATAGGGTTCACACTCTTATGAGAATATAATGCTGCTGCTGGTCTAACAGGAGGCAGAGCTCAGGCAGTAATGCTCGCTGGCTCACCCATACTCACTTCCTGAAGTGTGGTCTGGTTCCTAACAGGCCACCAACTGGTATTGGTCTACAGCCATGGGGCTGAGGACCACTGAAATAGATTATTGTATATTATAGTCACCCTACTGATCTATGTAACACTAGGTCTTATTTATTCTATCAAATTGTATTGAGAAACCATTTTATGTATTATAATGGCTTCAGATTTTGAGACAGACAATTTGGGCTTCAATCTTGTTTCCATCATCATCAACTGTGTTTACTTAGGCAAATGATCCAGAAGTGGGTAGTGTGACTGCCTCCCAAAGTCAGATACAATGGCTACTGTTACTTGCCATTTCTTAAATTTGTGGAGGATGGGGTGAGGGAGGAAGATATAGATGAGATTATAAAATTACAGTTAGAAATAAGCACATCTGTTTTTTTGAAGGATGGTTGCATCATGTTAGTGTTGGGAACATAGAGTTGTTTTTGTTGTACAGCAGCAGTTCAAATATGTATTGAAGGGTGTATATAGATTCTGGATAGATAAAAGGGTGGGCTATACCAGTTATTAAGCTATTATCTCTTATCTTTAAACTACTCTTCTTTACTCTTTGTGGTGCTGGTGCCAGGACTCTGCAAACCATATTTCTGCTTTTTCATCTGGCTCTGTGTTCAGCTATGCCAATGCAGGGCATGATTAGGAGATTATAGCCAGGCTAGAGGAGGAAAAAGGGACATGTTCCTACCTGTTTGATCTCTGTTAGCTTTAGGTTGATTTCCTGTTCATTTGTCACCATGCCTTACTTCATCCAGCTTCTTCACCCTGGAAGTTGTAGGTGTTTCTCATAGTAGTGGTTGAATCCAGTATGCTATTATTCCAATATTTATAGAACCAGGCTCATTCTGCCTATTCCTCCTACCCCCAATGATATGGTCTGGCCGTGTCCCCACCCAAATCTCAACTTGAATTGTATCTCCCAGAATTCCCACATGTTGTGGGAAGGACCCAGGAGGAGATTATTGAATCATGGGGGCTGTTCTTTCCCGTGCTATTCTCGTGATAGTGAATACATCTCACCAGATGTGATGGGTTTGTCAGGTGTTTCCACTTTTACTTCTTTCTTATTTTCTCTTGCCTGCCATTATGTAAGAAGTGCCCTTTGCCTCCTACCATGATTCTGAGGCCTCCAAGCCATGTGGAACTGTAAGTCCAATTAAACCTCTTTTTCTTCTGCATCTCGGATACATCTTTATCAGCAGTGTGAAATGGACTAAGACAGTAAATTGGTACCGGTAGAGTGGGACGTTGCTGAAAAGATACCCAAAAATGTGGAAGCAACTTTGGAACTGGGTAACAGGTAGAGGTTGGAACAATTTGGAAGGCTTGGAAGAAGACAGGAAAATGTGGGAAACTTTGGTACTTCCCAGAGACTTGTTGAATGGCTTTGCCCAAAATGCTGATAGCAATGGACAATAAGGTCCAGGTTGAGGTGGTCTCAGATGAAGATGAGGAACTCATTGGGAACTGGAGTAAAGGCAACTCTTGTTATGTTTTAGGAAAGACTGGCAGCATTTTGTCCCTGCCCTAGAGATTTGTGGAACTTTGAACTTGAGAAAGATGATTTAGGGTATCTGATTGAAGAAATGTCTAAGCAGCAAAACATTCAAAATGTGACCTAGTGCTGTTAAAAGCATTCAGTTTTATAAGGGAAGCAGAGCATAAAAATTTGGAAAATTTGCAGCCTGACTATGTGATAGTAAAGAAAAACCCATTTTCTGGGAAGAAATTTTAGCTGGCTGCAGAAATTTACGTAAGTAGCAAGTAGCCTAATGTTAATCCCAAAAACCATGGGAAAAAATGTCTCCAGGCCATGACAGAGACCTTCACGGCAGCTCCTCTCCATCACAGACCAAGAGGCACAGAAGAAAACAAAGTGGTTTTGTGCGCCAGGCCCAGGGTCTCCGTGCTGTGTGCAGCCTAGGGACTTGGTGCCCTGTGTCCCAGCTGCTCCAGCCATGGCTGAAAGGAGGCAATGTAGAGCTCAAGCTGTGGCTTCAGAGGGTGAGATCCCCACGCCTTGGCAGCTTCCACATGGCATTAAGCCTGCGGGTGCACAAAAGTCAAGTATTGAGGTTTGGGAACCTTTGCCTAGATTTCAAAAGATGTATGTAAATGCCTGGATGCCCAGGCAAAAGGTTGCTGCAGGAGTGGGGCCCTCATAGAGAACCTCTGCTAGGGCAGTGCAGAAAGGAAATGTGGGGTTGGCACCTCCACACAGTCCCTACTGGTGCACCACCTAGTGGAGCTGTGAGAAGAGGGCTACTGTCCTCCAGACCCCAGAATGGTAGATCTACAAACAGCTTGCATCGTGCACCTGGAAAAGCTGCAGACAGTCAACGTCAGCCCATGAAAGCATCTCGGAGGGAGGCTGTACCCTGCAAAGCCACAGGAGCAGGGCTGCCCAAGACCATGGGAACACATCTCTTGCATCAGTGTGACCTGGATGTGAGACCTGGAGTCAAAGGAGATCATTTTGGAACTTTAATATTTGACTGCCCGGCCATATTTTGGACTTGCATGGGCCCTGCAATCCTTTTGTTTTGGCCAATGTCTCCCATTTGGAATGGCTGTATTTACTTGATACCTGGACCCCCACTGTATCTAGCAAGTAACTAACTTGCTTTTGATTTTACAGGCTCATGGGTGTAAGGAACTTGCCTTGTCTCAATTGAGGCTTTGGAATGTGGAATTTTGGGTTAATGCTGAAATGAGTTAGGACTTTGGGGCCTGTTGGGAAGGCATCATTGGTTTTGAAATGTGAGGAGGGGCTGGTGACAGAATGATATGGTTTGGCTGTGTCCCCAGTCAAATCTCAACTTGAATTGTATCTCCCAACATTCCCAAGTGTTGTGGGAGGGACCCAGGGGAAGGTCATTGAATCATGGGTGCCAGTCTTTCCCATGACATTCTTGTGATAGTGAATAAGTCTCACGAGATCTGATGAGTTTAGCAGGGATTTCCACTTTTGCTTCTTTCTCATTTTCTCTTGCCTGCTGCCATGTAAGAAGTGCCTTTCATATCTCTTCATGGTTCTGAGGCTTCCCCTTTCACATTGTTACAGATGTGAAACTAAGTCCAATTAAACCTCTTTTTCTTCCCACTCTTGTGTATGTCAGCAGTGTGAAAACGGACTAACACACCCTGAGTTACACGTGCTCCTGTTGAGAGGTTTGAGATTCAGCATCACTGAGAAACCGTCTCTAAATTTGTACTTTTATTAATCCTAACCTCTTCTCTTTATTTGTCCATCTCTAGGTGTGGTAGGTAACCTCTTCCTTTAGTTGCTAACTTGATAGCTTGGTGTTCTCTTACTACCTTTTAAGTTATTCAGTTAGCAACTTTTATAGTTAGTTAACAATTATTTATACTTAATTCTCTCTAACCAATAATAACTGTTTTAGCAAGCTATCATATTTTCTTGAAATTCAGTTTCCTCATCTTAAACATAGGGACAGTAATGCAAGGATGCTTCATGATCCAAGAATAATAGGCACCATAAAAGACAATTTAATTGGAATGCACTTTAAAGGAGAACTGAGATTGCTGGATCACATGAAGTTATATTTTTAATTTTTAGAGGAAGCACCATAATGTTTTTCATAGTAGATATACTATTTTATGTTCTCACCAATAGTGTAAAAGGATTCCCTTTCCTCCACGCCCTTGCCTACACTTTTTAACTTTTGTCTCTTTGATAGTAGCCATACTAATCAGGGTGAGGTAATATTTCGTTGTGGTTTGATTTGCATTTCCCTGATAATTAGTCTTGCTGAAAATTTTTTTCACATATATATCGTCCATTTGTATGCCTTCTTTTAAGAAATATTTAGGCCATTTGCCCTTTTTAATCGGATTATTGTCATTTTTTTAGTATTGAGTTGAATTTCTTATGTATTTTTGATATTAGCCCCTAGTAATGTATATAGTTTGCAAGCATTTTCTCCCACACTGTAGCTTGTCTCTTCACTCTGTTTATTGTTTCCTTAACTGTACAGAAGCTTTTTAGTTTGATGTAACTGAAAATGCATCATAAATTGTGACAAAAGGTTTGACTGGGAGTATAATTTTAAAAAAATATTTATAAAAATTATTTTAGTTTGATGTAACTGAAAATGCATCGCAAATTGTGACAAAAGTTTTGACTGGGAGTATAATTTGAAAAAAATTATGAAAATCATTTATAAAAATCATACATTTATAAAAATTTATAATGTCACACCTTTAGCAAAATTGTATTTATATTCAAAACTATGCTGTACTTCTCAGAATGAAGGTTGATTTGATGTTGATTTGTATTTTTATGCATATATTTTTTTCTCCGAAAAAATGCATAAAATAGTATCATACATTGCACAGTTTTTATTTTTTGTGCATATTCATTAACAGAGTCATTCCTGGAAAAAAAATTCAAGGGCTTCTTTGGTTTTCCAAAAGACACAATCTTTGTCGTTCTGGCCAATGTTCTTTTATTCAACTTACCTGTCCTATCTCTGTCAGATTCTCATTTGTTACTGTATTCTCATTTGTGATTTCCTATATCATTTTAATTTATCTCATGAAATTCTTTCTCATACGTAAAATTTATAATTTTACTTTGTGATAATTTTGAATACATCAGCATTAAAATACCAGATTGTGGGTAGGAATGAGACGGATGCTAGAATTTATCATGGACATAATTAAGTAGGTATTTTTTATTGTTTTAATAGTTTTGGAAGTACAGGCGGTTTTTGGATTCACAGGTAAATTATTTAGTAGTGATTTCTGAGATTTTGGTGCACTCATCACCAGAGCAGTGTACACTATACCCAATATGTAGTCTTTTATCCCTCACCCCTTCCCACACTCCCTGCTGAGTCCCCAAAGTCCATTATATCATCTTTATGCCTTCACATTCACATAGGTTAGCTCCCACTTACGAGAACATAAGTTATTTGATTGTCCATTCTCGAGTTACTTCACTTAGAATAATGGCCTCCAACTCCATCCAAGTTGCTGGAAAGGTCATAATTTTTTCCACTTTATAGTTGAATAGTATTCTATGGTGTATAATACCATATTTGCTTTATCTGCTCTTTGGTTGATGGGCATTTTAGAAGAATAAAACAACTTTTTTAATGTTAGTTCATTAGTGAATATTTGTATATGTACATATATAATACATTATAATTCTTAAATTTTATATAATAATTCTTAAATCATAATTCTTAAATTTATATATATAAATATATATTATATATTAGTTTAGTGCAAAAGTAATTATGGTTTTTGCCATTAAAAGTAATGACAAAACCACAATTACTTTTGCATCAACCTAATATATATTATATATGCTTATATTTTATATATTTTAAAGTATATTTTATACTTATATATACATGTATAATGTTATATATTTTTATAAAATATATTATATATAAATATTTCTTCATAAATATGTATTTCATTTTACATATAAATATATATATTTCATCAAATATATATATTCATAAATGGTTCATTGGATAAAGATGACATATATATATATATTAGTTTAGTGCAAAAGTAATTATGGTTTTTGCCATTAAAAGTAATGACAAAACCACAATTACTTTTGCATCAACCTAATATATATATATATGCTTATATATTTTATATATTTTAAAGTATATTTTATACTTATATATACATGTATAATGTTATATATTTTTATAAAATATATTATATATAAATATTTCTTCATAAATATGTATTTCATTTTACATATAAATATATATATTTCATCAAATATATATATTCATAAATGGTTCATTGGATAAAGATGACATATATATATATTTATTTGATGAAATTGTTGTGAATGTCGAAAGAGATCATTAAATAAATGTATATCATGGTACCTGAATCAAGGTTGGTTGTAGAAATTACCAAATTTTAACAATTTAGTTTCACAAATGTATACCCTTATTATATTATTTTTATCTTTTACATCTTAACATATGTTATTGATCTGATTCTTTTTTAATTTTTATTTAGATTTGGTCGTATATGTACATGTTTGTTACATGGGTATATTGCATAATGGTGGGGATTGGGCTTCTGGTTCACCCATCATCCAATATTGAATTGTACCCAATAGGTAATTTATGATCCTCATGCCCTACCACCATGCTCCCTTTTGGAGTCCCCATTGTCTACTATTTCCATTTTTACGTCCATGTGTGTCCATTGTTTAGCTCCCATTTATAAGTGACAACCTGCAATATTTGATTTTCTGCTTCTGAGTTCGTTCACTTATGAAAAAAGAAGGCCCCCAACTCCATCCATTTGTTACAAAGGACATTATTTCACTATTTTTATGGCTGCATAGTATTCCAGTGTGTGTGTACACACACACACACACACATGCACGCATATATACGTAGCAATGTGTGTGTATCTATCTATCTACAGATATAGATATAGATACATACCAATGGAATCCAGTCAACCATTGATGAACATTTAGGTTTGTTTTAAGTTGGTTTCATGACTTTGCAACTGTGAATATTTCTATGATAAACATGGAGTTGCAGCTGCCTTTTTATGTGTGTGTGTGTTTTTTTTTTTCTTTGAGTGAATGACAGTAGTGGGATTTCTGGGTTGAATTGTAGTTCTATTTTTACTTCTTTGTGCTATCTCCATACTGTTTTTCATAGATGTTGAACTAATTAATATTCCCACCAACAGTGTATAAATGTCTCCTTTTCAATGCATCCATGCCAGCACATGTTGTTTTTGATGTCTTAATAATAGCCAATCTGACTAGTGTATGATGATAGCTCAGTGTTGTTTTAATTTGCATTTCTCTGACAATTATTGATGTTGATCATTTTTTCAGTTTTTCTTGGCCACTTGTATTTTTTGAGAAATGTCTGTTCATGTCTTTATTCCAGTTTTTAATTGAGTTATTGTTTGTTTTATTCTTAGTTGTTTGAGTTCATTGTAAATTATGCATATTAGACTTTCATCAGAGGTATAGTTTTCAAATATTTTCTCCCACACTGATGGTTGTCTGTTTACTCTGTTGATTATTTATTTTTCTATGCAGAAAGTTTTTACTTAAATCTTATGTGTCCATTTTTTTCAAAAGTTATTTGTCTAGGCTGATATCCAGAAGAGTTTTTCCTAGGTTTTCTTCTAGAATTTTTATAGTTTCAGGTATTAAAGTTAGGTCTTAATCAATCTTGAGTTAATTTTTGTGTATTGAAGAGGTAGGTTTCCAGTTTCGTTCTGCCTATGATTAGTCAAGTTTCCCAACACCATTTATTGAAAAGGGTATCTTTTCCTCATTGTATATCTTTGTCGATTTTGTTGAAGATCAGTTGTTTTTAGGTATGTGGCTTTCCTTCTTGTTTCTGTTCCATTGATCCATGTGTCTATTTTTGTACCAGTACCATGCTGTTTTAGTTATTATAGCCTTGTAGTATAATTTGAAGTCAGGTAATATGCCTTTGGGCTTCTTCTTCCTACTTAAGATGGCTTTGGCTATTCAAGCTTTTTATTTGGCTGTATATAAAATTTAGGGTTTTTTTTCTAATTCTTTCAAAAGTGATGTTAGTAATTTGATAGAAATTATGTTGAAACTGTAGATTGCTTTGGGCAATATGATCATTTTAACGATATTTATTCTTCCAATACATGAGCATGGGGTGGTTTTCCATTTGTTTTTGTTGTCTATAATTACTTTCATCAGTGTTTTTCAGTTCTCCATGTAGACATGTTTCAACTCTGTAGTTAAATGTATTCCTAGGTATTTATGTATGCATGTGTGTGGCTATTGTAAACGGGACTGAGATTTTTACTTGGTTCTCAGTTTGAACGTTACTGGTGTACAGAAATGCCACTAATCTTTGTATGTCAATTTTGTATCATGATATTTATGAAAGTTCTTTATAAATCTATGTGCCTTTTGGATAAATATTTAGAGTTTTCTAGGTATACAATCATGTTGTCAATGAACAACGATAATTTGACATACTCTTTTTCAATTTGAATGCCTTTTACTTCTTTCTGTTGCCTGATTGCTCTGGCTAGGACTTCCAATACTATGTTGAACAGGAGTAGTGCGAATGAATACCCTTGTCTTTTTCTAGTTCTTAGGGGAAATACTTTCAATTTTTGCCCATTCAGTATATGTTGGCTCTGGGTTTTTTATATATGGTTTATTATTTTGATGTATTTTCCATTGATTCCTAGTTTGTATAGGGTTTATACCATGACGGGATGTTGGACTTTATTAAATGTTTTTTCCTGCATCTATTGAGATGATCAGATGGCTTTTGTTATTGGTTCTGTTTATATGATGGTGAATAATATTTATTGATTTTCATATGTTGCACCATACTTGCATCCCCAGAATAAAGCCCACTTGATCACTATGAATTATCTTTTTGATGTTCTATTGAATTTAATTTCAGCATTTTGTGGAAGATTTTTGCATGCATGCTCATCAGTGATATCAGCCTGTAGTTTTCTTCTTTTTGTTGGATCTTTGCCTGATTTTTGGTACCAGGATGATACTGTTATTGAAAAAGGCAGTCCCCCAAATGCTGGGGTCTTTCCCTGTTTGGTGAAACACACAAAACTCACAAAGCCCATACACAAAACCAAAAGTGAGTGTCAAGCAGTGCAGGCTTTATCCGATGTCCATGGAATTGAAAAGTGGGAGTATGGCTCACAAATCAACTTTTTGACAAGAGGTGACGTGGTTAAAATAAATGTTTCCGCAATGAACAGATTGGACATTAAAAGTGAGCAGAGCAATATTCATGTCTTTTCTGCAAATGGGCAGTGAACTTCCCAGAACTGAAATGCTCCTTTTTTTCTTGTTCTTTTATGGCTTCTTCTAGTCATTGTCATGAACATTGTCAATTTTTCTGGCACTGGTGGGAGCTTCATTTAGCGTGAAATAAGATTATAATGAAGTCTGGGGTCTTTTTTAAGTTTTTTGGTTGACTGTCTTGGTTCTAATCAGTCTCAGTTGATCTGGTTACAAAAGGAACCTTTTATCACAAATGTTCTGTTTCTTAAAGATAAGCAGGATTAGGACATGGTAGACATTCAGCTATGTCCTGTGGGCATTACAATAGGAAACAATACTGGATCCATAGAATAAAATTCTTCCTCCTTGATTTTTTAGAATAGTTTCAGTAAGATTGGTATCAGCTATTTGTTGTACATCTGACAAAAGTAGGCTATGAGTCAGTCTGGTCCTAGGCTTTTTCTTGTTGGAAAATTTTTTTACTACTAATTCAAAGTCATTAGTTATTATTGGTCTGTTCCGGATTTCTATTTCTTTCTAGTTCAATCTTGGGATGTTGTATGTTTCCAGGAATGTATCCATTTCCTCTAGGTTTTCTAGTTGGTATACAGAAAGGTGTTCATATTAGTCTCTGATGATCTTTTGTATTTCTGTGTTATTAGTTAGAATATCATATTTATCATATCTGATTATGCTTATTTGAATCTTTTCCCTTTTTCTTGTTCTAGCTAGTGGACTGCCAATTTGTTTTCCCTTTAAAAGAATCACCTTTTCATTTCATTGATCCTTTGTTTGATTTGATTCTTTAGTGAGAGCAGGTTTAGATAAGAGAACAGATTGGAAATAGGTATAGGATAGAACCTCTATCAAGGCATAGAAGTACATTTTCTATTGAAGATATGGTATGGTTGCTTCTTCACCTTTAAAACAAAATAAGACCACTATTGAAAGGCTGGTTTTAGAGAAAAACAGTGTCAGAACATTTAGCTAAAAGATGCATCCTTTTTGGAAACTGAAACTTCTATAAGGGCACTTAAGATTAAGTTTTCAATTCATGAGTAGAGGTAAAGAGAAGCAGCAAGTTAATAAAATGGGGTAGAAAAAATATTGGCCAATGTCATACCTAAGACAAACCAAAATGTGCCATAATGTTTTGACTTTATTTTCAATGAAAACAACTCTGTTTAAACATTTTACGTAAAAACATTTACTATACTTACTGCATTTCTAACAGTTTGCTCATGACCTGAAATATCTAACGAGAGGTTGAAACAAATAGAAACATGAATGTATGGTTCTCAGGAGATGAGTATGCCAACCATGTTGACTTGAATGTGTATTGCCTGTTGATAAAAACATACTATTAATAGAACATGCAAAAGGCTTGTGATATTTATTTTTATTCATTTTTTAACATTGATATTGTTTTGTCAGTAACTACTTCAGGTTGATATTTTTAAAATAATTTTGATATATTAAAATGCTGTTTTATATCAGTTTGTAATCATTATGGTTGGTTTGTTTCCATTTTATAGTAGAACATGCATAGATCACGTTTACTAGATGACAGACATTAAGGAGATGTTCCTAATAATACAAGAATGTGACAATAAACATTATTGATTTATTTTTTATAAGATATATACTATATACTTATAAATAATTATATAAGTACATATATATACATTTATGTATTATTCCTAATTTTAAATGGTTAGTTATAAAGATCAGACTTAGCAATCAAGACTGCAGCTACATTGATTATAATACCACATGACAAAACAATTTTTCAAATGTCATATATATATATATATAACATAAAATAATAAACCACAGGCTGAAATACTGTCAATTTTTTTAAAGTATCAACACAATATCAACAGCATTTTACAAAATACCTGCATAATGATACTTACAAAATATAATAAACTTAACTATTTCTTCAAAATCAATTTCTCCTCTGGACATATTTATTTCAATGTACTTATCTTTCTCTTTGTCCTGAGTCTTAAATTTTCAAATAATTCTTGATTCTTTTCTTTCTGGAGAAAGCTTAAAACAGACTGATTATGAAATTCATTACCCTACTCATCACAAACAGTTATTCTCCCCTCTCTCTTTCCCATCCCATCAATCACCAGGTGTAGTGTATTTTTTCTGTTGTAATAGCTATCCCTCTCATTGTCCCTGTTACAAACTTTGTTCAAGCCCTCATCACTGTTTCGTCGGATGATTGCCAAGGTCTCTAACTAGTTTCCTTGTCTTCATTTCCTCTTTTCCCATTTGCTGATCAACACATCTTCATAAAATTCCATTTTGTAGACATTATCATCTGTTGAAATCCATCAGTAGACCCTAATCACCTACCAAACAAACCTGTAATTCCTCCATTTCAAATGTAATGTTCTCTGGTTAAAATCTTCATTTTATTTTTCTGCTTTGCAAGAATGTTCTCTCTGTTCTCTTTGCTTATTTAATCTGTAACCTATTTACAACCCCCACTGACACCACAATGACACTGTGAAGCCTTATCTGCTTTCACCTCTACATAGCGTTCTTGTCCAAGTAACCTTTTTAGCAGCTGTAGTTAGTCTTTCAAATCATACTATAAAATTACATTTTCCTACCTGGCACATTTGTGAAACTTTGTATGATACTTAATACATCATTTCACTTCAAGTACTTACTAATGAAACATAAAATAGTTTGGAGACTTTATCTATCAATTATGACTATCATACTGTTGATTATTTTGACCTCTAAAGCCCTGATCGGTGAATGCCCTTTGATTCAAGGAAATACACTGAAGTTTAGAAATGTTTCTCATGGCACTGTGTCAAATCCAAATGCCTTTCATGGCAGTGTATCAAATGTATCTTCTTTTCTGTTTTGTTCTCCATCTTTTCTACTGCCGGGTTGGAAAGCTAAAATATTATTTTATAGATTTCTACCTAGAAAGAAGTGTCATAACCTTCTTCTTTACGGCTTGTTCTGCATCATTCTTGCAGGCAAAATTAGCATGGATTTCGATGCTCATCAATAGTATCAGTATGGTCTAACCAAAATTATTCTTCCTTTAATGCATAGTGGTCTTTATAGCACCCAGCTCTGCAACAGTCTTATAAATAGTAGTGATTGTGTTTTATTACAATTTCTCCAGTCTAGATTGTTTATATAATATCCAAAATCTACAATGAAAGTGAATCATTTAAAAGTAAGCTGACTGTTCAATGCATGTTCACCATTTTCTTTAAATATAGCTTGGTGTAAATTTTTTCATGAACTGTCAAATACACAATACTGCAGTGAAAAAAGTCACTTCTCTCTGCTGTTAAGATATTGTTTCTTCAAACTAGAACACTAGAAGGCCGATTTTTTTTCTTATTTTACTTCATAAAACAGTGAGAAGAAAAACAGGATAAAGCCCATAGCAACAAGATATTTCTTTTACCATCTGTGTGATTTATGTCAAATTTAAACCGCTTGTATTTTAGAAAGGAATCTGTTTTCTGTCTTCAAAAGGATGCTATCCAACATCTCTCAGCTGCTAATTTTTAGCACTTAGAGGTTCCCTTGGGCTGCTGTCAACTACGACTTATTGCAGAGGTACTTTTCTTTTCTTTTCTTTTCTTTTTTCTGTATTGATTTGTTGATTTCTTTTATTTATTTGTTTTTTTATTATACTTTAAGTTCTAGGGTACATGTGCATAACGTGCAGGTTTGTTACATATGTATACTTGTGCCATGTTGGTGTGCTGCACCCATCAACTCGTCAGCACCCCTCAATTCATCATTTATATCAAGTATAACTCCCAATGCAATCCCTCCCCCCTCCCCCCTCCCCCTTCCCCATGATAGGCCCCAGTGTGTGATGTTCCCCTTCCCGAGTCCAAGTGATCTCATTGTTCAGTTCCCACCTATGAGTGAGAACATGCGGTGTTTGGTTTTCTGTTCTTGTGATAGTTTGCTAAGAATGATGGTTTCCAGCTGCAGCAGCAGCAGAGGTACTTTTCACTAAATTCATTATAAAGTGATTAGCCTCCAGCAAGATATTGCAGTGCATCAGACTGCTTGCATTATATGTAGCTTTGCAACTGAGTTTTGTACTGTCAAATATTATTAGACAGTGAGTATACAATGACTCCTGGGATTCAATACATAGAATGTTGAGAGGGATTTTGTCACTTCTCTTTTAAACCATACCTTTCAAAAAACCATATGTATGCACATACACAAAAACATACACAAGCATGTGTGCATACAGAACAAACGTAAAATATATACTAGTTTAAAATAGATGGCATACTTTGCTATCATCAAATACATTTTAAAAATATATGAATTATTCTTCAGCTTATGCTTTGAATTCAAAAGCTAAATAAATATCTCTAAATGAATGACTGGTTATCAGTATATTTAACAGTGCCACTTTTATTAGCATATTTAATTACAATGCTTTTTACCTTAAAGTACCAATAGTAATCAATATTTTGGCATCTAATAAGCCAATAAAACTAAAATTAGACCTTATATGTTAAAATACAGATTATCAGGAGTAGAATGTTAATTTGGCTATTTATTTGCACACCTTCCTAAAAGTTATGCATTTTCCCAGTTCACATATTAACCAGAGCATGACAGTAGCACTATACTGCAATAGCGAACAGTCTATACTGGAAGCTACATTAGTTACAGTGTCCTTCTTCATTAGTCTTTACTTACTGTAAGACTCTTGTATTATCCAGTGCATATTACTGAACTGTTATGCAGTGGTTAAGCTCATGACACATCTTGTAGAAGTTTTACAATACAAAAGAGTAACTTGCATGCTCCCTGGAAAAAAAAAAAGACATAACTGCACATTCTGAAATTGTTTATGTTATGACAACTTCAACTCAAGTATGAAGGTTAACTCAAAACAAATGATCTACTAGGAGGATAAAATCTAAAAATGTTATTTTATTATTTGGAATTATTACTATTACTTAAGCTGAACTAGTTTTTATTCTTTTTTGTGAATTTTTTGATTATTATTATTATACTTTAAGTTCTAGGGTACATGTGCATAACGTGCAGGTTTGTTACATATGTATACTTGTGCCATGTTGGTGTGCTGCACCCATCAACTCGTCAGCACCCATCAACTCGTCATTTACATCAGGTATAATTCCCAATGCAATCCCTCCCCCCTCCCCCCTCCCCATGATAGGCCCCGGTGTGTGATGTTCCCCTTCCCGAGTCCAAGTGATCTCATTGTTCAGTTCCCACCTATGAGTGAGAACATGCGGTGTTTGGTTTCCTTTTCTTGCAATAGTTTGCTGAGAATGACGGTTTCCAGCTGCATCCATATCCCTACAAAGGACACAAACTCATCCTTTTTTATGGCTGCATAGTATTCCATGGTGTATATGTGCCACATTTTCTTAATCCAGTCTATCATTGATGGACATTTGGGTTGATTCCAAGTCTTTGCTATTGTGAATAGTGCCACAATAAACATACGTGTGCATGTGTCTTTATAGCAGCATGATTTATAATCCTTTGGGTATATACCCAGTAGTGGGATGGCTGGGTCATATTGTACTTCTAGTTCTAGATCCTTGAGTTCTAGATCCTTGAGGAATCACCATACTGTTTTCCATAATGGTTGAATTAGTTTACAATCCCACCAACAGTGTAAAAGTGTTCCTATTTCTCCACATCCTCTCCAGCACCTGTTTCCTGACTTTTTAATGATTGCCATTCTAACGGGTGTGAGATGGTATCTCCTTTTGGTTTTGATTTGCATTTCTCTGATGGCTAGTGATGATGAGCATTTTTTCATGTGTCTGTTGACTGTATGAATGTCTTCTTTTGAGAAATGTCTGTTCATATCCTTTGCCCACTTTTTGATGGGGTTGTTTGTTTTTTTTCTTGTAAATTTGTTTGAGTTCTTTGTAGGTTCTGGAGACATCATGCTACCTGACTTCAAACTATACTACAAGGCCACAGTAACCAAAACAGCATGGTACTGGTACCAAAACAGAGATATAGACCAATGGAACAGAACAGAGTCCTCAGAAATAATACCACACATCTACAGCCATCTGATCTTTGACAAACCTGAGAAAAACAAGAAATGGGGAAAGGATTCCCTATTTAATAAATGGTGCTGGGAATATTGGCTAGCTGTAAGTAGAAAGCTGAAACTGGATCCTTTCCTTACTCCTTATACGAAAATTAATTCAAGATGGATTAGAGATTTAAATGTTAGACCGAATACCATAAAAACCCTAGAAAAAAACCTGGGTAATACCATTCAAGACATAGGCATGGGCAAGGACTTCATGTCTAAAACACCAAAAGCAAGGGCAACAAAAGCCAAAATTGACAAATGGGATCTAATTAAACTAAAGAGCTTCTGCACAGCAAAAGAAACTACCATCAGAGTGAACAACAGGCAACCTACAGAATGGGAGAAAACTTTTGCAATCTACTCATCTGACAAAGGGCTAGTATCTAGTTTTTATCCTTTAGATAGAACTGATAGTTTTTGAGTGCTTGGATTATTTCATATTTGTTTCCTTTTACAGATTATTCCTGGGAACTTTACATCCCTACTAAAGATTCACATTCACCAGAATGTTCACAGATATTATCTTTCTCTATTTTTTTTTGTTTTCTCTATAATATACTATGTTGAGAAAACAAAGTGTGGTGGATTAAGCATACAGATTTTAGTATCAAACCTGTGGGCTTTTGTTTCTTTATTTTCAATAGAAGAATAATATGACTAAGACTCTTGTGAGGCTTAGTTATATATTATTTTTATTTGAATATATACACGTGTATATATAGATAGATAGAGAAAGAGCATATATTTTTCCTAGCATACAGGGAATATAATAAATGTTTGCTATTCTTGAGTATAACGTTTTTATTTCTTTAAAAAAAGGGATACTTGTGAGAACATGCAAGTTTGTTACATAGGTATACGAGTGCCACGGTGGTTTAAAAGCTGCACCTATTGGCCCATCCTCTAAGTTCCCTCCCATCACCCACCACTCCCCAACAGCCCTTGATGTGTGTTGTTCCCCTCTCTGTGTCCATGTGTTCTCATTTTTCAACTTTCACTTATCAGTGAGAGCACTCAGTGTTTGGTTTTCTGTTCCTGTGTTAGTTTACTGAGGATGATGGCTTCCAGCTTCATCCGTGTCCCTGCAAAGAACATTATCTCACTCTTTTTTTATGGCTGCATAGTATTCCATGTGTATATGTACCACATTTTCTTTTCTAGTCTATCATTGATGGGCATTTGGGTTGGTTCCATATGTTTGCTACTGTAAATAATGCTGCAATAAACATACATGTGCAAGGAGAACTGCAAAGCACTGCTCAAGGAAATAAGAGAGGATATAAACAAATGGTAAAACATTCCATCTTCAGGGATAGGAAGAATTGATATCATGAAAATGGCCATAGTGCCCCAAGTAATTTGTAGATTCAGTGCTATTCCCATCAAATTACCATTGACATTCTTCATGGAATTAGAAAAAAAAATTAAATTTCATATGGAATCAAAGAAGACCTTGTACAGCTAAGACAATCCTAAGCAAAGAGAACAAAGCTGGAGGTGTCATGCAAACTGATTTCAAACTATTCTAGAAGGCTACAGTAACCAAAATAGCATGATACTTGTACCAAAACAGCCTTATAGACCAATGGAACAGAACAGAGACCTCAGAAATAACACCACATATCTACAACCATCAGACCTTCAATAAACTCGAGAAAAACAAGCAATGAGGAAAGGATCTCCTATTCAGTAAATGTTGCTGGGAAAACTGGATAGTTGTATGCAGAAAACTGAAACTGGACCCCTTCCTTATACCATATACAAAAATTAACTTGAGATGAATTAAAGATTTAAATGTAAAACCCAAAACCATAAAAACCCTAGAAGAAAAGCTAGGCAATACCACTCAGGACGTAAGCATGGGCAAAGACTTCATGACTAAAACACCAAAAGCAATTTCAACAAAAGCCAAAGTTGACAAATGGGATCTAATTGACCTAAAGAGCTTCTGCACAGCAAAAGAAACTATAATCAGAGTGAACAGGCCACCTAAAGAATGGGAGAACATTTTTGCAATATACCATCTGATAAGGTCTAATATCCAGAATTTACAAGGAACTTTAGCAAATTTACAAGATAAAAACAAACAACCTCATCAAAAAGTGGGCAAAGGATATGAACAGTCACTTCTCAAAAGAAGCCATTTACGTGGCCAACAGACATATGAAAAAAAAGCTCAACATCACTGATCATCAGAGAAATGCAAATCAAAACCATAATGAGATGCCATCTCATGCCAGTCAGAATGGCGATTATTAAAAAGTCAAGAAACAGTAGATGCTAGCGAGGCTGCGAAAAAATAGGAATGCTTCTCACTGTTGGTGGGAATGTTAAATTCGTTCAACCGTTGTGGTGGAAGACAATGTGGCTATTCCTTAAGGATCTAGAACCAGAAATATCATTTGACCTAGCAATCTTATTACTGGGTATATACCCAAAGGAATATAATTTTCATACTAATATGACTACATTTATTTTTATATTTAGATTTTGACATGAAATATGATATTAAGCAAAAAAGAAATAGTTGATGTAATTTATTGCATAAAAATAAAAATGTGTCTTAGATACAACATATATTTTTACTCTGTATTCTTCTAACATGTTTATATATATTATATAATTATGTTATATATGTGTACATACCACTAATGATGCTTTGATGCTTATGAAAAGCAAGCTAGGTAAATAAGTATTTTACCAAAGTAAATAAGATTCTATTACCTTCTCAGTATTAAAAGTGAAATAAAATATTTTAATTTTGAGACATGGTCTCATTCTGTGACCTAGGATTAAGTGCAGTGGCACAATCATGACTTGCTGCAGCCTCGACTTCCTGGCCCATTTGCTGCTTTCACCTCAGTCTTCTGAGCAGCTCTACAGGCACATGCCACCAGGCCCAGCTAATTTTTTTTATTTTTTATTTTTTTTATTTTTTTTTTGTGGAGGTGGGGTCTTGCTATTTTTCTCAGCTTTGTCTGGAACTCCTGGACTCAAGCAATCCTTTCACCTCAATCACGTGATATGCTGAAATTAATAGGCATGAGATGCTGCACCCAGTCAAAATCAAATATCTTTAACTTGCCTTCACCTGTTGACTAGAGTCACAGATATTTTAGGCACTGCATATACACCTTATACAAAAATTAATTCAAGGTAGATTGAAGACTTAAATGTAAGACCTAATGCCATAAAACCCTAGAAGAAAACCTAGGCAATAACATTCAGGATATACACATGGGCAAAGACTTCATGACTAAAACACCAAAAGCAATGGCAACAAAAGCGAAAACTGACAAATGGAATCTAATTAAAGAGCTTCTGCACAGCAAAAGAAACTATCGTCAGAGTAAACAGGCAACCTACAGAATGGGAGAACAATTTTGCAATCTATCCATCTGACAAAGGGTTAATATCCAGAATCTACAAAGAACAAACAAAATTACAAGAAAAAACCAACCCCATCAAAAAGTGGGTGAAGGATATGAACAGACACTTCCCAAAGAAGACATTTATACATCCAACAAACATGGAAAAAAGCTCATCACCAGTGGTCATTAGAGAAATGCAAATCAAAACCACAATGAGATATCATCTCAAGCCAGTTAGAATGATGATCATTAAAAAGTCAGGAAACAACAGATGCTGGAGAGGATGTGGAGAAATAAAAATGCTTTTACACTGTTGGTTGGAGTGTAAATTAGTTCAAGCATTGTGGAAGACAGTGTGGCGATTCCTGAAGGATCTAGAACCAGAAATACCATTTGACCCAGCAATCCCATTACTGGGTATATATTCAAAGGATTATAAATGATTCTACTATAAAGACACATGCACGCATATGTTTATTGAAGCACTGTTCACAATAGCAAAGACTTGAAACCAACCCAAATGCCCATCAATAATAGACTGGATAAAGAAAATGTGGCACATGTACACCATTGAATACTATGTAGCCATAAAAAAGGATGAATTCATTTCCTTTGCAGGGACATGGATGAAGCTGGAAACCATCATAAACTCTTTTGTTATACCATGCTATGTCTACCTTGTCAATCTTATTATCTCCTATCTCCCCAAGAACCATATGCTCCAACCGCACCTCTATATTTTCAGTATACTATTTATGTTTATAGAAAATTATGTTAGGTGTTTCCTTTTACTGAACCACTCTTGCATTCTCAGAAATAAACTTTGAATTAATGACTAACTGACTAATTCATTATACAGTTTATTTGATTTTAGTTAACATTTCTTCCTTAATATTCATAAGTCAGATGTAGATGTAGTTTCATTTACTGAGCTTTTTTAATGTGTGATTTTTAACAGAATAAATAAATTATAATGCTTTTTGCTTACTCTTTGGGGCAATCTAAGAAAGTTAAAAGTGAGGTATGTTACTCAGGTGCAAATATAAGAGGGCACAAAAATTCAAGGTCGATAATATGTTAATGCAACATTATTAAAAATAAAAATATATAAAATCCGTGAACAAAATTAAATGATAAAAATAAATATGAACTCATCGTAGAATCATTTATAAACCTTTGGCAGAGGTTGCCGTGAGCTGAAAGCCAAAAGTTAGTGCTGCCGTGAATATTCGTGTGCGTGTGTCTCTATGCTAGAACAATTTATTTATTTATTTATCATTATTATTATTGAGACCAAGTCTCACTATGTCACCCAGGCTGGAACGCAACGGCAGGATTTCAGCCTCCTGGGTTCAAGTGATTCTCCTGCCTCAGCCTCCCAAGTAGCTGGGACTACAGGCATGAGCCACCACGCCTGGCTAAGTTTTGTATTTCTAGTAGAGATGGGGTTTCACCCTGTTGGCCAGGCTGGTCTCAAACTCCTGACCTCAGGTGATCCGCCCGCTTCGGCCTCCCAAAGTGCTAGGATTAGAGGTGTGAGCCAGCATCTGTTGTTTCCTGACTTTTTAAAGATCATCATTCTAACTGGTATGAGATAGTATCTCATTGTGGTTTTGATTTGCATTTCTCTAATGACCAGGGATGAGCTTTTTTTTCATATATTTGTCGGTTGCATAAATGTCTTCTTTTGAGAAGTTTCTGTTCGTATCCTTCGCCCACTTTTTGATGGTTTTTTTTTTTTTTCTTTCTTGTAAATTTGTTTGTTCTTTGTAGATTCTGGATATTAGCCCTTTGTCAGATGGATAGATTGCAAAAATTTTCTCCCATTCTGTAGATTGTCTGTTCACTCTAATAGTTTCTTTTGCTGTGCAGAAGCTCTTTAGTTTAATTAAATCCCATTTGTCAATTTTGGCTTTTGCTGCCATTGCTTTTGGTATTTTAGTCATGAAGTCTTTGCCCATGTGTATGTCCTAAATGCTATTGCCTAGGTTTTCTTCTAGAGTTTTTATGGTTTTAGGTTATACATTTAAGTTTTTAATCCTTCTTGAGTCAATTTTTGTATAAGGTGTAAGGAAGGGGTCCAGTTTCAGTTTTCTGCATATGGCTAGATAGTTTTCCCAAGACCATTTATTAAATAGGGAATACTTTCCCCATTACTTGTTTTTGTCAGGTTTGTCAAAGATCAGATGGTTGTAGATGTGTGGTGTTATTTCTGAGGTCTCTGTTCTTTTCCATTGGTCTATATATCTGTTTTCGTACCAGTACCATGCTGTTTTTGGAGTGTGGCCTTGTAGTATAGTTTGAAATCAGGTAGTATGATACCTCCAACTTAGTTCTTTTTGCTTATGATTATCTTGGCTATATGGGCTCTTTTTTGGTTTCATATGAAATTTAAAGTAGTTTTTTCTAATTCTGTGAAGAAAGTAAATGGTAGTTTCATAGGAATAGCATTGAATCTCTAAATTACTTTGGGCAGTAGGGTCATTTTCACGATATTAATTCTTCCTATCCATGAGCATGGAATGTTTTTCAATTTGTTTTTGTCCTCTCTGATTCCTTGGGCAGTGGTTTTTACTTCTTGAAGAGGTCCTTCACATCCCTTGTAAGTTGTATTCCTAGGTATTTTATTCTCTTTGTGAAGAGAGAATCGTGAATGGGAATTCAGTCATGATTTGACTCTGTCTTTGTCTATTATTGGTGTATAGGAATGATTGTGATTTTTTTCACATTGATTTTGTATCCTGAGACTTTGATGAAGCTGCTTATCAGCTTAAGGTGTTTTGGGACTGAGATGATGGTGTTTTCTAAATATACAATCATGTCACCTGCAAACAGTCACAATTTGACATCCTGTCTTCCTATTTGTATATCCTTTATTTCTATCTCTTGCCTGATTGTCCTGACCCAAACTTCCAATACAATGTTGAATAGGAGTGGTGAGAGAGGGCATCCTTGTCTTGTGCAGGTTTTCAAAGGGAATGCTTCCAGCTTTTGCCCATTCAGTAGGATAGTGGATGTGGGTTTGTCATAAATAGCTTTATTATTTTGAGATACATTCCATCAATACCTTGTTTATTGAGAGTTTTTAGGATGAAGGGGTGTTGAATTTTATCGAAGGCCTTTTCTGCATCTATTGAGGTAGTCATGTGTTTTTTGTCATTGGTTCTGTGTATGTGATGGATTACGCTTAATTATTTGCATATATTGAACCAGACTTGCATCTTCAGGATGATGCCAAATTGAACATGCTGGATAAGCTTTCTAATGTGCTGCTGGATTCAGTTTGCCAGTATTTTATTGTGGATTTTCGCATTGATGTTCATCAGGAATATTGGCCTGAAATTTTATTTTGTGATTGTGTATCTGCCAGGGCTTGGTATCAGGATGATGCTGGCCTCATAAAATGAGTTAGGGAGGAGTTCCTCTTTTTCTATTGTTTGGAATAGTTTCAGAAGGAATGGTAGCAGCTCCTCTTTGTACCTCCGGTAGAATTCGGTATGAGTGGGTCTGATCCTGGGCTTCTTTTGCTTGGTAGGCTATTAATTACTGACTCAATTTCAGAACTTGTTATTGGTCTATCCAGGGACTTGACTTCTTCCTGGTTTAGTCTTGGGAGGGTGTGTTTGTCCAGGGATGTATCCATTTTTTCTAGATTTTCTAGTTTATTCGCATAGACATGTTTATAGTATTCTCTAATGGTAGGCTGTATTTCTGTTGGATCAGTGGTAATATCCCCTTTGTCATTTTTTACTATGTCTATTTGACTCTTCCCTAGTTAGTGGTCTATTTGTACTGTCAATCTTTTTAGAAAAACAGCTCCGGGATTCATTGATTTTTTTAAAGGATTTTTCATGTCTCTATGTCCTTCAGTTCTACTCTGATCTTAGTTATTTCTTGTCTTCTGCTGGCTTTTGAATTTGTTTGCTCTTGCTTCTCTAGCTCTTTTAAATGTGATGTTAGGGTGTCCATTTTAGATCCTTCCTGGTTTCTCCTGAGAGCATTTAGTGCATAAGTTTCCCTCTAAACACTGCTTTAGCTGTGTCCCAGAGATTCTGTTACACTGTGTCTTTGTTCTCATTGGTTTCAAAGAACTTATCTATTTCTGCTTTAATTTCATTGTTTACCCAGTAGTCATTCAGGAGCAGGTTGTTCAGTTTCCATGTAGTTGGGCGGTTTTGGTGAGTTTCTTAGTCCTGAGTTCTAAATCATTTGCACTGTGGTCTGAGAGACTTTTTAAAAATGATTTCCATTCTTCACATTTGCTGAGGAGCGTCTTACTTCCAATTATGTGGTCAATTTTAGAATAAGTTTGGTGTGGTGCTGAGAAGAATGCATATTCTGTTGATTTGGGGTGGAGAGTTCTGTAGATGTCTATTAGGTCTGCTTGTTCCAGAGCCGAGTTCAAGCTGTGAATATCTTTGTTAACTTTCTGTCACATTGATCTCTCTAATATTGACAGTGGGGTGTTAATGTCTCCAACTATTATTCTGTGGTAGTCTAAGTCTCTTTGTAGGTCTCTAAGAACTTGCTTTATGAGTTTGAGTGCCCTTGTATTGGGTGCATATATATTTAGGATAGATTGTTCTTCTTGTTGCATTGATCCTTTTACCATTATGTAATGCCATTCTTTGTCTTTTTTTGTCTTTGTTGGTTCAAAGTCTGTTATATCAGAGACTAGGAATACAACCCCCGATTTTTGCTTTCCATTTGCTTGGTAAATATTCCTCCATCCCTTTATTTTGAGCCTATGTTTGTCTTTGCACATGAGATGGGTCTCCTGAATACAGCACACTGATGGGTCTTGACTCTATCCAGTGTGCCAGTCTGTGTCTTTTTATTGGGGAATTTAGCCTGTCTACGTTTAAGGGTAATATTGTTATGTATAAATTCGATCCTGTCATTATGATGCTAGCTGCTTATTTTGCCCATTACTTGATGTAGTTTCTTCATAGTGTTGGTAGATTTTACAATTTGGTATGTTTTTGCAGTGGCTGGTATCGGTTTTTCTTTCCATGTTTAGTGCTTCCTTCAGGAGCTCTTGTAAGGCAGGTCTGTTGGTGACAAAATCTCTCAGCATTTGCTTGTCTGTTAAGGATTTTATTTCTCCTTCGCATATGAAACTTAGTTTGGCTGCATATGAAATTCTGGGTTGAAAATTCTTTTCTTTAAGAATGTTGAATATTGGCCCCCATTCTCTTCTGGTTTGTAAGGTTTCTGCAGAGAGATCTGATGTTAGTCTGATGGACTTCCCTTTGTGGGTAACCCTACCTTTCTCTCTGGCTGCTATTAACATTTTTTTTTTCTTCATTTCAACTTTGGTGAATCTGATGATTATGTGTCTTACTGTTGCACTTCTTGAGGAGCATCTTTGTGGTGTTCTCTATGTTTCCTGAATTTGAATGTTGGCCTGTCTTGCTAGGTTGCAGAAGTTCTCCTGGATAATATGCTGAAGTGTGTTCTCCAATTTGGTTTCATTCTTCCCATCAATTTCAGGTACACCAATCAAACATAGGTTTGGTCTTTTCACATACTCCAATATTTCTTGGAAGCTTTGTTTGTTCCTTTCCCTTCTTTTTTTTCCCCTAATCTTATCTTCACCTTTTATTCCATTAAGTTGTTCTTCAACCCCTGATATCCTTTATTCTGCTTGATCAATTTGACTATTGATACTTGCATGTGTTTCATGAAGTTCTCGTGCTGTGTTTTTCAGCTCCATCAGGTCACTTATGTTCTTCTCTAAACTGGTTATTCTTGTTAGCAGTTCCTGTAACCTTTTATCAAGGTTCTTAACTTATTTGCATTGGGTTAGAACATGCTCCTGTCACTCAGAGGAGTTTGTTTTTACCCACTTTTTGAAGCCTCCTTCTGTCAATTTGTCAAACTCATTTTCCATCCAGTCTTGTTCCTTTGCTGGCAAGGAGTTGTGATCCTTTGAAGAACAAGAGGCATTCTGGTTTTTTGAATTTTCAGCATTTTTGCACTGGTTTTTCTTCATCTTCATGAATTTATGTACCTTTGGCCTCCAATGTTGGTGACCTTCAGATGGGGATTTTGTGTGGGTGTTCTTTTTGTTGATGTTGATGCTATGGCTTTCTGTTTGTTAGTTTTCCTAACAGTTATAGCCCTCTTCTGCAGGTCTGCTGGAATTTGCTGGAGATCCACTCCAGATTCCGTTTGCCTGGGTATCAACAGCGGAGCCTGCAGAACAGGAAAGATTGCTGCCTGCTCCTTCTTTAGGAGCTTTGTCTCAGAAGGGCACCCGCCAGATGTCAGCTGGAGTTCTCCTGTATGAGATGTCTGTCAACCCCTGCTTGGAGGTGTCTCCCAGTCAGGAGGCATGTGGGTCAGTGACCCACTTGAGGAGGCAGTCTGTCTCTTAGCAGAGCTCAAGCAACTGTGCTAGGAGATCAGTTGTTCTCTTCAGAGCTGGCAGGCAGGAATATTTAAGTCTGCTGAAGCTGTGTCCACAGCTGCCCCTTCCCCCAGGTGCTTTGTCTCAGGGAGATGGGAGTTTTATCTATAAGCCCCTGACTGGGGCTGCTGCCTTTCTTTCAGAGATATCCTGCCAGAGAGGAGTAATCTAGAGAATTAGTCTGGTTACAGTGACTTTGCTGTGCTGTGGTGGGCTCTGTCCAGTCCAAACTTCCCAGTGAGTTTGTTTACACTGTGAGGGGAAAACCACCTACTCAAGTCTCAGTAATTGTGGATGCCCCTCCCCCTGCAAGCTTTAGTATCCCAGGTCTACTTCAGACTGCTGTGCTGGCAGTGAGAATTTCAAGCCAGTGGATCTTAGCTTGTTGGACTCCATGGGGGTGAGATCTGCTGAGCAAGATCATTTGGCTCCCTGGCTTCAGCCTCCTTTCCAGAAGAGTGAATGGTTTGTCTCACTGGCATTCCAGACACCACTTGGGTGCAAAAAAGTACTCCTGCAGCTAGCTTGGTGTCTGTCAAAATGGCCTTCCAGTTTTGTGCTTGAAACCCAGGGCCCTGTTGGTGTAGGTGCCTGAGGAAATCTCCTGGTCTGTGGGTTGCAAAAAACAATGGAAAAGCGTAGTATCTGGGCTTGATAGCACCATCCCTCATGGCACAATCCCTCATGGCTTCCCTTGGCTAGGGGAGGGAGTTCCACTTAATGGGTGAGGCAATTCCCCACCCTACTTCTGCTTGCCCTCCATGGGCTGCACCCACTGTCTAACCGGTCCCAATGAGATGATCCAAGTACCTCAGTTGGAAATGCGGAAATCTCACACCTTCTGCATTGGTCTTGCTGAGAGCTGTAGACTGGAGCTGTTCCTGTTCAGCCATCGTTCCCGGGCTCAACGTGCTCTTTTTATCTGTAATACTTTATTCAATTAATTCTAGTGAACTCTTACCCAACCTTAACACCTCAGCTTTACAGGTACAGCCTGTAGAATTGGGCTGCTGTACATCTCTTCTGTTTCCGTAGGATTGTATACAGACACACCATCAGACTCTACTGCAATTGTTTATTTACTTTTCTGACCCAACATTTGATTTTGAGTTTCAGCAGTCATGTACAGAACATGTAGCTAAGTGTGTGTTTAATCAGTGGAATATGTTTGTTTTATTTATGTGTGTATGAGTGTGTGTGTGTATGTGTGTGTGTGTGTGTGTGTATGTATATGCATCCATATCTCATTCCAGTAGACTCTTGACTTTAAAATTTTTACGTATTTCTGTATAGTATACACTACTTGATGACAAAAGCAACCTCTTGGGTAGCTTTGCGTCTTCTAAGTACATAACACAGTTAAGTTCACATATTAAAAAGTATGTTCAAATGTAGATGTAACATTTTGTATTACATTGAATGTCCTTATTTCCCCCATATTATATCCGTATCTCATAAATAATTAAACATGCATAATTTTACTGTGAAAAATATCCTAATGTTAATCACTAGTGAATCTTTAACTGGTCTTTATATCTAGTCCTTATAAGAATGTTACAGTATTAGAAATTACACTTTGGCTATCACTCAGGAAACTATAGAGGGAACCTTGAGGAGATGCAATGCTTCCCTGGAGGCAGAAAGTACATAATGACTTTGTAATTCTGTGGGTTGATTCTCCAGAAGTGGGGACTAATTTCCAACAAATTTTCCACATTCCTATCCTATTTCTTATGCAACAAAGGACATATTCATTCGTTAAATTTACATCAAGTTCCCACTATGTATCGGGCAATATTGAGCATAGATCACTTATGGAGTACAGATCAGTATTACTGAGACAATCTTTGGTTGCAAATATCATCATGTAACACAGCAGCAGAAACATCAGTAGCTAAAAAAGACATTGTGTACTTGTTACATGAAAGGCATCATTTGTAGCACATAAAATTGTAGCTGCTTCCGTTGAAAGAGGGGTAGGAATGTCCAGAGTCTCTACTATCTCCCCAACCCATGCGAAAAATCAGGTACCTTCTTTGACTTCTTTAGGCTTCTTACAATTAAAACAACCGAGCTCGTTTGTTACCAAATTTTGAATGTATAGCTTTTTAAGCTATCAGAAATATTAGGGCCAATAAATGGGGACCACACTTAATTATCTAATTATATGGGTTAAGTCAAGGAGCTTGAACAGTTATCTTGGAATAGCTTTCTCTTCCAACCTCTAAGAACATATTGTTCAAGATAAGGCAAGTTTTGTGAGTTCTTGATGTGATTTTATGTAACATAAGGAACTCTAGTCCATGAGAATCAAAAGCAAAATTACATTTTAAGATAAAGAGACACTCCTCAAGCTGAAACTTGATGACCCTAGAAGCGATATGTAGTAAGTGGACAGGGAGAGGTAATGTTTAAAATTATTTCACCAGTCACACTTTAACTTTGCTGATAATAAGAAACATGACTGATATTTTAAAATATTTTTAAACCTGGAATTTTTCTACTTGAATTTATTTTTGTTGTTCAGCAGTCTCCAGGTTCCCTGAAATTCCATTAAGAATTTTAAATATTTTGCAAGGAATTTTCAAGCATTAAAGCTTCCAGTGAGATAAGGTTGATAATAGGTACTTCAGGAAAATTGAGAAGGTAGCAATAAACATTTCTTCATAAGGTGGAATTACAGATTCAACAGTGGACTGGATCAAACACAATGAGCAGTAGCATTTGAGTACAGAGAAATGTCATTTTAAATATTCTTAAATAAAAATATCCACCAAACCACAATGCTTTACTTCAAAGTTGAGTATTTTGTTGGGCTACAGTTATTTCATTAGCTGAACAATTGCACTTTAAAGTAGATGAAAATGAAAAAGTCTACAGCCTGGTTACTTGCTGACTGAGAAATACCACTGATATATGAAGACAATTGAATTGACATACATATGTAATTTTATTTGAATAATGATGAGGCTTATAATTTCTAGGGAGTCCATTTTCTCTGGGTAAAAAAGTTGCTGTTCTGGGATTAAAGTGTCAGGAGTCTGGAGAGAGAGAAAAAAAGAATGTACTTTGAGTGACTTTACAGGACAGAGAGAATGAAAAACTCTGCATCAGAGAATCAAACAAAGTTGCTATTTTTACTTTTTATCAGACAGGATCCCTGTTGCAGTCTTGGGGAAATAATTACATGTACCATATTTACGTATTTTGTTGAACAAGATAATCTCTGTAGTCAAAAGGGGAGATCCATTGTTCTAAGGTCAATATTTGACTGTGTTTTTAAGACAAGAGACTAAAAGGCTAAAATAATTTTGGACAATCCACCACCTGAAAATTGAAGAGCAAGAAACAACTAAACAGCAGTTCTTGTCTGTAATTTTTTTGTAATTAACGCTGTTAATTTTAAACCAAATATGCAGAAAATATGGCCTTCCTAAAGGCATGATTTTAGCAACACCAGTTACGCCACTTTTGTTAAGTGTATCCTTCAATTTTCTTTTGTGATAATTGTTTTTGATGTTTGGGCTAACAAGTAATATTTTTTCTGATTCCAGAATTGAAATCTTCTTCATATAGGTGATTTATAAAATATTAACTATTAATAAAATACAAGTTAATTATTCAACACTATATGTAACATGGTATTTCTTCTTAGATATACTTTGTTGTTGCTTAGAGAGGTCTTCTCTATTCTAATATTGCACAACTAGTATGTTTTTTAATATTTATTTAACAAACGTTTATCTTTCTAATCCACATCAAATTAATTTTGGTGATTGGTGAAAAGTGACTGTAACATTTGGAAAATACTAACCAATTGTCCTAATTAATACTGCTTACTGGCTAATCTTTATTTCCCTATTGATAATATAATGCTGCCTTTAATAATTGCTAAATTTATCCTTATATTGGGGCTATTTTTAACATTTTATTGTATTTTCTCATCTATTTTAAAAGCTTTTTCTGCTACATTGACATTAATATCACATTCACACACCTCTTTATTCCCCAAATTTGCCATCATTATTTTCACAGCAATTGTCAATAAATTAATTTGGGAGTATTTGTATCCTTACAATATGAAGATTTTTTATTCCCAATCTACATAATGGGTACAAGTCGTTTCTTTTTTCTTTTGTCTCCTCTGACTGTGTATTTCCAAACAGACTGTCTTCAGGCTCACTAATTATTTCTTCTGCTTGATTATTCTGCTATGAAAAGATATGATTGCATTCTTCAGTATGGCAACTGCAGTTTTTCAGCTTTGGAATTTCTGATCGATGTTTTCATTTTAATCACCTTGTTAAATTTATATGACAGAATTCTGAATTACTTCACCGTATTATCTTGAATTTCTTGGAGTTTCCTCAACACACCTATTTTGAATTCTCTTTCTGAAAAATCGCATATCCCTGTTTCTCCAGAGTTGGTCCCTTGTGCCTTATTTAGTTCATTTGGTGAGATCATGTTTTCCTGGATTGTCTTGATACTTGTAGATATTTGTCTGTTTCTGGGCATTGAGGAGTTCGGTATTTATTGTAGTCTTCATGGTCTGGGCTTGTTTGGTTTGTACCTGTGAAAGGAAAATAAATCTTGAAATCTTGGGGTCCCAAAAATCATTAAGCTAAAGGGAAAAGTAAGCTGGGAACTGCTTAGGGCAAACCTGCCCCTCATTCTATTCAAAGTCATCCCTCTGCTCACTGAGATAAATGCATATCTGATTGCCTCCTTTGAAATGGCTGATCAGAAACTCCAAAGAATGCAACTGTTTGTCTCTCACCTTCCTGTGACCTGGAAGCCCCCTCCTTCTTTGAGTTGACCTGCCTTTCCAGACAGAACCAATGTACATCTTATATATATTGATTGATGTCTCATGCCTCCCTAAAATGTATAAACCAAGCTGTGCCCTGAGCACCTTGAGCACATGTTGTCAGGACCTCCTGAGACTGTGTAATGGGCACGCGTCCTCAACCTTGGCATAATAAACTTTCTAAATTAACTGAGACCTGTCTCAGATTTTCAGAATTCACATACCTATCCTTCTTGAAAAAGTTTTCCAGATACTTGAAGGGACTTGGGGTTGTGATATAAGCTGTATCTGTTTTTGGCACCACCCCAAGCCCAGTAATGCTGTGTTATTTGCAGACTTCTATAGGTGTGACTGGTGGAAGGTATTTGAGTTACTGGCGACTAATTCATATGGGTCTGCAGCAACCTCAATTCTTGCCTCCTCAGAAGAAAGCATTCTACTGAGGGCATAAGGCAGAAAAGGAGACAAAGGCAAGTTTCAGAGCAAGAGTGGAAGTTTATTAAAAACCTTGAGAGCAGGAAAGAAATAAAAGTGCACTTGGAAGGGATCCAAGTGGGTGATTGAAAGAACAAGTGCCCCATTTTACTGTGACCCTAGGACTTTATAGGCTGGCATCTTGCACCCCTCTCCCATGATTCTTCCTTTAATGTGGGCTACCTGCATGTGCAGTGCCTTCCTTACTCTTAGGAATTGAGCATGCACAGTTTAGGAAATTATACACTTGCCTATCTGAGGATTTATTCCCTTTTCTGGTGGAGTGCTCCATGAAGGTCATGCTCTGTCATTTTGTCACTTAATGGTCATTCTTGATCTCACTCACTCAATACCTGAAATTTTATTGGAACCCCTTTTTTCTTCACCCTGCTGCCTGCATTCAATTAACACTTTAACATTAACAGCTGTGGATCAACAGGATATTGTCTCTGCCTGGCTCTGGCTGCAGAATTATCATTTTTTAGGGAGGCATGTGATAACTGTTGAATCTGATCACCTGACATTCCTGGTGGGTGGGTTGGGGGAGCCCTTTTCTGCCTGGCTCATGCCTGACTACCTACCTGTAACAGAGGTACCACCTTGAGAGTCTCGGACAAGATCTGGGAAAATTCTCTGGATTACCAGGCAGAGACTCACTCTTTTTCTCTTCCCTTACTTTCTCCTAAACATACAGAGTCTCTCTCTCAATTTTGAGCTACCTAAAGCTGGAGGTAGGGTGACACAAGCATGACCTATGGTCTGCACCACTAGGACTGCACTGTATCAAACCTGATGCCAGCACAGCACTGGTTCTCATTCAAGGCCTGCCGTAACCTGTCCCTGGCTACTGCCTATGTTCGCTAAGGCCCTGGGGTTCCACAATAAGCAGATGGCAAAGCCGCCAGGCCTGTGTCTTTCACTTCAGTCTGGTGAATTCCCTTAGGCCCTGGGTGGGTCCAGAAGTGCCACCACAGGCCCATGAAGAGAGCACTGCCACACTACCACGGATGTTCTCTTAAGGCCCAAGGTCTCTTCAGTCAGCTTGTGGTGAATGCTGCCGGGCCTGAGACACACTCTTCAAGGCAGTGGGCTCCCCTCTGGCCCAGGGCAGTCAGAAAACGAAGTCTAAGAGTCACGTTCTGGAATTGGGGGCTCCAAGTGCCATCTTGGTGCAATACCCCACTGTAGCCATGCTGATACCTAAGGTTTAAGACAAACTCCCCTTGACTTTTCACTCACCTTTTCTGAAGCAGAAGGATTTTTCCTCTGTAGCCAGCACAGCTGGGAATGTGCAGAGTCTCTCCTGAAGCCAGCAAGTCTCAGAATCTCACCCAAGGCCCTCAAAGGAGTTACCTGGATATTGCTGCTGGTTATTTAGGGCCCAAGGGCTCTTTAGTTATCAGGTAATACATCTTCCCAGGACTGGATTTTTCTCTTCAAGGCAGCAAGTTCCTTGTGGCCCAGGGTATGTCTAAATAATGTCATCTGGGGGCTAGGGCCTGGAGCACGGGCCTCTTTGACCAGTGCCCTATCCTGCTGTGGCTAAGCTGGTATCCACAAAGCAAGACAAATTCCTCCCCACTCTTCTTCCTCCTCTCCTCAAGCAGAAGAAAGGGCTCTCTTTTAGAGTCATGAGCTGTGCCTCCTGGGCTTAGGGGAGGGTCACACCAGTACTCCCTTAGCTGCCCTAGTTGCTGTCTCAGTAGATGTATGTGCCCCCAGTCCACTGACTCTGACCGGGACTTCTCTGAGGGTTGCAGTCCTTGTGGCCTGCACTGCCTTTCAAGTTATTTAGACTCAGGACACTTTAACCTGTGGTGCTGAGATGTGCAGGAATTCAAGTTCTGACCACTGGGGTTGGGGAATCCCCTCTGGCTAGGGTTGGTTGAAATGCTCCCTCTGAGCGTGGACATCAGCTGAGTTTGGTCTGGCTTTGCTTTCTGTTATAACAAAGGCAGCACTAAGTTCAATGCCTCACACTCTCCCTCCCCCAGAACACAGAAAGGCCCTCTTCACCATTCCACTGCTGCAGGGGATGGGGGATGGGTGGCTTTGGCCATTTAGGACTGGTTTTTCTAACTCTTCAGTGCCTCTTTCTGTAATACAAAAGTAAACCAGGTACTAGAGTGCTTACCTGATTTTGGTGATTTTTGAGTAGATAGTTGTTAAATTGGTGTCCTTGTGTGGGGGTGTGGGGATATGATTCATTAAGCCTTCTGTTCTGCTTCCTCCTCTGCCTCCTCTCCAGGTCCCCAATTTAAGTGTCACTTCTTCAGGGACAGAACCCTACATTGATCACCAAATATAAAGTAACGTCTGCCCCCAACATCTACACACTCTTGATCACATTTCTCTGGATTGTTTCTTTTGTAGCACATACACATTTTTTGAAATGATTTTATTTCTATACTTGTTTACCTGTATGTCTCCTTAGCCAGATTATAAAATCATGAAGGATGGTATTTTATCTGTCTTTTTCACTGTTTTCTCCCCACCGTCAAGCAAAATTTCTGGTATATATTGATGTTCAATAGTTGCTTGCTGAATAAATAATGAATGAGCTATTAAAGTCAACTTAGAGAAAAGCCCCTCTGCTTTATGCTTGATGTATACTCTACCAGTCTGGTGCTCCTATCCTTTACTGTTATGTCGAGTTACTTGTGGCATCTAATGGAGTGGAACCCAGATTTCTTATGCTTCCTGTGCCCCAACCCTCAGCTGCCATTATTGATAGTATGAAGCCACAATTGTGATCTGGCCCATTGTGACTTCCTTCAATCTTTTCCTGCTGCAAATTATTTCACAAACACCTCTGGGGGTATGTGATGTAATTGGCCCCTAGAATGCTAGAGGATCCTCCATTTTGTGTTTATTTTATTTCAATTGGATTTTGGAAAGGGGTTAAGACATTTGCTGTGTCATCTTTCCTGCAAGACCACCTATTGATTATAACAAAATTTCTCCATATTCTATTTATTATTTTTTCTGCTTTGTATGATATATAAAATACTTGCAGGGCTTTTCATAGTTCCCTGTTATAAATGTCTTTCTCCTGATTCTTCTTATAGCTCTACTTATTTTAAAAAATATATACTGCAATGTTATTTTATTTAAATAACTATTAAATAATTATTTTATTTAAATATGTTACTTTATTTAATAATTGAGCTTTGTACATTCAAAGTTACTGTCAATTTGTATGAATAAAATTTAAATTTTTCTGATTTAATGCAATTATTTTCTTTGAAATTTAAAACTTTTACCAAAGTAATATGTAGTATTCCCAGGTGTTATGTCTCCTTTCCAGTCTCATCTTTCTCTCTTTTTTTCTCTGTCTTTCCCTCTCTTACACACACACACACACAGACATAGTTCACATTATATTTGACTATTACCTAGTGATTTCTTTTAAACTACAAGGTTAAATGTTTGTTCAGCTCAGACAATTTTCTCTCCACTGTTCTTTGGTTTTCCCTTTTATTACATTGTTTGTAATTGTAATTTAGATGAGTTGACTCATCTAAAATTTCTCTTTTGTGTGTATTGGGATTCCTTAGATTTGTCCACTGTGATGGTTAATTTTGTGTGTCATCTTGGCTAAGGATTGCTTAGAAGATCATAAAGCATTATTTCCATGTACGTTTGTGAAGCTGTTTTCAGAAGAGATTCACATTTCAATTAGTACACTGAGTAAAGAAGTTTACTTCACTTAACCCATTGACGGCCCAGATAGGAAAAAAAAGGCAGAGAAAAAACAAACTCTCTCTTCTAGAGCTGGGACATTGATCTTCTTTTGAACTGAGACATTAGAAATCCTGGTTCTTGGGCCTTCAGACTCCAGGACTTTCAGAAGTAACTACACTAGTTCTCAGACCTTTGGCCTTGGGCTGGGAGTTACATTATTACCCCAGTCAATTCCCCAAGGTTCTGAAGCCCTCAGACTTTAACTGACTTATACCACTGGTTCTTCTGCTTATAGGTGACAGACCATGGAGCTCATTTTCCTTTACAGTTGCATGAGGCAATTCTTATAAGAAATCTTCTCTTATAAATCTCTATATATCCTATTAGTTCAATTTCTCCGGAGAACCCTGATACATCCACCAAGTTTTTCATACCTTCTTCTACTGCTGTTTTGTTTGTTTGTTTTTACCACCTTAATACTTCCTGGGTCCTGGATGAATTTTTTTGAATCTATATACTACTTTTTAAATTCAAATATTACCTTATATGTGGTATTCCCTTTGAAGCTTTAAATTTAACAATACTACTTGAAAAAAATTCTTTATGTGTGTGTAGGTGTGTAGCTCCAATTCATCTCTTTAAAATTGCTCATTCTACTATAATTTTATTTATTTGTTGACCAATTATATTCTTAAATCTCATTGAGGAAAAAAATAAGAAAACATTTCTAGTATTATTCTGTTACTTAGAATTATTATATTTCCCAATGAAGTATCTCTTCTGATTCTTTTTTTTTTTTAAACAGAGTCTTGCTCTGTTGCCCAGGCTGAAGTGCAGTGGCATGATCTCAGCTCACTGCAACCTCCACCTCCCGGGTTCAAGTGATTCTCCTGCCTCTGCCTCCTGATTAGCTGGGATTACAGGTGCCCGCCACCATGCCCAGCTAACGTTTATATTTTTAGTAGAGATGGAGTTTCACCATCTTGTCCAGGCTGGTCTCGAACTGCTGACCTCATGATCCACCCGCCTTGGCCTCCCAAAGTGCTGGGAATACAGGCATGAGCCACCGTGCCCGGCCTCTTCTGATTCTTAATGATACTTTCTTTTGAATTGCAGTGTATTTTCACATATTTGGTTATTTTCATTTTTCTTTTTAGAAATTCTGGCATCAGAATGTTTATGATTGCTTATTATTTTTCCATAGTTAAGTAGGAATTGAGATAGGTTCTATAAGAAACTGATATAACTCTTTGCATTAATCTTTCAGATCTAGATGCAGAGAAGGGAAAATGTTAAATCGACTCTTAGTATGTGACTTAGTAGTTTGGAGGGATTAAGAAAAAATCCAGGGTCCTAAACAGACCAAGGAAGAAATGCTACTGTGCTAGTACTTCATTTTCAAGAACAATTCAATGCAACAAATCCAAGAGCAAGTGTACAATAAACTACTGTCTTGTACCAAGAACAATTCTTGGCAGTCCTGTTTCTTTCTTAGTTATGCTGCCTGTAGCACTGGCTTTTGACTTCTAGTGAACTCTCACTGTAAGTTATCGTACTTCCCCTCAAGTCTAATTGTAGGTCTAGATGCTGGGAATGCACAGATATTAGGTGGCACTAGGGTTTTATGTGCCCTTCAATGTTCTTTGACTCATTTTTAAGCAATTCAGCCTTCTTCTCTAAATTTTAAGAAGTACTGCTGGATGAAACAGTAGTTCCATTTTTAATTCTTTAACAAATCTTCATACTGCTCTCCAGAGAAACTACACCATTTTGCCTTCCCATCAACAGTGCACAAAGATTTCAATTTCTTTACATTCTTACCATCCTTGTGGGTTTTTTGTTTGTTTTGTTTTGTTTCTTGATAGTAGCAGGCTGACAGATGTGAGCAGGTATTTCTCTGTCGTTTTGACTTGCATTTCTCTGATGATTAGTGATGCTGAGCAGCTTTTCATATACCCACTGGCAATCTGTATGTCTTCTTTGGAAAAATGTTGATTCAGGCCCTTTGCAAACTTTTCGGTTATATTATTAGGTTTTGACATTTAGTTGTAGAAGCTCATTATATATTTTGGAGATTAACCCTTGATCATATGTGTGGTTTACAAATATTGTCTCCTATTACACGGATTGCCTTTTAACTCTATATCTTTATCCAAAAGAATGTAAATCAGAGTCTTGAAGAGATCTTAACACTCCTATGTACATTGCAGCACTGTGCACAATAGCCAGAAAGTGGAAACAACCTAAATGTCCATTGCCAGATGAATGGATAAAGAAAATGTGTTACATACGTACAATATATACTATTCAGTTTTTCAAAAAAAGAAAGTCTGCAATATGTGACAATAAATTATCTTGATAACACGGCCAATTTAGAATTATCAGACACTATACTCTTTTTAAAATTCAATAAAAACAAACAAGATACAGCCTCTCCCCTGATGTTTCCCACAAAATATAAGTGTTTCTGTTGTTATTTAACAATAGGAGGAATTACACAAGGGAATTTTCTCTACTGTTATAGTCCCTTATACTGTAATAGTCCCTTAATAGTTTTATTAACATTGGGGATAACACTGGTGACACTACCCCTAATACTTTTATTAAGGGACTATTAATACAAATTCTATAATATTACAAGCAAAAACACATTTAGTACAAATTTAGTGAGAGAGTTCTTGCCATGGAGTAGCAAAGGAGCCCTGAACAGTTTAAGTCACATAAAGCAAAAGTAGAGTCATGCAAATGAAGTCTGGGAAAATGGGAATTAAGAAAGAAGTGGGAAGAGACCATGATGACTCACAGTTTTACCTAAGATTGGAAGAAACATTTTTATCTTTCTTTTTGGTATGCTCTTTATGATACAGTATTTCCTATACTTTAAGATTTGGATATTTTCGTAAAGGTTTTTACAGTTAGTATTTGTGCTTGTACACAAAGCTGTATGTATGCCTGTATGACAGGAAATCAATACAGACCAAAGGTAGTTATTTATCTACCAAATAAGTGTATATTCGTTTTCTATTCTTTTCTATGTGGCTGCCCTCCAGCAATGGTGAATTAAGTGCTTCTTCAGACTTTCTGAATTCAAATTCTGCCCCATCTTTCTGAATGAATCTTATGTCCTCTTCTTTTGCTTTAAGGGTCCACCAAAATATTCCAGGATCCATGATAATCTCCCTGTCTTAAAATCAGCTGATTAGCAACCTTAATTATGTCAGCAACTCACTTTTTCAATAGTATTACTATCTATGATTGAATAACCATATCACAGAAATCATGGGAGAAGGGCATTTTTAGAATTTTGCCTACCTCTACATAGGTAAACAATCATAAAAGAGAGACCTATGTTTCATGGCTTTGATAGCTCTTTGTTTTTTGCTATCTGGTTTTATACATTTATAAATATTGTAGAATCTCAAGGTTGACTTATTAACCTTGACCCAACCTGTATTAGTCTGTTTTCACACTGCTTTAAATAACTGCCCAAGACTGGGTAATTTATAAAGAAAAGAAGTCTAATTGACTCACAGTTCCACATGGCTGGAGAGGCCTCAGGAAACTTACAGTCATGGCAGAAGGGGAAGAGGCACATCTTACATGTCGACAGGTGAGAGAGAGCAAGTGTGCGAAAAAGGATCTGTCAGAGACTTATAAACCATCAGATCTCATGAGAACTCACTACCAGGAGAACAACATTGGAGACACTGCTCCCGTGATCTAATCACATCCAATCAGGTTTCTCCATCAACACATGGGAATTATGGGAATTACAATTCAAGAGGAGATTTGGTGGGGACACAAAGCCTAACCGTTTGCAAAATGGTGTATTTTTTTTTTCAAAAGTATGAACACTGACGAAAATAAATAAATTACTGGAATTATTAACCTTTGGATTTTACATGAATTCTTATGATATCAAGTGCATAAAAGTCTTATTAAAATATCACTGTAAGTTGATCAAGAAGAAGCCCTTTAGAATTCTTAGAGATGCTCATTTTATAGAGAAATGGGAAAATGAATATGTGAGCACCGGCAGCTGAAAAGGTACAGATTTCTTGTAATGACACAGGTAACTGTTTTTCAATGTAATTTTTTTAGAGTAACTTGTCCCATTGTAACAGAATCCATAGTTAATTACTGTGAAGAACTAGAGTTTACTGTTTTCTTGCTACCCAGAGGAATATGATCTTAAACAACAAGATGTGATCTAAGCAAACTTTACACTAGACATTTAAAGTAATTTAAGGTATAAAGAAAGGCACACTAAATTAATAGTCCAGAAAATGAACAGAAAGACCAGTTATTTTATTTTAATTATAATCTTTATAAATATATGTCATTGAAGCATATCATTTCTTAAATGTTTATGATTAAAAATAGGTGGCTGACTTCCTTAGACAGTATAATATAATTGATAGAGCTTAGCTCTGGAGACAGAACTGGGTCCAAATCTTGACTTTATCACTTAGTAAATGTATGATTATGCACAATTTATCTAAATTTTCTGTTTTACTTTCTGCATTTATAAAATAAGAATATTGTTACTTACTTTGAAGACTAACAACATGTTAAATTTATCCCTCAGTGTCTGGAAAATAGTAAGTGCTGGAGTGGTAACTTATTATTTTATGTCCAATCCTATGCAATCTATACTTTGGTTGTACTGGTAACTAGTGACACGAGGCAAACATTGACACCGGTATTATGATAATTTCCACTATTAACAAGCCATTCTCCTCCTCCCACTCCTCGTACTTGTCTTGCTCGCTCTCCTCCTTTTCCCTCCCTCTCTCTCTTTTTTCCTCTCTTTCCCTTCTTGAGCTTTCTTTCACTTCCTTGTTGTTTTAATTTTTTTTCTGAAATGATTGGAGAAGCAAGAGTCAAAGACACAAATCAGTATTGAGTCTAGTTATACAAACAGAAGAAGAGAAAAGTGTTTCAGGAGGAATTCATTATTAGTGTCAAATAAATAGAGAGATCATAGAAATAAGAACAGAGAAAATAACTCTGTAGATCTAACAGGCAGAGAGTTCATTGATGACTTTCATGAAAATAGTCACACTCCAATAGCATTTATTACTGATGAATGACTATTTTCTTGTTCAAGGAGATATAAAAATGGACCCTTATGGAGAGACAAAGACTCATGAAATAATATTTAAAACAAAATTATTTTCCATTCAGCCACATATTTCTCCAAAGACATACAAGGAAGAAAGAAGAGTTATTTTTAAGGAGGCAAATTAAGAGTTAAGAGTTTCATACATTTTCAGGCAAGTACTTAAGAAAGGCTAGCAGAGTAGCAACACTTAAATGAGAGGGTCCCAAAGCTACAACATCTTCAGCTATTCTGGGTAAAATTTCTGTGCTATTGCCTAGAGCAGTCTCAAAGAGATTCCTCAGCTGACTTACCCCAAATGCTGCCTCCATCCCCAAACACTTATACATTGTTATTGGGCAAGGTAGGTATAATCACTTATCAGAGATTACCAGGCAATGATGAACTAGGCAGCTTGATGATATGTGGCTGGGTAAAACTGGGTGTTTAAAGTCCAATTGCCCAAACACATCTAAGTAACCATCCAAGGACTGGAGTGTTCCAGGCAAACAGCTCATTAATTTATTTAAAACTCGTATTTGAAAGCTAATCATCCATTCCTATTTCAAATATACCATTGTTGACTACATTAACACTGCTGTCACACAACCAAGATACCTCATTCTGTCCTAGATTTGAAGATCATAGTTTCAATCCTTGACCAAAGAATTGTATTACAAATGATTTTATGGATAGAACTAGATTGGCACCTGGATGGGTAGTTGCAGAATATTCTAAAGGAACTATGATTGAGCAAAGGAATCAGCTCTGGTGACCATACAGTTTTGTATTACGTTCCTGAGTGTCATCTTTATTTTTTTTTTTTTTTTTTTTTTTTTTTTTTTTTTTTTTTTTTTTTTTTTTTTTATTATACTTTAAGTTCTAGGGTACATGTGCATGACGTTTATATCATGTATAACTCCCCAATGCAATCCCTCCCTCCTCCCCCCTCCCCATGATAGGCCCCAGTGTGTGATGTTCCCCTTCCCGAGTCCAAGTGATCTCATTGTTCAGTTCCCACCTATGAGTGAGAACATGCGGTGTTTGGTTTCTCTTCTTGTGATAGTTTGCTAAGAATGATGGTTTCCAGCTGCATCCATGTCCCTACAAAGGACGCAAACTCATCCTTTTTTATGGCTGCATAGTATTCCATGGTGTATATGTGCCACATTTTCTTAATCCAGTCTGTCACAGATGGACATTTGGGTTGATTCCAAGTCTTTGCTATTGTGAATAGTGCCGCAATAAACATACGTGTGCATGTGTCTTTGTAGTAGAGTAATTTATAATCCTTTGGGTATATACCCAGTAGTGGGATGGCTGGGTCATATGGTACATCTAGTTCTAGATCCTTGAGGAATCGCCATACTGTTTTCCATAATGGTTGAACTAGTTTACAATCCCACCAACAGTGTAAAAGTGTTCCTATTTCTCCACATCCTCTCCAACACCTGTTGTTTCCTGACTTCTTAATGATTGCCATTCTAACTGGTGTGAGATGGTATCTCATTGTGGTTTTGATTTGCATTTCTCTGATGGCGAGTGATGATGAGCATTTTTTCATGTGTCTGTTGGCTGTATGGATGTCTTCTTTTGAGAAATGTCTGTTCATATCCTTCCCCACTTTTGATGGGGTTGTTTGTTTTTTTCTTGTATATTTGTTTGAGTTCTTGGTAGATTCTGGATATTAGCCCTTTGTCAGATGAGTAGGTTGCAAAAATTTTTTCCCATTCTGTAGTTGCCTGTTCACTCTGATGGTAGTTTCTTTAGCTGTGCAAAAGCTCTTTAGTTTAATTAGATCCCATGTGTCAATTTTTGCTTTTGCTGCCGTTGCTTTTGGTGTTTTAGACATGAAGTCCTTGCCCATGCCTATGTCCTGAATGGTACTACCTAGATTTTCTTCTAGGTTTTTATGGTATTGGTCTAACATTTAAGTCTCTAATCCATCTTGAATTAATCTTCGTATAAGGGGTAAGGAAAGGATCCAGTTTCAGCTTTCTACTTATGGCTAGCCAATTTTCCCAGCACCATTTATTAAATAGGGAATCCTTTCCCATTTCTTGTTTCTCTCAGGTTTGTCAAAGATCAGATGGCTGTAGATGTGTGGTATTATTTCTGAGGACTCTGTTCTGTTCCATTGGTCTATATCTCTGTTGTGGTACCAGTACCATGCTGTTTTGGTTACTGTAGCCTTGTAGTATAGTTTGAAGTCAGGTAGCGTGACGCCTCCAGCTTTGTCCTTTTGACTTAGGATTGTCTTGGCAATGCGGGCTCTTTTTTGGTTCCATATGAACTTTAAAGCCGTTTTTTCCAATTCTGTGAAGAAAGTCATTGGTAGCTTGATGGGGATGGCATTGAATCTATAAATCACCTTGGGCAGTATGGCCATTTTCACGATATTGATTCTTCCTATCCATGAGCATGGTATGTTCTTCCATTTGTTTGTGTCCTCTTTGATTTCACTGAGCAGTGGTTTGTAGTTCTCCTTGAAGAGGTCCTTGACATCCCTTGTAAGCTGGATTCCTAGGTATTTGATTCTCTTTGAAGCAATTGTGAATGGAAGTTGATTCCTGATTTGGCTCTCTGCTTGTCTGTTACTGGTGTATAAGAATGCTTGTGATTTTTGCACATTATTTTGTATCCTGAGACTTTGCTGAAGTTGCTTATCAGCTTAAGGAGATTTTGGGCTGAGACAATGGGGTTTTCTAAATATACAATCATGTCATCTGCAAACAGGGACAATTTGACTTCTTCTTTTCCTAACTGGATACCCTTGATTCTTTCTCTTGCCTGATTGCCCTAGCCAGAACTTCCAACACTATGTTGAATAGGAGTGGTGAGAGAGGGCATCCCTGTCTTGTGCCAGTTTTCAAAGGGAATTTTTCCAGTTTTTGCCCATTCAGTATGATTTAGCTGTGGGTTTGTCATAAATAGCTCTTATTATTTTGAGGTACGTTCCATCAATACCGAATTTATTGAGCGTTTTTAGCATAAGGGCTGTTGAATTTTGTCAAAAGCCTTTTCTGCATCTATTGAGATAATCATGTGGTTCTTGTCTTTGGTTCTGTTTATATGCTGGATTACGTTTATTGATTTGCGAATGTTGAACCAGCCTTGCATCCCAGGGATGAAGCCCACTTGATCATGGTGGATAAGCTTTTTGATGTGCTGCTGAATTCGGTTTGCCAGTATTTTATTGAGGATTTTTGCATCGATGTTCATCAGGGATATTGGTCTAAAATTCTCTTTTTTTGTTGTGTCTCTGCCAGGCTTTGGTATCAGGATGATGTTGGCCTCATAAAAAGAGTTAGGGAGGATTCCCTCTTTTTCTATTGATTGAATAGTTTCAGAAGGAATGGTACCAGCTCCTCCTTGTACCTCTGGTAGAATTCAGCTGTGAATCCATCTGGTCCTGGACTTTTTTTGGTGGGTAGGCTATTAATTGTTGCCTCAATTTCAGAGCCTGCTATTGGTCTATTCAGGGATTCAACTTCTTCCTGGTTTAGTCTTGGAGAGTGTAAGTGTCCAGGAAATTATCCATTTCTTCTAGATTTTCTAGTTGATTTGCGTAGAGGCATTTATAGTATTCTCTGATGGTTGTTTGTATTTCTGTGGGGTCGGTGGTGATATCCCCTTTATCATTTTTATTGCGTCTATTTGATTCCTCTCTCTTTTCTTCTTTATTAGTCTAGCTAGCGGTCTGTCAATTTTGTTGATCTTTTCAAAAAACCACTCCTGGATTCATTGATTTTTTGGAGGTTTTTTTGTGTCTCTATCTCCTTCAGTTCTGCTCTGATCTTAGTTATTTCTTGCCTTCTGCTAGCTTTTGAATGTGTTTGCTCTTGCCTCTCTAGTTCTTTTAATTGTGATGTTAGAGTGTCAATTTTAGATCTCTCCTGCTTTCTCTTGTGGGCATTTAGTGCTATAAATTTCCCTCTACACACTGCTTTAAATGTGTCCCAGAGATTCTGGTATGTTGTATCTTTGTTCTCATTGGTTTCAAAGAACATCTTTATTTCTGCTTTCATTTCGTTATGTACCCAGTAGTCATTCAGGAGCAGGTTGTTCAGTTTCCATGTAGTTGAGCGGTTTGATTGAGTTTCTTAGTCCTGAGTTCTAGTTTGATTGCACTGTGGTCTGAGAGACAGTTTGTTATAATTTCTGTTCTTGTACATTTGCTGAGGAGTGCTTTACTTCCAATTATGTGGTCAATTTTGGAATAAGTGCGATGTGGTGCTGAGAAGAATGTATATTCTGTTGATTTGGGGTGGAGAGTTCTATAGATGTCTATTAGGTCCGCTTGGTGCAGAGATGAGTTCAATTCCTGGATATCCTTGTTAACTTTCTGTCTCGTTGATCTGTCTAATGTTGACAGTGGAGTGTTGAAGTCTCCCATTATTATTGTATGGGAGTCTAAGTCTCTTGTAGGTCTCTAAGGACTTGCTTTATGAATCTGGGTGCTCCTGTATTGGGTGCATATATATTTAGGAGAGTTAGCTCTTCCTGTTGAATTGATCCCTTTACCATTATGTAATGGCCTTCTTTGTCTCTTTTGATCTTTGATGGTTTAAAGTCTGTTTTATCAGAGACTAGGATTGCACCCCTGCTTTTTTTTGTTCTCCATTTGCTTGGTAGATCTTCCTCCATCCTTTATTTTGAGCCTATGTATGTCTCTGCATGTGAGATGGGTCTCCTGAATACAGCAGACTGATGGGTCTTGACTCTTGATCCAGTTTGCCAGTCTGTGTCTTTAATTGGAGCATTTAGTCCATTGACATTTAAGGTTAATATTGTTATGTGTGAACTTGATCCTGTCATTATGATATTAACTGGTTATTTTGCTCGTTAGTTGATGCAGTTTCTTCCTAGCCTCGATGGTCTTTACATTTTGGCATGTTTTTGCAATGGCTGGTACCGCTTGTTTCCTTTCCATGTTTAGGGCTTCCTTCAGGGTCTCTTGTAAGGCAGGCCTGGTGGTGACAAAATCTCTAAGCATTTGCTTATCTGTAAAGGATTTTATTTCTCCTTCACTGATGAAGCTTAGTTTGGCTGGATATGAAATTCTGGGTTGAAAATTCTTTTCTTTAAGAACGTTGAATATTGGCCCCCACTCTCTTCTGGCTTGTAGAGTTTCTGCCGAGAGGTCTGCTGTTATTCTGATGGGCTTCCCTTTGTGGGTAACCCGACCTTTCTCTCTGGCTGCCCTTAAGATTTTCCTTCATTTCAACTTTGGTGAATCTGGCAATTATGTGTCTTGGAGTTGCTCTTCTGGAGGAGTATCTTTGTGGCGTTCTCTGTATTTCCTGAATTTGAATGTTGGCCTGCCCTACTAGGTTGGGGAAGTTCTCCTGGATGATATCCTGAAGAGTGTTTTCCAACTTGGTTCCATTTTCCCCCTCACTTTCAGGCACCCCAATCAGACGTAGATTTGGTCTTTTTACATAATCCCATACTTCTTGCAGGCTTTGTTCATTTCTTTTTCTTCTTTTTTCTTTTGGTTTCTCTTCTCGCTTCATTTCATTCATTTGATCCTCAATCGCTGATACTCTTTCTTCCAGTTGATCGAGTCGGTTACTGAAGCTTGTGCATTTGTCACGTATTTCTCGTGTCATGGTTTTCATCTCTGTCATTTCGTTTATGATCTTCTCTGCATTAATTAATCTAGCTGTCAATTCTTCCACTTTTTTTTCAAGATTTTTAGTTTCTTTGCGCTGGGTACGTAATTCCTCCTTTAGCTCTGAGAGGTTTGATGGACTGAAGCCTTCTTCTCTCATCTCGTCAAAGTCATTCTCTGACCAGCTTTGATCCGTTGCTGGCGATGGGCTGCGCTCCTTTGCAGGGGGAGATGCGCTCTTATTTTTTGAATTTCCAGCTTTTCTGCCCTGCTTCTTCCCCATCTTTGTGGTTTTATCTGTCTCTGGACTTTGATGATGGTGACGTACGATGGGGTTTTGGTATAGGTGTCCTTCCTGTTTGATAGTTTTCCGTCTGACAGTCAGAAGAACTGTCTGTTGGTCTGTTGGAGATTGCTTGAGGTCCACTCCAGACCCTGTTTGCCTGGGTATCAGCAGCAGAGGTTGCCGAAGATAGAATATTGCTGAACAGCGAGTGTACCTGTCTGATTCTTTCTTTGGAAGTTTCCTCTCAGGGTGACTCCACCCTGTGAGGTGGTGGGTGTCAGACTGCCCCTAGTGGGGGATGTCTCCCAGCTAGGCTACTCAGGGGTCAGGGACCCACCTGAGCAGGCAGTCTGTCCGTTCTCGGATCTCAACCTCCGCGTTAGGAGATCCACGCTCTCCCCAAAGCTGTCAGACAGAGTCGTTCGCGTCTGCACCGCCCCCGCTTTTCCCCTAATGGACTGCAGCTGTGCGCTGTCCGCCGAGGTAGAGTCTACAGAGACAGGCAGGCTTCCTTGAGCTGCTGTGAGCTCCACCCAGTTCGAGCTTCCCAGCGTTTTGTTTACCTACTTAAGCCTCAGCAATGGCGGGCGCCCCTCCCCCAGCCTCGCTGCTGCCTTGCGGATAGATCGCCGCAGACTGCTGTGTTAGCAGTGAGGGAGGCTCCGTGGGCGTGGGACCCTCCCGGCCAGGTGTGGGATATATCTCCTGGTGTGCCTGTTTCCTTAAAGCGCAGTATTGGGGTGGGAGTTCCCGATTTTCCAGGTGTTGTGTGTCTCAGTTCCCCTGGCTAGGAAAAAGGATTCCTTTCCCCCTTGCGCTTCCAGGTGAGGCGATGCCTCGCCCTGCTTCAGCTCACGCTGGTCAGGCTGCAGCAGCTGACCAGCACCGATTGTCCGGCACTCCCTAGCGAGATGACCCCAGTACCTCAGTTGAAAACGCAGAAATCACCGGTCTTCTGTGTCGCTCGCGCTGGGAGTTGGAGACTGGAGCTGCTCCTATTCGGCCATCTTGCTCCGCCCCTCCTGATTTTCATCTTATGATTTGACTGTATAGCCATACGTCCAGAAAAACCTGTGTAATCAGACGTGACCTATCCTCTACTTATAAAAAACAATTCTAGAGCATCATTGGCAGAGCGTTATAGTAAATACTGCTTAAAATTTCCTATTAAGTGAATATTATTTATGAAACAAATTCCATTAATCCAGATACTAAATGAAAAATTTTTAAATTATCTCTAGCTCTCTATCATGCATTAATTAAAAATTCCCAGTTTTGATTGAATTGCTAATATTTTCAACACTATATAAGATATTAAAGTTTGATGTAAGTGAATGTCAGTATGCTTTCTTGTGATTTTTAGTTTTAATTACTGTGGGTACATAGTTGGTATATATATATAAATATTGATTGTGCATGAGATGTTTTGATACAGCCACAAAATGTTTAATAATCACATAATGGAGAATGAGGTATCCAAACTTTCAAGTATTTATCTTTTGTGTTAAAAAATCCAATTATACTCTTTAGTTATTTCAAAATGTACAGCAAAATTGCTATTGACTGTAGTCACCTTGTTGTGCTATGAAATATTAGGGCTTATTCATTCTTTCTCCGTATATTTTTCTGTACACATTTACTATCCTCACCTTCCCCCAAATCCACCACTGCCCTTCCCAGCCCCTGGTAACCATGCATCTACTCTCCATGTTCATGAGTTTAATTGTTTTGATTTTTAAATCCCACAAATAGGTGAGAGAATATTTGATGTTTGTCTTTCTGTGCCTGCCTTGTTTCACTTAGCTTATTAATTTAACTTCTATCCATGATGTTTCAAATAACAGGATGTCATTCTTTTTATGGCTGAATAGTACTCTGTTGTGTATGTATACCACATTTAAAAAAATCCACTCATCTGTTGATGAACACTTGGTTGATCCCAAATCTTACTATTGTAAACAGAGCTGCAACAAACGTGGGTAGCAGATATCTCTTTTATATACTGTTTCCTTTTTGGGGGTATATACCCAACATGGTATTGCTGGATCTTATAATATCTCTATTCTAGTTTTACGATGACCATCCAAACTGTGCTCCATAGTGTTATATTAATTTATCTGCCCCCAACTGTGTACAAGGATCCTTTTTCTTCACATCCTTGCCAACATTTGTTATTGCCTATTTTTGAATATAACCATTTTAACTGGGGTGAGATGATATTTTATTGTTGCTTTAAATTGCATTTCTCTGATGATTGGTGATGTTGAGCAACTTTTCATGTGCCTTTCTGCCATTTGTGTGTCTTCTTCTAAGAATGTATATTCAAATCTATTGTGTATTTTAATGGGATTATTAGATTGTTTCCCTATAGAGGTGTTTCAGCTTCTTATGTGTTCTGGTTATTCATCCTTTGTCAGAATGTTAGTCTCCATATATTTTCTCCATCCTGTGGGTTCTCAGTTCACTTTGTTGATTGTTTTCTTTGCTGTAGAGAAGCTTTTAACTTGATGTGATGCCATTTGTTCATTTTTACTTTGGTTGCCTGTGCTTGTGGGCTATTGCTTAAGGATTTTTTGCCCAGACCAAAGTCTTGGAGCTTTCCTCCAATGTTTTCTTGTAGTTGTTTTATAGTTAGAAGTATTTAATCTATTTTATATTTTTAAATGTGGAGAGGGATATGGGGGGTCTAGAGTCATTCTTCTGCATATGGATATCCAGTTTTCCCAGTACCATTTCTTGAAGAGATTCTTTTCCCCAGTTTACGTACTTGGCGCAATGGTCAACAATGAGTTTACTGTAGATGAGTGGATTTGGTTTTGGTTTATCTATTCTGTTCCTTTGGTCTATATGTCTGGTTTTTTGCCAGTGCCATGCTGTTTTGAGTACTATGTCTCTGTATGATAACTTGAAGTAAGGTATGTGATTCCTTCAATTGTGTTATTTTGGTTATTATAGATTTGGCTATTCTGGGTCTTTTTTGGTTCCATATAATTTTAGGACTTTTTTTTTCTATTTCTGTGAAACATTCCATTGGTATTTTGATAGGGATTGAATTTAATCTGTATATTGCTTTGGTAGTGTGGACATTTTAACAATATTGCTTCTTCCAACTCATTAATATGGAATATGTTTCCATTTTTGATGTCATCTACAATTTCATTTACCAGTGTTTTATAGTATTTATTATATAAATCTTTCACTTATTTGATTAATTCCTAGGTATTTAATTTTAGTTGTGGTTATTATAAATGGGATTCCATTTTTATTTCTTTTCCAAATATTCACTGTTGGCATGTAAAAATGCTACTAATTTTTGTAAGTTGATTTTGTATCCTAAAACTTTACTAAGTTTGTTTATCACGAACAATCTGTTTTTGTTGTGGATTATTTAGGGTTTTATTTCTAAATATAAGATCCTATAATCTGCAAACAAGGTAATTTGAATTCTTCCTTTCCAATTTGGATGCCATTTATTTCTTTCTGTTGTCTGATTGCTTTAGCTAGGACTTCCAGTACTATGTTGAATAACAATGGTGAAAGTGGTCATCTTTGTCATTTGTCAGATCTTAGAGGAAAGGCTTTCAATTTTCCCCACTCAGTAAGAGATAAGCTGCCAGTCTGTCATACATTGTTTTTGTTATGTTTAGGTATGCTTCTTCTATCCGCAGATTTTGAGGGTTTTCCCATGAAAGGATGTTGAATTTTATAAAATACTTTTCCAGCATTAGTTGAAATGATCATTTGGTTGTTATCCTTCATTCAGTTGATATGATGTATGACATTGATTGGTTTGCACATGTTAAGCCATTTCTGCATCCTAGGGATAAATTCGACTTGATCATGATAAATGACCTTTTGTATGCTTTGTTGAATTCAGTTTGCTAGTATTTTGTAGCAGATTTTTGCATCAACATTCCTCAGAGATATTGGCCTATATATTTTTGATGTGTCTTTCTCTGATTTTGGTATTAGGGTAATACTGTTCTTGTAGAATGAGTTTGGAAGTATTCACTCCTTTATTTTTCAGAATAGCTTGAGTAGGATTGGCATTAGTTCTTTATTAAATGTTTTATCAAATTCAGCATTTAAAATGCTGTGTCACAAGCTTTTGTTTACTGGAAGACTTTTACCATTGCTTCAATCTCATTATTTGTTATTAGTTTTCTCAGGGTTTGGATCTGTTCTTTGTTCAAACCTCATAGATTGTCTATGGCTAAGAATTTTTCCATTTCTTCTAGATTTTTCAATTGATTGCCATATAATACTTATGGTAGCCAGTAATGATACTTTGAATTATTACAGTATCTGTGGCAATGTCTCCTTTTCATTTCTTCTTTTATTTATTTAGATCTTCTCTATTTTTCTCTTAGTCTGGCTAAAGATTTGCCCATTTTATTTAACTTTTCATAAAATTAACTTTTTGTTTCATTGATCTTTTGTATTGTTTTCTTCATTTCAATTGCATTTATTTGTACTCTGATTTCTATTATTTCATTTTTATTACTAATTTTGAGTTTAGTTTGCTCTTTCTTTTCTATTTCTTTAAGATGTATCAGTAGATTGTTTATTTGAAGTTTATTTTATTTTTTGATGTAGACACTTATAGCTATCAACTTCCCTCTCAGTATTGCTTTTCTGTATTCCATAGGTTTTGGTATGTTGTACTTCCATATCATTTGTTTCAAGACATTTTTCAATTTCTTTCATTTTCAATTTCCTTTAAATATCATCATTGTGAATACTGCCATTCACAAGCACATTGTTTGATTTCCATGTATTTGTACAGTTTCCAAAATTCCTCTTGTTATTGATATCTAGTTTTATTCCATTGTAGTCAGACAAGATGCTTGATATTTCAAATTTTTTTAATGTTTTATGACTTGTTTTGTGATCTGAGATATGATCTATCCTTGAAAAGATCCATGTGCTCAGGAACAGAATGTGCATTTTGTAGTCATTGGATGAAGTGTCTCTAAATATCTATTAGTTACATTTGGTTTATAGTGCAGATTAAGTTTGATGTTTCTTTGTCGATATTCTGCCTGGAAGATCTGTCCAACACTGAAAGTGTGGTGTTAAAGTCTTTTCCTCTTATTGTATTGGTATCTCTTTAGCTCTAATAATATTTACAGTATATATTTGGGCACTCCAGTGTTCACTGAGTATATGCCTAAAATTGTTAAATCCTCTTGCTGAATTGAGCTCCTTTATCATTATATAGTGACCAAACATATCTCTCCTTATAGGTTTAATTCTTGTAATCCATTTTGTCTGATATAAGTATTGCTACTTCTACTCTTTTTTGTTTTCAATTGACATGGAATATCTTTTTTCATCTCAATTTTTTCAGTCTATGTGTGTCTTCACAAATGAAGTGTGTTTCTTGAAGGCAACATATCATTGGATCTATTTTTGTTTATTCTGCCACATTACATCTCTTTATTAGAGAGTTTAGTCCATTTGCGTTCAATGTTATTATTCATAAATAATGACTTATTCATGCCATTTTGTTATTTGTTGTTGTTGTTGTTTTGTGGTCTTCTAATCCTCCCTTCTTTTCTTTCTGTCTTCCTTTAGTGAAGGTGATTTTCTCTGGTGATATGATTTAGTTTCTTGCTTTTTATTTTTTGTGTATCTGTTGTATGTTTCCTGGTTTGAGTTACCAGGAGGCTTGCAAATATTATCTTATAACCAATTATTTCAAGCTGATAACAACATAACACTCTTTGCATAAACAAATGAGCAAAAAATTCAGCAAAAATAATTAACAATTTTATGTGTTCATATTTCCTCCTGCTTTTAAAGTTTTTGTTGGTTTTATTTATATCATATTGTATGGTTTACATGTTGGAAAGTTGTTTTAGCTATTATTTTTTATTGGTTCATGGTTTAGTCTTTCTACTTAAGAAGAAATTAGTTGACACACAGTTTCATAATATTCTCTGCTTTCCGTTACTAGTGAGTTTTATACCTTCAGATTATTACTTAGAGATAATTGACATTCTTTTTTTTTCTTATTCAAGTACTCCCTTTAGCATTTCTTACAGGACAAATCTGGTGTTGATGAAATTATTTGGCTTTTGTTTGTCTGGGAATGTGTTTCTTTCTGCTTCATGTTTGAAGGATATTTTCACCAGATATACTACTCTAAGTTAAAAACTTTTCTCTGTTAGCCCATTAAATATATCATGTCAATCTCTTCTGGACTTTAAGGGTTCCACTGGAAAGTCTTCTGCCAGGTGTATTGGAACTGCAGTTTATGTTACTTGTTTCCTTTCTCTTGCTGCCACTAGAATCCTTTCCTTACTTTTTTCCTTTCTCGTACTGCCATTAGAATCCTTTCCTTATCCTTGACCTATGGAAGTTTGATTACTACTAAATATCTTTAGGTATTCTTCTTTGGGTTAAATCTGTTTAGTGTTCTATATCCTTCTTGTATTTGGATATTAATGTCTTTATTTAGGCTTAAGATATTCTCTTTTATTATCCCTTTGAATAAACTTTCTACTTCTATCTTTTTTTCTACCTCCTCTTTAAGGTCAATAACTCTTAGCTTTTCCCTTCGAGGGTATTCTTTAGATGTTATAGGTGTGCATCATTGTTGTTCTTTTATTTTCTTTTGTCTCCTCTGACTGTATATTTTCAAATAGCCTATCTTCAAGCTCACTAATCTTTCTTTAGCTTGATCAATTCTGCTATTAAAAGAGTCTTCATTATGGCAATTGCATTTTTCAACACCAGAAAAATTCTATTTGATTTTTTTTTGCTTATTTCAGTCTCTCTATTAATTTGTCTGACAGAATTTTGAATTCCTTCACCATATTATCTTGAATTTCTTTGAGTCTCTTCAATGCAGTCATATTCAATTCTCTGTCTGAAAGGTCTCATATCTCTGTTTGTCCAGGATTTGTCTCTGGTGCCTTATTTAGTTCATTTGGTAAGTTCATGTTTTCCTGAATGGTGTGTATACTTTTAGATGTTCATCTGTGTCTGGAAATTACGAGTTAGGTATTTATTATTTTTTCTCAGTCTGTGCTTGTTTTTACCTATACTTTTTGAGGAGGTTTTCCAGATATTCAAAAGTACTTCAGTGTTGTGGTGCAAGCTGTATTGGCTTCAAGGGCACCCCACGTTTAGTAATGCTGTTGTTTCTGCAGACTTGCAGTGGTACTGCATTGATGGTCTTAGATAAGATCCAGGAGAGTTCTTTGCATTACTTAGCATAGTCTATTTCTTCTCTTCCTTTACTTTTTTTCCAAATGGAGCCTGTCTTGCTCTGTTCTCAGCCACCTGGAGCTAGGCATAGGGTGATACAATTATCCCTGTGGACACTACCACTAAGACTCTGCTGGGTCAAACTTAAAGCAAGTGCAGCACTGGGTCATAGCCAAGGCCTGTTGTAACCACTCCCTGGCTGCTTCCCATGTTTGTTCAAGGCCCTAGGGCTCTACAATCAGCAGGTGACAGATCCAGCCAGGCCTGTGTTCTTCTCTTTAGGGCAGCAAGTTCCCCCAGGCACCTAGTGGGTTCAGAATTGTTATCCAGGAGTCAGGGACTAGAGTCAAAAACCTTAGAAATTTGCCTGGTCTTCTACTGTGTTGCAGCTGAGCTGACACTCAAACCACAAGGTGCAGTGTTTTCCACTCTTTCCTCCCCTTTCCAAAAGCAGAGGAGCCTCACCTTGAGGACACTGCTACCACAGGCCCACGGAGAGTACTGCCAGACTACCACCAATGTTCTCTTAAGGCCCAAGGGCTCTTAAGTCAGCCTGTTACAAATTCTGCCTGGTCTGGGACTCACCCTTCAAGGCAGAGGGCTTCCCTCTGGCCCAGGGCAGGTCCAAAATGCCTTTCAAGAGCAAGTTTCTGGAATAAAGGACACTAAGAGCCTGCTTAGTGTTCTACCTCCCTGAAGCTGTGCTGGTACATAAGGTGCAAGATGAAGTCCCTGTTACTTTTCCCTCTGCTTTTCTCAAGAAGAATAAGCCTTACTGGGTAGTCACCACAGCTGGAAATGTCCTAAGTCTCACTTGAAATGAAGATTCATAATCTCACCCAGGCCCTTGACCTAGTACATAGGTGTTGCTGCTAGTTATTCAGGTCCCAAGGGCTCTTCTGTTGGCAGGTGATGAATCCTGCAAGGTTGAGTTCTTCCCTTCAAGGTAGCAGGTTCACTGATGGCCCAGGGTATATCTAGAAATCTCATCCAGGAGCTAGGGCCTGGAAAGGGGGCCTCATAACTCTGACAGTTGCCTTATCCTGCTGTGGCTGAACTGATATCCAAAATACCTGACAATATTTTCCACACTGTTTCCTCTCATATCCTCAAGTGGAGGGAAGATTATCTTTCTGAGCCATGAGCTGGGCAGCATGGGTTTAGGGGAAGGATGATGCCAGCACTTCCTTAGTCACCCCAGCTGGTGTCTTAGTAGGTCATATGTTTCCCAGTCTGCTGTTTCTGGGCCCAGTTCAACACTAAGACTCAGTTAAGAGTTGCAGTACTTATAGCCTAGACTGCCTTTCAATTTTATTTAAGGTCCCGGAGCACTGTAGACTGTGGTGGCGAGGCTTACAGGAATTCAGTTTTGGACCACCGAGTTCAGCAATTCCCCTCTGATTAGGGCTGGTTTCAATGCTCCTCCCTCTGTTGGTGGGCGTCAGCTGAGTTTGGTCTGGTTTTGCTTTCTGTTATAACAAGGACAGCACTAAGTTGAATGCCTAACAATTGCTGGCTCTCCTCACCCTAGAGCATAAAAATGCTCTCTGCACCAACCACCACTGCCAGGGGATGGAAGAGGGGTAGCATTGGCAATTCAAGACTGTTTTTCCTACCTCTTCAGTGCCTTTTTCAGTAACATGTATTTAAAACAAGGTACTGAGTGTTCGTCTGATTTTTGCTTCTTATGAAGTTGTTTTGTGTGTGTGTGTGTGTGTGTGTAGAGAGTTGTTAAATTGGTGTCCTTGGGGGAGGGATGATCGGTGGAGCCTTCTATTCCAGCATCTTGTTCTGCCCCCACCATCAATGTCACTGAGATTTTAGAAAGCCTTAACTAGCTAAACTCCATATGGTTTTCAAATATATGCAAACAGGGTGGCATGCACATGATTATTACTGGGGGAGAAGGGTTTAATTTTCAGCTTATGGAAAGGGAAGTTGGTAAGGGAGATTATTTCTTGATGATGAGTGTGTGTAAATGCTGGAATTTAGCTGTCAAACATTCTCAGAGCAGTCAAAAAACAGCAAAATTTTCCATTAATCTGCTCTTTAAATTTGGTTCTCTCTTAAATCAGATTAGTAAATTGTAAGAAATTAGGTTTTTTTCTACTCTGTAAAGTTACCATTCAGTTTTTGTTCTTATTGAAATAAGAAACAAAACAGCTGAAGAATAATTATCATAGAAGCCATATATATAAGTAGTCAAGATACTGTGTGTTAGAAAAATAATTCAGAATTAAAAGATCCCTCATTTTAGGCCTTCTTTCTATGCAGTTTTCACCTTTGATATGTTATTGATGCATAACGAGTCTCAGTTTCCTCAATTCTAAGTGAAAATTATTCTTACCCTGCTTAATTCATAAGCTATTTTTTAAATGTAAATTCCCTAAGAATTTGGAAGCTGTCTTGTAAATGATAAAATCTTAAATATGTATTCCTTCCTTATCAGCAGAGGATGCATTCCAAGACACCTAGTACATCCCTGAAACTGCTGATAGTAATAACCCTATATCTACTACGTATTTTTTCTTATTTATACATACCTATTAGAGCTTAATTTGTAAATTAGGCATGATAAGGGATTAGCAACAATAATAATAACATAGAACAAGTATAACAATATACTATAGTAAAATTTATGTGGATATACTATCCCTCTTCCAAATTGTGTTTTCTGTTTATAAATTCTACTGACAAATTTAATGCCTTTTCCTTCTTAGCTAAGCATTTACCATGCACTGTGGCCGTAACTTTAGCATTTTGAGGTGCAACAAAAAAACTAGCTCAAATTTCTTTTTTCTTCTTCACAATTTTATTGATTTTCTTTCCTCATTAAATTGACATTTCACTTTTTCACTTAAAGGAAGCACTTTGCAGCTTCTCTTGGTCATATCCAAATCACTGGCATTTCTCCTCTTGTGCTTTAGGGACATTATTAAGTAAAATAAGGGTGACTTCAACACAATCGCTATGATACCATGACAGTCGATCTGATAAGTGAAAAGAGTACTAAGTGAATAACAGGCAGAAAGCATATACAGTATGAATATGCTAGACAAAGGGATGATTTATGCCCTGGGCAAGGCAGAGCTAGAGAGCACAAGATTTCATCTCAATATTCAGAGTGAATATGCAACTGAAAATTTATGAATTGTTTATTTCTGGAATTTCCCATTTTATATTTTTGGACCATGGTTGACTGAATATCACTGAAGGCATGGAAAGTGAAACCAGAGATAACTGGAAACTATTGTAACATGAGTTCTTTTTATGTAAATCAGTGTGTGTCTTAATCACATTTTAATGAAATACAATTGTATAACTGTATGGAATATAAATTACACTTTCAGTTAGACCCAGAAAAAGTCAAGAAAGCAAAATAAGACAAAGTCTATGATTTTTAATTTATCTAAACTAGAATTATTATAAATATATTAAAATAGAATATACATCCATGTACTAGTCAAGTGTTTTAAAAGAATATGTTCACCTTAATCACTCTAATGTTTTGATTGTAATAATATTTGGAGTATGTTTCATTAACCTATAATGCAGATAAACATATAGAGGAGTTTTGAATCAGCTAATTAAGTATCTACCTAGATAACAGTTTATCTCCCTAGCTTCTTAGTTTAGTCTTGTATTTTGTTATATTGTATATTAAGTTATAGCTGGATCTTGCATCAAAGAAAGAAGAAAAAATTCCAAGGAAAAACCCTCTCAGACTCTAATTAAAGTTACTATGGATCAGCCAACTTAGTGTTCCACTATTTAAATATTTTTTTCACAAATAGACAGAAAATTGAACTTTTCTGATGCTGAATGACTCCAGATTTATTTGGCTCACAGAAGCTATTTCTGTATAATTAAGACTGATTGTCGTATAAACATATGAAACTACAAAATGTCATGATACTCATAAACTTCTTCCTTTTTTTTTGCTTGCTTTTTTTATGTGCTTACATTTTCTGCCTTAAGAACTAACTTAAAAATCACAGTTCAGCTCAATGCCAAAATATTGATTTAACATGACTAACCACTTGGCAGGTAAATACTATGGAGCAAGTTTCATAAAATTGCCTAACTTCCTTTGGATTCCAAATGGTTCATATGCATGCAGGGAAAATTAATCTAAACCACAGTTAAATGATTGGCTCTGAACTAACCATCAAACCTCAGAATGGGGATTTGGAAGTCATTGTTAACTGTTTCTTACACAGAAGAGACTAACACATATCCCGTGTTGCTGATCTACAGAACATCTGTACCTGGAATATTGCATGCAATTATAGTCACCAGACCACAAGAAAGGCATAGAATGCAGTAGGAGAAACTGAAATGATCACAGAATAGGAGACGTTGTTGTAGAAGAACAACTTTAAACTTTCCAGGGAATTGTTGTTCACTAGGTTCTTGTTTTATAGAACAATGGACTATGTTTTAATTGCAAAGTAGGTAATTTTCCTTTTCTTTCTTTCTTTTTTTTTTTTTTTTTAGATGGAGTTTCGCCCTTGTCATCCAAGCTGGAGTGCAATGGCGCGATCTCGGCTCACTGCAACCTCCACTTCTTTTCTCTGCTTCCCTTCTGTCTTTTTGATAATTAAAAAAAAAAAAAATCAAAAAGGGAATAATTATGAGTGTGATATAGCTATAGTAGATTTTAAAATAGAAATAAGGATATTGGGTAAGATATCCCAAGGCTTTTGAGGTAAATATTTTAAAAATTGTTTTTGAGTAAATTTTTCCCATACCATTAGGGAAAAAGTATTTTTCTTTCTACAGCTGGCTTCAATTATATAACAAATACTTTTTATAACACAGTGAATGAGAGTTTCAGAATTGTCAGAGAAGAACATTGGTTAAAAGTGATTTTCATGCTTATTTTCTACTTAATATAATAAGTAGTAATTAGATTTTACTCATCCTTGTTTCTCAGCCCTCAGGTGATAAAGTTTCTCTCCAATATGTTTAACTTTTTCAAATGTTCAAGTTGAGAATAAAAACAGTTCTTTGTCTAAGAGGGACAGAATAAAAATAGTTGCCCATGAGCAGTCATTATTGCATGGTTTGTTCTCTACTGTCTTTTGATAAAAGCTACCTGATTATTTTATGCTTAAATTGACCATCAGTGAAGATATCAACTAACAACTTTCAGATGTTTACAAATTACCATGCAGGTAAAACTTCTCATGGAATAATGCAAGCTATAAACAAAATTGCAAATATAATCTATACATATGTACAATTTAGAATATAAATAAATAGTTATATTTTAACAACAAGAAAAAGACTAAAGAATACCCCATGCTTTCTTACAGTCCTTATTTATAACATAAATGAGTTATCTTCTGGGAATGAAAAGGCCTAAGCCTTCATGGCATCTTAGTAATATCTCCAAATTATCAGGTACCTAGATAAAATATCTATATCTATACCTATATCTGTATCTATCTATCTATCTATCTATCTATTTATCTATCTATATCTATTTTCTATGAAAAACAGCCAAGGAAGCGACTTGGTTCTATATGATTGCCCAAGTGTCATTCATGCTCCTCTTATTTTATTGGGCTGTTTGCAGCATTATTCTGGCCCAGTTTTCTATTTTTTTCATTTTAAATAACTTTTACAAAGTTAGTTTTCTCTGTTATAGTGTAAAGAAAGTCTGAGTGTCCCATTTAGATAGTTGTAGTAAACAAAAATAGACTGGATTATGTTATTAGTAATTCTAATTCTCTCTTTTCCTACTTATAACTTTTATTGAGGAATATTTTGCCTACAATTTTAAGTAAAGATAAAAATATACAAAATTGAATCTACAGCATGATCTCATCTTTATACACTTCATAAGAAAATATAGTAAAGAAATATTTTCAAATATATGAGGAGGAGGTCTCATGTGCTTTCTTCATTTATTTCAGGATATTATACATTTATAATTTGTAAATAAGTTAAATATATTTAAGAAAAAATATGTATATCAATCCCAAGGATGTGAAACTTTTTGTATGTTATAATATCTGCTACATCTAGAAGTGGCTGTGTGGGAAATAAGCTACCTTCTAACTGTGATTTGAAAGTAGTGTGGAAATGCCCTTTTGCCTCAAATTATTTTTTTCCACAAACTTTCATATAATACTTGAATGACTGCTATTAGGATACTACTTTTCTGGGCTGTAGACATTTTCTTTATAAAATAAAAACAACAATTTAAAAAACAAGTTCAGATTTAAGAGATGATTTAGTTAGTGTTCTTACTTTCAGGAAACCAAAACTACATTAGAAATATTCAATAAAAATGCATTTTATTAAAATGTTATTTGGTAGCTCTGAAATCATCAGGAATACTGAAAAGCCAGGCTTGGAAAATGAACAGGAATAAAGGAACAAGGACATATGGAAGAAAACATTCGTGGTTAGTGCAAAAGCAGTGTCAGTAACACCAAATTCAAAATTTCCAAGGGTGACAAGCCTAGTTACATGCTAAAAAGACAATTAGAGCTGTGGTATCTTTTATTTTTAATGTGTATAGTGGGAAGTGGGTTTTCTCCCCTATAAAATTCATAATGTAAAGCATTAACCAAATAATGGGAGCTCAGATGATAGGCAACCAAAAATCATGACAAATATTCACAGAAAATGTGATGAAGGCAGAATATAATGTCGTCATGTAAGAAGAAGGTTTGTGTGCGAGGGTGCAATGTTTGTACATGGTTGATGTGCAAAATCAAAAGAAATTGAAGTAATGAGATATGATGTAAAGGGGAAACAAGACAAATGAGAAATTCAGCATGAGGTTCATCTGTAGATGTTTAAGTAAGTGTAATCTCATGTGAATAATGTTTCAAAGGGCTATCCTTACCACAAAATGAAAAAGTTAAATTTAAGAAACAGAGACAGAAAGTTGGATATTTGAGTCTGGCAATTATCAATGTTCTTTCTGTCAATGTTTTACCAGGCACAAATTTAATAAGTCGAAAACTTCTGATACCCAGTTGTTTCTCCTAGTCACTCCTTTCTTATATTCTCCCAAATTGTTATGTTATTTCAAAAAGTCTCATTCTCTGACTCCTGTGATTACTAAGCTAATGAAGTTCCTAGAACTTACACTATTTCACATGATTCTAAATTCTCAACATATGTAGCTACTGAATAAACTACCATCTTCTGCACAGCATATCTATATTCTGAGAAACCTGCCTTTCTGAAAAAATTCAACATCATTTTCTCTTTACTTACTTTAGAATTTTTTACAACTTATTTTTGCATAAGAACACTCTTAAACGAACTGTTGATCTTAACTATTCAGCTGTAAGTGTGTGTCAAAGAAATGCCTTATACAAATTTTTCTCACTAATGAAAAGGAGCTTTGAAGCAAATACATATTTATCCACCACTGATACATTTTATAAACCGTTATTTTAAAATGTTTACTCATAAAAATAGAAACACCTATAGTGTCAAAGATTTTTACTTGTAATGTATATATATGTAGAACATTTAGTCTTTCACATGTATATATTTTTCACATTAATTTTAATATGCCAGAACCCATGTATTGTGAGAAAAAAATGGGGATTGAAGGTTAAAAATATTTTATTAAATACCATTTTCCCATATACTTCAATTACAACTCTTTTAAATTTTGCTAAATATTTTATTCAAAGCTATCAATATCATCCTTTTCTTATTTTGCATAGTTAAAACATATCAATTTTACCTTTGATAGAAAATCTAGATTGGTATGCCTTAATGTGTTAGCATGACTTTTAAAAATAGTATTTTAGACACCAAATTGAGATACATGAAGTAAAGACTCAATATATAAACAATATAAATTGTACTACCCAGGAATATAAAAAGTATTTATAAACTAAAGATCACAAAAATAAACATGAAACAAACAATAACTAGCACTACAGTCTGTCAGAAAAGTTATCGAATTCTATGAATAATTTTATGGTATATTTAAATATGTGTGCTGATGAAAACATTTGCCCATAAATTTGTGAGTTTTAATTACCTCATTATGAAATTGTGTTTAAATGGAGCTTTTCTCAGCTGTACAGTTAGGGGGATGTAAGGAAGAGGCAGGGGCATGGTTATTACGTTGTATGGAATATGCTTTTGAACTATAGTCAATTAATATTTAGAGACTTTAGTCTGTGGCATATTTTGTGTATTAGTGAACGAGGGCTTTACCATCCACAGCTGGGGCATATTATAGGTGGGGAAGTATTCTGTAAGCTTGTTGTAGTGGATATTTATTTCATGTATATATCATTGGTTATATCAGTGTTGGTCAAATGTCTAACAAAGATCAGGCCGTTGTTTCATTGCTAATCCAGTTTAATGGTGAAGTTGTTACAAGTAAAACCCAAACGGAAAGAGGAGGGATGGAATATGCCTTTCTTGAGGATGATTTTTCTTACTCAGTGAATTAGAATTACCTATGGTTTGAGAAGGTGACAGCAGTCATCCCAAGCCAATAAATTCCAATGAGTACCAAAAGATGCCTTTTCCAACTGCTAGAATTACTTATTAAAGAGGTCAATTATGTAGAACTTTACAAAATGAGACATAAACTTTGACATTATCTGGCTCTGTACTCTCCCTTTCGAGTAAACAACTCAGGAGGGTTGATTGCCTAATCTCCTGAAGATCTCAAGAGGCATGTAATTAATTTATGTCTTACAGATCTTTTCTGTTTGATCAAAAATAGTATTTATCATTTTCACTTAATTTCTTCTTGTTAGATAATACACACATATATATATATATATATATATATATATATATATATATATAATTCTTCAGTATTTACTTCTTATAAATTTTGATTTTTTTTTTTGAGTCAGGTTCTTGCTCTGTTGTCCAGGCTTGAGTCCAGTGGCTGATCAAGGCTCACTGCAACCTCCACCTCCCAGGTTCAAGTGATTCTGTTACCTCAGCCTCCTGAGCAGCTGGGATTACAGATACCCATCACCACACCCAGCTAATTTTTGTAGAGATGGCATTTCACCATATTGTCCAGCCTGTTTCAAACTCCTGGTCTCAAGTGATCTCCCCACCTCAGTCTCCCAAAGTGCTGGGAGTATCATATAATCTAATCAGCCTTTAACCATTTATTCCTTAAGCTAAACAATATCAGTTCCTTTAAAATTTCTAATCTATTGCTGATAATACCAATTATTTCTGTTATTTTCTGAAAAAATATCCAGTTCATTCACATCATTTAAAAACGTGTCACAAAGGTTTAGTGTGACAATGTTAAGTGATCAAACAGCACAAATTAATATAGTATAGAGAAACTACAATCTTCATGGCAAACAATCAATATTATAGAGCATGGACACCTCAATAAGGAAGTGGTAGGACTGGTCAAGAGGGACATTAATAACAACCATGAAATGCAGTTAAAAGGTTTTTAATAGATGGAATAATATTTTAACAAAATAGTACATTATATTATGCCCTCACCCATAAAATTGCCAACATGATGACTTTCACCGTAGCTGCAAAATTAGGAATTTTAGGATGACAAATTAAAAATCAACAATAACATTGACTAAACAGCATCATTTTACTAAACAGCATCATTTTTGAGTTAAGATTAAATTTAAAAATAAAATATTGTATATTACTTGATGTGGAAATATTTTCTAAAATATCATTGAGGCATTCAAGCACCAATTTGTACACAGTGGCCCTCCATAATATGTTACTGAGACTCTCCTATTATGGTAACAAAGGATAAAAAATGATCATACCATGCTCACTGTACTTATTTGAGACGCAGGGAGCATTAAAGTAATGACAATGTTAAGTGATCAAACAGCACAAATTAATTAATCAAGGTTTATCTTGAAGCTGAACAGGTAAAATTTAAATTCTGCTACAATATTTACCTGATTTATAGAAAGTCTAAAAAATTATTGTAACATTGTTTTAAACATTACTAAATAACTATAATAGACAAATGTTGCTGATTCAAGGTGAATATCTCTAGTGTTTCACCAATAATCTGAGTTTTTCCTGGTGTGCGTGTTTATGTGTGTATGTGCAGGCAAACATACGTGCTTTCATTTGAAGTAGACATAGCTATCAAAATGATGTCAGAATTATAAAATCTTCATAGAAAAATTTGGGTTGCTTTTCATGTTTTGCAATAATATGTATTTACATACATATCTGTATATACACATATGTAACAAAATGGAATGGTACTAGGTACCGAAAATCCAAAAAATGCATTGTAGCATTAAATTAAAATTACAAATAAAATTCCTTATTTATGCTTACCACAGAACAGTAAACAAGATATTCTGAAGATAAGAAAGGAAAACACACAGAGAAAAACATACAAATGTTGCATAAAGTATTAAAACTAAACTTTTAAGTACATTCATGATCCCTTAAGAAAGGAAACGAAATGGCCAAGGGCCATAAAAATTAAACAAGGAATTGAAATAATCATGGTAAGTGAAACTTGGGTTGTTCATACCATGAACCTGGAGCTTCAAGAATAGACAGCCAACATTTTCAAAACTGAGGAATTAGATTTTAGACATAGGCAAGATGAGGCAAAGCAGAAATGTAACAAGCATATAAGAGCCAAAGTAAGAAGGTGATCCCATTTATAACCATCACAAAAAGAATAAGATACCTAGGGCTAAAGCAAACCAAGAAGTTGAAGAATAACTACAAGGAGAAAACACTGCCGAACAAAGTCAAAGATGACACAAACAATAGAAAAACATTCCATGGTCATGGATTGGAAGAATCAACGTCATTGAAATGGCCATACTTCCCAAAGCAATGAACAGATTCAACACTATTTCTATCAAACTACCAATATCGTTTTTCACAGAATTTAAAAAAATTCTGAAATTCATATAGAACCAAAGAAGAGCCCAAATAGACACAGCAATCCTAAGTCAAAAGAACAAAGCCAGAGGCATCACATTACTCAACTTGAAAATATGCTATAAGGCAGACAGACACATAGACCAATGGAACAGAATAGAGAATGCATAAATAAAGCAACACACCCACAGTCATTTGATCTTTAACAAAGACAACAAAAACAAACAATGGAGAAAAGTCTTCCTATTCAATAAATAGCACTGAGATAACTTGCTCCCCATATGCAGAAAAGTGAAACTTGACCCAAAGACTGAAATGTAAGTCTTCAAACTGTAACAATCCCAAAGAAAACCGAGCAAATGCCCTGCTCAATATCAACCCTGGAAAATAAGTTACGGCTAAGTCCTCAAAAGCAATTGCAACAATAACAAAAATTGACAAATTGGACCTAATTAAACTAAAGAGCTTCTGCATAGCAAGAGAAACTATCAAGGGAATGAATAAACAACCTACAAAATAAGATAAAATATTTGCAAAATATTCATCCGTCCAACATAGGTTTATTTTTCAGATTCTATATGGAACTTAAACAAATCAAAGAGCAAAAAAAAAAAAAAAACTTCATTAAAAGTGGACAAATGACATTAATAGACACTTCCCAAAAGACATACACATGGTATGAAAAAACATGAAAAAGTGTTCATTATCACACATCATTAAAGAAATGCATGTCAAAACTACAATAAGGTACCTTCTCATATCAGTCAGAAAGGTGATTATTAAAAATTCAAAAAAGACAAATGTTGGTGAGGCTGTGGAAGAAAGGAAACACTTATACCCTGTTGGTGGGAATGTAAATTAGTTCAGTCACTGTGGAGAGCAGTTTCGAGATTTCTCAAAGAACTGGGAGTTGAACTACCAATCAACCCAGCAATCCCATTACTGGGTATGTACTCAAAGGAAAATAAATTTCTACCAAAAGACACATGTACACATATGTTCATTGCAGTGCTATTCCCAAAACCAAAGACATGTAGTCAACCCAGGCACCCATCAACTTTGGACTAGATAAACAAAATATAGTACATATACACAATGAAACACTACACAATCATAAAAATAATGAACTCTTGTTCTTCACAGCAATATGAATGCAGCTTAAAACCACTACCTTAAGCAAACTAATGCAGAAATGGAAAACCAAATATCATATGTTCTCATTTATAAGTGGTAGCTAAACATTGGGTTCACATGGTTATAAAAATGTGAACAATAGACACTGGGGAATAGGAGGGTTAAGAAAGAAAGGCTGATAAGGGTTAAAAAAAGTACCTATTTGGTATGTTCACTACCTGGGTGATTGATTCATCATACTCCAAACCTCGGCATCAAACAATATACCTTTGTAAGAAACTAGCACATATACCCTCTGATTCTAAAGTAAAAATGGAAAGAAGAAAAGCATATAAGTACATCAAAAGAAAAAAAAGACTATAGCATAAACCTAGAGTTTTAAGTAGGACACATCCTCAGTTTTGTGTACCTTTTGCTTCAGTTTTTTTAAACAAGAAGATATGATAATAATTATTTTAAAGTGGAGGAAATAGGACACTAACTCCTAACTCCAAAATATGTGGCATGTGAAATAATAAATATCTGTCATTTGACAAGAATACCAGAGAAGTGATATCTTTACAGGAAATCACATTTATATGAAAACAGACAAGAGAGATCTCTAGAGAAAATGTTGAAGATATTAGGTTGGTGCAAAAGTAATTGTGGTTTTCGCCATTACTCTTAATGGCAAAATAATATAAGCATTGACCGATGGAGACAGGGCTAAAAATATGCAGATTTCATCTCAAGCGTTTATTACTTGAATAAATATCTATGATTTTAAAGCTAGCTGAGTAATATTAAGTATTAAAATAAAGTTTAACAATAAAATGTTATTTTTGAAATTATGTTTTGTTTCCATACACACAATGTACAAATATTTCAATGGGAGGTAAATTACATAGTATTATAGAGTAACAGTTAATCTGAAATCAATTATATTTGACTTTAGGATGTCATTGGAATGCTATATTTACACATTCTACCCAGCAATTCACTCCCTAGTGTTTGTAACTCAACAGAAAAATAAAAAAGACATGGAAAAGAAATACAAGGAAACAAAAGCCTTCTATAAATTATTTACACATAAATAAAATCAATTATTTACCTTAATTTTAGCTCCACTATATTGATTAACCTACTTGTTTCTGTTTCTTAAGAGACCAAAATATATAGGAAAACCTATTTATTATTCACTATAGAAGTGCCATTTAATAAAAAATAAGCAGTTATGTTAAAAATGTAATTTCAACTTGCCTTTTTCTACAATGTTGACATAGGGCATTTCTTCTATTACATTATTTCTTGTCATAGTTACTCTGTGATTTTGCTCTGCTAGCAATCTTAGTAATTCTTTTATCCAGTGATGGAATTCTTTTAGAGAGAATGTACAAAATTGGGTTTTGTTCAAAAGAAAAACTGTTGGGAGGATTTCATTGATATACTTAAGAACAATAGCTAAAATGTCACTCAACTGCTACTATATACAATCAAGCAACTTTCAGAAGTTTTAAATATAAAACAATTTAAAGATTAATTTTGACATATATATCTAATGAAGATCTAAAGAGGAGAAAGGTCACTGCTGAAGTAAACTAAAGGATGTTTATATTCTGAATCTTTTCCCAGAGAAGAGACTTGGACCATAAAAATCATTGGCTATCTTACTTAGCACCGTATTACCTAAGTAATAATAAAAATAAAAGTGAAAATTGGGACCCATTGTAAATGGTAAAAAATATAATCAAACACAAATGTGAGATAAAACTAGCATAGAACAATGTGAGCAAAAATTATCGAGTAAAGGCCTTATCAAATTATCTTCTTTCTAAGAACAATGGAAAACTGGCAAAATTTTTCAGAAACAACTTTTTCAGAAATCTGGAGATTGACTAAGATTTTGCAGCAATCAGGAGAGTGTATTTAAGAATAACAGATAAATCTCACTAAAAACAGAAAACTTTACAACATTTAAACTTGCCCTATTGCCACCTCTCTTTGGATTCTTAGTAAACTTAAGAAGCAACAGTCAACAATTCCCATGAAAACTGGCAGCTATGTAGTCACTAGAAAGAGCAGAACATATTTGGAGCTCTTTCAGACCCTCATTACCAAGGAATGTACATTGTTTTACCTGTGTGATATCTCCATGGAAGGCCTTACTTGCATTTTATTTTTATTTGACATAGCTTGGAGTTTAACAAGGGTAGAAAGCTTTTCTTTTCTTTTTTTTTCCTTCAACTTTTGTTTTAAGTTCAGGGGTACATGTGAAGGAGGTACAGGTTTGTTACATAGGTAAATGTGTGTCCTTGTGGTTTGCTGCACAGATCATCCCATCACCTAAGTATTAAGCCCAACATGTATTAGCTATTCTTCTTGATGCTCTCCCTCTCCCCACAGTCCCCGTCCAACAGGCCCCAGTGTGTGTTGTTTCCCACCATGTGCCCATGTGTTCTCATCATTCAGCTCCCACTTATATGTGAGAACATGAGGTATTTGGTTTACTGTTCCTGTATTAGTTTGCTGAGGTTATTGGCTTCCAACTCCATTCATGTCCCTGCAAAGCATATGATCTCATTTCTTTTTATGGCTGCATAGTTTTCCATGGTGTATATATACCATATTTTCTTTATCCAGTCTATCATTGATGGGCATTTAGGTTGATTTCCTGTCTTGCTATTGTGAATAATGCTTCAGTGAACATGCACATGCATGTATCTTTATAATAGAATACTTTATATTCCTTTGAGTGTATGCCCATTAATTAGATTGTTGGGTCAAATGGTATTTCTGCCTCTAGGTCTTTGAGGAATCACCACTCCATCTTCCACAATGGTTGAAGTAATTTACACTCTTACCAACATTGTAAAAGTGTTCTTTTTTCTCTGCAACCTCACCAGTATCTGTTGTTTTCTGACTTTTTAATAATAGCCATTCTGACTGGAGTGGTAGGGCATCTAATTGTGGTTTTAATTTGCGTTTCTCTAATAGTCAGTGATGTTGACTTCTTTTTCCATATGTTTTTTGGCCACGTGTTTGTCTTTTGAGAAATGTCTGTTAATGTCATTTGCTCACTTTTAGTGGGGTTGTTTTTCTTGTATATTTGTTTAAATTCCTTGTAGACAGGATATTCAACCTTTGTCAGATGGATAGATTGCAAAAATTTTCTCCCATTCTGTTGGTTGTCTGTTCACTCTGATGATACTTTCTTTTGTTTTGCAGAAGCTCTTTAGCTTTATTAGTTCCCTCATGTCAAAGCTTTTGTTTTTTTTACAATTGCTTTTGGTGTTTCTGTCATGAAATCTTTGCTCATGCCTATGGCCTGTAAGATATTGCCTAGGTTTTCTTCTAGGGTTTTTATAGTTTGGGTTTTTACATTTAAGTCCTCAATCCATACTGAGTTAATTTTTGTATATGGTGTAAGGAAGGAACCCAGTTTCAATTTTCTGCATATGGTTAGCCAGCTTTCCCAGCACCATTTATTTAATAGGGAGTTCTTTCCCCATTGCTTGTTTTTGTCAGGTTTGTCGAAAATCAGATGGTTTGTAGGTGTGCTGTCTAATTTAAGAGTTCTCTACTCTGTTCCATTGGTCTATGTGTCTGTTTTTGTACCAGTATCATGCTGTTTTGGTTAGTGTAGTCTTGTAGTATAGTTTGAAGTCAGGTAGTGTGATGCCTCCAGCTTTGTTCTCTTTACTTAGGATTGTCTTGGCTATTTGCACTCTTTCCTGGATCTATAAAAATTTTTAAATGCTTTTTTTTCTAATTTGTGAAGAATGTCAATGGTAGTGTAATGGGAATAGCATAGAATCTTTAAATTACTTTGGGCAGTATGGCCATTTGCACAATATCAATTCTTTCTATCCATGAGCATGGAATTTTTTTTTCCCTTTATGTCATCTATGATTTCCTGAAGCGGGGGTTTGTAGTTATCCTTGAAGAGGTCCTTCATTTACCTTGTTAGCTGTGTTCCTAGCTATTTTATTATATTTGTAGCAATTATGAATGGGAGTTCATTCATGATTTGGCTCTCTGCTTGTCTGTTGTTGGTGTATAGGAATGCTTATGATTTTGCACATTGATTTTGTATCTTGAGACTTTGCTGAAGTTGCTTATCAGGTTAAGTAGTTGTTGGGTTGTGATGACAGGGTTTCCTAGATACAGGAGCATGTCATCTGCAAACAGAGGCAAATTGACTTTTTCTGTTTTTATTTGAATACCCTTTATTTCTTTCTCTTGCCTGACTGTCCTGGCCAGAACGTCCAACACTATGTTGAATAGGAGTGGTCAGAGAGAACATCTTTGTCTCATGCTGGATTTCAAGGGAAATGCTTTTAGCTTTTGCCCATTGAGTATAATATTGGCTGTGGATTTGTGATAGATGCCTCTTATTATATTAAAATATGCTTCTTCAATATCTAGTTTATTGAGAGCTTTTAACATGAAGGGATGTTGAATTATATGAAGGCCTTTTCTGCATCTATTGAGATAATCAAATGGCTTTTGTCTTTAGTTCTGTTTATGTGATTAATCACATTTGTTAATTTGCATAAGTTGAACCAGCTTTGCATCACAGGGATGAAGCCAACTTGACCATGGTGGGTAAAATTTTGAAGTGCTTCTGGATTCTGTTCGCCAGTATTCTATTAAGAACGTTTACATTGGTATTCATCAGAGATATTGGCCTGAAGTTTTCTTTTTTTGTTGTATCTCAGTCAGGTTTTTGTATCAGGATGATGTTGACCTCATAGAACGAGTTAGAGAGGAGTGCTTCCTTTTCAATTTTTTGAAATAGTTTCAGTAGAAATGGTAACAGCTTTTATTTGTAACTCTGGTAAAATTTAGCTGTGAATCTATTTTGTTCTGGGCTTTTTTTGGTTGGTAGGCTGCCTGAATTTCAGACCTCATTATTGGTCTATTCAGGGATTCAATTTTTTTCTGTTTCAGCCCTGGGAGGGTACATGTGTCCAGGAATGTATTCATTTCTTCTACATTTTCTTGTTTATGTGCATCAAGTATAGTATTCTCTGATGGTTGTTTGTATTTCTGGGTGGTTAGTGGTGATATGCTTCTTATCATCTCTGATTGTATGTATTTCATTCTTCTCTCTTTTCTTCTTTATTAGCCTAGCTCATAGTCTATCCATTTTGCTGATTTTCTTCCAAAAACCAGCTCCTGGATTCATTGATTTTTAAGGAGATTTTTGTGTCTCTAACTCTTTCAGTTAAGCTCTGAGCTTAGTTATTTTTTGTCTTCTGTTGTCTTTGGTGTTTGATTGCTCTGGGTTCTCTAGTTCATTTAGTTGAGATGTTAGGTTGTTAACTTGAATTCTTTCTAGTGAGGCATTTAGAGCTATAAATTTCCCTCTTAACACTGTTTTAGCTGCATCTCAGAGATTCTGGAACATTGTCAGCTTGTTCTCATTAGCTTCAAATAGCTTGTTGATTTCTGCCTTAATTTTATTATTTACCCAAGAGTCATTCAGGTGTGGGTTGTGCAATTTCCATGTAGTTGTGTGGTTTTTAGTGAATTTCTTAATCTTGAGTTCTAACTTGATTGCACTGTGATCTGAGAGACTGTTATGATTTCAGTTATTTTGCATTTGCTGAGGAATGTTTTACTTCTGATTATGTGATCAATTTTAGACTAAGTGTCATGTGATGAGAAGAATGTATACTCTGTTGTTTTGGGGTGGAGAGTTCTGTAGATACCTATCAGGTTCACTTTATCCAGAGCTGAGTTCCGGGCCTGAATATCTTTGCTAATTTTTTGTCTCAATGATCTGTCTAATATTGTCAGTGGATGTTAGTCTCCCACTATTGTGTGAGAGTCTCTTTGTAGTCTCTTTATCTCTTTATAGGTCTCTAAGAGCTTGCTTTACGAATCTGTGTGCTTCTGTATTGGGTGCATATATATTTAGGATAAGTAGCTCTTCTTGTTGAATTGAACCCTTTATCATTATGTAATACCCTCTTTGTCTTTTTTGATCTTTTGATCATTTTTGGTTGAAAGTCTGTTTTGACAGAAACTAGAATTTCACCCTCTGCTTTTTTTCTGGTTTTTCTTTGCTCGGTAAGTTTTTCTTCATCCCTTTATTTTGAGCCTCTGTGTGTCTTTGCACTTGAGATAGGTTTCTGGAAGACAGCATACTTACGGGTCTTGGCGCTTTATCCATCTTGCCATTCTGTGTCTTTTAACTGGAACATTGAGTTCATTTACATTTATATTTAAGGTTAATATTGTTATGTATAAATTTGATTCTGTCATCATGATGGCTTCTGGTTATTTTGCTTGTTTATTTGGTTGCTTCATAGTGTCACTGGTCTATGTACTTCAGTGTGTTTTTTAGTGGCTGGTAACATATTTTCCTTTCCATATGTTGTGATTCCTTCAGGAGCTCTTGCAAGGCATGCCTGCTGATGACTAATTCCCTCAGCATTTGCTTGTCTGAAAAGGACTGTATTTCTCCTTTGCTTATGAAGCTTAGTTTGGACAGATATAAAATTCTGGGTTGGAAATTATTTTCTTTAAGCATGTTCAGTGTTGCCCCCCAATTTCTTCTCACTTGTAGGGATTCCACTGAGAGGTTCGCTGTTAATTTGAGAGGTTCCTTTGCAGGTGACCTGACCTTTCTCTCTGGCTGCCGTTAACATTTTCTTTTTCATTTTGACCTTGGAGAATCTGATGGTTATGTGTCTTGGGGTTGATATTCTTGTGGATTATCTTGCTGGGGTTCTCTGCATTTCCTGAATTTGACTGTTGGCCTGTCTTGTGAGATTGGGGAAGTTCTCCTGGATGATATCCTGAATTATGTTTTCCATCTTGGTAGCATTGACCCCATCTCTTTGAGGTACCTCAATCAGTCATAGGTTCAGTCTCTTTACATAATTCCATATTTTGCAGAGATTTTCTTCATTTTTTTCATTCTTTTTTCTCTATTCTTGTCTACCTGTCTTATTTCAGAAAGATAGTCTTCAAGCTCTGAAATTCTTTTCTCTGGTTGTCTATTTTGCTATTGATACTTGTGATTGCATTGTAAATTTCTTGTGTTATGTTTCTCAGCTCCACAGGTCACTTATGTTCCTCTCTAATTTGGCTATTGTGGCTATCAGCTCCCATATTGTTTTATCATGATTCTTAGTTTCTTTTCATTGGGTTACATGCTTCTTCCAGTTCTGTGTCCTTGTGGAAGAGGTATTGTAGTCATTTGGAGAAGAGACACTCTGGCTTTTTGAGTTTTCAGTATTTTTGCATTGATTCTTTTTCATCTTTGTTGACTTATCTACCTTTGATCTTTGAGGTTGCTGATCTTTGAATGAGGTTTGTGTGGGTTTTTTTTGTTGTTGTTGATGTTGTTGTTGGTTTCTGCTTGTTTTTCTTTTAACAGTCAGACCACTCTACCATAGGGCTACTGCATTTTGCTGAGGGGGCCACTGCAGACCCTAGTTGCCTCAGTTTCTTCCCATTCCTGGAGGTATCACCAGTAAAGGCTGTGAAATAGTAAATATGGTAGCCAGCTCCTTCCTCTGGATGCTTTGTCCCAAGGTGGTAGTGACCTGTTGCTGGCTCAAATGCACCTGTAGGAGGTGACTGAAGACCTCTACTGGGCAGGGGGGTCTCACCCAGTCAGCACGAACAGTGTCCTGCTTAAATAAGCAGTCTGGCTGATTTTGATATAGCAAGTATGCTGCATTGGTGGGAAGGCAGGACTTCCTCATCTAGACCACTTGTATTCTTCAAAGCCAGCAGGCTGGAGCAGATGAGTCAACCAAATCACCAAGATGGTAGCTAACACTCCCCCAGGAGCTCCATCCCAGGGAGAGATCAGAGCTCTATCTGTAGAACTCTGGCTGGAGTGACTGAAGCCCCTGCAGGGAGGTCTCACCCAGTAAGGAGAAATGGATAGGGGGCCTATTAAAGAAGCAGTCTGGCCATTGTCTGGCAAGCCAGCTGTGCTGTGTTGTGGGGGAAACTTTTTCAGACTATTTGTATTCTCCAAAATCATCAGGCTGAAACAGCTGAGTCTACCAAACTGCAGAGATGGTGGCTGCCCCTCCCCTACTAGGAACTCAGACACCTCTCAGGCAGATTTCAGTGTGTTGCCACTGGCTGGCTCGAATTCCAAGCCAGTGGGTCTTAATTTATGAGGTGCTGTGGAAGTGGGACTCACAGAATGATGCTGCTTGGCTCCCTGGATTCAGCCCCTTTCCTAGGGATGTGTACGAACAGATTTCCCACATTTCCAGGGATCATGTGGCCAGGGTATGTAAAACTCCTGGGTCTCTGCATGTGTTTGAGTGGTTGCTCTGCCAAAATACCACTTTATAACCACTTCAATGGTAATAGTAATAATAATATAAAATAATGAGTGTTGGCAATGATGTGGATAAATTGGCACCACAAAGTATTTCTGGTAAGAATGTAAAATGGGCAACACATAAGCAAAAAGATTGGCACTTCTTCAAAATGTTAAATTTATAATTAGCATATGACCACCCATCAACTTCATTCATAGGTACATACCCAAAAGACGTGAAAACATATGTCCTCACAAAATGCTGTGCATTAGTAATCATAACAGCATAATACCTAATATCCAAAAATAGAAATAATCTGAATATTCATTAACTGGTGAATTAATAAACACAATGTTACAAATCCATTCAATTGAATGTTACTCACCCATGAAAAATATTCTTACATGCTATAACATGTATGAACTTTGAAAACATTCTAACTGAAAACATCCAGTCATAAAAGGCTACATACTGTCTGATTCTATTTATTTTATTTGTCCAGAATAAGCAAATCCATGAAGACTGAATGAAGTTTAGTGAATGTTTGAGGATGCAGGGACTGGGATTGGAGAGTGACTGCTAAGAGGAATGGGGTTTCATTTAGGGTGATGGAAAAGGTCTGGATTATACAGTGGTGATGTTTGCACAACTTTATTAGTGTACTGAAAACCACTGAATTGTATACTTTAAAGCAGTGATTCCTATGTAATCTGTATCTCAATCAAAATAAAATACAAACATCTTCTCCTGCACATAATTTACCTAAAATAGCTGTTAATAGCCACTTTGAAAAATATATATGAAAAGATGTGTGTTTTAATATAATTTCACAAACATATCAGATTTATTACACATGTTAAATTTAGTGACTCATCCACATCATCAAGATTTAATTGCATCAACATTACCCACCATTCTTAATCATCTCAAAGAGAGCAAAAATTTCTTAATAATTTTTGTTTTTGTGTCAAAATGTCTCTTTTCTATGTTACAGAAGAATTACTAATTATTTTGCCCAAATATGTATGTGTCCCTCGATGAAACCCCGTCTCTACTAAAAAATACAAAAAACTAGCCAGGCGAGGTGGCAGGTGCCTGTAGTCCCAGCTACTGAAGAGGCTGAGGCAGGAGAATGATGTAAACCTGGGAGGCGGAGCTTGCAATGAGCTGAGATCTGGCCACTGCACTCCAGCCTGGGCCACAGAGGGAGACTCCATCTCAAAATAAATAAATAAATAAATAAATAAATAAATAAATAAATAAAATGAATAGGAAATCAGCAGTTTCTTCCACTAAGAAGTATAGTATCCCAAATCATGGATGTTTTGTATCTGAGGTACTTTAAAATACTTATAAATTACATAAGGTTAAGAATATAAATATTTCTTATGTTTATATTTCGCAAAAAATTTATCACATTTTGTATTACTCAGTAGGCCTTTAATTAGTATTTTTTTATTTGACTTCATCAGGACACACTTATGTATGGCAATGAGTTCAAATGAACACTCTGAAGAGATCAGATGAAATCAAAGTAAACTTCTCTATTGAAGAACTAAGCTGGCTAGTTGTTGTTTTTTATGTTTTACTGACAATTATTTGTTTTAAAAGGCAGAGTAATAGTGAGAGGTATAATGTACAATATGGTGTCTTTGGGCATAAAATAAATCAAAACAAAGTGACTGAGACTGGGTGTTGGAATGGTTGGAATAAGTTATGTGATGGGTAGCTAGAAGAAAATATCCATTAAAGTCAGCATATCTTTTCTAGAATCATAAGCAAGGACAGGTACTCTGCCAAGTTCCTAGGAAATCATTTCATGCTTCCCACACTGTTAAGAAAAACAGGTAATCAGGAGATAAATCCTTTAACTTGTAACTACCTCGTCTTCAAATCTAACTATCCCCTCTTACTATCTTAGGAGAGATGCATTTCCCTGGCTCTCTATAATGCTATTCTTGCCACCTGCACTTTTAAAATTCCAGTTCCATAACCTGCTACTTTCTTATTGGCTTTGCTCTGCCAATTATCATTCTTCCTTTTGCTTAAACTCCCTCAATTTGCTGTTTTCCTTCACACTCTGAACATGTGCAAATCCTATCAACTAAATAAAATAAAAAGCCCTGTCTAAGCATTTACTTCCTCTACCCTCCACTGTTTCTGCCTTTGCCCAGTATAGCCACATTTTGAAAACATTCTTCTACACTTTTCTCATTTTCAAAGTTTCATTGAATGCTACACTGACTTTAATCAGTAAACTCTATAGAAACTATTCACCATAATAAACTTGTAATTGATAAACATTTTATTTCCATTTTTTAATAGAGATTGGACTTTGCTCTGTTAACCAGGCTGGTCCCAACTCTTTGCCTCACACGATTACCCTGCCTTAGCCTCTCAAAGTGCTGACATGACAGGCATGAGTCACCACACACAGATTCTAACAAATCTGATAAATTTTTGTAGGCCTTTTGTATCCTATTTGGCATAGTGCTGAACTGGAAAACTTTTATCCTTCTACTGTCTTCAAAACTCTTTCATCTCTTGATTTTCTTTACAGGACTCAATTCTAGTTTTGATTTTATTGTTAACATAACTATTTTTATATTTTTCTTAATGATTCATGTTCTATTATTTCACGGAAAGTCACCAGTTCCTACTTGTATATCCTCAGCTTTCCTTTCTTCTCACTGTACACACTCTCACACCTGCTTTCCTGGCTTCAAATACTGCATATAATAATATGATTTCCAAATTTAACCTAAAGATTAAACCTTCTGAAGTGTATATCTGCCAAATCCATGATTCCTCTTGTAGTCTTCATTTCTGTTAACAAAATCATCCATCAACCAATTGTTTGTGTAGGATATCTGGGACTCATGTTTATTTTATTTCAGTTACTTATTTCCTCCCCCCCTCCAAATCCAATATATCAATGACTTCTCTCTTCTGAATTTATAAGATATTTTCACTTGCTACAGATTCTTTTTAATCTTCTATCACTAACCTGGGTCCATTGACAATAAGTACTCTCTTTAATATTTGCTTTTTTGAGATAGGGTCTTGGCCTATCACTCAGGCTGGAGTTCAGTGGTGCAATCAATGCTCAGTGTAGCCTCGACCTCCCAGGTTCGAGCGATCCTCCCACCATGGCCTCTTGAGTAGCTGGGAATACAGGCAAGCACCACCATGCCCAGCTTTTTAAAAAGTTTTCTATTTTTTTTTTTTTTTTGCAGAGACAGGATGTCCCTGTGTTGCCCAAGTTGGTCCTCCTGCCTCGGCCTCCCAAAATGCTGGGATTACAGGAGTGCACCACCACACATGGCCAGCCCTCCTTAATTCTTATTGTGTCTTTTGGTATTTTTTAGTCTGTTCCTCACTTTTCCATCACTGATTACATATGTAATTAAATATGTAATATTATATATTTGTGTTCGTTTACTAGCCCTACCATAACAAATTACCACAAACGTGTAACTTACAACCACAGAAATTTATTATCTTACAGTTCCGGAGGTGATACGTGGTCTGCACTCCCTTTGAAATCTGTGAGGGTTAATACTTCTTTCCCTATTCCAGCCTCTGGTGGTTCTAGGAGTCCCTTGCTTAGCAGTAGCATAACTCCGATCTCTCTCCAACTTCACAAGGTCTTTCCTCTGTGTGTCCGTGTCTCAAGTCTCCCTGTCTTTTCTCTTATAAGAGCACCAGTTCTTGGATTTAGGTCCCACCCTAAACCTAGAATGGTCTCATTTTGAAATCCTAAGCTAATTACATATCCAAAACCCTATTTCTAAATAAGGTCGCATTCTATATAAATAATTTTATATATAGTCATTCATTTACTTTAATAAATTATTGCCATAATAAAGTATTGATGCCTACATTATGACATTCATTCACTCATGCGTTCATTTATTTATTCAAAAATATTAATATGTATCAGATACTGTATAAAGAATTGGAGATATAACAATGAATTTGACAGAAACAGTCCCTGCCCTCCAAGATGTTAGAGTCTAATGATGGACTAATAAGTAATCAAGTTGTGATATATATTGCACGAAGCATAATCTCCCCACCTTCTAGAGCCCCAATTATTATTTACTTCCTCTGTGTTCTCAACAAAATTTCTACATATATTGGGAGTTATCTCAATATACTATGCATTTTGTTTTTATACCTGTCTCTAAAAGTAGACTATGTTTTACTAAAAATTCTAACTTAATAGGTTTCATAATTACTGATTTGAGAACCAAAACAGTGATATAGAAGGAGCTTAGTATTACTTAATAAATCAAAGATGAAGAAACGGAACTGAAACAAAATATCCACTTATCTTATATTTTATTCTATTACATTTTAATCTAAAGTTCAAACCTTTATCAGAGGTGTACATGTGACAAATCCATGATTCCTCTTGTATTGTTTATATCTCTCAATGAAAGCATCAATCCATGGTTTATATGAGAAATCTTGGTCTTATCTTAATTTTCTCTCAGTTCTCCTTCTTTGCCTTCCCAATAGTCAAATAAACACAAATAGGAATACATTTTTACCTGTTAAATTAGCAATGATAAGAGAGAATCATATGCAGTGTTGGGTCAAATAACTGAACAGTGTAATGCTATGTTGGTCCAAAAGTAAATTAGCATACCCTTCAAGAATTTTTAATTATTGTCCATGAAAGGGTTCAGATTATACGATCCCATATATGCACTCTGGTATAAAGGTTATTTTGAGTTGAAGGCAACTGAGAAGAGGTAGACACAGGATGAGCTCACTGCCCCTCCCCTGTCTACCTGAAAACACAACATGAATTTCCTTTGTGAAAATGTCCCATTTCCTATATGAGGACCTTGTCACCAGATAGAAAATGGCATTGGAAAAGACTCTACATAAGCCTTACTAACTCTCCTTTATCTTCCATTAGTTTATGTCATATGTAGCAACTATCTGGGGCTGGTGTCACATGGATGGTAAAAATTATTTAGCAAGACAGTTGTAGGTAAAGAAAGGCAGATTTATTAGAGAAAGTATGAAAATATGTTGCAAGGAAGCAACAGACAGGTCAGCAAAAGAAGAGCTAACTGCAAAGAGACAAAGGCTTTCTGGGGATTTTATAGGAAGGTTTATGTGCATTACAGAAAGCTACATGCAGTATTGATAGTGCCAAGGTCGCTGTGTGCTAACTTGTATTTTTTTTTTTAAATCAGCCAAAGATTTGGTGATAAGTCAGGCACAGGAAGATATTGAGTTATTTGTGCAGGAGAGCTATGTGTCCTGGACCATGAAGAAAGGCAGACTTATAACGCTTCTTCTTTCCCCTGTGCCCACCAGCCTGACTCTTTTTTTTAAAATTAGGACTCCACCGTTTACCTCAGATAATTACCTTCCCACAGTTTGCTGGACCTATAAGCACACACCCCTATTCTTTTGTCTTACCACTTCTGTACAAAATTTTATTGTTCTTCATTAAGATTCTACATAAGCCCAAATTCTGACAACCCCTTTAAGTTACAAATCACTGAGTATTTCCATGTGCATATGCAATGCATGCATAAATAAACCTCTGTTATTTTTTTCTCATGTTAATTTGTCTTTTAGAAGTCTAAATTGCAGGGCCCCAACTGAAGAATCTAAGATGGGTAGAAGAAAATGACCTTTTTTTCCTCCTCTAGACCTGCCTTTAACAAACAACTAATATTTTGGAAATCAATTTCAAGAAATCATTAGGGATGTGGAAGAAGATTTATGCACAAAAAATGTTCACCATAGTAATATTAAATGAATAGCAAAGTATGAAAAAACCCAAATGCCCAATAATACTAAAATGGCTATGTAAATTCTGGTATATTCCTATTGTGGAATATTAGTCAACAATGTAATCTTATGTATTTGAAGAATATTAATAAAATTTGTTACATAGTGGAGTGAAAGAGTAGTTGATCATGAATCACTATCTGATTTTAGTATTCATCTTTTTCAAGAACAACAGATTTGACAGAATAGTCCTTTTCATGGGGATCATGTTCATCTCTGAAATCCTGAATTCCTTTCACCAAAAGAAGATAATCTTGTTTTTTTGTTTTGTTTTTATTTTTGTAAAGGCAACATACTCCAAATTTTAGCTTAATAAAAGAAGAAAAAAATTTGTTGTCACTTTAAATTTGTTGTCAGTTAAATTTACCACTCCATCGCTTACAAATGCAGTTAAGGAAATTGTGAGAATTGAACCCTAAAAGGGTCATTTTCTCCAAAAGCCTCACAACCATCCTTCTCTATCTGCCTTATCTCGCTAGGAGGAGAGTGGAATTTTCCTTCTTTCATGTAAATCTTGCATCGACCTGTTATTCTGGCTTTTCTATTAGTTTTTGGCAGCTGCTTTTAATGCTACAACTCCTGTCTCCTGATCATCTACTTTGCAGCCCTATATATATGGAATTTTCCAGTTTTACTTCAAAAAGAAAATTAATACTCTGACCAACTCATTCAGTATCGTCTTTCCTGAAGATGTTTTTCCTCTGGAGATTTTTAAACCTAAGCTTTGGGCCTCTAACTGCTTCCTTCCATTGCTAGTAAAACACTTATTAAGAGCAGTGAAGACTCGTCTAATTAAACATTTTTAACAAGTAAGGAATAAAACGAAACTTTACGCAAATCCAAAATATTATGACCAGATCACTTTAAAAAATATCTAAAACTCAACTTGTCCTATTTCTAGTATAGCCAATTCAGATAAAATTGTTACTACATTGCATTTTTCAATACAAGAGTTTTTTGAAATGAAAAACTTGAAATGTTTAATTAAAATCTTCCTTTCACATGTAATACCTCTTAATGCTTTTAATTAATCTGAATATCCTTAATTAGTTCTGTAATTTTTCCATGTGTAAATAGCAAATTGAAGTATTAAGCTACCCTGAAACATCATATATGATTAAATATATAATTGTTGCCAGAATGATTAAAGAATTACATGGAAAAGGTAGTAAGGTTCAGGTAAAGGTTTTTGTTGTTTGATTTTTGAATTCTGAATGCTTTTAAATACATTTTCCTCAACATAATTATTCTCAAAACAAGCTTCTTTAAAATAGTAACTTTTAATGTGTGAAATCATTACCGGCCCTAAATGCAATTCAAATAAATGTGAGTCAAATAGAATGCCTGTTGAAGAAATGAAGTCAAGATGGCTGAAATGGTTTCCTAACCTCAGGATGTCATTAGCCTAAGAGCCTTTGTATTGATTTTATACATTTTTTAAGTTGTCTTCTAGTGGCTTATAGTTACCGATCAAATTACATTCCTTCAGCAAGAGGTTTGGATGTGATTTTGCTGGAAGGCCAAACTTTTCTCTCTCCAGTTTACTGACACAAATAAATTAAATTTTATAATGAGCTCAGTTAATTTTCTAACTTGCTTCTTTTCTCATCTAAGGCATTATACCAAATCTAATACAACAAATAGTAACTTCAACACTGTAAGGTTTATTCATGTAATTAGCATTTCTTCATCTTCAATAATACTATGAAAAGTAGTTAAACCTAACGATGTCTCAACATGCAATATTAGTGTCAGTTTAGAAATAAGAATAGCAATCATAATGCTTTTAACAAAACCACTGAGAGATCCTAGAAAGACGATCTTACTTACTGAATACCTTTCTAATATGGAGTGAACTTCCATATATAAGATAATTCTTAATTACAATAGAAAAAATAGATCAATATGTACTAACCAAAATGTCATTTGATCTATGTTGTTCATATTCCCTCCCAAAGTGCATTTTTTTGAGACAGGGTCTTGCTATGTTGCCCAGGCTGGAATGCAGGGTTGCAATCTCAGCTCACTGCAACCTCAGCCTCCAGAGCTCATACAATACTCCCACCTTAGTCACCCAATTAGTTGGGACTTCAGACGTGTGCCAGCACACCAAGCTAATTTTCGTATTTCCTATAGAGATGGAGTTTTACTATGTTTCCCAGGCTGGTCTCTTACTTCTAGGCTTAAACCACCTGCCTGCCTTGGCCTCCCAAACTGCTAGGATTATAGGTTTTAGCCACCACACTTGTTTTTCTTAATCTAGGAACTAGCTTCCTCACTAATAAGATCTGAGTTATTACAGAAAGATATTCTGGGCTTTATAAAATTCAAGTTAACAGTAGATTTGAAAACTGGTGAAGATAGCCTCCCGATTTCCAATTTGGATATGAATTTACACTCAGTCTCGAATCAGATTTGCACTGCAGTTAGCTATGTCCTCAAAACAGTTCTCAATACAAAACATGATGACCAAAATCAGTCTTTCCTTCGGGGATTATTTTACAAAATACTTCAGGAAATGGGAAATTTATGCAATTTAGATTTGTCATATGTCGGTGTGCACTCTGTTTCATTCATGTATAATCTCACTCTCACTATGTAAATTTTTGACTACCAAAGTGTCCTAGTTAAAACTGTGTTGGGGAAGAAAAAAATTTTCTGTCCTGCAAATTCAACAGACAAACAACATATTGACCAGAGAAAAAAGGTTTATTTGTATGCACATTGGAGCTACAGAAGAAGTAACTAACTCAATAAATGGCTACAGTTGGAGACTTAATGTACTTAATTTAGAAAAAAAGGAGGGGAGAGAAAAAGCTTGTTCAGCTAAAAGGGACGTATTTGCTTCTGAAAGACAAATGGAATTTTAAGAAGTTTGTGATAATGTTGGTTTGTACAGGTTCCAGTGAGTGGTCTTTCAGTTTACTTTATGGCCGTGAAACTATCCCAGAGAAGGTATTTATGGTAGGTTTACTGCTGGTATGTTTCCTGAGAGTAGACCCACCCTGAAGAGGGAATTTATGGTGGCCTCCTTTCTCCAAAGTTTCTGTTTTTAGTTAGATAAGGACGATTTAGAAAAGGTTTCCTTTTGCTTACAGTGATTTCCTTTTGCTTACAGTGGTTAACGCACAGTGACAATATAATACAAATGTAAATAATGGCTAGGAGTAGGCCAGCTGTGGTGGCTCATATCTGTAATACTAGCACTTTGGGAGGCCAAGGCAGGTGGATGGCTTAGGCTCAGGACTTCGAGACCAGCCTGGACGACATGGTGTAACCCAAAATACAAAAAAAAAAAAAAAAAAAAAGCCAGATGTCGTGGTGCATGCCTGTAGTCTCAAGATATTCAGGAGACTGAGGTGGGAGAATTGCTTGAACCTGGGAGGTTGAAGCTGAAGTGAGTCTTGTTCATGCCACTACACTCTAGTGTGGGTGACAAAGAGAGACTCTATCTCAAAAAAATAATTATTATTATGGCTATGAAGATGCTATGGTAGGCTTTAGAGAGAAAATTTATGAATCTGAAGGAAATCAAGATAATAACCCAGAGCAGGTTAAGTTAAACTAAACAGCACTCAGCCAAAATGAAGAATATATTTGAATCTTAATTCATTATCTCATCTCTGGTTATATATAATTGAATTGCTTTTTTTTGGGGGGGGGGTGGTAGTATAAACATTCCATGCTTATGGATAGGAAGAATCAACATAGTAAAAATGGCCATACTGCCCAGAGTAATTTATAGATTCAATGCTATTCCCATCAACTTACCATTGACTTTCTTTATAGAATTAGAAAAAACTACCTTAAATTTCATATGGAACCACGAAAGAGCCTGTATAGCCAAGACAACCCTAAGCAAAAAGAACAAAGTTGAAGGTGTCATGCTACCTGACTTCAAACTATTCTACAAGGCTAGAGTTACCAAAACAGCATGGTATTGGTACCAAAACAGATATATAGATCAATGGAACAGAACAGAGACCCCAGAAATAACACTGCACATCTATAACAATCTAATCTTTGACCAACCTGACTAAAACGAGCAATGAGGAAAGGATTCCCTAATTAATAAATAGTGCTGGGAAAACTAGCTAGCTATATGCACAAAACAGAAACTGGACTCCTTCCTTACACCTTATAAAAAATTAACTAAAGATGGATTAAAGACTTAAATGTAAAACCTAAAACCATAAAAACCCTAGAAGAAAACCTAGGCGACACCATTCAGGACATAGGCATGGGCAAAGACTTCATGACTAAAACACCAAAAGCAATTTCAACCAAAGCAAAAACTGGAAAATGGAATGTAATTAAACTGAAGAGCTTCTGCTCAGCAAAAGAAACTGTCATCAAAGTGAACAGGAAACCTAAAGAATGGGAGATAATTTTTGCAATCTATCCATCTGACAAAGGGCTAATATCCAGAATCTACAAGGAACTTAAACAAATTTACATGAAAACAAACAACCCTATCAAAAAGTGGGCAAAGAATATGAACAGACACTTCTCAAAAGAAAACATTTATGTGGCCAACAAACATATGAAAAAACAGCTCATTATCACTGGTCATTAGAGAAATTAAAATCAAAGCCACAATGAGATACGATCTCCAGCCAGTTAGAATGGCTATCATTAAAAAGTCAGGAAACAACAGATGCTGGAGAGGATGTGGAGAAATAGGAACACTTTCACACTGTTGGTGGGAGTCTAAGTTAGTTCAACCATTGTGGAAGACAGTATGGCGATTCTTCAAGGATCTAGAACAAGTTCCAATTCTGTGTGTTCTTACTTTCCAAGGGCATAGTGAAGTACAAAATCATTCACAAAATGCATCCATGTAACTGTTCTTCATGCTGCTCAGTATGGTGATGTTTTTATCCATCCCCTTTCTGTGAAATGCTACATAAAGCCTATCATTAACACCAGGAAAGCCAAACCTATACAGCTATAATTCAGAAAAGTGAACTCTGTCACGTTCACTTATACTTGCACATGTTTCTTTCTAAGATTGTTCTGCCAACACCAAAATGTACCTTATTTTAGGGCATAATCTCTTTTTTGGGCAAAGCTAATTTCCCAAATCATGCTACTTACTTTGTATCATTTATGAAATATAATTTTTTTAACAACACAATTCCCTACACTTCTTTTCAGCCATGTATCACTGGAGAGAATGTTTCTCTCTTTATTTTGAACATTTCTCTGTCAAAAATAAAATTAACTCATGGATTTGTAACTATCATACAAATTAATAAAACCCATGTCTTTTCTAGTAGTGTTCTGGAATGTGGAAAATAAATAAATATTATAAAGTACTCTGGGATACATTTTAAACTACATATGTATTCCAACCATTTTTGAAAAATTTAGATTGAGATTAGATGAAATGAAAAATTTGAAAAGAGCAATAGCCATTAAACAAATGTATAAAATAGTTTTTCAGAAGTTTATGAGCCCAATTTTTATCTGCAACTATTTCAAAATCCTAAGGATGGTACTTGTATTTTACTGATTACAATTTTGCTTACAGATGAGGAAATATTTCTAATTCTTTCATGAAGTTATACAAATCTGAGTAAAATTTCTGAGATATATGAGGAACAAAGGAATAAAATTTATAAAAAACAACTTTGACTCATCTTGCTTAATAATATAGATAAGACAATTCTGGACATAATTATGGAAAACTAAATCTGTCAATATTTTGGTAGGATAATAAACCATTATTCAGTAGAGTTTATCCAGAAAATACAAATGCAAAGGTAGATTTGTTTTAGAAACAAAATATTTTGTTATAGCAGCTTGAATGGACTAAGAAACATACAGATATACAGCTGACCTTTGAACAACACTGCTTTGAAACTTACAGGTCCACTAAAAGTCAAATTTTCTTCACCTCTGCCATGCATAAGACAGAAAGACCAACTCCTCCTTTTCCTCCTCTTCCTCAGCCTATTCAATGTGAAGACAAGGATGAAGACCTTTATGATGATACAATTCTACTCAATGAATAATAACTATGTTTTATCTTTCTTATGATTTTCTTGATAACATTTTCTTTTCTCTAGCTTACTTTACTGTAAGAATATAGTATATGATACCCATAACTTACAAAATATATGTTAATCAACTGTTTATGTTATTGGTAAGGTTTCTGGTCAACAGTAGGCTATTAGTAGTAAGGTTTTGGAAAGTTAAAAGTTACACATGAAATTTAAACTGCATGGTGGGGTCAATGCCCCTAACCCCTGTGTTGTTCAAGCTTTAACTGTATTTCAAAGGAAATTCAACATGGATTGGTAGAATTATAAGTGAGATATTTTCTTTATACTTTATCTATTAATTATTTTCCTACAGTGACTACCTTCTCTTTATAGCATAAAAAATCTTACTGAAAAGCAAAATCTTCTATATAGACTGAATATATTTTAAAATTATAATATGATAAAGAATGTATAATAAATTACCGAGAAAAGAAAGGAATGTTTAATATATGGTTATGGAATAATTTTTCAATTATTAATAAGAAAATCCAAGCATATTTGTATTTTGCACCAAAATTAATTACAAGTATTTGAGGAATTGATGGTAAAATATTAAAATAAAATGACTGGCAGCAGAAAAAGGAGATGCAATATTTATCAGATCTCAGATGCAGGGCCCAGAGAAAATCTTCTAGATTCTAAAGGCAGATGATGAAGAAAAAATAGAAGGAAATACTTGATTATGTGAAAATGCAAAATGTAAATTTCTGCCTGCCATATATATATATTAAAGAAATTAAAAGGAAAAAAGTCAAATAATAACATTCACACAAAAGTAATGTCTTACCATGTAAAGATCAATAAAAGCACCAAATTATTCATAGAATAAGACACAAAACGACTAATAAGATGGAGCAGTTTGACCTTTCAAATAAAGTAAGAAATTATAATTAAAACAGCAGTAAGATACTATGTTGATATTGTTTAAATTGAAAATTCTTTTCTTATTATATGAAGTTGTACTTTGGATGTGTAATGAAACACTTTCATAATCTGCTAATCGAAGTATAATCTGGTAAAATTTTTGGAAGGATACTTTAACAGTTACACAAAATATATTGAAGAATCATTCTGTTTGATCAAATTATTCTCACTATTTCTGAGTGGGAGAGGAAATCTATTTTAAGCAGTGTATTAGTCTGTTTTCATGCTGTTAATAAAGACATATCTGAGACTGGGTAATTTAAAAAGGAAAGAGGTTTAATTGGCTAACAGTTCCACATGGCTTGGGAGGTCTCACAATCATGATGGAAAATCCATGAGAAGAAAAGTCATATCTCATATGGCGACAGGCAAGATAACTTGTGTGGGGGAACTTCCCTTTATAAAACCATCAAATAATCAAATATCATGAGATTTATTTACTGTAATGAGAACAGCATGGGAAAGACCCAATCCCATGATTCAGTTACCTCCCACTGTGTCCCTCCCATGACACAAGGGAATTAGGGAGCTACAATTCAATATGAGATTTGGGTGGGGACATAGGCAAACCATATCATTCCACCCAGCCATTCCTCCCAATCTCATCACATTTCAAAACCGGTCATGCCTTCCCAACAGTCTCCCAAAGTTTTAATTAATTTCAGCATTAACTCACAAGTCCACAGTCCAAAATGTCGTCTGAAACAAGGCAAGTCTCTTCCATCTATGAGCCTGTAAAATCAAAAGCAAGTTAGTTACTTCCTAGATACAATGGGGGTACAGACATTGGTTAAACACACCTGTTCCAAATGGGAGAAATTGGCCAAAATGAAGGAGCTACAGGTCCAATGAAAGTCCAAATCCAGCAGGGCAGTCAAATTTTTTTTCTTTCTTTTTTTTTTTATTATACTTTAAGTTCTAGGGTACATGTGCATGACGTTTATATCATGTATAACTCCCCAATGCAATCCCTCCCTCCTCCCCCCTCCCCATGATAGGCCCCAGTGTGTGATGTTCCCCTTCCCAAGTCCAAGATCTCATTGTTCAGTTCCCACCTATGAGTGAAACATGCGGTGTTTGGTTTTCTCTTCTTGTGATAGTTTGCTAAGAATGATGGTTTACAGCTGCATCCATGTCCCTACAAAGGACGCAAACTCATCCTTTTTTATGGCTGCATAGTATTCCATGGTGTATATGTGCCACATTTTCTTAATCCAGTCTGTCACAGATGGACATTTGGTTGATTCCAAGTCTTTGCTATTGTGAATAGTGCCGCAATAACATACGTGTGCATGTGTCTTTGTAGTAGAGTAATTTATAATCCTTTGGGTATATACCCAGTAGTGGGATGGCTGGGTCATATGGTACATCTAGTTCTAGATCCTTGAGGAATCGCCATACTGTTTTCCATAATGGTTGAACTAGTTTACAATCCCACCAACAGTGTAAAAGTGTTCCTATTTCTCCACATCCTCTCCAACACCTGTTGTTTCCTGACTTCTTATGATTGCCATTCTAACTGGTGTGAGATGGTATCTCATTGTGGTTTTGATTTGCATTTCTCTGATGGCCAGTGATGATGAGCATTTTTTCATGTGTCTGTTGGCTGTATGGATGTCTTCTTTTGAGAAATGTCTGTTCATATCCTTTCCCCACTTTTTGATGGGGTTGTTTGTTTTTTTCTTGTATATTTGTTTGAGTTCTTTGTAGATTCTGGATATTAGCCCTTTGTCAGATGAGTAGGTTGCAAAAATTTTTTCCCATTCTGTAGGTTGCCTGTTCACTCTGATGGTAGTTTCTTTAGCTGTGCAAAAGCTCTTTAGTTTAATTAGATCCCATGTGTCAATTTGGCTTTTGCTGCCGTTGCTTTTGGTGTTTTAGACATGAAGTCCTTGCCCATGCCTATGTCTGAATGGTACTACCTAGATTTTCTTCTAGGGTTTTTATGGTATTAGGTCTAACATTTAAGTCTCTAATCCATCTTGAATTATTTTCGTATAAGGGGTAAGGAAAGGATCCAGTTTCAGCTTTCTACTTATGGCTAGCCAATTTTCCCAGCACCATTTATTAAATAGGGAATCCTTTCCCCATTTCTTGTTTCTCTCAGGTTTGTCAAAGATCAGATGGCTGTAGATGTGTGGTATTATTTCTGAGGACTCTGTTCTGTTCCTTGGTCTATATCTCTGTTGTGGTACCAGTACCATGCTGTTTTGGTTACTGTAGCCTTGTAGTATAGTTTGAAGTCAGGTAGCGTGACGCCTCAGGGCAGTCAAATTTTAAAACTCCAAAATGATCTCCTTTGACTCCATGTCTCACATCCAGGTCATGCTGATGTAAGAAGTGAGTTCCCATGGTCTTAGGCAGCCCCCCTCCCATGGCTTTTCAGGGTATAGTCCACTTCCTGGCTGCTTTCATGGGCTGACATTGAGTGTCTGTGGCTTTTCAGGTGCCCAGTGCAAACTGTTGGTAAGTCTACCATTCTGAGGTCTGGCAGATGGTGGCCCTCTTCTCACAGTTCCACTAGTCAGTGTCCTAATGGGGACTCTGTGTGGGGTCTTGCTACCCACATTTCCATTCTACACTGCCCTAGTAGAGGTTCTCCATAATGGCCCCACCCCTGTAGCATACCTCTGCCTGGACATTTAGGCATTTGCATACATCCTCTGAAATCTAGGGGGAGGTTCCCATACCTCAGTTCTTGAGATCTGCACACCTGCAGGCCCAATACCACGTGGCAGCCACCAAGGCTTGGGGCTTGCACCCGAAGAAATAGCCTAAGCAGTATGTTGGCCCCTTTAAGCCACAGCTGGAGTGGCTGGGACACAGGGCAACAAGTCCGGAGACTGCACAAAGCAGCAAGGCCCTAGGGCAGGAAATCATTTTTTCCTCCTAGGCCTTCCAGTTTGTGATGGTAGGGGCTACTCTAAAGACCTCTGACATGCCCTGGAGACATTTTCCTCATTGTCTTGGTGATTAATATTTGGTTCCTCGTTACTTATGTAAATGTCTGCATAAGTTATGTTTGAATTTCTGCTCAGATAATGAGTTTTTATTTTCTATCGTATTATCAGGCTGCAAATTTTCTGAACTTTTATGCTCTGCTTCTCTTTTAAACATATGTTCCAATTCCAAACCATATATTTGTGAATATGTAAAACTGAATGCTTTAATAGCACCCAAGTCATATCTTGAATGGTGTGCTGCTTAGAATTTCTTCTGCCAGATGCCCTAAATTATCTCTCTCAAGTTCAAAGTTTCACAAATCTCTTGGGCAGGAGCAAAATGCCACCAGTCTCTTTGATAAAACACAGTAAGACTCCCCTTTGCTTCAGTTCCCAACATGTTCCTCATCTCCATCTGAGGCCACCTCAGCCTGGTCTTTATTTTCCATATCACTATCAGCATTTTGGTCAAAGCCATTCAACAAGTCTCTAGGAAGTTCCAAACTTTCCCATATCTTCCTGTTTTCTGAGTTCTACAAACTGTTTCAGCCTCTGCCTGTTACCCAGTTCCAAAGTAACTTCCACATTTTCAGATCTCTTTACAGCAGCACCGCACTCTACCAGTGCCAATTTACTGTAATAGTCTGTCTCATGCCTCTAATAAAGACATACCTGAGACTGGTGATTTAAAAAGGAAAGAGGCTTAATTGACTCACAGTTCCACATGGCGGGGAGGCCTCACAATCATGGCAGAGGGCAATGAGGAGCAAAGTCACATCTTATATGGTGGCAGGTAAGAGAATTGTGTAGAACTCCCCTTTATGAAACCATCGGATCTTGTGAGATTTATTATCATGAGTATAGCATGGGAAGTCCCCCCCCATGATCCCATTACCTCCCAATGGGTCCCACCCACAACAAATGGGAATTATGGAGTTATCATTCAAGATGAGATTTGGGTGGGGATACAGCTAAACAATATTAAGCAGATAGAGATGCCATCAACTTTATTGGTCTAAAAGACTCTTATTAAATATTTATATGTAACAGTGAAAAATTAGAAATTATCTGAATTACCAATAATAGACTATTGTGCCACATTTGTTAGTAGATTACTACATAACATTATAAACAATGTATAATTAAAATTATTTAATGGAATAATGCATGTATAGGAATTAATTTGGGTTATAGAGAGAAGAATACAAAACTATAACCCAATGTTACTAAACAGAAATAGTGGTGCTTGATAAAATTTGTATGAAAAATAATTGAAAAGAATATATCAATACTTCTCTCAGCATCACAAGCCTATGCTCATTTAATATTTATCTTCATAAATGTTTTTTATTTTCCAAATTTTTAAAATGAGCTTTTATTATTATAATCAGACAAAAACCAAGGTTTCTCTCTTAGGCTTTCTTAAATTATATATTAATTTTGAATTTTCATTGAACTCCCCATTCTACTTCTCTTCTTTATTAATTTAATAGTTGGTTTGTTTCTTTACAGAAAGTAAATTTCCATTTCCTGAAAATTGAAGCCATTTATCACCCTGCATCAGATTTCATAGTTTGATTTAGTTCAGATGAAATTTGTCTTTTAAGAGACAAAGAATACCCTTTTTTTGTTCTTAATCCTTGAATGAAAAACATAACTAAATATTTAAAGATGGTCCTGTCAAACGACATCAAAATGGAAATCTAGTTTTATTACAAACTTCCTCAGATGTAACAGTTCATTTAGGTGAGATCAAAACAACCTATCTCAACTGACAAATATTGAAGAAATGATCTACAAAACTACACCTAAACTCACAGAGATAAAGGTAAAAAATATTCTTTCCTTGCCTACTAGGAGCAATCTTGGTTTTCTTTTTTTTCTTCTTTTCCTTTATTTCTCCTCTTCTCTTTGTTAACTTATAAAGGAAACATTTATCTATCTCCTCCATTTGATATTTTGAAACAAGCTTAGATTACCAGGACTCTATTGGATTATTAAATCTTGTCAATAATTTAAGGTTATTATAATATTTTATCTTTTTTTTTGTATGTCACTGACTTGCTATTCTCTGAATACACTATGCACATTAATACCTTCATGATTTGCACATGCTATTTCTTATGCAGGATATTTTTTCTGCTCTTTTTTCTTACAGGTGAAAACATATTTGTCCTTTAGCACAACATTTAAATATAAGTAATACTTTCCCTGTGAAAATTTTCAGTCATTAATTGATTTTTGTTCCTTTTTCACTTTACATATACTTTTGTGACTTTGGATTATTTCTGTATCAAATGAGAGAAAATCCAACCCTGGTTTGAGTGAAAGAAAAAAGGTGGATGATTGTTATTCTTAGACACAGCTTAAATCAGGGACTCAACGTCACCAAGGCCGAGTAAAATTGCTTACCTCTGTATTGAATTTACTACAGTGTGGCTCTTTCCTTGTGGTGGTCAACTGGAACTTCAGGCTTCTGTGATTTTGGTAGTACCATGAAAGGCACAGGAATTTCTTAAAGACCAACTTGGCCCTAGAGTCTTGAGCAAATCACTGCGGTTGGGTCTAGATTAGCATGGTCTAGATAACTGACCTATCCCTAAAGGAATCACAGTGTTTCTAGTGATTAAATACTTTGATAGGTGGGGCCTAAAAGTGCTAGAAAGAAGTAATGATGTGAAAATTGGAAGCCAGAAAAAGTGAGAAGATTTTTCTTTTCATAGGATGATGGGATTTTCCTTTAGTATTAGAGTTGAACTGGGCATGTAGGAATCTACAAGACATCTTGTTCCAATTATAAGCAAATCATTTAAATCAAAGAATTATATAAATAAAACTCCAGAGTACAATTAAATATACCCTTCTTCACTATGCAGTATAGTAAAATCTAAAATTTCTATAGAGTGATTTATAGGTTAAGAAGTTTAAGACTTAATTAAATGTATGGGAGGTTATTGTTTTGAACTGAGCTCCTGCACTAGGCTGCAGCAGACCAGACCAAGCCAAATTGAGTCACTCATGCTAGGTTTCATGTATCAAACTTAGTTCAAACAGGTAAGTTAAATTAAAAATAAAGAACTAGAGATTCACAACAACTAATCAGAAGAGGCCCAATCAACCTTAGTCATCATGACAAGGAAGTCCCCTCTGCTTTAACCCTATAAGAACAGTAATGTTGCAATAACCAGTCTACTTTTTGTTCCTTGTTTCTGCTTTCTCTTCAGCTTTTTCTGATAATAAACTTATCTCCTTCACTTGAATCCTCAGAGTGATTTTTATCTTATATATGGGATTTTATTAAATTCATGAATCACTAATAAAAGGTCTTGAAACACAACTTGCTGAAATTTTGCTTTTTGACATGACAAAAGGAAAAATATACATTAGGGAAGATAAGACATGTGTACATTTGGTGAAAATAAGAAACTTTCATACTCTTTTTCAGGTATTACACAAGAATAGTTCATCTTTGCAATGATGGTACTATCCTGTGAATCGTAAAATTAAATGTATTTATACTTTCCTTCTTCTACAAATATTATATGACTTAAAATGATAAAACAAGAATATATGAATTGGCAAACACGGGGAGGCTTTTTTTTTTATCATCAAACTGGAATCTGTAGATCAATAACTTTGCAACATAAGATTTACAATTGCTTTCAAAGAAAGCCAGAAATTGAACAGTGATACAGTGCCGTAAAGTAGACAGTACTATAAGGTCGCATGTGAAGGATTGCAGTCCTAGAAATCTTCCATAAATAAAAACTCCTGGTTCTTAGGGTACAATTAAAGGGTCACTTAACCAACCTTCAAGGACAGTTGACCACTAAATCTGTAGGTCTGATATGCTGAGACATTTTTTCATCACATAACCGATGTTAACAATTTGGAAACCTGCCTGATGCAGTAGTCTCAGATCTGTTACTTCTGTTATGGTCATTCAGTTAGCTGTAATACCACCTGTTCCACCAGCAGCAAATCATGATTTTACATGGGAGATGTTGATCCAATAAAATAAGGAAAATCCTCATGGCAGACCATCAAGTAGAATGTTCTGGGGTTCAGAATAGTGTTGCTTTTTTTAAGCCAAAATATTTCAAATTTTCAAATGATAAACAGTTTATTTTAGTTATAATTAAAATATCTATTGTATAATATTTTTAAAATAAATACAACTTTGAAGAAAATATCAATCACCCCTTATCTTACCATCTAGAGATAACTTGTTGAGTTGGTAGTATGTATTTCCTGCCAGTCATTTATCTATGCCTGTGTGTGAAATAATGATAATGATGATTACAACAACAATAGCAGCTATTTATGTAAACCCTAAGTACACCAGATACTTCATTTTAAGTGCTTTAAGTGAATTATAATACTTAATCCTCCAACAACCAAATAGCCCTTACAGTAATCTCAATTTTACGTAGAAAAAAGAAGCTTAGACATAGAAAATAAATTCTCCAAGATCAGATCTTAAGTTTGAAAGCCAGATTCAAACAAAAATCTGAGCCCAAAGCCCTTGAGCTTAACCTCTGCACTATACTTTCTCATTAAAGACGTACTCAAAATAATGTTCAATAAGTTTGATTAAAATTTTTGTGACAAATTTATTGAGATACAATTCACAAACCTGAAATTTCACCCTTTTAAAGTGTAGCTTGGTGGCTTTGATATATTCACAGATTTATGTTACCATTAGCACTAATTTCAGAATATTTTTATTACCCCCAAAATATCACATACCCAATCTGTTGCTCGACATTTCTCTTTTTCATCAAGACCTGACTATGAATAATTTACGTAGTGTATCTATGGATTGGCTGTGCTGGATATTTTACATGATTGGAGTTATGCAACAAATGGTCTTTTGAATCTTACTCATTTCATTTGCATAATGTTTTCAAAGTTCATGTTGTGCTATGCATCAGCACTTCGTTTCTTTTGTTGTTCTGTGTTTTGTTTTGTTTTGTTTTATTGTGGTAAAATGCACGAAACATAAAATTTACTATTTCAACCATTTTAGAGTGTAAAATTTGGTGGGATTTTTTTGTGCATTCTCAGTAGTGTGTAATCATCACTATCTGGTTCCAAATTTTTTCATTACCTCTGATACTGTGATATATAATAAGAAATGTATGTATGTGTGATGGTTAATACTGATTGTATTGAAGGTTACAAAGTATTGATCCTGGGTGGTGTCTGTGAGGGTGTTGCAAAAGGAGATTAACATATGAGTCAGTAGGCTGGGAAATGCAGATCACTTTTTATTTATTATTATTATTATTATTATTATTTTAGATGGAGTTTGACTCTTGTTGCCCAGGCTGGAGTGCAATGGCATGAGTTTGGCTCACGGCAACCTCCACCTCCTGGGTTCAGCAATTCTCCTGCCTCAGCTTCCTGAGTAGCTGGGATTACAGCTATGCACCACCATGCCTGTCTAACTTTGTATTTTTAGTAGAGACAGGGTTTCTCCATGTTGGACAGGCTGGTCTCGAACTCCTGACCTCAGGTGATCCACTTGCCTTGGCCTCCCAAAGTGCTAGGATTACAGGCGTGAGCCACCATGCCCGGCCCAGACCCACTATTAATCTGGGTGGGCGCAGTCTAATCAGCTGCCAGGATCTGGTTGGGCACAGTCTAATCAGCTGTCAGCACAGCTAGAATATTAGCAGGCAGAAAAACGTAAAAAGAGAGACTGGTCTAGCCTTCCAGCCTATATCTTTCTCCCATGATGGATGCTTCCTGCCCTCAAACATTGAACCCCAAGTTCTTCACTTTTGGAACTCAGAATGGCTCACCTTGTCCACAGCCTGGAAATGGCCTGTTGTGGGACCTTGCGATCATGTGAGTCAATACTTAATAAACTCCTATATATGTGTGTGTGTGTGTGTGTGTGTGTGTTTTCCATTAATACCATCTCTCTAGAGAACCCTGACTAATACAGATTTTGCTACCAGGAGTGTTTCTAGAGGAACAGAATATTAAGGATGGATTTCCTTCACTGTTTTTGGGGTTTCTGGAGTTAGCTGCTTAATATGATTAGACCCCAAAATGCTAATGACTTTACTTCTAAGAGTATGCAGAGCATCGATAGTCCTCGGTGTGAACTGTCTAGGGAGTTACGCAAAATAAATGCATTGGACGCTCCTGATTCATCACTCATGAGAGACAAGGTGTTTTGTGACTCTGTACATAATAACTTTCCATATGTGGAGACCAGGATCATAACGAAACTGATTGGTTGCTCCTAAGTTCAGTGGACAAAGTGATGAAAGAAAATGATGAACTCAGGGATTTATCTCCTTGCTTCAGAAACAGATACTGAGTCTCAAATCTGCTAAGATTGCTCTGAGTGGGAGTCTCATCTCCTGTAGAGAAATTGTGGAAAAACAGACAAGCTTTTATCATGCGAGTGGTTGGCCTGAAACAAAAGGTGCATGCACAGCCCCGCCAGGTGTCTACTGCTAAAGTGAGGGCATTAACTGGGAAAGAATGGGACCATGCAACTTGGAATGGGGATGTGTGGGAGCACCTTGATGAAGCTAGGAACACTGAGTTTGTAAACTCTGATGAAACTTTTCTGTCAGAGAAAACAGCTTCCCCATATCCACTAGTGGCAACATCCCCTCCCCAACCCATGCTGCCATCAGCCTTTCTACCTTAGTCTGAGGATAAAAACCCCTGCGTTGCCTGAGGCAACAGTTATGGCCTCCCCTGAGGCAGTTGCAAGACAAGATAATGTTAATTATCCTCAGGAGCCACTCTCAATACTCCTGTTTTATTCTAGACCTATAACTAGACTAATGTCCCAGCAGGACCCTAGAGGTGAGGTTGAGAGTGTGACCCATGAGGAGGTATGCCACACTCGAAAACAACTGCTTGAGTTTTCTAATTTATATAAACAGAAATCTGGAGAACAGCCATGGGAACGGATATTAAGCGTGTGTGATAATGGTGGAAGGATCATAGAGTTGGATCAGGTTGAATTTATTGATTTGAGTCCACTAAGTAGACGTTGCATTTAATGTTGCAGCTAAGGGATTTTAAAAAAGGTTCTAATAGTTTACTTGTTTGTTTTGCTGAAATATGAATTAAGAGACGACCCACTGTGAGTGAGCTGGAAATGCCTGCTATCCCTTGGTTTAATGTAGAGTAAGGGATTCAAAGGCTTAAGAAGATTGGGACAGTGGAATGGATTAGTCACTTTAGACCTATTTATCCCAGCTAAGAGGGCCCAGAGGATATACCACTGACCAATGCCTTGTGAAATAGATTTGTGAGGGCAGCACCTTCATTTTTAAAGGTCCCTGTAATTGCTCTTCTCTGTATGTTAGATCTAACAGTGGGAAATGCAGTCACTCAACCACACAGTTTAAATACAATGAGAATAATTGGATCCCAAGGTGTGAGGGTCCAAGTGGCAACACTCAACTGTCAAAGGCAAGGTGGGCGTAGCTACCATAATGGACAGCAGAGGCAACATGGCAATCAGAATAGTGTGACTTGTGTAGAGCTCTGGCAATGGTTAATTAATCATGGTGTCGCTAGAAGTGAATTTGATAGGAAGCCTACTGCATTCCTATTAATTTACATAAGCAGAAAACTTCTAGGTAGAATGGACAAAAGACAGATTTGAATTATAAAACAGAGAATCACAGCCCCTCAATCAATTTCCAGACTTGAGTCAGTTTACGGATCCAGAATCCGTTGAGTGAAGGGTAGGCCAGGTCCCCTTGAGGTAGGACCCCACTACACTACCGACAATTTATGCTGTTAATCTTTCTCCCATCTTTCCCCAAGAAGACCTCAGGCCTTTTACCAGGGTAACCATGCACTGGGGAAAGGGAAATGGTCAGACATTTTGGGGAATACTGGACACTGGCTCTGAGAGCTGATGATGATTCCAGGGGACCCAAAACGTCATTGCTGTCCTCCAGTTAAGTAGGGACTTATGGAGGTCAGGTAATTAATGGAGTTTTAGCTCACCTCAAACTTACAATGGGTCCCATGGGTCCCTGGATTCATCCTGTGGTCATTTCCCCTGTTTAAAAATGCATAATTGGCATACAGATACTTAGCAGCTGGCGGAATCCCCATATTGGCTCCCTGACTGGTAGGATGAGGGCTATTATGGTGGCAAAGGACAAATGGGAGCCATTAGATCTACCTCTACCTAGAAAAAACAGTAAATCAAACACAATACCATATCCCTGGAGGGATCACAGAGATTAGTGCCACCATCAAAGACTTGAAAGATGCAAGGGGTGGTGACTCCCAACACATCCCCGTTCAACTCTCCCATTTGGCCTGTGCAGAAAACAGATGGATCTTGGAAAATGACAGTGGATTATCATAAGCTTAACCAAGTGGTGACTCCAATTGTAGCTGCTGTACCAGATGTGGTTTCATTGCTTGAGCAAATTAGCACATCTCTTGGTACCTAGTGTTCAGTCATTGACTTGACAAATGCTTTTTTTCTCCATTCCTGTCCATAAGGCCTGCCAGAAGCTATTTTTCCTTCAGCTGTCAAAGCCAGCAATATACCTTTACTGTCCTACCTCAGGGTTATATCCACTATCTGACTTTGTGTCATAATCTAAGAGACCTTGATCGCTTTTTGCTTCTGCAAGATATAACACTGGTCCATTCCATTGATAATATTATGCTGTTTGGATCCGGTGAGCAAGAAGTAGCAAACACACTGGACTTATTGTTAATATGTTTCTGTGCCAGAGGTTGGGAAATAAATCTGACTAAAATTCAGGGACCTTCTACCTCAGTAAAATTTGTAGGGGTCCAGTGGTGTGGGACCTGTCAAGATACTCCTTCTAAGGTGAAGGACAAGTTGCTGCATTTAGCCCTTCCTACAACCAAGAAAGAGGCACAATGCCTAGTGGGTCTATTTGGATTTTGGAGGCAACACATTGCTCATTTGGGTGTGTTACTCCGACCCATTGATTGAGTGACCCAAAAAGCTGCCACTTTCATGTGTGGTCCATGTGTGTATACGTATTCCATTAGTTCTGTCTCTCTAGAGAACCCTGACTAGTACAGTATGATAAGAGATATATATTTGGTCTTCATTCCAGTTTCTGGCACAGAACTCCTAAAACCCTTAGAATGACTATGCAATAGCGATGCTAGGAGCATTTTTTTTGTTCTAATATTTATCTTTGACCCCAGTACCTGACACAGACCTCTTGAAATTTCATGAATGATAAGGTGTCTTTTGTTATATTGAGACAGCTCTTGATGGGCTCCTGATTGAGGGCTGATCACCTAAAAGACCAAGTCATGATTAGAAACTTGGAACTTTCAGCCCAACTACCATTCTCTGGGGAAAGAGGAGGAGCTAGCAATTGATTTAATAACCAACCAGGCCTACATAACAAAGACTCCACAAAGATTCCTTAAGTATAAAGTTTGGAGAGTTTCTGGGTTGGTGAACATGTCCGTATGACATGAGGATGGCATACCTTAGTCCACAGAGAAAGAAGCTCTCTTCACCCTATGTACCTCTTCATCTGACTTTTCCTCTGTATCCCCCAACACATCTTTATCAATATAATAAACCAGTAAATGTAAATATGTGTACTGAAGTTCTGTGAGCTTCTGTAACATATTCATCGAGAAGGGGATTGGGAAATCTCTGATATGTAGCCATGTCAGACAGAATTTGTGAGTAACTTACTACTTGCAATTGTCATCTATAGTGCAGGCAGTTTTGTGGGACTGAGCCTTGAAACTACCTGCAGATGGTGTTGAGACAGCCATATGGGATGGGTTCTGGGGGAATCTCCAACCAACCTTCTCACTGGGAATGTGCACTAAAGTGGAAACACAGAAGTTTGTGCCCTTTGCAGTGGGGAGGAGCCTGGCCCCTCCTCTTCCTGTGTGAAACCTGGGATTTGAATGGCCAGATGGGAAGTGCTCTATCAGGATTCTGGCATGTGAGAGCCCCTGTTTCCCCCTTTTCTTCCTTCTCATGCAATAAAACCCTGTCTTATTCACCATTCAAATTGTCTGCCAGCCTGAATTTTCGTGGGTGTGGGACAAATAACCTCATCTTTAGCTGAATTAAGGAAAAGTCCTGCAACTGTGTCAGAATTGTGTTAAATTTTAGGATATCCACCTGGTGTCAGAGAATTGGTTGGTGTGGGGAAAACCCACACATATCTTGTGTCAGAAGGGAAATATTCTGTTTTTGTTTGTATTTTGTTTTGTGAATGAGAGTATAGAAGAAAACATTAATTTTTTTTCCTATACATCACCCCAAAAGGAAACTCAAGAGACTCTCTTCAGTTCTCCTCCTCCTAACCCACTGGCAACCGTTCATCTGTATTCTTCTATGAGTTTACCTATTCTGTATATTTCAAATAAATGATGTAATAAAATATGTGACCTTCTGTGTCTGCTTTCACATACTTATAATAATGTTTCAAGGTTCATCTATGCTGTAGCATGTAACAATACTTCATTACTTTCCATGGCTGAATAGTATACCATTGTGTAGATATACCACTTTTGTTAATTCATTCATCAGTTAATGGGTATTTGAGTTGTTTCCATCCTTTGACTATGTGAATAGGGCTGCTATGAATATTCTTCAAGTTTATTTGAACATCTATTTCAATTTTTTTGAGTATACCCAAGAGTGGAATTGCGCCATCACATGGTAATGCTAGGTTTACATATAGTGGAAACTCCAAACTTTTTTCCACAACAGCTACAACACCTTTTACCTTCCTTCCAACTATTCAAGAGTCTTCAGATTTTTGCACATCTTCACAAAACATTTGTTATTTTGTATTATTATATCTGAATGTCCAGTGGTAGCACACTGTGGTTTTCATTTGCATTTCTCTAATGACTAATGCTGTTGAGCATCTTTTCACATGCTTTTTGGCCATTCGTATATCTTTTTTGAGAAATGCCTATTCAAGTCTATTGTCTATTTGTTCATTGGGTTGTTTGTCTTTTGTTGAGTCATAAGAGTTCATTACATATTCTGGATACTAAAGCCTTATCAGATATGATTTACACATATTTTCTCCCATTCTGTGAATTGTATTTTCACTTTCTGAATGTTGTCCGTTGATGCACAAAAGTTTTGTTTTTTAGAAAGTCCAATTTATCTGTTTTCTTTTCCTGCTTCTGTTACTAGTGTCACATAAGAAACAGCTGACAAATCCAAGGACATTCAGATTTATTCCTATGCTTTCTTCAAATAGTTTTATAGTTTTAGTTATTGTATTCATTGATGCATTCTGGGTTTGTATATGGTGTGATGTTAGGATCCAATACACTCTTTTCCATGTGAATATCTAGTTGTCTCCATCCATTTGTTGAAAAGACTATTTTTTCCCCACTGAGTGGTCTGGGCATTTTTCCCAAAAGTCAATTGACAATTGATATGTGGGTTTATTTTTGGACTCTCAGTTATATTCCATTGAGATATATATATATATATCCTCATGCTATTACATTGTCTTGTTGACTATTGCTTTTTAGTAACGTTTGAAAGTGGAAAGTGTTAGTCTTCCAACTTTTTTTAAAAAATATTGTTTTGGCTATTTAGAATTTTTTGTGATATTACATTGATAGACTTTTGTGTGTTGAAATAAATACATTAATATATTCCTGGGGTATATTCCACTTTATTCTATTGCATAATATTTTAAATATTTTTATCTATATTTATAATGGATTTTAGTCTCTAACTTTGATTACTGTGATGTTTTTAACTGTCATTTTTCTTTAAAGAAGAGTAATTCTGGCTTCATACGTGAGATAGAAAGTGTTCCTTTCATTTTTTTTAAGAATTTGAGAATAATTGTTATAATTTCTTACTACAGGAGTTTGGTAGAATTCGCCAAGGAAGCCATTTTCTCCTGGCCTTTACTCGAAGGATTTTGAATAATTATTCCATGTCTTTACTTGTCTCCAGGTCTATTCAGATTTTCTTCTTCTTCCTCTTCTTCTCTTCTTCTCCTCCTCCTCCTCCTCCTCCTCCTCCTCCTCCTCCTCCTCCTCCTCCTCTCCTCCTTCTTCTTCTTCTTCTTCTTCTTCTTCTTCTTCCTCTTCTTCTTCTTCTTCCCCTCCTCTCTTCTTCTTCTCTTCTCTTCTTCTTCTTCTTCTTCTTCTTCTTCTTTTCCCCCTCAGCTTGGTAGTTTTTGCTTTCTTAGAATTTTTCTTCATTTTATCTGAATTATCTAATCCTTCGTGTAAAATTATTCCTAGTATTTATTTTATAAGCCTTTTTTTTCTGGAAGGTCATGAAGTCCCTACTTTCATTTCTGGTGGCAGTAGCTTGTATCTGCTTTATTTTTTTTCAGTCTAGCTAAAGATTCGTAAGGTTTTTGTTTTTTTTTTTACATTTTCAGAGAACCAACATTTGGTTTCATTGATTTTTTTAATTTTCTATCCTCCATTTTGTTTATTTCCTTTCTAATCTTTATTATTTCATTCTGCTAGCTTTGGGTATAATTTGTTCCTCATTTTCTAATTCTTTAAGGTAAAAAGTTAGCTTGTTGACTTGCAATCATTCTCTTCTTTAAAAGTTTTATTTTTCATTTCTTATAGCACTGTGATATAATAGTGAGAAAATTAAATTAGCTGTCAGGAGACTAGGGTGTGAGACCTGAAGTTGCCACTCATTAATGATAACATTGGCAATTGGATGCAATACTTTGAGTATCATACTATTCAAATATGAATGGATGATTAGAATAGAAGATTTCTAAGGTCCTCTTGTAAATTGAATCTTCAGTCTATAATTTAAACATCCACAGTTGAATGCTTTTGTAATTTATTTTTCAGGAAACTTATACTAATTTAAGACATTTAATAATTATAGTTTTATTTTGTTATATTACTTTATATTTTTAGAATTGTATATTTATGGAGATGAGAAAGGAAGAAGAAACAGAATAGAAAGAAGCCTACCCTTTTTGGTGCAACCTGTCCTGAGCCATGTGTAGTTTAATTAAGACCCTTTTCCACTATTCACAATAATATGATAAAAATTTCACTTGCATGAAATTCTCAGAGCTTGTTGACAGACACCAACACAGTTGGGAGAATGTATACATAAGACATTGAAAAAAGAAATAAACTGCAAAGGGGATTTGATGAATATTGATTTATTTAAGTGAAAAGAAAGGTCAGCAGTTCAAGCAAGGCCTACACATAGTCAAAGAGGGAGTGTTTGAGTAAGCCATGGCAACACATAAGTAAAGACAGATAATAAAATATACTTCAGATTTTAAGGTACTGAGAGATAGACTTGTAAAAATGGAATCCAGAAAAGCAGATATTTGATGTTCCAATAAATGATGAAACTGGAACAAACCATTGTAAAAGAATGACATATTGGAAGTCAAAGAGTCAGCCCCATCATTACATAAAAGTCAATTCCAAAGTGCAGCTAAGGACCAATAATTGATTTCTGTATTTCTTGCATCTTGAAATTCATTATATTTTTAATAGTTGATTAAGACAGTCTGATGTCCTACTGTGGAAGACCTGAGATATATATACATATTTCAAAATGTAGGTATAGTCTGCTGTCTGAAGGTCACAAACTAATTATTTCTTATTCACCTGAATTATGGCAACGGAAATGATGGCAACCAAACACTACTGTTCCCAAAAGCAGGGATTATTTTGCAGCTGGAAAATGGAATTGAAGTCTGTTCTAATATTTTTACTTAGGGACTCATAATTTGAGCATACGCCATTACTAGGATCTATTTTCTTGACTTTCTAGGAATATATAGTCCACATTATAAAGTTATTGTCCTCTTTATCAGATTTCTAAAGTGAGATGACTCAGATGTTATGTGCAAAACAACCTACATTACAACATGGGTCATTGTGTGTTCCTTTCTTTGCAATAGGGACATATTAACAGCTGTGTAACATTTAACCTAAAACTTCTAAAATATTGAACAACATATCCCCTTTCACAAAAAAAATGTGATTTCAAGCATCCAACTGTGGTTGTTTCTTTGATTTATTTATTTTTCACAAAACCTATACTAAGCCTATCTCCAAATATATTATAGGCTATTTGTTACATCAATACTTTGCTTTAATACCAATGTTTCTGTATGTATTAATGTTGTATTTAGTTGCCAAAAGTGCTTCATGCATTCAACTATTTGATGCTTTCTGATATTACTCAATATCAGCTGGAAAGAATCACACTGAACACATAGGAACTTTTATTAATAACAGTGTGCCTTATGGGAGAACACTTTTCACACATGCAACCAATTTGTGTGTATTTAATAAGTATGTGTCCCTTAGACCTCTAGACTTTGGATTCACTCCATACTGTTACAATATAGCAGCTGAATCACAGTACTACTCCCTATGTCTCTCCATTTGTTTAATGGGCTGGGAGGTGGAAGGCAGATGCTCTTTCCCAGGTACCAGTTATTCTACAATCCCTATTCCTTAATTCCTACCAACACTACTTAACAAGTGCTTTAAATATATCAGATTTGTATTGAAGTTTTGTTATAATATAGTGGGACTACAGGACAACAGAAAACAACTTAAAATTTAACATGAAATATCACTATCCTAAAAATTTACCAGGCCTTTCTCACCTCAAAGTGTTTCTTGGTGGGGATATCCCTTCCTTTGGCTGTCATTATTTTAAATTTCCTTTTGTTTATCTCCAAAGTTCCATTTCCTTCATGCCCATCTCCACTTGATGTCCTTTACCTTCTCTTCAGGCTGCTTGCATGAACTCAAAATATCTTTTACAGTTTTAGGTAAAACTAACAAGTTAATCTTTGGTGCTCCAGGTTCTAATTGTTTCAAACAAAAAGTCTTATCAAAGTACATGTTGGTGTTTTCCTGAGGATGGGGAAGGACAATATTTACCACTGAGGAAATTGTTGCTTTTTCCCCTAGAGTACAGCAGCAAAGCAGACATTTTGTTTTCTAGAGAGCATTTTTCCTTTTTTCTTTTTTTTTTCTTTTTTTTTTTTTTGAGGCGGAGTCTCGCTCTGTCGCCCAGACTGGAGTGCAGTGGCCAGATCTCAGCTCTGCAAGCTCTGCCTCCCGGGTTTACGCCATTCCCCTGCCTCAGCCTCCCGAGTAGCTGGGACTACAGGCGCCCGCCACCTCGCCCGGCTAGTTTTTTTTTTTTATTTTTAGTAGAGACGGGGTTTCACACCGTGTTAGCCAGGATGGTCTCGATCTCCTGACCTCGTGATCCGCCCGTCTCGGCCTCCCAAAGTGCTGGGATTACAGGCTTGAGCCACCGCGCCCGGCCAGAGAGCATTTTTCCTATATGGCTACATAGAGAGGAGTGTTTATACCTCGGAAATTCACAGGTGCATGCATGATATCCCCATCTTCGTGCAAGCTATATGTCAGAAGATTTACCTAGTTTGCAATATCTTAGAAGTTTTACCCTCTATTAAATCTTCCATTTATATGAACATCAATATTCCTGGTTCCAGCTGCTCACAAAAAGGTCTGTCTTTTCTCTGCTGTTGCCCCCAATCATTTACCTCTCACTCATACGATTTCTAAAAGTTACTTTCCACATTCTGCAGGAACTGCTTGACTAAGTGGTGATCTTAAATGTGACACTGTTATAAAGAAAAAGTACATCAAAAAAAGATCAAAAGATAATGTATGTAATTTCAAATTCCTCAAATGTGATACATAATGAAAACAATACATATGAATGTCTTCAAGGAGAAAAAATAAACTGTAAACAAATTTCAGTTATATCACATTTTACTATAAATTATATTCCTGAGCCACTATATGTAATTTAACTTTCATAAAATAAATGGCATATGGAAGCTTTTAAGAAGAAGCAGTACTTAAATGTGACTCTGCAATATATCTTTTATAAAGTGGACTGTTATGCAAATATTGATTTGTTTCTATCTGAATTTTATAAAGTTGTTTATACTTGATCCGTTGCTGGGAAATTATTAGGCGATGCCTACAAAGAGGCTTCCTTTGTGAAGAAAGAATATGCTTCATCATAATTTCCTTTTTTACTTTGTAATATAGATGAATCTTATTTGAATTAGTTCTGTTCCCACACATAAGTAGGAAGGGGTGGAATATTCTCTGAGAAAGATTTCTTTTTTTACTCTCTAACATATAGTTGGTTAATTTAGAGATCGAGTTAAAGTTTGAAGGAAATTTGACTTACACTTTATTAATATGTAACACATAAATGATACAATTCACAGGTGTTAAATGTTCTGATTGATGTTGTCACAATTGTTCACCAATGTCATGGATGTCCTTACTGTGAAGTGTCCAGTAATAGGTTTTCCTTAAAGTATTTTATTTTTATCCTTTCGGTTATTATAGGGAGGCAGTAGTAATTGTAGTTAAGACAAAACATTATATGTTAATTATAACACTTACAAGTTACAAGGTCTTGGGCAAGTTATTAACTATTCTCTGCATCCATTTTCTTATATGTTATATGGAGCTAATAATTGGGTTATTACAAGAATTAAATGAGACAATACACATAAATAATTTAACTCAGGACCTGAGATATAAATGCTTGATAGCTACTTGCAATTATTGCATTTTCTACCTGTAAAAACTCTGAGCAAAAGGCTAAGAAAGAGGGGTTCAGTATTATAGATAAAAAGATTTATGTTGAGAAATAATAAAATAAATATTCATTGAGTAGCAAGATATGTGTTACTTGGAATTACTGCATATCATGACTTACGATGAAATTTGGTTACCTTGGCAGTTAATGCTGAGATAATGGCAGACTTTCAACAACTCAGCTCCTCTAAAATGGGAATAGACAGAAAATATTGAAAAGGATAAAGTATAATGTGTCCAATGTATATACACAAAATTTTGGTGTGTCATGAGGAAATACAGATTCAAGCTGTTGAAATTTACAGTTGAATCTGAATTCCAAGACTTGGAATAATGGAACAATTGTGGTATGGAAAACTTGTATAGCATTACTTCCCCGACCAAACACCTAAGGCTTCAGAACACAAAATAAATCTCATTGACTTTCTATAAAAAGTTAATATTGTAATATTGCCTACAAATAATTCAACTTTGGTAAAACAGGAGAAATAGATAAAGAAATATTAGTATGATTTCACTATGAAACCCACTCTGTTTAATCTTTAGAAAAGACGATACAACAGTTTGTAATTCTAAGTGTAAAATTTTGAGTCCTTCATTTCTTTCAACTTAAGATATTACATCTGAAACCTTAGCACAATAAACACTATTTTCACTACAAATACAGTCTTTTAGTGGCTTTATTAAAGACATTCAAATAAAAATCTGTCAAGAGAGATAACAGGGTGTGGATCTGGATTCTAAGAGACTTTAATTAGATTTAAAGGTCAGTAGTAGTGGTGAAAAAATCAACGCGTCTAAATAAAGCATAAACTTCTTTAAAGAATATACTAATATTTCATGTAAATTACTTGTCCGACAGATCATGGAATCTATTACCAAGATTTAACTGTTTTCTATGATGTTTTTTTAACATGGTAATCCCTGGGTAATTTTCCCTTCAAGTGTAAAGTGTTTGCTTGTTTTTGCAAGTGGTTGTTGTTTAACTTGTAGATCACCCAATTATGCTAGATGATGCTTTCCCTCAAAATATGAAATTTTATCAGAATCTTGACTTCACTATTGTCCTTGGTTTTTTCTTTCTGAAATACAGTTAAATATTGATGAGATTTTATAAAGATAAATGTTTCAGGTATTATAAACTCTTTATTACATGTTAATTAGTATACTCTGAGAGATGCTTAATTATAATAGCTGTTAATATTTCTGAAAGTTAAATTAAGATTCTACACTGTTAGTGAGCAAACTCATTAAAGACATGAAAGAATGACAAGGTGAAAAAGGATTTACATTTGTAGAATCTCCTATAAAATTATTAGAAGTGACAGATTCCATTTTTTTTTTAATGCTGTAATCAAGGTTGCATGTCTAAACTATAGTGACACCATGGTTAGATTTTGCATAGCTGAGAAGTAATAGGAAATTAATAGAGTGTAATACAGGTCTATTGTATTTGGTATAATGGTGCTACTTTTATGTGTAAGAACAGAGGGCATAATTTCAATCTTTGTTTAGTGTCTTGGACAGCCAGACTCACTAGCATCTAGGTATAATCAGGATTAAAAATGTGATGGATAATACTATAGCACCTCCTTGACAGTTTTTCTGTTCAAATACAAATTTCTGTCACAGCCCCAGAAAGTTTGAAAGAGAATTCAGAGATGAAATATTGCAGCTGCAACAAGCCCAGTGTGAAGCTATTATGTTTTTAAAGGAAAAATAATTACAAACTGTACGTCTCCTAGCACAAAAATGTTTTAATAATGCATAGAAATAAATACACTGGAGTATACCAATGAAATGTTATTGAGCATTAAAGTTTTGAAAACCACAGGTTTATGAATCTGTCAAGAAAATGTCAATGCATATGTCTAGTTTCGGATTTCTGTACCTGTTTTAGTTAAATAAATATTTGGAAAAGGTTTGAAAAAAATTGTTATTTATTTCACCTTTCATAATGCATCTTAAGTACATTTTTAAAGATAAATTTGGGATATTTTAAAGCTATTTCTAATCTAAATGTTTGGTACATCCATCCCCATAAAAACTGTGTTCATCTACCAAAATTATTTTTAATAGTACAAAAGATTATTTTTTATTCTTTCTGAGAAGGATCATTTTTATGATACTATTATAGCATTGTTCTTGTAAATAATTTTTAAAATAAAAATTCAAAGAATCTTCATAAAAATAAACATGAAATAAACTTTAACCTCAAATTTCACATTTATCTCACAATAAAAATAAATTCTGTAACAACTTCCAATTTTTTTTCCTATGGCAATATGTGTCTGCTCATATTGTTTCTTCAAACAAATTTCCTTTATAGAAATAAATCAGATGATTACTGTTAGGGAATAAAATACTAAATTCTACTTCTTGAAGAAAAAATAAACAGAGTTCAATTTAAATGGGCAAAAATCATTTATAGTATTCTTAATTCTTTAACCAAGAATAACCAGCCACCCTTCCTGACAAATTTTCTCTGAGTCTGAGATACAAGCTTTGTACACGGATATCACATATCAAGTCAGACCACTGGTTACCGAGCACTACATTCTATCTTTGATATTTTTGCAATGAACACTTTCACTATAATGAAGTAGTTGTCCCTTACATCAAGTTACCACATAATGAAGATTAATCATTCAATCAATTTTGAATATTTGTTGTGGTTAGTACAGAAATGTAACCCTGGGTATCTCACACTGGCCTAAAATTTTCTCACAAAGATGCTGCATATCAGGATAATACATACTTCAGACTTGAAATAAAATCAGAAAGAGAATTTCAGGGCTAAATAACAGAGAATTGTTTTGCTCATTTTTTATTACAACAAATATTGAAAATGTAATATGTCATTCACAGTGCTGGTTTCTAGTGATATCAAACATCTATACATTCAGCATTCACCAAATATTTATTGAACATTTATATTATGTTAGGCACTATACTGGGGTTTTGAATATAAATATGACACAGACTCTTCTATGAAAAAGTGTACAGAGAATAGGAAAAGTGTATAGAATGTATATAGCTATAATTCAATATGTAATATACAAGTTTCAAGCAAGATACACCAAAAAGAGTTTTAAAGTGGAAAGAGTACAAAGAGAGTTTTTATAGAAGATGTTGGCTAGAATATGGCTAGAATGTGGACAGGTGTGGCTCATCCAGAGGAGTACAATGTATTTGAAGGTGCAACACAAACCAAGTCACAGAAGCAGTAAAGTTCTAAGCATGCTCATGGTGTAATGAATATTCCAAGTCAACAGAAGTGGAGGACACTGCATCATTCCAATTTTAGTATATGTGCTGCCAAAGTGAGCACTCTTTTTTTGTTCTGAATTATAAGTGCGAGCTAAATGATGAGAACTCATGGACACAAAGACAGGAGCAATAGACACTAAGACTTACTGGAGGATAGAGGATGGGAGGAGGAAGAGAAACAGAAAAATTAACTATTGGGTACTAGGGTTGGTACCTTGGTGACAAAATAATCTGTACAACAAACCCCCATGACACGCGTTTACCTGTATAACAAACCTGCACATTTCTCCCTGAACCTAAAATATAAGTTAAAAAAAAGTAAACGAAGGGTATGGGGAAGATGCCATTTTCAGAAAAAGAAATAGATATTGGACAGACAATTAAAAAAAAAAAAGTCCATCATGGAACATCTGTATTTAAGGAATAGAGCCTTGGAATTATCCTTGACCTCTCTCTGTTCTTCCCACTCTCCAACTCTCCACCACCTCAAGTATTCAAGTATTAACAAAGCTTATTAACAATGACAAAAAGAAAGAAGTGAAGGAGATTGATATGCTTTGGGTCTGTGTCCTCTCCCAGTCCTCATGTTGAATTGTATTCCCCAGTGTTGGAGACAGGGTCTGGTGGGAGGTGACTGGGTCATGGGGGTGGATCCTTTATGAATGGCTTAGCACTATGCCCCTTAGGACTGTTCTCACAATAGTGAGTGAGTTCCAGTGAGATCTGGCTGTTTAAAAGTGTGTGGCACCTCCCCATGTTCATCTGTCTCTTGCTCCTGCTCCCACCATGTAAGATGTCTTGTTTCCTCTTTGCCTTACACTGTGATTGGAAGCTTTCTGAGGCCTCCCATGAAGCAGAAGCCACTATACTTCCTGTACAGCCTGAAGAACCTTAAGCCAATTTCTTATAAATTACCCAGTCTCAGGTGTGTCTTTATAGCAATGTGAAAATGGACTAATACAGAGACTAATAGGGAAAATATTATTGAAAAATTAGATTGGGAGTACTGTACGGACTTTTTCTTAGTGCACCACTGGTATGTTTGTATGCGTTTTAATAACAATTAGAGAGTCATTAATGTTTTCTGAACATTTGTTGTTGTTGTTTTCATCCCTGCTGCCTTTGATAATGACATAGGCTCCTTCTTGAAATTCAGTCCTGACCAGTATGTCCTAGTTTTATTCTGAGAGGTGACAATGTGCTAGCAATCCTGCCCTGGGCGCCTCCTTGGCCTTGGCCTCCACTCTGGTGGCGCTTGAGGAGCCCTTCAGCCCACCACTGCACTGTGGGAGCCCCTCTTGGGGCTGGTCGAGGCCGCAATTGGTTCCCTTTGTTTGTGGGGAGGTGTGGAGGGAGAGGTGCGGGTGGGAAGTAGGGCTGTGTGCGGCGCTCACAGGCCAGCGCGAGTCCTGGGTGGGCGCAGGCTGGTCAGGCCCCACACTCAGAGTGGCTGGCCAGTGCCACCGGCCCCAGACAGTGAGGAGTTTAGCCCCTGGGCCAGCAGCTACAGAGGGTGTGCCAGGTCCCCCTGCACTGCCGGCCCAGCAGCACTGGAATTCTCCGCTGGTCTCAGCTGCCTCCCTGCGGGGCAGGGCTGGGGACCTGCAGCCAGCCATGCCCGAGTCCCACCCCTCCCCACTGGTGGGCTCCCACATGGCCGCAGCCTCCCCAATAGGCACCGCCGCCTGCTCCCTGGCTCCTGGTCCCATCCACCACCCAAGTGCTGAGGAGTGTGGGCACGTGGAGCGGACTGATGGGCAGTTGGGACTGATGGGCTGTTCAGCCAGCAGCACTGGCCTGGCATCCACTAAGCTAAGCCAACTGGACTCCTGAGTTGGGTGGGGACTTGGAGAACTTTTATGTATAGCTAGAGGATTGTAAATGCACCAATCAGCACTCTGTGTCTACCTCAGGGGTTTGTGGATGCACCAATCAGCACTCTGTATCTAGCTAATCTGGTGGGGACATGGAGAACTTTTATGTCTAGCTAAAGGATTACACCAATCAGTGCTCTGTGTCTAGCTCAAGGTTTGTGAACACACCAATCATCACTCTGTGTCTAGCTCAAGGTTTGGACATGCACCAGTGTTCTGTGTCTAGCTAATCTGGTGGGGGCTTGGAGAATTTTTGTGGCTAAAGATTGTAAACGCACCAATCAGCACTTTGTATCTAGCTAAAGGATTGTAAATGCATCAGTCAGCACTCTAACTCAAGATTTGTAAATGCACCAATCAGTGCTCTGTGTCCAGCTAATCTAGTGGGGACTTGGAGAACTTTTATGTCTAGTTAAATGATTGTAAATGCACCAATCAGCACTCTGTGTCTAGCTCAAGGTTTGTAAATGCACCAAGCAGTACCCTGTCAAAAGGGACCAGTCAGCTCTCTGTAAAATGGGCCAATCAAATCTCTGTAAAATGGACCAATCAGCAGGATGTGGGTGGGGTCAAATAAGGAATAAAAGCAGGCTTCCCGAGCCAGCAGCCGCCAGCTGCTTGGGTCCCCTTCTGAACTGTGGAAGCTTTGTTGTTTTGCTGTTTACAATAAACCTTGCTGCTGCTCACTCTTTGGGTCCACGCCACCTTTATGAGCTGTAATACTCACCGCAGAGATCTGCAGCTTCACACCTGAAGCCAGAGAGACCACAAACCCACCAGAAGGAAGAAACTGAGGACACATCTCAACATCTGAAGGAACAACTCCGGACACACCATCTTTAAAAACGGTAACAAGACCAGTGCTCTAACCCCTGAGCTATGGAGCCCTTGTGCTTTAAAGTTCATATGGAACCAAAAAAGAGCCCGCATTGCCAAGACAATCCTAGGTCAAAAGGACAAAGCTGGAGGCATCACGCTACCTGACTTCAAACTATACTACAAGGCTACAGTAACCAAACAGCATGGTACTGGTACCACAACAGAGAAATAGACCAATGGAACAGAACAGAGTCCTCAGAAATAATACCACACATCTACAGCCATCTGATCTTTGACAAACCTGACAAAAACAAGAAATGGGGAAAGGATTCCCTATTTAATAAATGGTGCTGGGAAAATTGGCTAGCCATAAGTAGAAAGCTGAAACTGGATCCTTTCCTTACCCCTTATACAAAAATTAATTCAAGATGGATTAGAGACTTAAATGTTAGACCTAATACCATAAAAACCCTAGAAGAAAATCTAGGTAGTACCATTCAGGACATAGGCATGGCAAGGACTTCATGTCTAAAACACCAAAAGCAATGGCAGCAAAAGCCAAAATTGACAAATGGGATCTCATTAAACTAAAGAGCTTTTGCACAGCAAAAGAAACTACCATCAGAGTGAACAGGCAACCTACAGAATGGGAGAAAATTTTTGCACTCTACTCATCTGACAAAGGGCTAATATCCAGAATCTACAAAGAACTCAAACAAATATACAAGAAAAAAACAAACAACCCCATCAAAAAGTGGGGAAAGGATATGAACAGACATTTCTCAAAAGAAGACATCCATACAGCCAACAGACACATGAAAAAATGCTCATCATCACTCGCCATCAGAGAAATGCAAATCAAAACCACAATGAGATACCATCTCACACCAGTTAGAATGGCAATCATTAAGAGTCAGGAAACAATAGATGTTGGAGAGGATGTGGAGAAATAGGAACACTTTTACACTGTTGTGGGATTGTAAACTAGTTCAACCATTATGGAAAACAGTATGGCGATTCCTCAAGGATCTAGAACTAGATGTACCATATGACCCAGCCATCCCACTACTGGGTATATACCCAAAGGATTATAAATTACTCTACCAAAGACACATGCACACGTATGTTTATTACGGCACTATTCACAATAGCAAAGACTTGGAATCAACCAAATGTCCATCTGTGACAGACTGGATTAAGAAAATGTGGCACATATACACCATGGAATACTATGCAGCCATAAAAAAGGATGAGTTTGCGTCCTTTGTAGGGACATGGATGCAGCTGTAAACCATCATTCTTAGCAAACTATCACAAGAAGAGAAAACCAAACACCGCATGTTCTCACTCATAGGTGGGAACTGAACAATGAGATCACTTGGACTCGGGAAGGGGAACATCACACACTGGGGCCTATCAGGGGGAGCGGGGAGGAGGGAGGGATTGCATTGGGGTGTTATACACGATATAAACGTTATGCACATGTACCCTAGAACTTAAAGTATAATAAAAAAAAAAAAAAACGGTAACACTCACTGCGAGTGTCCGCAGCTTCATTCTTGAAGTCAGCGAGACCAAGAACCCACCAATTTTGGACACAATTATTACCTTTGTGGCTGTTTTTTCTCAGTCTTCTCAAACTCTCTCTTATCCCTTAAGTGTTGTTGTTTCTTCACATTCTTCCCAGAAAGTCTTACCTCCTTCTTTTTCTACACTTCCCATCACTATCTTTAGGGTTTCCCAGTATCCAGCTCCCACCCAGAATTCTCCTGAGTTTTAGATCTGAAAATCCGTTAGGTAGTTTACATACCTGTCTTCCTCACTAAGCTATGAGCTGTATGAGTCTTAAACATTTTTTAAATCCCCAGGGCCTTTGCAGCCCTGCAAACGGTAGATGTTCAAGCCAATTTTTTTGAAGGCATGAATGAATGAATGTTATCATTATGACAGTAATTGTAGTTTAGGAAATTGAATATTGCAGTAGTTTTTCAGGATGTGGCAGAGTTTGCTTGAGAAGTGGATTGGAATTTCCTACTTCTTAAAAATTGTCCGTATCATATTTCTTTACTTAGGCCCACACAAAGATGGAATCCTATTAATTCATATACTGTTGTACGAACACAGACTACATTCACTTACACAAACACACATTTGTGATGTTCTTCCTTTTACAGTTCCTTCCACAGATATCTTGACAGAACCATACAACTTACAGACCCTTGTGTCATTTTCATTCCCCTCTGTTTGCCACACCCAGGAAAGCTTTTCTGCTATGTCTGGGTATTACTTCATGCTCACCTGGCAAATACAAAAATACAAATATACTGTCTAAAAGATCAACTGACTTTTCTTAAAATTAACCTTTTTGTTATAAACTCTGGCTAAATGATGTCAAATGTGGCAGGTATGTTGTCTGATTTACAAAGCCATAAAGATTTCATGAAAAGTTTTATTTTGGATTGTTTTGTTTTTCCTTTCTTGAGGCTTGTAGGTTCCAAACTTACTTTTCTTGAAAAATAAATTTCAGTTGTTTAGAACTAAACAACCAAGAATGCCACTTTATCTGAAAAATACAGAACATCCATTCATTCACTATCTGTTCGGCATTTACCAACTATATGTTACTGAGCCGGGACCACATTGTGAGGCATAAAGAACTTCCCTAATACTATACGCATAGGTCAGGTTCTTGTTTCAAGCCCTAATTCAATCATTCTCCTATTTGCCTGGAAGTCAAAAGATGAATAATATTGGCACATTCAGTGTTGTTTTAATCAACATTATTGAAATTCAACAAACATTTGGGATTATTTATTTATTTATTTATTTATTTATTTTTTCAGACAGGGTCTCACTCTATTCCCCAGGTTGGAGTTCTATGGCACAGTCTCGGTTCACTGCAACTTTCACCTCCCCAACTCAAGTGATTCTTCTTCCTTAGCCTCCTGAGTAGTTGGAACTACAGGCAAGTATCACCATGCCCATATAATTTTTGTATGTTTTGTAGAGTCAGTTTAGCCATGTTTCCTGGGCTGATCTTGAACTCCTGAGCTCAGGTGATCCACCCGCCTCAGCCTACCAAAGCGCTGGAATTACAGACGAGAGCCACCATGTCCAGACTTCAACAAGCATTTTGAACACCTAGAATGTACAACACACTGTGTTAGGCATAGTAAGGAAAGAAAAAAGGTGACAAAGTATATTTTCCATCCTTTAAGGGCTTTCAATCAAGTATATTTAACATTTATTCAACTTTTACTGTATTTCACACACTGTACCTAGCATTTACATATATTACAAAAATTCACATGGTTAGCTGTTATAATTACTTGCATTTTATAGATGAAGAAACTGAGACAAAAAGGTTTGTCTTTCAATGTCTCATAAGGGGTAAGTAGAGGAGCTAGCATTTTCATTCGGATCTGTCTGATTCCAGAGTCAGAGCTGTTAATCAATAACACTATACATCCTAGCATTAGAAAAATTCATGCACAAGTAACTACAGTTCAGATGAGATTATGAAAGATCTATAATAAATATTCCAACAAAGGACTGTGGAAAAACAGCAAAGGGATCTGGGAAGATTTCTTAGGGGAGACTTTATTTAAATCAAGTCTATAGAAATAGTAATAGCTATCACTTGTTGCACATGTTGAGTTTGTTAGATACTTGCAAGATTCTTCATACATACCACTTATATTTTCACAAAATATTAACAAGTTTTTTTTTTTTTTTGAGACGGAGTCTCGCTCTGTTGCCCAGGCTGGAGTGCGGTGGCCGGATCTCAGCTCACTGCAAGCTCCGCCTCCCGGGTTCATGCCATTCTCCTGCCTCAGCCTCCAGAGTAGCTGGGACTACAGGCGCTCGCCACCTCGCCCGGCTAGTTTTTTGTATTTTTTAGTAGAGACGAGGTTTCACCGTGTTAGCCAGGATGGTCTCGATCTCATGACCTCGTGATCCGCCCGTCTCGGCCTCCCAAAGTGCTGGGATTACAGGCTTGAGCCACCGCGCCCGGCCAACAAGTTATTTTATGCTTTAGGAAAAGCGGCTCCCAGGGATCAAAAACCCTGCCCATGGCAGCACACCTGAAAGTGGCAAATCTAGCATTTAACAAATGGCTACACTGATCACCTTCCTCCTTTCTCACTTCCCTATACTACTTCTAATAATACTGTTTCAATGTACTTAGACAGTAGTCGTGAGGAAAGCCACATAATCAGGGAATCCAAGGCTGCTTTGGGAAATGACTGGTTACTTTTAGCTGGAATATAAAGGTCATTGTGTAGAAGAGTAGAAAACTAGTCAAACATATAGCTAAAAGTTCACTTAGGTTAGATGGTGACAGGCTTGAAACATTTAATTAGAACTTTTTAAAGATACATTCAGAACAGAGCACTAGAAAGTAGGTATAGGAATCAACTTACAGGGAGATGGTAAATCTCCTGTAATAATTCAGGAAAAGGAGAAAGAGTGTCAGAATTGGGTGACAAAAGTGGGAATTGCAATAAAAAAGTTAGAGATATTTTCTGGAGAACATTGAGAAAATTTGATGACTATACATGAGGCAAGAGAAAAGTTTAATTTGTTGTCACTAGTCACTATCACATTTCTTAACTCCTCTTTTCTAAGATTATGTATTTACAACAAGTTTTCTGACAAAAGCATGTTTCAGTGGAATGTGTCTCCTTCACTGAATATTCATGGTTATGCCCAATCAATGTGAGCTCAATTTTTGATGGGTTTTGGCAAATGCAAGGGCACAGGTCTATGTCGACTGCTTCCTCTAAATGCATTGTCAACTCAATAATATGTATTTAATTCAAATATACCTTTAAAATATTCACTTAAAAGGTTAAAAATGACATGACATGAATTGATTTAGCCCAAATTTATTCTTAATTGCTGTGATCACAAAGAAGTACTGTATCTCCCACGTTTAAAAATTATTTACCATGGCCGGGCGCGGTGGCTCAAGCCTGTAATCCCAGCACTTTGGGAGGCCGAGACGGGTGGATCACGAGGTCAGGAGATCGAGACCATCCTGGCTAACACGGTGAAACCCCGTCTCTACTAAAAAAAAAAAAATACAAAAAATTAGCCGGGCGAGATGGCGGGCGCCTGTAGTCCCAGCTACTCGGGAGGCTGAGGCAGGAGAATGGCGTAAACCCGGGAGGCGGAGCTTGCAGTGAGCCGAGATCGCGCCACTGCACTCCAGCCTGGTGACAGAGCGAGACTCCGTCTCAAAAAAAAAAAAAAAAAAAAAAAAAAATTATTTACCAATCCTCAGCTATCTCCGTATTATTTCTTTTTTTCACAGAAAACTCTTCCAAAGAGTTATGCATTCATGTTATCTTTTTCCTCAATTTTATGATAGTTTCCCATAACAGATTTTCATTCCCATCCATACCCTAAAGCTATTATTTTCAATGTCAACATTGACCTCCAAATTGTCAAAGGCTTCAGTCAATTATTATTATTGTTATTATTATTTTCTGAGACGGAGTCTCGCTCTGTTGCCAGGCTGGAGTGCAGTGGCGCAATCTTGGCTCACTGCAACCTCCGGCTCCCTGGTTCAAGCGATTCTTCTGCCTCAGCTTCCCGAGTAGCTGGGATTGCAGGCACGCACCACCACACCCAGCTAATTTTTGTATTTTTAGTAGAGGTGAGGTTTCACCATGTTGACCAGAATGGCCTTGATCTCCTGACCTCATGATCCACCCACCTCGGCCTCCCAAAATGTTGGAATTACAGGCATGAGCCACCATGCATGACCCTCAATTCTTTTTTTTTTTTTTTTTTTGAGGCGGAGTCTCGCTCTGTCGCCCGACTGGAGTGCAGTGGCCGGATCTCAGCTCACTGCAAGCTCCGTCTCCCCGGTTTACGCCATTCTCCTGCCTCAGCCTCCCGAGTAGCTGGGACTACAGGCGCCCGCCACCTCGCCCGGCTAGTTTTTGTATTTTTAGTAGAGACGGGGTTTCACCGTGTTAGCCAGGATGGTCTTGATCTCCTGACCTCGTGATCCGCCCGTCTCGGCCTCCCAAAGTGCTGGGATTACAGGCTTGAGCCACCGCGCCCGGCCTCTCAATTCTTAATCTACATTTCACTAGATCTATTAGTAATATTTGACACTCTGGATCATGGCTCCACTTTCTTCATTAGGATTTGAGGATACAACACTGTTTGTGTCTTTCCTCACTGGCTACTCCTTTTCAATATTTTTGCTTGATTCACTTCTTCTTGGAATTCTTTGCAAATCAGTCTTTATGTATCCTCTTACTTTCTCTGTTTAGACTGAATTTCTTGATAATCTCAGTCTCTTACTTCTAAAAGTTATCTATATTTTGAACTTTTTGATATCTACTTGGGATCTCAATCCACACACAAAGGAAAACTGAGCTGCTGATGTTCACTTTCCCATTTTGAAACTAATTAGTCTTGCAATAGTCTATGTCTAAGTTAAATGCGTTCAGTTGCTTAGGCTAAAACCGAGAAGTCAACCTTGATTCTTCTTTACTTTGCTATTCTCTACTTTCCCATTCAATTCTCATCACTTCTATCTTCAAACTGTATCGAAATTCAAAAGCTTCTTACCGGTTGCACTATTACCATTTTGGCCAAGTCATTATCTATCACCTTAATTATTGTAATAGTCTTCTAATTGCTGTGCATGCATCTATTTTTCCCTATTTTAGTCTGCTTTCCAGATAGCATTCATAATTATCCTCTTAAACCTATGACACCTTGGGCCAATTCTCTACTCAACTCAAGTTACCAGTGAATTTATGGAAACTTTAAACATACTACAAATTATTTGACACTTCTCCCATCAAATTATGTAAAATAAGTCCTTTCACCTTAAGTTTCCTTGTGTCTCATTTGACTAATCGAGAACTGCAGAAATGATGCTATGTGTCTTCGAAAGGTAGTTCTTAAAATATCATGCAGCTTTCACCTTGTTCACTGGAATGCTCTTTCACAGCACTGAGTCACCAAATAAGAAATCTGCTGCTCTGAGTTTGTTATGCTGGAGAGGCTAGCTTTGAGTATTTTGATTGACAATTTCACCTCAGTCCTCCCTTCTACCTATTCTTGCCGAGATGCCAAATATGTAAATGATGCTTTCCTGGAACCTCTAAGCAGCCTATCTGCCAGATGAATACCAATAAGTGACCTTCATCAATGCCACATGAATGACAAAAATCACCCCATCAAGTCTTGTTTAAATTTCTGTCCTACAAAATCATAAAATATAATTAATTTGTTGTTATTTTTAAAAAGCTACTTTTGGGGATTGGTTGTTAAGCACATAAAAAGAATAGACTTACTTTATTTAGATCAACTTCAAACTCTTTTCAAACTTAACATGGTGAAACTTATTAATCAAAAGCCTGCTCCTCCACTAGGCTTCCCTAACTCGGTTAATAGCCATGCTATTCTCCACTTTTTATTGTACATTTTAAGGTGTGCAACATAATGATATACATAAATAGTGAAATAATACTACAATCAAGCAAATTAACATGTCTGTAATCTCATACAGTTACTTATTTTTTGTGATAAGGAAACCTAAATTCTATTCTTATAGCAAATTTTTGGTATACAATACAATATTATCAACTTTACTCCTCATGTGGCATATTAGCTCTCTAGATTCATCCTACATAACTGTAACTTTGTACCCTTTGATTCACATCTCCCAATTTCCATCCTCCTCTCTATCCTGGTAAACTCTATTTGACTCTCTATTTTTATGTATTTGACTTTTTAAAAAATTCCACATATAAGTGAGAACATGCAGAATTTTCTTTTTTGCATCTGGTTCGTTTTCCTTAGTGTAATGTCCATGTTGCTGAAAATGGCAAGATCCTCTTTTTAAGGCTAAATAACATTCTATTGTACAATATAACACATTTTCGTTATCTTCATCCATCAATGAACACAGGTTTTCATATCTTTGCTATTATGAATAATGCTGCAATGACATGGAAGCACAGATAACCTACACAGTGCTGATTTAATTTTCTTTGAGTATGGAAATGCAAATTAAAACTACCATGAGATACCACCTCCCGCCTGGTAAGATGACCATTATCAAAATATAAGAAAACAGTAATGGCGAGGATGTAAAGAAAAGGGAACACTTGTACACCATTGGTGGTAATGTAAATGAGTACAACATTAGTAAAACAGTTTGGAGGTTCCCAAAAAATAAAATTACAACTGCCATATAACCCAATAACTCCATTATGTCCCTTAGTATCAAAACTTGAAGTTGTCTTGATTTCTTTTATCCATTTCATATGCCATATAAGATCTCACAGCAAATCCTTTTAGTTCTATGTTCATATTATGTTCAGAATATGACCACTTCTCACTACTTCCCCCTGTTACTACCATGGTCGAAGACGTAGTCATTTTGCATCCATATTACTTCAATAGCCTCTCAACTTAATGCCTACCCTAATTATTTTAATAGAAACTTGAAATATTGGCATATATTTTAAAAACTTAAATTTCAACAGTGTTCTGCTTCCTTACCTAACAAAACATCATCGGAATTGTCTTTCTCTTTAGTTGTCTTTCATTCTCTTCCTCAAAGAGTTTGGTTTATACCAGGGCAACTCTAGATAACACAAAGACACCTCTTGTTTTCTTCTGTTTATCTGTAGAGATGACCAACCACATTGTTTCCAAGGCATTGCTTCAAACTTGAATAACAGCATATAGTTAGATGAAGGTAGTGGTACAGGAACTCTATTAGAATCTCTTGGGGATCCTTTTAAAAAAGCACACACAAATTCACACACACATGCATACATATGCACACTAACTTAGAGGATGGTAACTCTGAACTGAACCACTTTGTGCAAATCTGGCCTCTTCCTAGACGAGAATTAACGCTGTATAGTACACAGAGAATTTAAATATAAATAAATATACCGTTTCTTTAAAATAATCCAGTATATTTTCTTAGCTAGAATAAAATGTTGTTAAAGGAGTCAATACCAGGTATATGATAAAGATTAAATACCAGGGAAAATTAGTAGGAAAACATGAACTTCTCATGACTACTGGAACAGATGATACCACTCTTCAATTGTGGTCATATTGGATCCTACCATAAATCAGTATGCTTCTATTTTTTTAACTGAATTCTTTTTGGAATAGATAAAAAAGAACAAATGTGTTACATGTGTATACACACAAATGCACACACACACACACACACACACAAGTATATGTACCGAATCCTTTATCCTTTAATTCACAAAACTCAGAGGCACCAGAAAATATTTCATATCAGTATTTTAAAATTAAAGAAAAATTATAACTTTATGTAGAATTGATGTAAAAATTTTCTGCCCCAAATGAGTTTTATTTGTGTGTGTTTTTGTTATTTTTTTATTCCTTTATATATCAATTTGGATAGAGGAAAGTCAAGTTGAAGGAAAGGATCTGGGAAAAGGGAACAAATTATTTAGAAAATGATTGATGGAATCTGATGGCCCTGTATATGAGCTAAATTAGAAATTAGCATTTTTGTCCCCTAAACTAATTGAGTCTGCATTTTAAAAGTCACATGCTCTATAATGAAGAACAAGATCAAGTTGTACTATGTTGGGTGACATAATGGAATGTCTAGACTTCAGAGACCAGGTCTCCATGGAACTTTGGAAGCGTCATTTAACACAATTTCTACATAGTTTTGACATTAGGGACAGCTATACATTTTACATTTCCAAGTTATATCTGTCCTCAAATACACACTATTTTCTCCATAATATGCTGCTGCCCTCTCTCCTTATGTGTTTCTTGCATGATGATTTTTTTAAAAGTAAACAATTTATGAGGAGTTTGGGAGGATGAAGAATGAAGGGTTAACTGCCTACAAAAAACTCGTGCTCTTGGAGTTTACTGTCTGCAATTTTTTTAGAGTATATTATAGCTTTATATTCTCTTAGTGACCTAAAAAAATCAGATGGATAATAAAGGACTTTTTCTTCAGATTTGTAAATATAAGAACAATTAAATTATACATGAAAAATAAAGGAGAAAGGCAAGTTTAATCAGATGTCTTCAGTGAACACCACAACGTATTCTAACTAGGTTGGTTCAGATCATCACCTTAAGACAATTGATATTTGTCACTACTTTATTGGTTTTAGTTTCCAAGGCCAGTGTACTCCAGAAACTGTTATTTTATCCCCCTAGCTACTAAAACTAAAATTCAGGGGAGCGTGCAATGTGAACAGCTATATGTCCTATAAACTTGGTGACTTTAATTAATGATTATAGCATTACTCTTTATATGCTAGTTCAAATAACAGTAATTTTATTGAATGTTACTATTAATACTTATAAACATTAAAGTGTACAATGGACCAAATTATACACAGCTTGGGGTAAGACTGAATAACCTATTCCCAGCTAAATTAAAATTAATTATGGCTAGCCAATTTTCCCAGCACCATTTATTGAATAGGGAATCCTTTCCCCATTTCTTGTTTCTCTCAGGTTTGTCAGAGATCAGATGGCTGTAGATGTGTGGTATTATTTCTGAGGACTCTGTTCTGTTCCATTGGTCTATATGTCTGTTTTGGTACCAGTACCATGCTGTTGTGGTTACTGTAGCCTTGTAGTATAGTTTGAAGTCAGGTAGCGTGACGCCTCCAGCTTTGTCCTTTTGACTTAGGATTGTCTTGGCAATGCGGGCTCTTTTTTGGTTCCATATGAACTTTAAAGCAGTTTTTTCCAATTCTGTGAAGAAACTCATTGGTAGCTTGATGGGGATGGCATTGAATCTATAAATCACCTTGGGCAGTATGGCCATTTTCACGATGTTGATTCTTCCTATCCATGAGCATGGTATGTTCTTCCATTTGTTTGTGTCCTCTTTGATTTCACTGAGCAGTGGTTTGTAGTTCTCCTGAAGAGGTCCTTTACATCCCTTGTAAGTTGGATTCCTAGGTATTTTATTCTCTTTGAAGCAATTGTGAATGAAGTTCATTCCTGATTTGGCTCTCTGCTTGTCTGTTACTGGTGTATAAGAATGCTTGTGATTTTTGCACATTAATTTTGTATCTTGAGACTTTGCTGAAGTTGCTTATCAGCTTAAGGAGATTTTGGCTGAGACGATGGGGTTTTCTAAATATACAATCATGTCATCTGCAAACAGGGACAATTTGACTTCTTCTTTTCCTAACTGGATACCCTTGATTTCTTTCTCTTGCCTGATTGCCCTAGCCAGAACTTCCAACACTATGAATAGGAGTGGTGAGAGAGGGCATCCCTGTCTTGTGCCAGTTTTCAAGGGAATTTTCCAGTTTTTGCCCATTCAGTATGATATTAGCTGTGGGTTTGTCATAAATAGCTCTTATTATTTTGAGGTACGTCCATCGATACCGAATTTATTGAGCGTTTTTAGCATGAAGGGCTGTTGAATTTTGTCAAAGCCTTTTCTGCATCTATTGAGATAATCATGTGGTTCTTGTCTTTGGTTCTGTTTATATGCTGGATTACGTTTATTGATTTGTGTATGTTGAACCAGCCTTGCATCTGTGACAGACTGGATTAAGAAAATGTGGCATACATATGCACCATAATACTATGCAGCCATAAAAAAGGATGAGTTTGCGTCCTTTGTAGGGACATGGATGCAGCTGGAAACCATCATTCTTAGCAAACTATCACAAGAACAGAAAACCAAACACCGCATGTTCTCACTCATAGGTGGGAACTGAACAATGAGATCACTTGGACTCGGGAAGGGGAACATCACACACTGGGGCCTATCATGGGGAGGGGGAGGAGGGAGGATTGCATTGGGGAGTTATACATGATATAAATGATGAATTGATGGGTGTTGACGAGTTGATGGGTGCAGCACACCAACATGGCATAAGTATACATATGTAACAAACCTGCACATTATGCACATGTACCCTAGAACTTAAAGTATAATAAAAAAAATTAAATTTGCATTTCTCTGATGGCGAGTGATGACGAGCATTTTTTCATGTGTCTGTTGGCTGTATGGATGTCTTCTTTTGAGAAATTCTGTTCATATCCTTTCCCCACTTTTGATGGGGTTGTTTGTTTTTTTCTTGTATATCTGTTTGAGTTCTTTGTGATATTCTGGATATTAGCCCTTTGTCAGATGAGTAGGTTGCAAAAATTTTCTCCCATTCTGTAGGTTGCCTGTTCACTCTGATGGTAGTTTCTTTTGCTGTGCAAAGCTCTTTAGTTTAATGAGATCCATTTGTCAATTTTGGCTTTTGCTGCCATTGCTTTTGGTGTTTTAGACATGAAGTCCTTGCCCTGCCTATGTCCTGAATGGTACTACCTAGATTTTCTTCTAGGGTTTTTATGGTATTAGGTCTAACATTTAGTCTCTAATCCATCTTGAATTAATTTTCGTATAAGGGGTAAGGAAAGGATCCAGTTTCAGCTTTCTACTTGTGGCTAGCCAATTTTCCCAGCACCATTTATTAAATAGGGAATCCTTTCCCCATTTCTTGTTTTTGTCAGGTTTGTCAAAGATCAGATGGCTGTAGATGTGTGGTATTATTTCTGAGGACTCTGTTCTGTTCCACTGGTCTATTTCTCTGTTGTGGTACCATGAAAAAATGCTCGTCATCACTCGCCATCAGAGAAATGCAAATCAAAACCACAATGAGATGCCATCTCACACCACTTAGAATGGCAATCATAAGAAGTCAGGAAACAATAGATGTTGGAGAGGATGTGGAGAAATAGGAACACTTTTACACTGTTGGTGGGATTGTAAACTAGTTCAACCATTATGGAAAACAGTATGGCGATTCCTCAAGGATCTAGAACTAGATGTACCATATGACCCAGCCATCCCACTACTGGGTATATACCCAAAGGATTATAAATTACTCTACTACAAAGACACATGCACACGTATGTTTATTGCGGCACTATTCACAATAGCAAAGACTTGGAATCAACCCAAATGTCCATCTGTGACAGACTGGATTAAGAAAATGTGGCACATATACACCATGGAATACTATGCAGCCATCAAAAAGGATGAGTTTGCGTCCTTTGTAGGGGCATGGATGCAGCTGGAAACCATCATTCTTAGCAAACTATCACAAGAAGAGAAAACCAAACACCGCATGTTCTCACTCATAGGTGGGAACTGAACAATGAGATCACTTGGACTCGGGAAGGGGAACATCACACACTGGGGCCTATCACGGGGAGGGGGAGGAGGGAGGGATTGCATTGGGGAGTTATACATGATATAAACGTTATGCACATGTACCTAGAACTTAAAGTATAATAAAAAAATAAAAAATAAAAAAATAAAAAAATAAAAAAATAAAAAAAAAAAAAAAAAAAATAAATAAATATTAAATTAATACAATTATAATTGGCAAGTTGTTCCTGAAAACTCACTATGCATTAATGTAATCACTGCTTAATCTGTCTGATTATTGGTGTACTGTCAGATTTTAGCAGAGTGCATAATTTATCATTTATTTAATTAGTATTTATGGAGTTCCTATTATGTGCCATACACTGTGCCAGGAATTTGGGATATGAAGATCATGAAGTCATTTATCATGACCCCAAAGAGTTCATAATACCAACTCAATAAGAATAGCTGAATAATTATGGTGGGGAGCAGATCAAGCTCTTCAATTAAAATGCTTGCACATGCATTGGATATCTGTAAGGATTTGTAACAAATTAGTCAAGTGATTGTCCCTAGAGTGAAAAACTAAGTAGTTATGGAAAAGAAAAGAGAGAGACTGACTTTTCACGGATACTTTTAATGTTTTTGGAAATTTGCATAAACCATCTTAAGTAAATATTTAAAATACAAAATTATCGTTTTTAAAACTGCTTTAAAAATTAATTATCTGTTTTCCATACTACTCTTGTCTGATCCCATAAAAACAGGCCTATAAAAGTGACAGATAAATTTTGAGGTATAGGTGACTGAGCAACACCCAGGTTAAGAGGACATTAAGTAGAAAAATACATAGATCTGGAACTCAGGAGAAAAAAGTTCTGGGCTGGAGATATAGAATTGGGTAACTGAAACCTGAAATTAGGAAAAATTACCCAAAGTGAAATAAAATGTGAACCTAAGAAATAATTTTATATATAGAGAAAGATAAACCAGCAAACAAAATTGAGAATAAGTAAGGCAGATATGAATATCCATAGAAATAAGAGGAAAGAAGAGTTTTGTAGAAAACAATGCAAAACAAGAATAGACAATACTCAAATGCTGTTAGACATCAAGAAATACAAGATAAGTGGCCAAGATAGCCCACTAGAAGCAACTGCCATCAGCAACTCCCACCGAGAAGAACAAAAATGGCAAGTGAATCCTGCACCTTCAGCTGACATATCCGGGTTCTCTCAGTGGGACTGACTAGGCAGTTGGCGCAACCCATGGAGAGTGAGGAAAAGCAGGATGTAGTGATGGCACAGTAGCAACATGGGGCAAGCAGAGCTCCCACCCCCGGCCAAGGGAGGTGGTGAGTGATTGTGCTATCCCACCCAGGAAATCATGCTTTGCCCACGGATATCTGCAACCTGCGGATCAGGAGGTACCCTAGTGACCCCATGCCACTAGGGCCTTGGGTTCCAAGCTCAGAGTTGTGCAGCTGCTCCACGGCTGCTTGGGTTGCAACCAGCAGCAGTAGGCTGGAGACTAAGACTCCAGCTGTCATCACTGAAGCTCCAGTTGGTCGTTTTCCCCCGCTGGTGCCAGGGAGATTGGGTGATCTGAACTAGGAGGAATTCCCCACAGAGCAGCACAGTGGCTGTAGCAGATCATGGTCAGACTGCTTATTTAGTGGGGACCTGGATCCATTCCTTCTCACCAGGCAGGGCCTCCCTACGGGAATTTCAGCAACTCCATCCTTGGGTTTATGGACAGAACTCTGATCTACCCGGGAGGGAGCCCCTGGGGGTAAGTGTCGGTGGTTCAGTGGACTTAGTCTTTGCTGCCTACTGGCTCTGAAGAGGCCAGGCAGTCAGGAGGAGGTGGATTCCCCCCAGCACAGTGCACCGCTCCACCAAGGGGCAGCCAGAGTGCCATGTTAAGTGAGAGTGTGATCTCTTGCCTCCCGATTAGGTGAGACCCCCAACCGGCGTCACGAGACACTTTATACAGCAGTGCTCCCATTGGCATTAGGTCACTGCCCCTCTGGGATGGAGCTCCCAGGAAGAAGGAGGGACCCAGGCGAATAGGGTCTCCAGCAGACTCCCATAAAACCTGCAGAATCCCTATGAAGAGGAGTCTGGCTGTTAAAGAGAAAAACAAACAAACAAAGCAACAACACATCAACAAAAAGAGACCCCACAAAGACCCCATCCAAAGATCAGCCGCCTCAAAGACTGAAGGTGGATAAGCTCACAAAGATGAGAAAGAACCAATGCAAAAACTATGAAAACCGAAAAAGCCAGAATGCCTCTTCTCCAAATGATCACAACACCTCTCCAACAAGAGCATAGAACTGGACTGAGGCTGAGATAAATGAACTGGCAAAAGTAGGCTTTAGAAGTTGCATAACAATAAACTTTGCTTAGCTAAAGGAGTATGTTCTAAACCAATGCAAAGAAGCTGAGAACCATGATAAAACATTACAGGAGCTGTTAACCAAAATAACCAGTTTGGAGAGGAACATAAATGACCTAATGGAGCTGAAAAATATAACACAAGAACTTCACAATGCAATGATAAGTATCAATAGCTGAATAGACCAAGTGGAGGAAAGAATTTCAGAGCTGGAAGAATATCTTGCTCGCATAAGACAGACAAGAATAGAAAAAAAAAGAATGAAAGTTAGTACACAAAACCTCTGAGAATTATGAAATTATGTAAAAAGACTAAACGTATGACTGATTAGCGTACTTGAAAGAGAGAATGGAGAATGGAGTCAAGTTGGAAAACATACTTTAGGTTCTCATCCAGGAGAACTTCCCAAACTAGCAAGACAGGCCAATATTCAAATTCAGGAAATCCAGAGAATTCCTGTTAGATATGCCATGACAAGATCAACCTCAGTACAGCTAATTATCAGATTCTCCAAAGTCGAAATGAAGGAAAAAGTGTTAAGGGCAGCAGAGAAAAAGGCCAGATCACCTACAAAGGGAATCTCATCAGAATAACAGCAGCTTCTCAGCAGAAACCCTGCAAGCAAGAAGAGATTGGGTCCCATATTCAACATTCTTAAAGAAAGGAATTTCTAACCTAGAATTTCATATTGGCCACACTAAGCTTCATAAGTAAAGGAGAAATAAGATTCTTTTCAGACAATCTATTGATGAGGGAAATAATCACCACCAGGCCTGTCTTGCAAGAGCTGTTGAAGGAAGCACTAAATATGGAAAGAAAAACCATTACCAGCCACTAGAAAAACACACTGAAGCACACAGACCAATAACACTATGAAGCAACTACATTAACAAGTCTTCAAAATAACCAGCTAGCACCATAATGACAGGATGGGTCAAATTAAAATATAACAATATTAACCTCAAATGTAAATGGGCTAAATGACTCAAATAAATAACACAGAATGGTAAGCTGAATAGAGTCAAGACCCATTGGTGTACTGTCTTCATGAGACCCTTCTTACATGCAAAGACACACTTAGATTCAAAATAAAGGGATGGAGAAAAATCTACCAAGCAAATGGAAAGCATAAAGAAGCAGGGGTTGCAATCCTACTTTCTCAGAAAACAAACTCTAAATGAACAAAGATCAAAAAAGACAAAGACAGGCAATATATAGTGGTAAAGGGTTCAATTCAACAAGAAAAGCTAACTAATCTTAATATACATGCACCTAATACAGGAGCATCCAGATTCATAAAACAAGTTATTAGAGACCTACAAAAATACTTAGATTCTTACACAAATAATAGTTGGAGACTTTAACACCCTACTGCCAATATTAGACATATCATCAAGACAGAAAATTAACAAAGATATTCAGTACTTGAACTCAGCTCTGGAGCAAGTGGACCTGATTTTATAACTACAGAACTCTCCACCCATAAACAACAGAATATACATTCTTCTCAGCACCACGAGGCACTTACTCTAACATTTATCATATAATTTGAAGTAAAATACTCCTCAGCAAATGAAAAAGAACGGAAATAATAACAAGCAGTCTCTCAGACCACAATACAATCAAATTAGAACTCAAGACTAAGAAACTCACTCAAAATCACACAACTACATGGAAATTGAACAACCTGCTCCTGAATGACTCCTGGGTAAATAATGAAATTAAGGCAGAAATCAAGAAGTTCCTTAAGACTAATGAGAGCATAGAGACAATGTACCAGAATCTGTATGACACAGCTAAAACAGTGTTAAGAGATATATTTATAGCACTAAATGCCCACAGCAAAAAGTTAGAAAGATCTCAGATCAACATCCTAACATCACTTCTCCCTAATTCATGTTATGAGGCCAGCATCATGCTGACACCAGAGCCTGATATCAAACTAAAAGAAGTAGAGAACCAAGAGCAAACAAACCCCAAAGCTATCATAAGACAATAAACAAGATCAGAGTGAAAATGAAGGAGATAAAAACATGAAAAATCTTTCAAAAAACCAACAAATCCAGGAGCTGATTTTATGAGAAAGAAAATAATAAATAGACACACTGCTAGCTAGACTAATAAATAAGGAAAAAAAGAAGAAGAAATTAGACACAATAAAAAATGATAAACTGTTTATCACCACTGACCCCACAGGAATACAAACAACCATCAGAGAACACTATAAACACTTCAATGCACAAAAACTAGGAAATCTAGAAGAAATTAATAAATACCTGGACACATATACCCTCCCAAGACTGAACCAGGAAGAATTTGAATCCCTGAAGAGACCAATAATGAGCTCTAAAATTTAGGCAATAATAAATAGCCTACCAAACAACAACAACGACAAAACAAAAAACACAAGGACCAAACAAATTTACAGCTGAATTCTACCAGAGGTACAAATAGGAGCTACTACTATTTCTTCTTAAACTATTCCAAACAAGAAAAGAAGTGACTCCTCCCTACCTCATTATGAGGCCAGGATAATCCTGATACAAAAACTTGGAAGAGATATAACAGAAAAGGAAAACTTCAGGCCAATATTTCTGATGAACATTGATGTAAAAATCCTTAACAAGATATTGGCAGACTGAATCCAGCAGTACATCAAAAGCTTATCCACCATTGTCAAGTCAGCTGCATTCCCAGGATGCAAGGCTGGTTCAACATACACAAATCAATAAACATAATTAATCACATAAATAGAACTAAAGTCAAAAGCCACATGATTTTCTCAATATATGCAGAAAAGGCATTTAATAAAATTCAACATTCCTTCATATTAAAAACTCTCAATAAATTAGGTTTTGAAGGAACATACTTCAGTATAATAAGAACCATATATGACAAACCTGCAGCCAGTATCTTACTTAATGGGAAAAAGCTGGATACATTCCCCTTGAAAGCCAGCACAAGACAGGAATGACCTCTCCCACCACTCCTATTCAACATAGTATTAGAAGATCTGGCCAGGGCAATCAGGCAAGAGAAAGAAATAAAGAGTATTCAAACAGAAAAAGAAAGTTAAATTATCTCTGTTTGCAGATGACATGATCCAGTATCTAGAAAAAACCATCATCTCAGCCCAAAATCTTCTTAACCGATAAGCAACTTCAGCAAAGTTTCAGGATACAAAATAAATGTGCAAAAATCATAATCATTCCTATACACCAATAATAGACAAGCAGAGAGCCAAATCATGAATGAACTTCCATTCACAAATGCTACAAAGGGAATAAAATACCTAAGTATACAGCAAACAAGGGAAGTGAAGAACTTCTTCCAGGAGAACTACAAACCACTGCTCAAGAAATCAGAGGAAACACAAACAAATGGGAAAACATTCCATGCTCATGGATAGGAATAATCAATATGGTGAAAATGGCCATACTGCCCAAAGTAATTTGTAGATTCAATGGTATTCCCATTAAACTACCATTGATATTCTTCACAGAATTAGAAAATACTATTTTAAAATTCGTATGGAACCAAAAAAGAGCTCGCATAGCCATTACAATCCAAAGCAAAAAGAACAAAGCTGGAGGCATCATGCTATCTGACTTCAAACTATGGAACTGGCTAACCATATGCAGAAAATTAAAACTGGACCCCTCCCTTAAGCCTTATACAAAAATCAAGATGGATTAAAGACTTAAAAGTAAAACGCTAAACTATGAAAGCCCTAGAAAAAAACATAGGCAATACCATTCAGGATAAAGGCACGGGAAAAAATTTCATGAGAAAAATTTCAAAAGCAATTGCAACAAAAGCAAAAACTAACAAATGGGATCCAATTAAACTAAAGAGCTTCTTCATAGCAAAAGAAGCTACCATTGGAGTGAACAGACAACCCACAAAAATGGGAGACAATTTTTGCAATCTATCCATCTGACCAAAGTCTAATATCCAGAATTTACAAGGAACTTAAACAAATTTACAAGTTAAAAATAACCCCATTAAAAAGTGGGCAAAGAACAGAAACAGACACTTCTCAAAAAAAAGACTGTTATGCAGCCAACAAACATATGAAGAAAAATTTCAACATCACTGCTCATTAGATAAATGAAAATCAAAACCACAATGAAATACCACCTTATGCCTGTCAGAATGGTGAGTATAAAAAGTCAAGAACCAACAGATGCTGGTGAGACTGCAGAGACATAGGAACGCTTTTACACTGTTGATGGGAATGTAAATTAGTTCCACCATCATGGAAGACAGTGTGGTGATTCCTCAAAGACCTAGAACCAGAAATATCACTTAACCCAGCAATTCCATTATTGGATATGTACCCAAAGGCATATTACTCATTCTATTATAAAGATACATGCACGTGCATGTTCATTGCAGCACTATTCACAATAGCAAAGACGTGGAATCAACCCAAATGCCCATCAATGATAGACTTGATAAAGAGAATATGGTACATATACACCACGAAATACTATGCCATGATCAAGACTGCTTCATCTCCGGGATGCAAGGCTGGGATTGCATATAAAGGAACGAGATCATGTCCTTTGTAGAGACATGAATGCATCTGGAAGCCATTATCCTCAGCAAACTAATGCAGAAACAGAAAACCAAATACTGCATGTTCTCACTCATAAGTGGGAGCTGAATAAGAATACATGGACACAAGGAGGGGATCAACACACACTGAGGCCTGTCAAGGGGGTCAGAGGTCAGGAGAACATGGGGGAAAATACCTAATGAATGTTGGGCTTAATACCTAGGTTATGAGGTGGTAAGTGCAGCAAACCACCATGGCACACATTTACCTATGTAACAAAGCTGCACATCCTGCACATATACCCGGGAAATTAAAATTTAAAACAGAAATACAGAAATTAGAAAGTGATTATTATAGGTATATCTGGTGTTATTGTGCTCCCCCCCAACCTTTATTGAACTTCACAGATATAGCATATTACAAATTAAAGGTTTGTAGCAACTCGGTGTCCAGCAAGCCTACAGGCACCATTTCACCAACAGCAAGTGCTCACTTTGTGTCTTGATGTCACATTTTGCTAAGACTCAGAGTATTTCAAACTTTTTCATTATTCTTGTGTCTGTGATGGTGATCTTTGATCAGTGATCTTTGATGTTACTATTGATATTTTTCCGACACACCACAAACCACACCTATACAGGATGACAAAATTAATCACTAAATATTGTGTGTGTTCTGACTATTCCAACTACCAGTCATTTCCGCATCTTTGTCCCTCTCTGTGGTCTCCCTATTCCCTGAGACACAACAATATTGAAATTAGGCCAATTAATAACCCTACAATCTCTAAGTTTTCAAGTGAAAGGAAGAGTCACACATCTTTCACTTTAAATCAAAAGCCAGGAATGATTAAGCTTAGTGAGGAAAGCACGTCAAAAGCAGAGAGAGGCCAAAGTTAGGCTTCTTGCATCAAACATTTAGCAAGTTTTAAATGAAAGGAAAAGTTCTTGAATTAATTTAAAAGTGCTACTTCAGTGAACACACACATGATAAGAAAGTGAAACAGCCTTATTGTGGATATTGAGAAAATTTTAGTGATCTAAATAGAAGATCAAACCAGCCACAATATTCCCTTAAGTCAAAATCTAATTCAGAGCAAGGTTCAAACTCTCTTCAATATTATGGAGGCTGAAAGAGGTGAGAGGCTGCAGAATAAAATTTGAAGCTAGAAGATGTTGGTTCGTGAGGTTTAAGGAAAGAAGCTATCTCCATAACTTAAAAAGTGCAAGGTGAAGTAGCGTAGCAAGTGCTGATATAAAAACTGCAGCAGTTTAGCCAGAGAATCAGGCTAAGACCGTTGATGAAGATGAAACAGGCTTATATTGAAGAAGATGCCATCTAAGAATTTAATAGCTAGAGAGAGGAAGTTGACGCCTAGCTTAAAGCTTCAAAAGATATGTCCCTTCTTAGGGACAAATGCAGATGATGACTTCCAGTTGAAGCCTATGTTCCTTTACCATTCTGAAAGTCCTAGGGCCTGTAAGAATTTTTCAAAATCTACTCTGCCTGTGCTCTGTAAATGAAACAACAAAGCCAGGATGACAGCACATTTGTTTACAGCAAGGTTTAATGAATATTTTAAGCCCACTGTTGAAACCTACTGCTCAGAAAAAAAAGATTTCTCTAAAAATATTTTTACTCATTGACAATGCACATGGTCACCCAAGAACTCTAACAAAGATTAATAAGGAAATCAATGTTGTTTTTATGCCTGCTAACACAGCATCTAATCTGCAGCCCCTGGATCAAAGAGTAGTTTCAACTTTCCAGCCTTCTTACGTAAGGAATACAAAAGATTCACCAATTTAGATGTCATTGAAAATATGTGATTCATAGGAGAAGGTCAAAATAGCATCATTAACAGGATTTGAAAGGTGTTGTTTCAACCCTCGTGGATGATTTTGAGGGTTTCAAGATTTTGCTGGAGGAAATAACTGCAGACATGGTGGAAATAGCAGGAGAACTGGAATTAGAAGTATGGCCTGAAGGTGGGACTGAATTTCTGCAATCCCATGGTAAAATGTGAATGGATGAAGCATTGCTTCTTATAGATGAGCAACTAAAGTGATTTATTAAGATGGAATCAACTCCTGGTGAAGATACTGTGAACATTGTTGAAATGACAACAAAGGATATAGAATATTTCATAAACTTAATTGATAAAGCAGTAGCAGGGTTTGAGAGGATTAATTCCAGTTTTGAAAGAAGTTCTACTATGGATCAAATGCTATCAAACAGCATCACATGCTACAGAGAGATACTTCTTGAAAGGAGAAGTCAATCAATGTGGTAAACTTCATTGTTGTCTATTTGAAGAAATTGCCACAGCCAGTTCAACCTTCAGCAACCACCACCCTGATCAGTGAGCAGCCATCAACATTAAGACAAGACTCTCCACAAACAAAAAGATGATGACTCAATAAAGGCTCAGATGATTGTTTGCATTTTTTTTATCAAGGAAGCAATTTTTATGTAAGGTACGTACATTGCTTTTGGACATAATGGTATTGTATACTCAATAGATTACAGCATAATGTGAACATAACTATTACATATACTAGAAAACCAAAAACTGTCTGTGATTCACTTAATTGCTATATTGGCTTTGTCACCGTGATCTGAAATGGAACTTGCAATGTCTTTTAAGTATTTTAAGTATTTTGTGTATGTAATAATACAAATATTGGGGAGAGGGGCTATTTGCCAGAGTAGTTCAGTGATATCTCTAAAGAGACAGGCAGATTTGAATAGCTGAAAGAATGTGGATGTAGTAAGTAAAGAAATAACTTTCAAAAGTTTAGCTATATAAAGGAGAAAGGTTAGCAACTAGAGGATAAGTTATTATTGCTGAATTGAAAGTTGAGCATATTAAAAGCCATGAGGGGGCCGGGCACAGTGGCTCACACCTGTGTTCCCAGCTACTAAGGAGCCTAAGGCAGGAGGATCTCTTGAGGCCAGGAGATTGCGGCTGCAGTGAGCCATGACGGTGTCACTGCATTCTAGCCTGGGTGACAGAGTGAGACCCAGTTACACACAAAAAACCAAAACCAAAACAAACAAACAAAATTAGAGAAGGATGCTTTAGAAAATAAAATATTGAAGGTAAAGACAAGGGAGGGGATGATCTTTAAAAAGTTATCTGAGGGCCAGGCGCCATGACTCACGCCTGTAATCCTAGTAGTTTGGGAAACTGAGGCAGGCAGGTCACTTGAGGTTGGGAGTTCGAGACCAGCCTGGCCAACATGGTGAAACCCCGTCTCTACTAACCCAAGAGGTGGAGGTGATTACAGTGAGCCGAGATGGGGCCACCGCACTCCAGCCTGGGTAACAGAACGAGACTCCCTCTCAAAAAAAAAAAAAAAAAAAAAAAAAAAATATATATATATATATATATGTTATCGTGAAAGCAGAAGAGAATAATTTCTAACTTATACTTCAGAAAGGTATTAGCCTTACACAAGAAGAAAGAAATCCCTTACAATGTGACAGAAGAAGATACACATATGGATGCAGACAAAGATGTAAGTCTGTTTGCAAAAAGAAAGTGAGGTCTTTCTCACTATTGTAAGGGAGAAAAGAAAGGAGTAGGAAGTTGAAGCAACTGGTAAAGGTTTAAATCACTGCTATGATGAATATGAAAGAACTGAGTAGAGATGCATAGGGGAGTTATTTATAGGCACAGGAAAATCAGCTGAGATTAAAGAATCTGGATGTATGTGGCATCAGACTACATGATTATGAGATATCTCCAGCAGTGATCAAGTGGTCAACAAACAAGATTTAGAAAAGAAAAAAGATAGTTGGATTGATATATGTTAGAGAGATATGATAAAATGTGAATATACTAAGGAAGTTAGAGCAAGCCTGTATGTGTATTTATGGGCACACATGTGTTATTCCAAACCACCCATTTGACATATATTGTGTGTGTGTGTGTGTGTGTGTGTATATGTAGAGAGAGAGAGAGAAAGAATGAGAGATGGAGTCTCGCTCTGCCGCCCAGGCCTGAGTGCAATGTCACAATCTTGGCTCACCGCAACCTCCGCCTCCCGGGTTCAAGCGATTCTCCTGCCTCAGCCTCACGAGTAGCTGGGATTACAGGCACCCACCAAGGCGCCCAGCTAACTTTTGTATTTTTAGTAGAGACGGGATTTTGCCATGTTGGCCAGGCTGGTTTCAAACTCCTAACCTCAGGTGATCCACCCACCACAGCCTCCCAAAGTGCTGGGATTACAGGCGTGAGCCACCCAGCCCAGCCCTATTTGATATGTTTATGGAGATGTTCCATGGGCATCTCAAAGACAACACGTTTGAAACCAGCATCTTCCAAATTCTTGCTCCTCCTGATGTATATTTATGTCTCCATCTAGTTTTTCAAGTTAATAACATTTTAGCCATATGGAACTTCGATTTACCACATTTGCAATGTTTTTCCATGCTTTGTGCTTTTATATTGTTTATGCTTCTGCTTTAAACTTCTTTCCACATTTCCTGTTGTTAAACTCGTCTTCATAGTTTGAGGTTCAGATCAAGTATTCTTTCGTCTATGAAGACTTCTTTATACCATTTTTAACCAGAGTTAGTCACTTAATCTTCCTGCATTCCAATATGCATTGTAAAGTCTCCATTATAACTACTATAATTTATCTCTGAGGCTTTTTAAAGTAACTTTTTAATGTGACTTTTTTTCATGACTTTTTTGATCTGATCAAAAGCTTGAACGAAAGAAATGGTGTATTTTCTTCTTTATGCTTCAGGAGTCTAACAGAATGCATGTCATATAGTATTTGATAGATTTTCTTGAATAAATAAATTTTAGTAAATTAAGAAATCCAAACTGAATACATGGTGCCAACCTTTGGAGAAAGGCATAGCTAAGAAAATTGAGGTAAAATAAAATAATTAACTTTTCTGCTTTACTCTAACTATTTGGCATGTTCACTTTACTCAGAATAACAGAAGTATTCGACATATTTAAATGAAATACAATAAAACTAATGTGTATCAAGTGTCATTTGTGATTGACTACCATCTTGTGCAAAAAATAAAATGCTAATCAATTACTTGTTAGTAAAATCACTTTTGCTCATGAAAGTAATATGGGTCCTTCTTGGAAAAAAAGGCAAATATTAAAAAGCTCACGCACATGCACACACACACACACACACACACACACACCGAAATATTAACATTTTGACATATATCTATTTAGTCCTACTTACCTGAAAGAAACATATAATGAACAGGATAAGTATTCTCTGTTTCTGAGTCTTGAAATTTTAGAATCATATATGATAACATGGAAGATATTTCTTTTGAAATATTTTTTATGCTCCCTTCATATTTATTTCTACGTACAACTCCAGAAGACCAGACTCTCCTTGACCTTATGTGTGAGAAACAACCACACCTGTCCTCACAGAATCTTCTGCAATGCAATCTTCAGACTGCTGGTAGTCTAATCATCTCTACTGTTGCTACCACTCATTTAGTACTTATATGTAATATATTATTCAACTTGTCAAGTGTTTTACTTATTTTGTAAAATTTTCATCACCACAGTCACTTACTGTAACTCTATATTACTCCTAGTTTTTTACAGCTTATGAGAAATTTAACATATATCTTATGGGTTTATCTTTTTATTTACATTCTCCATGAGGATACCTATCATATATTTTCCCTCTCTACATCACCAGAGCTTAGTGGTCTATATTAGGAGTGGAAAATGTTTAAGTATGTCATTTCTCTGGTCTTAGCTTCTTGAGAGTAGAAAACATATTTTAGGCATAAACACTCCCCCTAATGCTTATCATACTCCTAGGCCCATAATAGTTATTTAGAACATCTTGATTTGATCATTTATAATTATAAATTGGTCAATTATTTTCTAGTACTCAAAGTTTTTTTGCATTAAAGATCATATAAGAACTAGGGAATTATATGACAATAATAGTAAGCAACACTTCTATAATGCTTACCATTAGAGAATATTTTAAATGCTTTTTTCATATAAAGTCTTAGTTATCACAACAAGCTTATAAGGTAGGACTACAGATACCCCTACTTATAGATAAGGATACTGACATAGAGAGTTAAATGACTTTCCTAAGGTCACCAGAACTGAGTCTGGGGCCTTAGTTCTGACATAGGCAGCCTGACTCTACACTTTACACTCTTAATCACTATGCTTTACTGTATCAGATGTATATTTTCAGGTAAAATCTTTCTGACACACAATTATTCTATTATTATCATTTGTAATCTCTTATGGACACACATAAAGAAGAGGCCAAGTATCATGGATTCTAGATGGATGATGTATAGGAAATTAAATGTAATGAGTTGTAATTCTCAAAGGAAGTTTTTTAAAAGATATATAAAACACTCCAGACTTCTGAATCATTATGGTACAATGGAGTTATCTTTATAATTCCATAGCTAGATGCTATAAATGTCATTACTGCTATCAGCAAGGCACCGGGCCTGCAATGTTTTATATTTGGATTGGTTAGAAAAATGCATAACCCAAGTAAACAGAAAATAATATATAACAAAAATGTGTTTTAACATTACTCCCTACTTGGGAAAGAAAATGGTAATTTGCTAAATTTGTAATGATAACCCTCTATAATTCTATGCAATCCTTGTGCAAAATCAGAAGTTAAAAAATTTTTAATAAACTCAAATCTATATTTGAGTTTATATCAAAGATTCCACCAAGGTGATGAGAAAATGAATTTCACTAATAATTGGATATTTTACACTACCCCTAGAGTGATACCAGCATTCAGATGCATAATGCTAGAAAAGAGGGGGAAGCTAGAATTTAATTCTTTGTAAGTTTGGTTAGCATCTATATTGTCCAAGATGTCTATAATCCCTTGGACGTAAAGAAGTTATCTGCTTCTGTGCTTCACTATGTGCACTATCATCTTGGGGTGTTACCATAGAATATGTTTGTGGTCTACACAGATTATGAGACCTATCAAATTTTGTACCATTTCTAATCTCCAGGTATCTGTTGTCTCTCTTTTCCAGTTTGCATCAGTTAGATTGTGCAGCATAACAAACCAGCCCAAAATTTAGTGAATTAAAACAACAGCCATTTTATTTAGCTCCAGATTCTGTCAGTCTGTTGAGAAATTGTTCACGTCTAGAATATCTTTTCTTATCTCTTATAGACTCTATCACATAGTGCTGATCAGGTGGTTGTCAAACTAATTACTGTTTGATCTAAAATGATCCCAATATTAAGAGAATGATGGCCAACTGGATGCAGCCAGGAGAAATATCTGTCACTGAGACACTGGGACATTGAGAAGACTGGCACATTCCAAGCAGATCTTCAGAGAAATTGAGAGTGAACAGAGGGAGGGTGCAGACCCCGGGCTGAAGGGAGAGAACAGTGGGAAGCCTGCATAGCCCTATTGAGCACCAGGACTTGTTCCTGGCCCCTGCAGCTCCTGGTAAAAGGTGAGTTGAACAGGAGAGGAGTGCCATCCTCTCTCTATGTATCTCCAGAATCCTAGCAGCAGGAGACTGCACAACCCCCACGGACACTTGAGCTGACAGGGAGAGTTGCTTAGACAAGTGGTAGGGGCAGGACTCCAGCCTGTGTAGAGTCCAGATGGTTTGGTGCAGAAATGTCTGCAGTGGAGCACAGCGAGGGACCTTCATTCCCCCAAGGCTTGTCATGCTCCTTTAGGAGATGCTAGCCTTAGGGTGACTGTTGGACCTGGAAAGAGCAGAGTGTTCTTGCCCACGAGACAGGGCAAGACTCATTGTCTCCATGATTGCTGGCCTCTCTTCAGATCCCAACCTGGCTGCGTCTGCTTGCAGCACAACTTTGGATGCCCAACCAGGGTGCTTCCCAAGGGTCTTCAATACAGCTGCTTTGCCAGAAGACCATGCCTGATCATTGGAGAGCTCCAGCAGAAAGACCCCAGCCAACACACACCAGCCCACTCACACACACTTCCCTCACCGTAGCTTCTGCTCACTACTTAGCCAACACACACTCTTCCACAGCCACCTCACCCACTGGTTTCCTAGTGCACATAAGCAGATCTCACTCCAATGCCTGGCCAGTGTACATGCGCATGCCCAGTCTGCCATATCACTACTACCAGTGTGAGCACATCCCACTACACCCTCCCCCACTGACATGCAGGTAGGTATCTAGGCTCTGCTGTGATTGGCAGTGCTAAGAAGACACTAATGCCAGTGGCCCTGCCCTTCCACACTGCCACTGCCACTGGTGCAAATGCACACACAGAGGCCAGCAGCTTGGCACTTGCCAGTGTCCTGCACCTGCTGCTACTGCCACCAGCACAAATGCAGACACAGACACCATCAATACTTTCCACAAAAGTGTTCCACTTATGCCATTAAGACCCTGCTACCACCAGCACAAGAACACAAAGGAATGTCTCAGCCCTGCTCCTACCTGGACCCTGCTACAGCCAACATGCATGTACCCTGCCTCACTTCTGTGGTGGCTGACACATGTGAGCAAGCATGGCTCCCATTGCCACTGCCCCAACAAAGCACTTTGGTTGGCACCACTCACCAGAGTGTTGTGATAAGTGGAGTGGGAACACCTTGGTCCCTCTAACACAGCAGGTTCTTAATCTTGAGGATTCAGAGAACAAACCTGGGGGTCTGATACCAGACTCCAGAGTTACAGCATGCAGCCCAGGAGCCGTGAGCTGAGCCTTGAACCCTTAAAAATCTTCCAGGCACGAAGCTAGTCAACTGAACCCACCCTACACCACAATCAAACCCACATGGACCTAAAATAAGATAAAAGCAAAAAAAAAAAAAAAAAAAAAAAAGTCAAAGGATAGCAACTTTCCAGAGTGAAGGAACCTTAGCCTGCACAGATAAGAAAGAATCAGCATAAGAACTCTGGAAACTGAAAAAGCTGGAATATCTTCTCACCTTCAAATGATTGCATTAGTTCCCCAGCAATGGTTTTAACCAGGCTAAAATGACTAAAATGACAGAAAAGAATTCAGAATATGGAGAGGAATGAAGATCACTGAAATTCAGGAGAAAGTCAAAACCCAACCAAAGGAATACAATAAAATAATACAGGAGATGAAACACGAAATGACCATTTTAAGAAAGAACCAAACTGATCTGATAGATTTAAAAAAATCTCACTTCAAGAATACTATACAATTACAGATTTAAGTACATAGACCACTGACACTATAAAGCAACCACACAATCAAGTCTGCATAATAACCAGTTAAGAACATGATGACACAATCAAACCCATACAAATCATATTAACTTTGAATGTAAATGGACTAAATGCCCCAATTAAAAGGCTTAGAGTGGCAAGGTGGATAAAGAGTCAAGATCCAACTGTATACTGTCTTTAAGAAACCCGTCTCACATGCAATGACACAGATAGGCTGAACATAAAGGGAAAGAGAAAGATATGCTGAGCAAACAAACAAACAAACAAAAACAGGAAAAAGCAGGGGTTGCTATTCTAATTCCAGACAAAACAGTCATTAAACCAATAATGATCAAAAAAGACATAGAAGGTCATTATATAACGATAAATTGTTTAATTCAACAAGAAGACTTAACTATCCTAAATATATATGCACCGATACAGGAGCACTCAGATTTATAAAGCAAGTTCTTAGAGACCTACGAAGAGACTTACGTAACCACACAATAATACACAATAATAGTGTGAGACTTCAACACCCCACTGACACTATTAGAGAGATAATCGAAGTAGAAAACTAACAAAGATATTCGAGACCTAAACTTGACATTTGTCCTAATGGACCTAGCAGGCATCTAAAGAACTCTCTATTCAAAACATGCATACATCTCATATTCAAATGGCAAATACTATAAAATCAGCAATACAATCAGACAAAACAATTTTCAGCAAACAAAAAAAAATCATACCAGACACAATTTCAGACCATGGTGCAAAAAATATAGAAATCAGAAAAAGTGGGCAAAGGATATGAACAGACACTTCTCAAAAGAAGACATTTATGTGGCCAACAAACATATGAAAAAAAATTAATCGTCACTGATCATTAGAGAAATGCAACTCAAAATCACAATGAGATACCATCTCATGGTAGTCAGAATGACAGTTATTAGAAAGTCAGGAAACAATAGATGCTGGCAAGTCTGTGGAGAAATAGGAACACTTTTACACTACTTGCGGGAATGTAAATTAGTTCAACCATTGTGGCAGACAGTGTGGCTATTCCTCAAGCCTCTAGAACCAGAAATACCATTTCATCCAACAATCCCATTACTGGGTATATATCCAAAGAAATATAAAGCCTTCTACTATAAACACACATGCACACGTATGTTTATTACAGCACTATTCACAATAGCAAAGACATGGAACTAACCCAAATGCCCATCAATGAAAGACTGGATAAAGAAAATGTGGTATGTATACACCATGGAATACTATGCAGCCATTAAAAAGAATGAGATCATGTCCTTTGCAGGAACTCGGATGAAGCTGGAAACCATCATCCTCAGCAAACTAACAGAGGAACAGAAAACAACACCGCATGTTCTCACTCATAAGTGGGAGTTGAACAATGAGAACACATGGACACAGACAGGAGAATAACAGACACCAGGGCCTGTTTAGGGAGAGCATTAGGAAAAATACCTAATGTGTGCGGGACATAAAACCTAGATGAAGAGTTGATAGGTGCGACAAACCACCATGGCACATGTATACCTATGTAACAAACCTGTATGTTCGGCACATGTATCCCAGAAGTTAAAGTAAAATAAAAAAAGAAGGACATTCTGACACATGCTACAATATGGATTAGATATCTAAAGTAGTCAAATTTCATAGAGAGAAAATGTAGAATGGTAGTTGCTAAGGGCTGGAAGAGGGGAATGAGGAGTTACTGTTTAATGGGAACATTTTTTCAATTTTCAAAAATAAGAACGTAGTGGTGATAGAAGGTGATGAAGGTTTCAAAACAATGTAAATGTACTTAATACCAATAAATCGAATATTTAAACATGTTTAAAAAGTAGAAATCAATACTGAGAAAATCCCTTAAAAGCATATAATTACATGGAAATTAAACAAGCTGCTTCTGAATGACTTTTATGAAAATGATAAAATGAAGGCAGAAATCAAGAAATTCTTTGAAACTAGTAAGAAAAAACATACAACATACCAGAATTTCTAGGACACATCTAAAGTAGTATTGAGGGGATTTTATAGTGCTAAATGCGCACAAACACACACACACACACACACACAAATTTAAAGATTTCAAATTAACCACCTAACATTACCCCTACAGAAAATAGGGAAACAAGAGTAAACCAACCCCAAAGATAACAGAAGACAAGAAACACCCAAATCATAGCTGAACTGAAGGAAATTGAGACATGATAAACCGTGCAAAAGATCAACAAATCCAAGAGGTGTTTTTAAATAAATAATAAATGAGATTGATTGACAGCTAGTTAGACTAATAAAAAAAGACAATCCAAATAAACACAATTAGAAATGACAAAGGGGACATTACCACTGACCACACACAAATGCAAAAAAAAAAAACAAAAAAAACACACAAAAAAACTCAGAGACTATTATGAACACCTCTATGCACACAAACAAGAAAACCTAGAATAAATTGATTAATTTCTGAAAGCATAAAACCTCCTAAGATTGAACCAGGAAAAATTGAATCCCTGAAGAGACCAATAATGAGTTCTGAAATTGAATCAGTAATAAAAAAGCCTCCCTACCAGAAAAAGTCCAGAATCAGAAGAATACATAGCCAAATTCTACCAGATGTGTAAAGAAGAGCTGGTACCATTCCTACTGAAACTATTCCAAAAAATCACAGAGAATGAGGAGGCTAGCATCATACTTACTCCAAACCTTGTAGAGACACAACAAAAAATGACAACTTTAGTCCAATATATCTTTGATGAACATAGATGCAAAATTCCCCAATAAAATACTAGCAAACCAATCCAGCAGCGTATCAAAAAACTAATTTCCCATTATCAAGTAGGATTTATTCCTGAAACTCAAGGTTAGTTCAACATACACAAATCAATAAATACGATTCATCACATAAACAGAAATAAGAGCAAAAACCACCCAATCATCTCCATAGATGCAGAAAATGCTTTCTATAAAATTCAACATCCCTTCATGTTAAAAACCCTCAACAAACTAGGAATTGGAGGAACATACCTCAAAATAAATAGAGCTATCTATGACCAATCCATAGCCACATCATACTGAATGGACAAAACCTGGAAGCATTCCCCTTGAGAACCAGAATAATACAATAATGCTCTCTCTTACCACTTCTATTCAACAGAGTACTAGATGTCCTAGTCAGAGCAATCAGGCAAGAGAAAGAAATAAAATGCATCCAAATAGGAAGTGAGAAAGCCCAACTCTCTCTCTTTGCAGACTGTGTAAATCTATATCTAGAAAACCTCATAATATCTGAACAAATGCTCCTAGATCTGATAAACAACTTCAGCAAAGTTTTAAGATGCAAAATCAATGTTCAAAAATGAGTAGCATTTCTGTACATCAACAACATCCAAGCTGAGAGGCAAATAAAGAATGCATTCCTATTCACAGTTGCCACAAAAGAATAAAATATCTAGCAATACAGCTAACATGGGAGGTAAAAGATCTCCACTATGAGAATAAAAAATACTGTTGAAGAAAATCAGAGATGAAACAAACAAATGGAAAAATATTCCATGCTCATTGATGGGAAGAATCTATATCATTAAAGTAGCCATACAGCTCAAAGCAGATCCAGTGATATTCCTGTCAAACTACCGAGGACATTCTTCACGCAATTAAAAAAAAAAAAAAAAAAAAAAACTATTTTAAAATTCATATGGAACCAAAAAGGGCCTGATAGCTAAGGCAATCCTAAGAAAAAAGAATAAAGTCAGACACATCGCATACCCGACTTCAAACTGTACTACAAGGCTACAGTAAACAAAACACCATGGTACTGGCACAAAAACAAACACATAGACCAATGGAACAGAATGGAGAGCCCAGAAACAATGCCTCACACATACAACCACCTGATCTTTGACCAAGTCGACAAAAACAAACAATGGCGAAATAACTCTCTAGTCAGTGAATGGTGCTGGGATTAGTGGCTAGCCATTTGCAGAAGATTGAAATTGGACCCCTTCCTTAAACCATACACAAAAATCACTTCAAGATGGATTAAAGACTTAAATGTAAAGTCTAAAAATATAAAAACCCTGGAAGGTCATCTAGGAAGTACTATTGTGTAAGTAGACCCTGGCACACATTTCATGACAAAGATGCCCAAAACAATTTCAACAAAAGCAAAATTGACAAATGGGACTTAATTAAACTAAAGAGCTTCTGCACAGCAAAATAAGCTATCAACAGGTAGACAACCTACACAATGGGAGAAAATATTTGCAAACTGCATCCGACAAGTATCTAATATCCAGAATGTATAAGGAACTTAAACAGTGTCACAAGCAAAAAGCAAACAACCCCATTACAAAGCAGACAAAGGACATGAACACTCACTTTTCAAAAGAAGAAATACACTCAGTCAACAAGCATATGAAAAAATGCTCAAAATCACTAATCATTAGAAAAATGCAAATTAAAACCATAATGAGATTCCATCTCACATCATTGAGAGTGGCTGTTATTAAAAAGTCAAGCAATAACAGATGCTGCTGATGTTGCAGAGAAAAGGGAACACTAATACACTGCCAGTGAGAATGTAAATTAGTCCAGCCATTGTGGAAAGCAACTTGGAACTTTCTCAAAGTACTTAAAACAGAATTACCATTTGATGGAACAATTCCATTACTGGGTATATACCCAAAGCAATATAAGTTGTTCTACATAAAAACACATGCACACGTGTGTACATTACAGCACTATTCTCAACAGCAAGGACACTGAATCAACCTAAATTCCCATCAAAGGTAGACTAGATTAAGAAAATGTAGTACATATATGCCAGGGAATACTATGAAGCCATAAAAAATGAGATCACGTCCATTGCAGCAACATGGATGGAGCTGGAAGCCATTATCCTAAAAGAACTAATGCAAGAACAGAAAACCGAATGCTGGATGTTCTCACTTATAAGTAGAAACTAAACATTGGATATACATGGACCCAAAGAGTGGAACAACAGACATTGGGGCCCACTTGAGGGTGGAGGATTGGAAAACTACCTATGAGTTATTATGCCTACGATTTGGGTGACAAATAATCTTTACACCAAAACTCTGTGACAGGCAATTTACCTATATAACAATCCTGCACATGTATCCCTGAACCTGAAATAAAAATTAAAAAGTAAAAATAAATGATCTCACTTGCATGTGTTGTAGCTAACAGACTGTTTACCAAAGTGTGTATGTGTGTGTGTATATATATATGTGTATATATATACATATAGTTTCCTAGTTCTATCTTCTTCATATGGAAGTCTTAGGATTCCAAACACAGCAAGAAAACAAGACCTAATATGACAGTGCTTCTTAACTTTCTGCTTATGTTATTTTTGCTAATGTTTTCTGGGATCATAGAAGGTACATGACTATCCTTTATTCAAAGGATAGAAAAATAGTCCCTACCACTTGACTTCAGAATCTGTAACATTTTTGTTGCTATTACTGCAATGTACCACAGAGCCATCAATGCAGTGAAATTATGTAAGAGAAAATATATTTGAAAACACTTTAGAGTAAGAGGCTTTACAATATTGCCAAATATAGTCGTTTCTATTTAGAATGCCCACATATAGGTCAGTCTTGAGTATTATTTTAGCTCATATGTTATCAAATATTTTCAAGCAACTATGCAATGCTGGATGGTGATACTTTCCCCCTGACATACTGCTTTTTTAAAAATCTTTATTTATTTATTTATTTTTATTATTTTTATTTATTTATTTTTTAAATTATATTTTAAGTTCTAGGGTACATGTGCATAACGTGCAGGTTTGTTACATATGTATACTTGTGCCATGTTGGTGTGCTGCACCCATCAACTCGTCAGCACCCATCAACTTTTTAAAATTAGAACCATTTTATTAATTTATCTTGTCAAGTATCAAAAATCTTACAATACTTTACAGAAATAAAGCAAATATATAATGGCTGTGTCTCAAAAAGATGATAAACATATATGTGGCTTTGTTATAATTTATTTGGGGTTATTACAGTAATTTATCATGTTCTATGGAATTTGTAATGCATGTTTTCTTCTGAAAAGCTAATCTTAGAGACAATTATGATTTAATGTAAGAAATCTAATTTCTTTATATTAGAGAACATTATTGTTGAACATTAACAGTAGTCAATAGATTAATTTTATTGTTAAATGAAGAATAATTCTGCAAGTGAAGAATAATTCAATCATGTCATGTAGGACAGCATGGTGAATGAAAACATGCATTAACCCTGGAACCTTAAGAGGGCAGATTTAGTTTCTGATAATTGTGATGGTGGGTTGGATGGAATATTCTTTTCTACCTCTTAACCACATAACCCTATCATAAGCCCAACTGAAAAGGTTCATCAAATAGATGACTTTCATGTTTGATGTTTGTAGAAATGTTTAAATGGGTACAACAAAACCTTAGTTAACTGTAATTATTAAAGAGTGTGGTGAAACATTTCCTTGTTAATGAAAGATTTCCCAAATGTCTTTTTTTTTGTTAAATCTTGAACAAAAATATTAATTATTTTTTCTAAATTGTGTAAGTCATGCTTTCTCCCTAAAATTTTGTTCCACAGAACTTCACTTCCAGGGAGGTAGCATGTGGAGCTCTGTGGATGCATTCCCCTGTGAAACAAACAAGGCTGCTGAAAATTATGAAAATAAACAACAATTTCAACTTTCTAGAAATTATCATAAAAGTATACAGCAAATGAGGAAGCATTAATTCATGAAAATATATTGTTATAGATTAAATTGTCTTCTCCTAAAATTCATAGGTGTAAGACTTAACACCCTTACGTCAGAATGTGACCATATTTGGGAATAAGGTGGTTGAAGATGCAGTTACTTAAGATGAATTCATTGGGGCATCCCCTAATCCCAAATGATTTATGTCTCTACTGAAAGAATGGTTGTGATTTTGGACACAGACAAGAACACATGTAAACACTACCAGCAATTTAGGAGGCCAAGGTGGGTGGATCACTTGAGCCCAGGAGTTCAAGATCAGCTTGGGCAACATGGTGAAACCCCATCTTTACAAAAATACAACAATTAGCATTGTGGCACTCACCTGTAGCCCAAGCTATTTGGGAGGCTGAAGTGGAAGGATTGCTTAAATCTGGGAGGTCAATGCTGTAGTGAGCCGAGATTGCACCACTACACTGAAGCCTGGATAGCAGAGTAAAACCCTGTCTCAAAAAAAAAAAAAAAAAGAAAAGAAAAGAAACAGAAAAGAAAAACATTGAAGGCAGAGCTTGAGATGAGATGAAGCTTCTATATGGCAACGAGTGCCAATGATTTCTGCAAACAAAATATGAGAGGAGAGGCATGGAATTGATTATTTCCCACAACTTTCAGAAGGAAATAACCCTGCTGACATCTTGATTTCAGACATCTAGCCTCCAGACCTGTGAGACAATACATTTCTTCTAAGGCATTCAGTCTGTGATACTTCGTGGTACTTTGTTACAGCAGCCCAAGGAAAATAGTACTAAAATAAGTTATGAAAAGAGGAGGTCTGTGGCATTTGAGTCATGATCCACCACATTCCCCGCCCCCCAGCTCAAGTTGATTAAACTACCATTCTGGGAAGATGGGACCAGGAAGGCAGGGCTCATTCTCCTCTGAGCTCCCAATAAAGGGCATCCCCCATATCTCACTGAGAGGGGTAATCTGTCAGCATTTCTGATTTCCTAAAAGTCCAACTTGAAGAAGCTAAATTCCTGGTGAGTACAGCTGAGAGTTCAGGGTCTCCCTTTCTTTACCCTTATCCATAGGACAGAGGCTCTACTCAATGTGTAGTAGGCAGAGAATACTGGGGCCCCAATCATCCTTTGTCCAGCTTACCTGTAGGACAGAATTTCCATTCCAAGAAAAGAAGGTCAAAAATATCAGAGGCTACTACCTGGCCCAGTGCCCAGAGTAGTGGCTCAAGATTTTTCTCACGGGGAACAGTCGTTTCATTTAAAAAGAGCTCTGAAGCTCTTTAACTTTACAATTTATTTTGGAGAAATAAATCTAACAAGAGGAGTCATTTTCTGAAAATGCAAACACGGTTATTTTCATATTCGCTTTTTACTCCTTCTCAAATGTAAGAATTATTCTTTAAACAGTTTAATTACTATATTTCAATCTTTAGAGAATATTATTCACTATCCATTCAGATCCATCATGAGTTGTTCAATTCAGATGCATAAAATAAATAAGTTTCTGATACTCTGATTGAATTTTCTGAAGAGTGCACAAGAATAAATATTAGGAAGCACATTGTATTTTCAATTGCTTTCTGTCTTTCGCCACTCTGAAGGAAGAACCTCGAGACATAAATACTCTTTAGACTTATGATCTTCATCATTTGTTTTTGCAGCTCTCTGTATGCATGAAGGGTATTGTTTTGCCCAGTACAAGTGACATCAGGTTTCTTCACTTTGTTTTGTAATGTACAAGAGAAAAAACAAATACATATATGTCAAAATAACTGATCAGTGTGTTCTTCAAAAGTGTCAATGTCATGGAAGGCATAGAAAGATTGAGGAAGTATGACAGACTGGGAGTAATGAAGCACAAGAAGAAATCTTGGAAGAGAAAAGCACATTAGTTAAAACAAGAGTAAAATAGAAGTAAGTTCTGCAGTTTAATAATAGCGTTGTACCAATGTTAATTTATTGGTTTTGATCATTTTACTATTGCTATGTATTATGCTAATTGTAGGGGAAGCTGGTTGAGAGAAATTAAGGAACTCTTAATGATTTTATTAGTTTTCTCTAAGTCTAAAATATTTCAAAATAAAAGAGTAGCAACAATAGCAGCACCTAAAACCTCTCCAAGTTCTAGATTGAGTAGCAGAGATTCATTAACAAACAGTTGTTTTAGTAGCTAATTAACTTTATTTTACGTTAATTTCACTCTAATAATGCATGTGAATGACATTTTAAAATATATACTCACATCGTATTTTTCATCTAAATCATAGCCACATAAAATATATAATAGTTGTGTCTGAAATGGCTGAAATTATTCATAGAAATAATCAAAATAATTAGGCCGTAACAGAATGATGGGATTAACTGTTACAGCATGGCATTAGTCTCAGAGGAAAAATGAATTCCCTCCTTTTCTTTTTGTTTAACTATTATGTTCTTCAATTAGTAAATATAGGAAATCAAATACATTCCTTAAAATGTAAGTATTGACTTACCCTATGGCCCGGCAATTCCACTGCTACCCAAAACGAATGAAAACAAATGTCCACACAGAAACCTGTACATTAATGTTCATAGCGATATAGTTCATAATATCCAAAAATTGAATGAACCCAAATGTTCAGCAACTGAGGAAAGAATAAATAAAATCTGGTATATTCATGAAGTGTAATACTAGTTGGCAATAAACAGAAATAGAGTATTCATACGTATTGCAACAAAGATGGACTTTAAAAACATGCTAAGTGAAGGAAATCATTAGCAAAATACCACATATTATGTAATTCAATTCACATAAAATATCCAGAATAGGCAAATCCATAGAGACAGAAATTAGGTGATTGTAAAGGACTGAGGGCAGAGAGGAACGGATAATAAATAGCTGCGAATGGGTATGGTGTTTTTCTTGGGTGAAAAAAAATTTTTAATGAGTGGTTATGGTTGTATATCTTTGTGAATATGCTAAAACTTCTGGATAGGACACTGTAAAGGGGTAAATTTTAGTATATGTGAAAATATATCAGAAAATGTTACATAATTAAATAATCAGATCTTATAGGACAACATTGAAAACACCAGAATTAATGATAATGTATAGCATTTTTCTTCAGAGGGATGGTTAGTGTCATGAAAACCTCAATTTTTTCCACATTAAATATACACATTTTTCTCATTCTAATGTTTTAAAATTGAATGAAACAATATAATTTTACATGGAACAATATCATTAAATACCAATACAATTATATTAAAATTAGCAAAATAGAATTACTGATTTAAGACCTTCCATATCAGATAGCTAAGTTACTCATAAGTTAGGTGGATAAGAATAGACAGATTAGTTGTGGAACATAATAGTGTAAAAATAGATCTAAGAAATATTGAAAATTAAAATGTGACAAATTTGACATTTCAATTCAGCTGGCAGCATAATTTACTTAATGGTGCTGGCAAAATTGACTATTCATTTGAGAAAAAAGTATGCTACGTGACATAATCAAAAAACTAACTACAGATAACTAAATGTAACAAGTAAAATAATTAAAATATTTTGCAAAATCTTAGGAAATGCTCAGACTACGGAAAGGGTAAAAACTACTTAAACAACACAGAAAAATAAAAGCTATTCATTTTAATTGAATTAACAAATTCAATTCCCTAATTGTTTGGGAAAAAATATCATAAAATTCAAATAACAAACTGAGTAGTCTTGAGGAATCCCAGTTTAATTTGAATTTTAGACAAATAACAAATGCTTTTTAAAGTATGTCTCAAATATTTTCTAAGTTTGGTGTTAATGAGTTAATATGACTAGTGAAAAGATCCTGTGCTTATTAATAAGGAAACGACTAATTACCAATTAGAAAAATGCATGAAGATTTTGGACAGCCAATTCAGAGAAGAAAATCAAAAATGCGAACATTTATTAGAAAAAAGATATCCAATATCATGAGTGATCAGGGAAAATCAAATTAAAACAATGTAAATTTTGCTTAAACCTAACCGATGGTAAAAATTCGCCATTTTTGCTGGTGACATTGAGAAATGCATGACTTAGAAAATCTTGCAATAACTAATAAAATAAATATATACATATTATTTGGCCCAGCAATCACTCTTTTAAGAATTTTGCCTACAAGAAAAACAAAAGTACTAGTATGTATGTACATATAGATATAGATATACATGCAGTGCGTGTGTAATTTTTTTCAGCATTTCGGTAGCCCGAATGTACAATAGTGAGTTGGTGGAATGAACTGTAGTTTATTTGGTGGTAATATTCAAAATATTTAGCAATCAGTATAACACAGGTATTGATAAGTCTTAACAGATACAGAATATTAGCCCTGAGTCTTTCTATTGAATAGAATATTGTACAACTAATAAAAAGAGTGAATTGTATGTATATGTTGATCTGGATATATGTCAAAAATTATGTAATTAAAAATCAAATTGCAGAGTAATGGGAATAGTATATTCCCATTTGAATTTAAAATAAAGCAGCAAGAACAACTTTTGTGATCAGGTGTATTTGTGTGTGTGTGAGAGAGAAAGAGAGAGAGAAAATTAGTAGAAAAGGGGTATGAATGGATACCATTACATTTTTATAATTAGTTACTTATATTCTGTAATTGGTTACTTTTGGGAGGATGGAATTAAAAGGTAATAAAAGAAAACAATAGATGCCCATGGAAATACATTTTCAAAAGTACAAAATGTATTAAATCCAAAGTTCTAAAAAATTCACCCCCTTCTCACATCACCAGTATTATCATTTAATAAGTTTTCTGTTGCCAGTGATTTTCTTTTCTGTTGCTGGTGATTTTCACAATAACTATAAATAATATTCCAAAACTTATATTTTAATATGAGCGATTGAGCTGAAGTGGTGTACTAAAGTCTTTTGATCTTCCAGTATCTGTTAACTATCTATCAGTTTATAATTCTCCTACTGCTTATCTTTATAAAGCTCTATTTCTTAATTTGCTAATTTTAAATGATAACCATTGACTCCCTAATAAGTCAGATGAGAAAGTCAGTACAATCTTTATCCCGCCTTTTACATCTCTATTTGAGTCAATGTGAAATTTTTAAATAAATTGTTGATTTATAACTTATTAATCCTGCAATTTAAATAAAATTAAAGTGTTCATATTTACCTACAGATTGTGAACATTATATAAATATGTATATTACACTTTTCCATATTATAATTATGTAAATAGTATTCACCATAGAGCCAAGTAACGAGACTGGTTCCACAAAAATTGGATATAGCTGGCTGGGCGTGGTGTTTCACGCCTGTAATCCCAGCACTTCGGGAGACCGAGGCGGGCGGAGTACGAGGTCAAGAGATCGAGACCATCCTGGCTAACACAGTGAAAGCCCTGTTTCTACTAAAAATACAAAAAAATTTCTTCACAGAATTGGAAAAAACTGCTTTAAAGTTCATATGGAACCAAAAAAGAGCCCGCATTGCCAAGACAATCCTAAGTCAAAAGGACAAAGCTGTAGGCGTCATGCTACCTGACTTCAAACTATACTACAAGGCTACAGTAACCAAAACAGCATGGTACTGGTACCAAAACAGAGATATAGACCAATGGAACAGAACAGAGTCCTCAGAAATAATACCACACATCTACAGCCATCTGATCTTTGACAAACCTGAGAGAAACAAGAAATGGGGAAAGGATTCCCTATTTAATAAATGGTGCTGGGAAAATTGGCTAGCCATAAGTAGAAAGCTGAAACTGGATCCTTTCCTTACTCCTTATACGAAGATTAATTCAAGATGGATTAGAGACTTAAATGTTAGACCTAATACCATAAAAACCCTAGAAGAAAACCTAGGTAGTACCATTCAGGACATAGGCATGGGCAAGGACTTCATGTCTAAAACACCAAAAGCAACGGCAACAAAAGCCAAAATTGACAAATGGGATCTCATTAAACTAAAGAGCCTCTGCACAGCAAAAGAAACTACCATCAGAGTGAACAGGCAACCTACAGAATGGGAGAAAATTTTTGCAATCTACTCATCTGACAAAGGGCTAATATCCAGAATCTACAAAGAACTCAAACAAATTTACAAGAAAAAAACAAACAACCACATCAAAAAGTGGGCAAAGGATATGAACAGACATTTCTCAAAAGAAGACATACATACAGCCAACAGACACATGAAAAAATGCTCATCATCACTTGCCAGCAGAGAAATGCAAATCAAAACCACAATGAGATACCATCTCACACCAGTTAGAATGGCAATCATTAAAAAATCAGGAAACAACAGTTGTTGGAGAGGATGTGGAGAAATAGGAACACTTTTACACTGTTGGTGGGATTGTAAACTAGTTCAACCATTATGGAAAACAGTATGGCGATTCCTCAAGGATCTAGAACTAGATATACCATATGACCCAGCCATCCCAATACTGGGTATATACCCAAAGGATTATAAATTATTCTACTACAAAGACACATGCACACGTATGTTATTGCAGCACTATTCACATAGCAAAGACTTGGAATCAACCCAAATGTCCATCTGTGACAGACTGGATTAAGAAAGTGTGGCACATATACACCATGGAATACTATGCAGCCATAAAAAAGGATGAGTTTGCGTCCTTTGTAGGCACATGGATGAAGCTGGAAACCATCATTCTTAGCAAACTATCACAAGAACAGAAAACCAAACACCGCATGTTCTCACTCATAGGTGGGAACTGAACAATGAGATCACTTGGACTCGGGAAGGGGAACATCACACACTGGGGCCTATCATGGGGAGGGGGGAGGGGGAGGGATTGCATTGGGGAATTATACAAGATATAAATGATGAATTGATGGGTGCTGACGAGTTGATGGGTGCAGCACACCAACATGGCACAAATATACGTATGTAACAAACCTGCACGTTATGCACATGTACCCTAGAACTTAAAGTACAATAAAAAAAAAAAAAAAAAAAATTAGCCGGCAGGTGCCTGTAGTCCCAGCTACTCGGGAGGCTGAGGCAGGAGAATGGCGTGAACCTGGGAGGCGGAGCTTGCAGTGAGCCGAGATCGCACCACTGCACTCCAGCCTTGGCGACAGAGCGAGACTTCGTCTCAAAAAAGAAAAAAAAAAAAAAAAAAAAACAACAAAAGAAAGAAAGAAATTAGATATAGCTTCTTAAAAGCGGATGCTTCAAGCATCAAAGTCAAATGAATTATTGTATTTTACACCCCATCTAAGGGTCAGAATCATGCCACATTTTAGTTTCCTTCACATTTGGATTATTACATCTTTGTAGAGCTTCTTTTTTTTATGTCATAAAAGACCAGATTTTCTCTTCCTTTGGGTTGTTGACATAATGAATATATGCCTTATTTGCCTAATGACTAAGATTATCCAAATTCTTAAATCATACTATTCTAAGACTTCTTTATCCATATTTTAAAATAAACTTTGCTTACATTGAAAACACTTAAAACATGAACCAAAATTTTGTAGTCATGATAAAAATGGAAAAGGTTTTACCGAGGTTTTGTTTTGGAAAAGAAACCTAAAACATTTTTTGTTTAATCTTTTATTGAACACAACACAATTTATGGTTTAATTTTAAATATGCATTTTTTTGAGATAGGGTCTAACTCTTGTTACCCAGGCTGGGGAACATGACTCACTGTTGCTTCGACTTCCTGGACACAGGTGATTCTCCCAACTCAGCCTCCCACGTAGCTGGGACTACAAGAGTGTGCCATTTTCTCCAAATTAATTTTTTTGGAACAAAAAATGAATGAAAAAGCATTGATTTATAAGGAGAAATTTGTGCAGAATTTTCCCAACCGAATTATAAGATGATATTCTACTATATTCCTCACTATACATTTAAATTCCACGACACAAAAATAAAAAAGGCAATTTTGCAAAAATATTTATGAAGGCTTCATCTGTTTCTCAAAACATCTACCTAATAATTTGATACATAAATTATCTTCTTGTAAAACACCTATCATGCATTATATTTATTTATTTTTCTTCGATTTTAACAGATACTCATTTACCAATGACTGTCACGCAATTCTTGCTATTTTCCAATAAAACTTTCATCATGATGTCCGATATTTTTGCAACTTATTTGCCATTTAATTCTAATTTATTCTAAGATACTCTAATTTTAATAAAATTTAAACTTCTATTTCCTGCTTTTCAATTACTCTTTTCTTATAGCAACCTATTCTTTGTGAATGTACGGATCATTTTGGTTCTCCCAAGAATATTAATTAGAATAAATTTTAAAAGTTATTTTCTTCCAAGTTATCTCTGGATTAGTTGTTTTATTGTGTGTCCTTCTAGTTTTTCTCAAATGTCTGATGATGCTTGGTTTTCCATTCATACTCATAAGAGATGCACTTGATGTATTATTACTGGTAGCTACCAAGCAATTTTTCTGACATTATTGAGGTAGTCTTTTCTCACAGGCTTCCATCCTGAAAGGAAGTCACATATAACTTCAAACTAGTGGGTTATATTTTAGTTTTTATGGCAGAAATCAAATGAGGATGGCTCTTCTCTGGAATATCAGCTACAATAATAAAAACACTAAACTCTTCCTGGCAGGTTTCTCATTTCTTTGGAAAATAGCACTTCAGCCTCAACCTGCTGCTACTGCATATATAGAGGTGATGCTGACCTACATGGCCATAGACATTTTACAGACGCTACCGGTCTCAAAAAAAAAAAAAAATCAATGATTTTACTATATCCTTTTTTATAGTATTTTATTATATATATCATATACATAGATTACTGTACATCTGTTTATAAAATTTTGATAATCATAATGTATTTCTTATTTTTGATAGAAAAAAGTAAAACTGGACATTTTAACATATTTTTGTGTGCCATATGAAATATGGATTGCCTGGGATGATCACACACAACCTTGGAGACCAATGCTGTAGACCATCAATCATGTTGTTTTATAATTCTATTTCCTTTCCACTTCTCTGATGGTAAGCAACTCTCACCTCTTCTGCAGCATACTGTGCATGTCCTGAGCTGTGGCTCTCTCCATTCTATGTTGTCCAACAATATGGTCCCACCTTTCTCCATGTTCCAGAAATATGTCAAGGCTCTGGTCTTCTGATGCCTCTCACTGGGCATTCAGTGATGTCATTCAGTAAATTTATGGACTTACTGTCTTTAGTACTTCATTATTATTATTCAGAGGGATTTTACAAAAAAAAAGAATGAAAGAAAAACCAAAAAGACGTATAAATATGTGCTGTCTGTCATCTTGAACCAGAAACTCTATCAAGCATTTTCATTCTTCTCAGATTAGAGGGCTCCATTTGTATTGTTAGACTATAGGCATTCAGTGATGTATCTAAAGGGAAACTCGTTTTTATATTAATTAACAAAGATAAATACCCTAGTATTATAACCTTGAATACAACTAGTAGGCAATGTCCCTAAATTGTGACATTTTTATTTTAAAGAGATTATAAATGCTGAATTCAAGTAGTATTAAGAAAAATGCATGGTGTTAAGGAATTTTGTTGGATATAAGGAGTTTTATAATGCAGCTTTCTAGATTAAGATATAATATTAATTATTCCGTCTATTGTTAGTGTCCTCTCACAGTTGCAGCCCATAATAACAAGCATCCTCTTTAATGTTCAGGGCCTGCTGTGCCAATAGTACTTTTAACAAAATACATTGGCTTTAGGCTTTCTGACATGGCTTCACACTGAGATAAACACAATTAACAAGATCAGTCTAAATTTTGGCTCTTTTATAATTGTTTATTAATGGGATTTTGAGATTACTTTTTTAAATTTAATTTTTTTTTCAATCGGGGTTATTTGCTGTGTGTTTTTATTTTTAATGCCTGAATATTATCTGTTTGATCTGTTTCTCAATGGCAGGAAGGCAATAATTACCCTTGTAAAATGATCAAATGATAATTTTTCCTAAGATCTTTGTAGCAGAACAATTATGGAGAAACTATCTTAGTTACAATAGATTTGAAAAGCAAGTTATTGATAAATAAACTTAATGTTCAAAAATTATGTTAGCTTTTGTTTAGCATATAGGAGCACCATATATTTTTTATTTATTTATTTATTTGTAATTTTTGTGAGTGTGTAATAGGTGTATATATTTATGGGGTATATGAGATATTTTGATACAGGCATATAATGTGTAATAACCACAGGTAGATAAATGGGGTATCCATCACTTCAAGAGGGTATCCCTTGCGTTATAATCTTAGTGTACTATTATTTTTTTATTTTTAATTTTTGTTAGTGCATAGTAGGTGTATATATTATGGGGTATATGAGATATTATGATTCATGCATACGATGCATAATAACCATATCAAGGTAAATGGTGTATCCATGACTTCAAGAGTTTATCCTTTGTGTTACAATCTATGTATACTCTTAGTTATTTAAAACTGTACAATTCAATCAGTACTGACTATAGTCACCCTTTTTTGCTCTAATTTTAAACCATGCTGTCACTTGTCATTGTCATCACTGAACTCAGTGTGTGGCAAACCACATTATCTACCACAGAACTGCCATGGGATATTGGAACCGCCATTGGTATTAAAGAGAGTTGGACCTCAGCTCTACTAATAAGCTGTGTGACTTTGGGCAAGCTTTAACCACTATAAGTTTGAGTTTTCTCATATGTAAAATGTGAGTAATAACTATCTCCGAATTGCTCTGGTGGTTAAATGAGATAATATATAATATATAAAGTGATACAAAATCTTGGTAAATTTCTGGCTACACAGCCATTCAATGTATGAGAATTTATTTTATTCTTCCTTCTTTAAGTGGTGTACTTGATTGTTCAGACATTTTTTTAAAGCCATGCCACCACGTAGAGTTTCCAAGAACTCAGGCCAGTGGTAGATCTACTGTTTCACAGTTTAAAATTTAGAAACTTTGGATTCCTATAGGTCATCTGGAAAAACTATATTTATAATACATCTTGTAATCCAGAGAAAAGGGGAAAAAAGATAAAATAATATCAGGTAAACATAATAATTTCATCAGGAGTGAACATACTGGATGCATTCTGAGGAAAAAGCAAACAAGGATGTTAAATAGTCAAAAGAACCCAAAAGGATTTTTAAAAATATAGATTCCTTAGCCCCGTTCCAAACATATTGAAACAGTATATTGAAGAATCAGAATCGGACACACGTATTTTTAAAGACCTCCTGATTATTTTGATGATCGGCTTGGTTAGAAGTCACTGAAATAAGAGACATACAGAATATCTGTGCTACAGTACTCTATCAAATCAGATTGTCAGGCTGCTGCATACTTAAATAGTACTATTATAGTTCCCCTGTGGAAATTCCTAGATAAATGCAAAGTTTTATACTTTCTATCTATTTTTTTCCATGGTCACTATTAATTGAAAAGTTTATAAGGTCTGCCCTTATGTCTTTGTTTAGTAAAATTATCCAAGACAGTAGTTTGTTGCCTAATACTTCTTGTTTGTTTGTTTGTTTCTTGAAACAGAGTCTCACTCTGTCACCCAGGTTGGAGTGCGGTGGTGCGATCTTGGCTCACAGTAACATCTGCCTTCTGGATTCAAGGGATTCTTGTGCCTCAATCTCCTGAGTAGCTAGGATTACAGTCGTGTGCCACCATGCGTCTAGCTAGTTTTTGTAATTTTAGGAGAAATGGGGTTTCACCATGTTGGCCAGGCTAGTCTCAAACTCCTGGCCTCAAATGATCCACCTGCCTTGGTCTCCCAAAGTGCTGGAATTACAGGCATGAGGCATCACGCCTGGTGCCTAATACTTCTTACACGAAGTATTACACTAATATTTATCTCAAAGATAAGGACCTAGTCAGAGAGGTTGCCTTATCTGAAAATCTGTTCTGCTTCTTTTATTAGAGAATTAGAGTTAATGCATTATTATTTTTAGTTCTTTAATTGCCAGTAAGCTAAATACCGCTCTGTTATCTCCATACTAACCCCCATCTATTATTGGCTGTTGCCATTTCCCTTGCTTTAATAATTTTAATACATCTGTAACTCTTTTTAAAACTCAGCTAGCTGAAAACTATTTTTGAAAGAAAATGTGACAGAAACAAAATATAAATGTAATGCATTGGTACTCCTAAGCACCACAAACCTCACTAGCTAAAATTTGCTCTGTAAACTCATGCCCCAATATTGACTTTTTTATGCTTTACTAATTTTCCGTATAGGCTGCTTATAAACAGATGCTCTAATGAAATTTTCTGATACCAGAGTCTTGTAGAACACTAACATGTTTAATTGTACCCAAATTTCTTTTGCTCTGAAGAAAATAGAATTTTAAAACTTACTTAAAGGAATTGCCTTTAGTATATTATGGTGCTAGCAAGTATGTAATCAAGATAGCTTTGGGAAGCAGTGGTAAATTCAAGAAGGAATATTGGCAAGTTGAGTATCTTTGCATGTGGAATCACAGGAAGTTATTTAATCTTGTTTTACATCCAATACTCCTTAACTGGCTTGAGAAGGATAATGGGGATTTCATGTGACACCTTAGGCCATAACTACTTGCTACACCACACTTCAAGAATGTCAGTGCTACTCTACCAGTCCATGCTAATGCCTTTCCCTCCTCTCTTCTCCTGTCCTCTCTTCTTTTTCCCCATCACCATTTTTCTCTTGTTACTTTATGATTCTTGTTTATCTCCTCTTTTTTACTTTATACTCCATAATAATATTTATGTTACAAGATCTTTGGGGTGTTGCTTTTCTGACTGGAAGCCTCTGTGGCCAGTGGTGTCTTTGCCAGAGTTCTTGTCCTGAATCCAGGAAGAATGAGGTGCATAGACAAATGGAGGGTGAACAACATGAAGAGAAGCTTTATTGAGGGTTACAACAGCTCACAGGAGACCTGCAGTGTGCAGTTCCTCTCTGTAGGCAGGTTGTCCCATCAAGTGTTCAGCTCTTAGCAGAGAGGAGACTTTGGAGAGGGTAGCTCCTCAGAGGAGAGGAAGTGTGTGCCAATAGGTCCATGGGGGGCCATGGGCAGACTAGAAAAGGCACCATAAGTTCCCACTCTGGTTGGCGGGTTTGACAACCCAGTCCCATGGTCTAAAGGTGGGGCCTTTACTGGGGACCCACACCCTTCCACCCAGGAGCCTGCCTGCCTCCTGCCACTTACCATGGTGTGCAGGCTACGCATGCCAAGGGGCACCTGCAGACCAGCATCAAACTGCCCTCAGCAGCCCTCCCTTCCCCCTGTGCTTGTCAGGTCCCAATGTCTAGAGGGGGACAAGGTGGTAGGACCTGAGCATAGGCATAACTGGCTGGGCTGTGACAGTGCCCAGGCTCGGCCCCAACCCTGCTCTGAGATTGGAGCAGGCACTAGGAGTGGGCAGAGGTCATGCAGAAGGACAAGGCACCTCTGAACCTACAAGGCTAAGGGAGTCCTTCCCGGGCCCCCAAGAGCACATGGAGGCCCGGGTATAAAACCCTGACTTGGGTGCTGCAGCTCCATGGGGGAAGGAAGGCATGGTTCTTGCCCACTCCTGGTCCCCAAGAGAACAGGGTGGCCCCAGTCTACCACCCTGACTTGGGTGGCTGCAGCTATGCCTGCCTGGGGGATAGGGCTCCTGCCTGCTCCCAGCCCCCAAGAGCACAGGGAGGCCTGAGTCTACCATCCAGAGTAGGGTGGCTTCAGCTGTGCTCGAGGGGATGGGGCTGCTGCCTTCTTCTGGCTGCCACTGCTTTGTGGAGCATGCAGTTCTGGCTGTGCCCCCTCACCGCCTGGAGGGGAGTCTCGTGATCTTCGCTGGACCCATGCCAGCCTGCAGGGCAAGGACAACATGCCACAAGCTACCTCTGTTACCCCAGTGCTCAGGGCCAGCCCAGGATGGTGCAAATCATGGCCCCAGCCCTGCCGTTGGAAGTGGCAGGTTTGGTGGTCACCACGACATGGGGCAGACCCCGGGAACGAAGCTCCAGGTGACCCTGTGCAGAGCCTCCTCCTGAGGCTCAGGAATCCAGCACTCTAGGCGGGGTGGGTACAGTGGCTTCCCTCCTGGCCAGAGCACCTTTCCCTCTTCCCACCCCAGCCCCCTAAAGATGATCCCGAGTCTGCATTGGCGCCCCTCTCTGCTCAATGGCTGCTCCCTGATGCACTGCTCCCCCACCAGTGGGTGACGTGGGCTGGCCTCATCGTGGCAGCCCCCAGGGCAGAAGGCTGTAGGAGGGGCTGCCTCCTCCCTGCACCCTCCTTGCAGTGGCCAGCGTGATGGCAGAAGCTGCATCAGATGGCCCACCACTGTCATCACATATTATTTAATTAGGCTCATTAGAAACTTAAGGACAAAGAGGTGCCTAATTCTGAAAGGACTGCAAGTAAGCTTTCTCAGAGGCCTCAAAATTCGCATAACTGTTCCTGGCTTTACCTTGGATGTTGGAGCATTGTTGTTTCATTTCGTGTTACATTTAAATGTTTATAACATAAAAAGTTTGCCAAGTTTATAGTAAGCACAAAAGAAAATAAATTCATTATGCTCAGTGTGATTAGTTTTACCACAATGTCTACCACAGGGCAGATGTTTGTTTTCAATATTCATTTTCTTGGATCAGTCAGGTAGGCAGCTGTTTTTTTAAGGGTATGTCTGTTCATTTATGTTCCTTTGAATTGTAAATCTATCATCACATTTACTTTTAAAATTTCGGCCTAGAGCTCCCAATTCTATCATTTAAGGAAATGTTTACATTACAACATATTCTAAAAGCATATATAATTACCTGTTCTAGACATTTTAAACACATGCACAAACTACGCACAATAAATTACCTTAATTTATCAGAGGTTAGATAAAACAAGTTTCTGTTTTATGTAGCTACAGTATGTCCTCATAATACCCGTGCAAGATAAAATATTGCTACTGACACACCATCATAAAATTATACAAGCGTGCTTCACTTTATGCAAAGGGTATATTCCTGCCAGTATGGGTGTGGGTAGACATATGAATGTCCATCCTCTGATACAATCATTTGATAGTAAGTAGTTGAATACATTCTTAGGCTGTGTGTGCAAAATGCTAAAACATCTGGCCAATCCAATGGGGAAAAATCAAAGTGATAATTTGGCATCATGTAGCCTAAACAGAGGTTTGATTGAACTTCTTCATTTTTGCTGTGAGTTGTGTAGACTTGGCATAGACTTACTTAGAAGTAGTACAAAACATATTTAAGTTTTGTTTTTAGTTGAGTGATGTGAAGCAAAATCATTTAAACTAACCAGTGATTTTAATAGAAAGTTAAAGGAAATTACATAATATAAATAATAATAGATAAGTGATTATTGTTTTGCTAATATTTTATCTTTTATTTTATTTTTTTTAATACTGGCAATGCCATGAAACATGATTCATTTTCCTGGAGGAAGGAGTTGGACAGAATTTCAACCAACCTGTCCATACTTCCTGAGGAATGTTAAAAAGCAGAAAATTATATTCTTTTAGGTATTCAGATGCCTTCCTTTGCGACAACCAAATACTTGGACAGAATTGATCACTTGAACCCCATTATCATCTTATATAAACACTCACAGTAAAAGGAACAAAATCAACCTTAAAAAATAAGATGCAATTATGTGTGTCACAATTCAGATATGTCTGACATTAGACAGCATATGAAATTTTTGTATTTGATATGTAATTATAATTTTGCTATAATGCTTTATAAATACTGGGCATTTTCTTATTGCTTTCTCACAAAAAGTGGTATTACTTTCAGATTAGTCTGTTTTCATTGAAAAGAGGAGAAATGGGAATAGTAGTAATACAGAGAATCTGTTTCTTATAGAAGGCATATGCTAAATACTTGTTAAATTTATTAACTATTCAAAATTTTGTCAAAATAATGTGACCTATTAACCAAATAATTTATCAAAAAAAAATTAAGGTAAATCATATTACACCAACATACTGATAGAGGCCCAATGAAGGGGCCTTGTCCCAAGTCATATAAAAATGTTATAGTCAAGAAAAGAAAAATTCAAAGGAAAATAAATATATGTGGGCATATTAATGATGCTTTATGTGTTCTTGTTTTGTTTAAAGAGATTTCTGTCTCAGAGGAAAAAATAGATCAGAGCACCTAATTCCATTAAAAACCTAAACATATCTAAGCCTGTCAAACCAATGATATTTTCTATAATAAAAAATGACTTGAACCTTTTTGTTAAGCCTCAGTTAACTCCACGGTTAATAAAGACAAAGAAACGATCTCTAATCAATTTAGTCTGTTACTAATGGACTCATCATTGGAATAGAAGTACCATAATGACTAATTTCAGAATATAGATATATATTGTGTCAAAGAAGTCTTTCATATGTTCTTAGTTCCTTTATTTCTACACAATTACTTATTAGTACAGATTAGTACACATGTTAAACAATAGTTTACTGTTTTATCTTATCATATTTTTTAAGTGTGTAAGCCAGATGTATTAGGGTTCTCTGTAGGGACAGAATTAATGGAAAAATATATATATATATATATATAAATTTATATAATGGGAAGTTTATTAAGTATTAACTCAGACAATCACAAGGTACCACAATGGGCCATCTGCAGGCTGAGGAGCAAGGAGAGCCAGTCTGATTTCCAAAACTGAAGAACTTGGATCTAGTGTTCTAGGGCAGGAAGTATCCAGCACAGAAGAAAGATGTAGGCTGGGAGGACAGGCCAGTCTTTCTTTTTACATTTATCTGCCTGCTCATATTCTAGCTGGGCTGGCAGCTGATTAGAGCATACCCACCCAGATTAAAGGTGGGTCTGCCTTTCCCAGCCCACTGACTTGAATGTTAACTTCCTTTGGCAACACCCTCACAGACACCACCAGGATCAATATTGTATCCTTTAACCCAGTCAAGTTGACACACAGTATTAACCATCACAAGCCCATGCTTGTCAACGTGAACCCATACACATCTTCCGAAATCATACATCATCTTCAATAAAGAAAATAATAAGGTCATAATTACATGTAACATAATACAATTGTCCTTCATACAACCGGAAATGCACCAATCCCCAACCCAAATACTATTATATAAAGTTAACAACACTTAAATATTGATGTGAAGTCAATAAATCTTATGTCACATGTTAAAGTAGGAAGGATATAAAATGAAGATATTTTCTTGGTACAAGTGTATACATGCACAAATGTTTTAAATAATAGAAGGAGGAAATACTCATGACAATTACAGTCCTTGTTTCTGCAGCTGGTCACGTAGTCGTAGCTGGTATTGATGACTACCTACTTCTTTATTTTTTAATTTTTTTTCTTTATACTTTAAGTTCTAGGGTGCATATACACAACGTGCAAGTTTGTTACATATGTATACATGTGCCATGTTGCTGTGCTGCACCCATTAACTCGTCATTTACATGAGGTATATCTCCTAATGCTATCCCTCCCCCTCCCCTCTCCCCACAATAGGCCCTGGTGTGTGATGTTCCCCACCCTGTGTCCAAGTGATCTCATTGGTCAATTCCCACCTATGAGTGAGAACATGCGGTGTTTGGTTTTCTGTTCTTGTGATAGTTTGCTGAGAATGATGGTTTCCAGCTACATCCATGTCCCTACAAAGGACATGAACTCATCCTTTATTATGACTGCATAGTATTCCATGGTATATACGTGCCACATTTTCTTAATCCAGTCTGTCATTGATGGACATTTGGGTTGATTCCAAGTCTTTGCTATTGTGAATAGTGCTGCAATAAACATACGTGTGCATGTGGATGACTACCTACTTCTTCTGCCCATTCTGTATTCCCTTTGCCTTCAGTAAGCACTTCAGCACTTTGTGTTTGTTTGTTTGTTGTTTGTTTGTTTTCCTGGTGGAGTGACCCAAACCTTCATTCTTGAAGGATCTGGGTCATTTGTAGTCCTGCCTGGATTTGGCTGCTGTAGTTTCCCAGTGACCTTAATCACAGGTCATGGTAATACTAAGAGATACTCTGATGGAACTCCTGTATTCCATATATATACTTCCTTACCTCTGTTGTGGAGTAGTAGACTGATTTCATCTTGATAGTCTCTCTAGGTCTATCACCCCAGCCAACACTGTAACTTCTTTCTTAGTCTGTTGACTTAAAGGTAGGAGGAGCCTAAAGTGTCCAGGTGGCAATCTTAACTTCCAGTTTAATGGAATCGTTGTTGTGTCTCTTGGTGGGAGCATTCCTTGCTCTGGAACTAAGACCTCTATGCCAGCAGAATGTATTGTTGTGGGAACAGAAAGCAAAAATTTTACTAGTAGATCACTAAGGATGATGGTGAGTGGTGCTACTTCCACTTCCACCCCTTGATTCATGGACCCATGAATCCTGGCTATGGGAGAAACAGTACCATATATTAGACGCTGACTCAGAGCATACGGGCCTTCTGGAGAACTTTGCCGCAGCCCTGAAAAGTATTGTTGCCTAGATGGCATTGTAATTGTGACTTCAAGAGGCCATTTCACCATTCTATCAATCCAGCTACTTCAGCATGGTGTGGAGCGTGGTAAAACCAGTGATTTCCATGAGCATGAGCCCACTGCCACACTTCTGTAACCATAAAGGGGGTGCCTTGGTCAGAGACAATGCTGTGTGGAGTACCATGATGGAGGATAAGGCATTCCATGAGCCACGGATAGTAGTCATGGCAGAAGCATAGTATGCAGGATAGGCAAACCCATATCCAGAGTAAGTGTCTATTCCAGTAAGGACAAACCTCTGCCTTTTCCATGATAAAAGAGGTCCAATATAATCAACCTGCCACCAGGCAGCAGGCTGATCACCCTGAAGAATGGTGCCATATCAAGAGCTCAGTGTTGATCTCTGCTGCTGGCAAATTGGGCACTCAACACTGGACATAGCCAGGTCAGCCTTGGTGAATGGAAGTCTGTGTTGCTGAGCCCATGCATAACCTCTATCCCTGCCACTATGGCCACTTTGTTCATGGGCCCATTGGCGATGACAGGGGTGGCTGGGGAAAGAGGCTGCATGGTGTCCACAGAATGGTCATCTTATCCACATGATTTTTAATATCCTCCTCTGCTGAGGTCACCAGTTGGTGAGCACACACATTGGAAATAAATATCTTCACAATTTTTGATCACTCAGAGAGGTCCATCCACATACCTCTTCCCCAAATTTCCTTGTCACTAATTTTCAAATCAGGTTTCTTCCACGTCCCTGACCATCCAGTCAAACCAGTGGCTACAGCCCAGGGATCAGTATCTATTCCCACATCTGGCCATCTCTCCTTCCATGCAAAGTGCACAACTATGTGCACTGCTCAAAGTTCTGCTCACTGGGAAGATTTCCCTTCACCGCTCTCCTTCAGGGATGTTCTAGAAAGGGGTTGTAGTTCTGCATCTTTTCACTTACAAATGGTGCCTGAATATCATACAGAACCATCTATGAATCAGGCCCTAGTCTTTTCTTCTTCTGTCAACTGATCATAGGGAACTCCTCATGAGATCATTGGTGCAGGCTGGGGGAGAGAAGGCTGAGTCGCAGGAGTGGAGACCATGGGCATTTGAGCCACTTATGTAACTTACTTGTGCCTTCATGACCTGCTAAAGCCTGATCATGAGTATACCATTTCCATTTAATGATGGAATGCTGCTGTACACGACTCACTTTATTGCTATATGGGTGAGACAGTATTCAGTTCATGATAGGCAGTTCATGGTGACTTGACGACCCATAGTTGAAAGTTCAGTTTCCACCAAAGCCCAGTAACAGGCCAAGAACTGTCTCTCGAAAGGAGAGTAGTTATCTGTATAAGGTGTCAGGGCCTTGCTCCAAAATCCTAAAGGCCTGCACTGGGATTCACCTATGGAGGCCTGCCGAAGGCTCCAAACAACATTGCTATCTGCACTAACACCTCAAGCACCAGTGGATCTGCTGAGTCATATGGCCCAAGTGGCAGAGCAGCTTGCACAGCAACCTGGACCTGTTGCAGAGCCTTCTCCTGTTTTGTACCACACTCAAAATTTGCAGGCTTACAGGTCACTCAATAAATGGGACAGTGTAACACACCCAAATTAGGAATGTGTTGCCTCAAAAATCCAAATAGGCCCATTTGGTGTTGTGGTTTTTTCTTTGTTGTAGGAGGGGCCAAATGCAGCAACTTATCCCTCACCTTAGAAGGAATATCTCAACAGGCCCTACACCACTGGACCCCTAGAAATTTTACTGAGGCAAAAGGTCCCTGATTTTTAGTCAGATTTATTTCCCATCCTCTGGCACGCAAATGTCTCAACAATAAGTCCAGTGTGTTTGCTACTTCTTGCTCACTGGATCCAATCAGCATAATGTCATCCATGTAATGAACCAGTGTGATATCTTGTGGAAACAAAAACCAATCAAGGTCTCTCTGATTAAGATTATGACACAAAGCTGGATAGTTGATATATCCCTGAGGTAGGACAGTGAAGGTGTATTGCTGGCCTTGCCAGCTAAATGCGCATTGATTCTGGTGGGCCTTGTAAACAGCAATGGAGAAAAAAGCATTTTCCAAGTCAATGGCTGCATACCAGGTAGGAAATGTGTTAATTTGCTCAAGCAATGAAACCACATCTGGTACAGCAGCTGAAATTGGAGATACCACTTGGTTAATTGTACAGTAATCTACTGTCATTCTCCAAGAACCATCTGCACAAGTCATATTGAAGAGCTGAACAAGAATGTGGTGTGAATCACCACTCCTGCATCTTTCAAGTCTTTGATGGTGGCACTAACCTCCACAGTTCCTCCAGGGATATGGTATTGTTTTTGATTTCCTATTTTTCTAGTTAGAAGCGGCTGTAATGGCTCCCATTTGGCCTTTCCCACCATAGTAGCCCTCACTTTACCAGTCAGTGAGCCAATGTGGGGGTTGTGCCAGCTGCTAAGTATGTCTATGCCAATTATGCATTCTGGCACTGGGAAATGACCACTTGATGAAACTGGGGGCCCACTGGACCCACTGTCAGTTGAACTGGAGCTAAAACTCCATTAATTACTTCCTCTCCATTAACCCCTACTTTAATTGGAGGACCACAATGACTTTTTGTGTCCCCTGGAATCAACATCATCTCAGAGCCAGTGTCCAGTAGTCCCTGAAATGTCTGATCATTTCACTTTCCCCAGTGCACCGTTACCTTTGTAAAAGGCCAGAGGTCTCCTTGGGGAAGGATGGGAGAAAGATTAGTTGCATAAATTGTCATTAATGTAATGGGGTCCTTCCTCAAGGGCACCCAGCCTCCACTTTCCTCAAGGGGCTGTGGGTCTGTAAACCGGCCCAAGTCTGGAATTGATTGAGGGGCCGTAATTCTCTGTTTTTGTAATTCAAATTTGTCTTTGGCCCATTCGACCTAGAAGTTTTCTGCTTATATAAATTAAATTGAAATGCAGTAGGATTCCTATCAACTTCACTTCTAGAAACACTGTGACTAATTAGTCAATGCCAGAGTTCTATAGGACTCAGACAGTTCTGATGGCTTGTTTGCATCTGCTTTCCATTACAATAGCTACACCCACCTTGTCTTTGATGGTTGAGTGCTGCCACTTGGCCCCTGCCACATCGGATCCAATTATTTCCATTGTATTTAAATTTTGTAGTTGAATGACTGCAGTTCCCACTGTTACATTTGACATACATAATAGAGCAACTACAGGACTCTTCAAAGATGCAGATATTGCCCTTTCAAATCTATTTGTCAAGGCATTGATGAAGGGTGTATCTTTTGGACCTTCCCAGCTGGAATGAGAAAGTCTGAAGTGACTAATTCACTCCACCATCCCCATTTTCCTCAGCTTTTGGATCCCTTCCTCTGCATTAAAACAAGGGAGATCAGGCATTTCCAGCATGCTTACAGTGGGCCTGCTTTTAATTTGTATTTCAACTAACCAAGAAAATAAAAGATTAGAACCTTTTTTTAACTCCCTGAGCTGCAACATTAAATCCAGAGTCCCTTGTTAGTGGACCCAAATCAATAAATTCAGCCTGATCCAATTCTGTGTTCTTTCTACCATTATACCACATCCTTAATATCCATTCCCATGCCTGTTCTCCAGGTTTCTGTTTATATAAATTAGAAAACTCAAGCAGTTTTTTTTCAAGTGTAGTGCACCTCCTCATGCTTCATACTCTCAACCTCACTTCTAAGGGCCCAGAGGGACTTTAGTCACGTCACAGGTCTGGAAGCAAACAGGGGTGTTGGGGGTGGCTCTTGACTGGAATCTACATTATCTTGCCTGGCAAGTGTCTCAGGAGAGGCCATCACTGTTGCCTCGGGCAGCACAGGGTTTATCTCCTCAGACAAAGGTAGAAAGACTGATGGCATCATGAGTCAGGGACGAGATGTTGCCACTATTGGGGATGGGGAAGCTGTTTCTTCTGGCAAAAAAGGTTCATCATAGTTTACAAACTCAGTGTTCCCAGCTTCATCAAGGTCCTCCTGCATGCCTCATTCCAAGTTGCAGGGTCCCATTCTTTTCCAATCAATGCTCTCACTCTAACAGAACTGGCGAGGTTCCGCATGCACCTTTCATTGCAGGTCAGCCACACGCATGATAAGAGCTTCTGTCTCTTTTTCCACAATTTCAGCGCTTTCTCTGCAGGAGATAAGACTCTCACTCAGGGCAATCACAGTAGATTTGAGGCTCAGTATCTGTTTCTGAAGCTGGGAGATAGAATCCCAGAGTTCATCATTTTCTTTCATCACTTTGTCCACTGAACTTAGGAGCAACCAACCAGCTTAATTATGTTCCTTGTTTCTCCACATATGGTCAAATGTAATATATACAGAGTCACTAAACTCCTTGCCTCTCATAAGTGGTAAATCAGGAGTGTCAAATGCATGTGTTTTGCATAAATGTCTAAAGAGTTCATGCCAAGGGCTATCAGTATTCTCCATACTATTATAAGTAGAGCCTTAGCATTTGAGGTCTAATCATATTAAGCAGCCAACTCCAGAAACCCCAAAATCAATGAAAGAACTCCATCCTTCATATTTTGTTCCTCAAGAACCACTCCAAGTACCCAAATCTGTATTAGTCAGTGTTCTCTAGAGAAACAGAATTAATGGAATATGTATATATTCTATCTATCTATCTATCTATCTATATTCCAGTGTGTGTGTATATATATATGCATATATATACAGATGTATATATTTATATATATACATACAGACACAAACAAGCATTATATATAGGAGTTTATTAGTATATTAGTATTAACTCACAAGATCACAAGGTGCCACAATAGGCTGTGTGCAGGCTGACGAGCAAGGAGAGCCTGTCCGACTTCCAAAACTGGAGAACTTGGAGTCTTATGATCGAGGGCAGGAAACATCCAGCATGAGAGAAAGATGTAGGCTGGGAGGCTAGGCCAGTCTCTCACTTCACGTTTTTCTGCGTGCTTTTTATATTCTAGCCATGCTGGCAGCTGATTAGATTGTGCCCACCCAGATTAAGGTGGGTCCCCTTTTCCCAACCCACTGACTCAAATGTTAATCTCCTTTGGCAACACCCTCACAGACATATCCAGAATCAATACTTTGTATCCTTCAATCCAATCAAGTTGACACTCAGAATTAACCATCACATCAGACTTCCTAACTGGTTCATAAACTTCCTGATGGCGGTGACCAAATGAAACATATCTTTTGTTTCTTTTAGATCAATAGCAGTTCTGTAGTTCTACAGCTACATAAATTTTTAAAAGCTTAATAAATATTGTTAAATAGAATGACAATAAAATAAATACTTACAAAATTTTCTGTTATTTGTATTATTGTAAGAGCCATCTAGCAATTATATAAAATCAAAAACACTAGATCTAGTTTTGTCAATAACAAAGATAATTATTTTTCTGATACATGGGCACTAGCTAAGACTGAGATAATCCAAAATATCCATTCAGAAATTAATTTTCATTCTCTTCCTACAGCTTCTTTTTGAGATCTGGTGATGAATAATAAAACAACCTGATTTGATTCAACTAATTTTTGTTGCTTTCCATGTTCACTGTCTGAGAGATGTGCTAATGAACAGCAAAATTGTTGAAGAGCTAACAGTAGCACAATAGAAAAATAAGTCATGGACAAATTACAAAAAAATGGAAGATAGATAACTGAGAATTATTATCATTTGGATGGGTATCATGTGGTAAACAATTTTGATATGCTATGATTTTGGTTCTGTCTATCAGTTCTCTGAAATGCAAATAAACAAGAAAATAATTGACCAAATTTTCATCAAGCATCCAGGTATATGTTGGTAAGTGGAAATAATACTTGCTTTAAAACCAACAATAGCAATGTTGTCTATGATTCAGATTTCACTTTCGTTTAAGAAATTCCATGCAGGAAAGAGTGAATATCTTGGAAACAGAGAACTATAAGGGATTTATAGAAGTCATGTAATGCATTGCCTTTCTGGAGTGTACCACATCAAAAACAACCCAAACAGTTTAATTATTTTAGGTGTTACTACAGACATTACAATCAGAGATACACTAGTGTGTATTAATCCATTCTCGCATTGCTATAAAGAAATACCTGAGACTGGGTAATTTATAAAGAAAAGAGGTTTTATTGGCTCCTAATTCTGTAGTTTGTACAGGAAGCATGATGTTGGCATCCGCTGGACTTCTGGAGAGGCCTCAGGAAACTTACAATCGTGGTAGAAGTTGACATGGGAGCAGGCACATCTTACATGGCAGGAGCAGAATCAAGGGTGGGAGGTGCTACACACTTTTAAACTACCAGATCTCATGAGAAATCACTCACTAGCAGGAGAACAGCACAAAAGGGATGGTACTAAACTATTCATGAGAAATCCACCCTCATGATCCAATCACCTCCCACAAGGTCCCACCTCCAACACTGGGGATTACAAATCCACATGTGATTTGGATGGGGACACAGATGCAAACAATACCCTGGAGTTTCACTATACAAATCCTCATAAAATTACTCTTGTCAAGATCAACTATTGCCACCATGTTAGACAAATTTAATGTATTTTTTTAAGTTCTCACAATGAGATCTGTTTAAGCCTTTCACATGATTAGACACACTCTAGAAACTTACTGTATTTCTGGCTCAATATAATTAAAAGACCTTACATGATGTTTAAAATAACATTCAAAATCGTTTACGTAGCCTATAAAGGGGCATGATCTAGCTCTTTCTTACATTAAACACCTAATCTTGTGCCACTTTCTCCCTTACTCACTACACAGCAGCCACAGCCACATTGGCATTTTAAAATGTTCTCTAATATACCAACCTAGGCCTTTGTCTATGATATTTAATATGTTAAAACATGTAAAACCCTTAGCACAGAATCTAACTTGTAGTGAGATCCCAATAAGTAACTTCTGTTTTATTTTTTATTTATTAATAGTTAATAATCATAAAATCTTATGAAGTGAGTCTTATTCCATTTTATAGGAAAACTACTGCACAGGGAGAGTAAGTAACTTCAAAGATGTCATAGCTGATAGATGGTAAAATGGTGGGGCTGGAATACAACCCAAGAAGACTATGAAGTAATACATTAATTCATTTTTGTAGATAAAGACTATTCAAAGCCAACTATTAAGTAATAGCTGTAATCAGGTGTGTCTGATTCTAGAAGTTAGGTTTCTTAATGAAAAATAAATGATGAACAATATTTATTAGCCAGAAAATACTGTGTGACCACTAGCACAGTTTCACAAATGGATTTTAGATAAGGGGAAAGTCTGACAACCTGTAATAGCTGTGAAATAACTCTGAGGTTAAATAAAGGGCAACTTGGTAGAATGTACCTAAGGTAAACTGGGCCTTGGTGAGGAGGAAGAGGAATTGCTTCTAATAGCTTCCATACAACATTCCTATCTCTACTTATGATTCCTTTGGAGATCTGAAAGTGGAAATGATATTTTGTGGTTGGAAGAAGAATTAAGGAGAGGGTAGGCATGCTGCTAATCAGTTTATCTCTGCCTCTGTAATCTATAATTCTAAATGAAGATTACTAAGTTCAAATCAGTCAGCTCACCATTTGGAAATCAGAAATAACATGGTCATCATTTGTCATTCTAGAAATTTATAGATTGTTGCTTTCGCATCGCTCCTGCCTTCCCCTAACTTGTACTAAAATTACTGTGGAACTCATAAAAAATAGTTGTGGACTTACGTAGCACATCCCTGCATCAATATAAACACACACACACACACACACACACACACACACACACACACGTAAAACAAAGTAATGTTTAAAGTTATCCCAATATTTAGGCTTCTATAACAAAATCCCATAAAGTGGGTGGATTATAAAAAACAGAATTTTATTTTTCACTGTTCTGGGGAGGCTGGAATCTCGAGATCATGATGTCACAATGACTAGGTTCTGGCGAGGTCAGTCTTCCAGTTTTGAAGATGGCTATCTTCTCATTTTATCCTCACATGGAAAAAGTGGTGAGGAAACTTCTTCAGTCCTTTTTATAAGTGCATTAATCCCATTCACCCTATGACCCAATCACTTCCTAAGGCATTACCTTCTAATACCATCATAACAGAAACACATAGGAGTTGGGATTTCAGCACATCAATCTGGAGGGAAAACAAACATTCAGTCTATAGCAGGAACATTATTTTAAAATACAAAAAGTACTAGGGGGTGCATTTTAATGACGTCAATGCTTATTTCTGGAAAGCCACTGGAGGGTTTTGATCAGCACGTTCACATTATGTGACTTACATTTTGAGTTGACCACTATGAGTCTTCTCTGGAGAGGATTAGTTGGAAGCAGAACGACTAGTTAGGAGGCTATTGCAATAATCTATATGCTGAATGATTGTGGCTTGGACTAAGATGATGGCAGTGGAGGCAGTGAGAGTTCCTGGATTCTGGATATATAATTTTATTCTATTTTTTAGAAATGTGGGACTCTAAAGAGTTATTGGAAAAAATACCCACATACCATTCACTAGGAACTCATTATAAAAAAATTCAATTTATTGTCATTGTTATTCTTTTTTACGCCCAAATTATCTCAACTGTAACCTGTGGGAACCACCTCAAACTAGCTCCTATATCCATTTGGCATGACACCCTTAGGTTTTCAGTACTTACATTTGGTTACACGGTTTTTGTTTTGTTTTGTTTTTCCCAAAAAAGAAACACAGAACAGATAAACCAGAAACTAATTAAAATGGTAACCTATAGGATTAGGTGAAGAGTGTAGGAATAGAAAGGAAAATGTTCTGAGTATAAAAGTTTTGATTTTTGCACCATATAAAACTTTTAATTCAAGCAATAAAATAAATCAAGAATATTAATAAATGAGACTCTAAAATTAAAAACAAATCCAAAGGTCATAACAGTACTCAAGTAAATAACATAAGCACATGGAGGAAAAAAAAAAAAAACTTAATTCAAGTAACATTTGAAATTGTACCGTGGCAAGGATACAGTCTAAATACACACAAAACAGAAAGAAATCTTGAACTTTACTCATTATGTTTGTCTTTTGGAACTCATATTGGCTTCATATTCTGAAATTGTATATTGTAGGATAGAACAAATATGAATATTATTTGAAGGCAGGGTTCTCACAGTGAAATAAAGGAAATACAAATATTGAATGTGGGCAGGTTAGGAAGAACCCTGTGGTAGCTTTAGCCCCGACCACTGAAGAAGTCTAAAATGAATGACACCTCAGTAGCAATCAATATATCTACTAACAAGATCTTAGTGCCTAACTTATATTCTCCACTAAAAGGAAGCAGAATTTCCTGAAGAAATGTTTGGATCCAGGTTTGAGGCAGAGAAAGTATATGGTTCTGGATATGTTTTGAAGCTTGAGTTCACTAGATTTACAGAAAGTTTAGTTTGGAGGAGGTAAAAAAAAAAAAAAAGTCGATAATGACTTCAGGTTTGGGCATTTACTGAGTTTAAGGAACACTGCAAGAGGAGCATATTGGGATGGGGAATACAAACATTAATTTGGCCACATTAATATTATATGCCAATTATATCTTCATATATGCATGATGTGTGGGAAATTAAATTCTGTCATGCAACACATAGCAATGTTTCCATAAATGAAGGACCACGAATATAGTGGTGGTTCCATAAGATTGTAATGGAACTGAAAAATTCTTAGAGCCCGGTAATGTGGAAACCATCATAAATATCATAGCACAACACATGACTCAACGTGTTTGTGGTAACGCTGGTGTAGACAAACCTAATGCATTGCCAGTCGTATAAAAGTATAGCACATACAGGCCGGGCACAGTGCATCACACCTGTAATCTCAGCACTTTGGAAGACCGAGTAGGGCTGATCACCTGAGGTCAGGAGTTTGAGACCAGGCTGGTCAACATGGTGAAATCCCATCTCTACTAAAAATACAAAAATTAGCCGAGCGTGGAGGCGGGTGCCTATAATCCCAGCTACTTGGGAGGCTGAGGCAGTAGAATCACTTGAACCCAGGAGGCAGAGGTTGCAGTGAGCCAAGATCGTGCCATTGCACTCTAGCCTGGGCAAAAACAGCGAAACTCTGCCTCAAAAATAAAATAAAATAAAAAAGCATAGCACATACAGTTATGTATAGTACACAATACTTGATACTGGTAATAAAAAGCATCGTTATTGGTGTATCTATTTGCTGTACTTTTTATCATTACATTAGGGTGTACTCTTTCTAATTATATGGAAAAAAATTTGACTGTAAAACAGCCACAGACAGGTCCTTCAGAAGATATTCCAGAAGAAGACACTGTTATCATGAGAGATAATAGCTCCACGCATTATTGCCCCTGAAGACTTTCCAGTAGGATAAGATGTGGAGGTAGCAGATAGTGATATTGACCATCTTGAACCTGGGTAGGTCCAGGCTAATACATGTGTTTGTGTCTTAGTTTTTAACAAAAAAGTTTAAAAAATAAAGAAATATAGAAAATTTTAAAAATAGAAAAGAGCCTATTGAAAAGGGATATAAACAGAATACTGTATAACTGTACGATGTTTTGTGCTATAAGTGTTATTACTGAAGAGTCAGAAAGTTAAAAACAATTTGATAGTTTATAAAGTAAAAAAGTTACCATAAGATAAAGTTAATTTATCATGGAATAAAGAAAAATATATTTTCATAAATTTAATATGCATAAGTATGTAGTGTTTACAAAGTGTACAGTAGTACACAGTAACGTCTTGGGCCTGCACATTCCCTTACCACTCACTCACTGACACCCAGAGCAACTTCCAGTCCTGTGCGCTCAATTCATAGTAAGGGCCCTATGTAGCTTTAACATTTTTGATATTTTATACTCTAATTTTACTGTACCTTTTCTATGTTTAGATATACAAATACTCCCCCTTGTGTTACAATTACCTCCCATATTCAGTATAGTAACATGCTGTACAGATTTGTAGCCTAAGAGCAATAGGCTATACCATATAGCCTAGCTTTGTAGTAGGCTACACTATATAGTTTTGTGTAAGTACACTTTATGAGGTTCACACAAAGACAAAATTACTTAATGCATTGCTCAAAACATATCTTTGTCATAAAATGACACATGACTGTATGTGAGTTCAGGTAACGAATGGGAGTTGAGCTATAAATTTTGAAATTATCCACATGTATATGGCATTTAAATTCTTGCAAGTCAATAAAGTCATTTAAGTAATGAGTTTAAATGGAGAAAAGAAGATTAAGAATTGAGCCCTGGGATACTCTAATAGCCAAGGGTTAGAAAGAGAATGAGTGCCTAGCTCAGGAGGAAGAGGAATAGCCATTAAAGTAAGTGCAAATCCAGGAAATAATATTTTTCAGAAACCGAGAGAAGAAAGTCTTTCAAAAAAAAAAAATGCTTATTTCTTCTCTCATCTCCATTTCCTTCTTATTGATTTTTTTGGTCTAATATGCATTTTCCATGTTTTTAAAGTTTTCTCTTACAGTTTTCACTGTTATCTTTTTGCAGTGTATTTCAAGAGAATACTTTTCTACAGTGTTCTAAATCATAAAATTTTGCAGTTAGGTATGCCAATTCTACCATTTCAGCCCTTCCTACTGATTTATTTAAAATACCAGCTATCATGCTTTAATCTCCCATAATTAGAGCTTTCTGCTTGTTTCTTTATCATAGAAGCCCATTTTTCTTTTTAAAGTCACAATGCCCTCTTGACTTTAAGTATAGATGAAATGGTTCTATAAGCTCTCATAAATTAGAAAACAAATTACTGGGGAACCATTAATGTGGTTTGCTTAGGGATTGATTTCACTTATCAATGTATGCTTTCCATTGTGATCCTTCAAAAGTCTAATGAATCCTTGTTTTCTGCAAATTTTCACAAATGAGGGCCTTATTTAATTGGAATTAGGAGGTGGGGTAGGTAGGGTGAGTTTTTCTAGTATTTTTGACATTAACTCTTTCACTGGTAGTGAATTGGACTGATGTTAAAGGAATAGACTACTGAGCAGGCCTTTAGTGTGCCAGAGACGTTGTCCTAAGGATATCGTGTTTCTGTGCCCATTGTACATATTCTGTAGGTAAGATACCCTCCAGCATCTTTAAAATTAATTATCCCTTTGGCCATCCCCATCAGCTACCTATCTACGCCTAATCTCTTACCTTTCTTATGTTGGGGTTTCTCCATGATTTCATGTGAAAACTCAGTTTCCTTCAGTGTCTTTTTCCACCTGTATTTCACTGTAGTTTCTCAGTCTTGCGGGTTTTCATGTTATACTGGTCTCATTTATGTGATAATATGTAGAAATTTCTCATAGTTCGTGACTCACTAATGTCACCTACTCAGTTTTCCGAGGTTGTTACTGATTTATACATTTTTTTTCTATTTATGCTATCATTTTGGTGAGATTTGGGTATATAGAATATTTAGCTACCATTTTAATAATAATAGCTAATACTTGTTGAGTACTAGTCTCCATGTATATTCCTAGGAGGGGAGTTCATTAAATCTCCTACAACTGTACACTGTAATAGTAATAACTAACCCTTATATAGTGCTATTTTCCAGGTGCTGTTATAAGTATGTAACATAAAGTAACTCATTTAACCTTGGCACAATCCTAGGAATTAGGTACTAATATTTTCCACATTTAAAAAATGAGCATGTATCTAAACAGATACATTTTATTCATTTATAAATTATATGCATGCACTAGTATACTAATTATTAAGTGCATCAGAAAACTCAACAAATATATTAATCAAAAGAGGGGAATATAAAAATTAAAGATAAATTCTAATATTTTATTCCCACACTTTGATGGATCTTCTTGACCAGGACTTCAAATGTCTGTAAACCACTTTAGAGACTATTTCTGTTAGAAGACATTCAGTTTTTTACCAGACTGTGGCCCTAGAAAAGCACTGAGGCAAAATAATTGTAACTTGCATCTCTCAGGTCTTCTAGAATAGGTTGTATACGGGAATTGTTCTTCACAGGATTTGTTTCCTTTTGTCTTACCTTGTCAATCTCCGAAAAATATATGGATATTTTTATATGAAATATTTAGATTAGTCTTCCATGTTAACTATTCTGAATGGGTTAACAACTACTTATGTGTTTGAATTCTGGAAGGTTCTCTAAGAAAACCATACTAATTATATTATCTGTGCCTATTCTACCTCCATATCTATATACCATATATATTCTCACAGGGCTCAATAATTGGTTTTGAGAATACTAATTAGTCAAGAACTAATGGCTTAGTGGCTACCAAAGGCATCTTATTCACCGGTCACATTTAAAAAGTATCTGTCAATCAGACACTTATTCCAAGAAGACAAACACAGTGCCAGGATGACTGCCAAGATGAACAAATATTTCATAGATGTCACTGGCTTGCTGACTGGCTGCCTGCCTGCTTTCCCTTGGATTCGTTATTCACCTAGGAATTTGTTTTAAAACATCCATCAGACAGAGCTAGACAGACTTAAGTTGTAACTACTAAAATGTGTGGAACTACTGGACATGTTTAATGCTGCCACAGGTTTCCAGCTATGTACAGAGAAACTCTGTTTGTGTGTTGTTCTCTAAAACCAGAACTGTGAGAATATGTTTACATTTTATTATAGAAGTAGAAAATAACTATATCAACCTCTGGGAAAGAATGTAAAGTATTTCTTAAAATTATTATGGTGCATATATATGTTAATATTAACATGCCAGTGATACAAATACAGGATATCTAATAAAGAAAGAGTATACAGAAAAGTGGGTGAAGATTAAAAACAAAACAAATTAATCATTCTTTTTGCTTACTGGCAATCAGTTCTTAAATTCAATTCTTCTTGTTCCCTCAAGCCAAAAAAAACTCCAAGTGCAGGAAGCTAAAGATTTGACTGTTTTCTTGATTTTTCTGTAGCTGTACATTTTTTTTCTGGGCCAGAACTACCACTAAAAATCATTGAATAAAAACATGGAAAAGTAACCATCATAACCATCCTGTCCATTAAGCTACTCTTCCCTTGGTTCCTTAACTGTTCTTCAGTGGTTTATTAGTTTGCTAGCTTTGCTATAACAAAGTATGAGAAGACTAGGTGGCTTATAAAGACAGAAGTTTATTGTTTTGTAAATCTGGAGGCTAGAAGTTTGAAGTCAATGTGTCAGTAAAACCATGCTTCTTGTAAATTCTGTAGACAAAGGGTCCTCCTTTCTTCTTTCAGCTTCTGGTAGCCCCAGACTTCCCCTGGCTAGTGGCAGCATAATTTCAACCTCTGCCTTCATTGTCACATGACATTCTCCCTGCACCTTTTCACATCATCTTTCCTCTATGCATGCCTGTGTCCAAATTTCCTTTTTTTTTTTTTTTTTTAATAAGGATGTCAGTGCCACAATAGCAAAGACTTGGAATCAACCCAAATGTCCATCAGTGACAGACTGCATTAAGAAAATGTGGCACATATACACCATGGAATACTATGCAGCCATAAAAAAGGATGAGTTTGTGTCCTTTGTAGGGACATGGATGCAGCTGGAAACCGTCATTCTCAGCAAACTATTGCAAGAACAGAAAACCAAACACCGCATGGTCTCACTCATAGGTGAGAACTGAACAATGAGATCACTTGGACTTGGGAAGGGGAACATCACACACTGGAGCCTGTTATGGGGAGGGAGGAAGGGGGAGGGATTGCATTGGGAGTTATACCTGATGTAAATGACGAGTTGATGGGTGCTGACGAGTTGATGGGTGCAGCACACCAACATGGCACAAGTATACATATGTAACAAACCTGCACGTTGTGCACATGTACCCTAGAACTTAAAGTATAATAATAAAAAAAAGAAGAAAAAAAAGTAAGGACGTCAATAATATTGGAGTAAGGCCCACCATAATGACCTCATTTTAACTTGATTGGCTCTGTAAAGACTCTATATTTAAATAAGGTCACATTCTGAGGAACTGGAGGTTAGACTTCAACATTTTTTTTTTGTTTGAGAAGGGACACAATTCAACCCATAATAAATGGTATGATCCTGCCCTCTTCACCATCCTAGCCACCCTTATCAAATGATCCTCCTAGATCATGGTGTCTCTGTGACTGAACAAGCCAGTTTAAGTGAAGTCCAACTCATGCAGAAGACAGTGGACTGATACCTCTTATCTTTACTTTGGACACTAAATATTCCTCAGTAGAGCCAAGAATGGCATTGACTTTTTCTCCTTATCAATTTATGGTCTTGAACTCCAGGCCTTTTCCACAGACTTTACTGTCAAGCCAGGTCACCCCCAAGCAAAATACATAATGTTGAATATTTTAATATAAACATATGATTTTACCTTTTACCTGACAAATTCCCTTTTATTACTACTTTTTAGTCTTTAGTTTTTAGTCCATCACTCTAGCCCCTTAATTATATGCAAATATTTTGTGTATAAAAGTATGTGTTTTCATCTCCTAATCAGAGAGTCTAGAGATTTGTAAATGTTGACTCTATGGTCTAACATCTGGTTACCATTGCGGCTTTGTATAACCTGCAGATTAGATAATCTAGAAATTTTGCGCTTATTTAAATTATTGATACAAATGTTGATCAGGATAGGTCCAAATCCAGAGTCAGGCAACATATCAGGAGATCTCCCCATAGATTGCCACTGATCCCTTGATCAGCAATTTTGAGGAGCAGTACAAATGCATCTTACTCTATTATTACCCATTTGTCACTGTATCCATCCCACAAACATCTATAAAGCATCTATATGTTCCAGTCACTGTGCTACCTGCTTTGGACCTCCTTATTGTAAAAGAAAACAAAAGTAGCATAGTAACTATGAAAAAATATTGTAAACTACAAGCAGGTAAGCAGCTTTTAATATGTGAGGAGAGGGTAAGATAAACAAAAACTAAGACTGGGGAGACTGTCAAGAGCCAGATCTTTGTTAGTATTACAAACAGCAAACTTGTCAAAACTAATCTACATTTCCTGCTTCATTATATTCACCACATTATAGCTTCTTAATTGCTGACAAATTGTCCCTTGCCCCTTACAACTCTGCTGGATAGGTATTACTGAAGACTATAAAAATCTTCCTTCTTTCCTTGTATAATTTACAGCTAACCATATCCTTCAAATTCTCTCCCATCTCCTTTCCTCTTAAACTGTAAACTATTTTGATTGTCTTCCCACTCCTTTGACCACATCATTCATGTTTGCCTTGTTGCCTGTTATTTCTCTTTACACCCCTAAATATGAGTATTGATGAGTTCCATCCTCAATTTTCTTTAAAACTCATAATATTGTAAAATAAAATATAGTAGAAAACTTAAGAGTTCATCTTCTCCAATCTCCTTATAACAGGGAAGTAACTTTCCCAGCTGTCAAATAGAAGAAACTATTTCCTTTATTGCAGATTCTAAACTAAATTATGCTGCACAACTCTACTCCCTCTTTGTGAATGGATGTTAACCATTCAGATTCTCCAATTTACATACCTATATATATGAAAATTACTTTATGACCTTTATCTCTAACCTGTCTTTTCCAAGTACTACAGTTTCATATTTCTGTCCCATGGGAAGTTTTCATGTATTATCTTTTAACTCCCACATTTAGCAGTCCTCCTAAAAAAATCTATATCTCTGTCTACATAGGACTAACTACATCTGCTAATTACTAGGGAACAAAGCTTCAGATTATTTTAACTGATTTTATTTTTTCTACTTTATATATCTAGATATCATTGTTTCTTTATTTCACCTGAGGGTTCTTAACCTGAAATCAAAGAGCCCATGACCACAGAAAGGGAAATACTAAGTATGTGTTTTCACCAATCTTTAATCAAAATTTAGCATTTTCTTCAACAATGGATGTAGGCATCATCTCTTTAATGCTTCCAATATACATTTAGTCAACAAAACCTGACAATATTTTTCCTCAAGCTATTGGCAAAAGACAACTTAAGGTCTTCAGAATACATTGACTAAAGTATTTTTAATGTTCCAAATATTGAAGAATATTCCATTTCCCTCAAAACAGTTTTAGGGAAGTATACATATGGTAGGAATCCCTCCTGCCCTTGATAACACCCTCAGTAGCAATGAAAACAAGAAGAAAAAACCACATTATCAAGCATCCATGTGCCAAATGTTGTGCTAAACACTTTACTTGTATTATTTCATTTAATTATCCAAACAGTGTATAAATTAGTTGCTAAAATGATTCTAAATTCAAAAATAAAGAAATAAATTCAGAGAGATAAAATAGCTTGAGAAAGTGAATTGCCTAAGATCACATAGGTTTTTTCTTTTTCTGAACAGGTAAGTATTTTTTATCTTTGTCATTTCTAAAACATAAATTTTGGACATTTAAAAGTGGTAACAGTTAATATACCTGTGGATAATATCACAGTAAAAATTATATAAACAAATCAGTGATAGTTTTTCATGAATGCTCTAATGTTCTGGCAGTATTCTCCAAATATATATATATATACACACACACACATATATATAGAGAGAGAGAGATGTATAATATGTTAGCTTATGTTCCTCTTCACAAAAATTGGACCATTTTTTGTACAAAGTGGCAGGCTACATCTTAAGTACATCATGGATGATGTACTAAGTCGCAAATTGTATTTCTTAGGCTAGTTTGATTGTCATCATAAATAGAAAGCAGTGGGTATTGACAAATTATTTTCTGGGCAGTTTGTAGAAGGTCAGAAATAAAACAAATCAGGGTACAATGAAAATACTGTTAAAAAACGCAGTCATACAAACTCAGGTAGGAGTATTTGTTACAACTGGAAATTGTTAGTATGAGAATTTTCATCCAGCTTCAGGATGTCACATAAAGCTGAAAGCAACATCAAAATGCAAAGCACCAAGAAAATAAGGCTTTACAAAGGATCGTAAATGCTTGAGCTGTGATCATATTGGTTTATAGGTTACAGAGCTTGGAACTGATTTTTGTGCCACTCTCTGGTTGTCTTCAGGTAACCTTTTAAAAATATATTTTTTAATGTGATAAAATATATGTAACATAAAATTTATCATTTTAAGACTTAGATTCTGTGGCCCATTAAGTACATTCACACTGTTGTGCAACCATCACCATCATCCATCTCCAGAACCTTTTCATTTTTCCTGACTGAAACTCTATACCTGTTCAACACTACTCTTTCATAGAGACAGAAAATAGAATGGTGGCTGCCAGAGGATAGAGTGAGGGTAGAATGGGGAGTTCACATAAGATAAAATGATATGATAAATCTCTCTCTCTCTCTCTCTCTCTATATATATATGTATATATCCATATCCATATAAATACACACACATATATATATGCATTTCTTTATAGACTTGGAGAATTCTACCAGTTATTTTGTGACTACCTGATTTCACTTAGTATACTGTCTCTCAGCCTCATCCATTTTGTAGTATTTGTGAAGATTTCCTTCCTTTATAAGGTTGAATAATATTCATATATATATAATGTATAATATTCATATATATTACATATATATATTAAGATGTGGATATATATACCACATCTTAGTCTGTTCATTCTTGTATGGACACTTGGATTGCTTCCATTTTTTGCTATTGTGAATAATGTTCTTATGAACACAGGTATATAAGTACGTATTTGAGTTTCTGCTTCCATTTCTTTTGAACATATACTCAAAAGATAAATTACTAAATCATATAGTAATTCTATGTTTAATTTTTTGAGGAATAGCCATGCTGTTTTTCACAGCAGTAGCATCATTTTACATTCCTGCCAACAATGCACAAGGATTCCAATTTCTCCACATTTTTGCCAATACTTTGTATTTTCTGTCATTGATTTATTAATTGTTATAATAGCCATTCTAATGGTCATAAATTACTAATGAGGTTTTATTTTGCATTTCTCTAATGATTAATGATATTAAACATTTTTTTCATCAGTTTATTTTCCATTTGAATACCGTATTTGGACAAATGTCTATTCAATTATTTTGTCTATTTTTCAATATAATTGTTTTCTTGTTGCTGAGTTACAGGCATTCTTCATGTATTCTGGATATCAATCCCTTTTCAGATATATGACTTGAAAATACTTTCTCTGATTCCATGAATTGCTGTTTCAGTCTGGTGATAGTGTTATTTTATGCAAAAAATGTTTTTAATTTTGATGAAGTCCAACTCCTTTATTTTTCCTTTTGTTGTTTGTGCATCTTTTAATATATCTAAGGAGTTATTACTAAACCCAATGTCATAAAACATTCACACTATGTTTTATTTCAACAGTTTTATAGTTTTAGCTCTTACATTTAGGTCTTTGATCCAGCTTCAGCTAATTTTTTTATATAGTGTAAGATGAGGGTCCAACTTCATTCCTTTTTATATTTAAAAAAGTCATTTTATTAGTGAAGGCAATAATGTGAAATGAAACAGTTTGAAAACAGTTATATGGTTTCTTAAAATGATAAACATGTGCCTACTCTATAACCCAGGCATTCTACTCCTAGGTATTTACTGTAGTTACCCAAGATAAATAAAAATATATGCTCATACAAACACTTGTACACAAATGTTCATAGCAGCTTTATTTGTAATGGATGAAAATTGAAAACAATCCAAATGTCCACCAGCAAGTTAATGGATAAATAAATTGAGGCGTTTCCATTCAATGAAATTCTCTCAGCAGTAAAGAAGGAATAAAATATTGATTCACTCAATGAAATGAATGAATTGCAAAACAACTGTTCTGAGAAAAGGAAGCCAGACAAAAGAAATACATACTATATGATTTCATTCATATAAAATTCTAGAAAATGCATACTAATTCATGTTGACAGAAAGCAGATTATGGGTTACCTAGGGATAGAGTGATGGGAGAAAGGGTAATAAACAAATAATTTATTATAAAAGGGCATGAGGAAAGTCCTGGGGGCCATGAATATGTTCATCATCTTTATTTTATTTTTAACTGACATCTAAAATTTTTGCATATTTATGAGGTATGCAGTGATGTTTTGATATATATAATGGATAGTGAACAATCTAAGTAATTAGCATGTCCATCATCTCAAACGTTATCATTTCTTTGTGTTGGAAACATTCGATATCCTCCTACCTGTTTGAAAGAATATATTGTTGTCAACTATAGTCATCCTACAGTGCTATAGAACACTAACACTTATTCCTCCCATCTGGTTGTAATTTTGTATCTTTTAACAAATCTCTCACTTTCTCCCCTTCACCCTATCCTTACTAGCCTATAGTTAACTGTTTACTACTGTTTACATCTCTGAGATCAACTTGTTTTTACCTTTCAGATGTAAGAACATACATAGTGTTTAAATTTCTGTTACTGGCTTATTTAACTTAACCTAATGTACTCCAGACCATCCATGATGCCATGAATGGAAGGGTTTCTTTTTATTGCTGAATGGTATTCTGTTGTGTATAACAGTTTTCCCAACACCATTTGTTGAAAAAAACTATCTTTTTGATAGTCTCAAACACAATTTTTAAAAAATCATTTGAACACATATGCAAGGGTGTATTTCTGGACTCTCTATTCTGTTCAATTCATCTATGTGTGTCTCTATACCAGTAGTACACTATTTTGATTACTATAGCTATGATGTCTGTTTTTAAATCAGAAAATGTGAGACATCCAACTTAGTTCTTTCTCAAGATTGTTTGGTTATTTGGAATCCCTTGAGATTTTGTTTGAATTTTAGGATGGATTTTCGTATTATTCAAAAAGCCTCACTGAGACATTGATAGGAATTGGATTAAATCTGTAAATAGCTTTGGGTAGTATTGACATATCAACAATATTAAGTCTTGCAACCCATTAATACATATTTCTTTCCATTTATTTCTGTATTTTACAATTTATTTTGGCAATGTTTTGTAGTTTTCAGTTTATAAGATTTTGCTTTCTTGGTTAAGTTTATTCTTAAGTATGTTATTATTTTTGATGATATTTTAAATGGAATTATTTCTTTAATTTAGATTTGAATTGCTCATTGTTAGTGTACCAAAATGGAACTGATTTGTGAGTGCTATATTTATATCCTGCTATTTTGTTGAATTTCTATTAGTTTTAACAGTTTTTTCAGTGTAGAATCTTTATCGTTTTCTATATATAAAATAATGTCATCTGCAAACAGAGATAATTTTACTTCTTCCTTTCCAATTTGGATACCTCTGCAGGTAACTTTTAGGGGAAATTTATCATTAATCTCTAGTCTTTGGGCTTCATTTTCAAAAACCTTTCTGCAGAAATGTGTCTTTATTTGTTTATACACTGTTTTTACATTATTTTTATTATTAGTAACTCATTCCATTAATTCATCCAAGAAATAGTTCTTATTGAAAGCCTACTATGTGTCAGACACTGAGGTTCTTGTGATACACTAGTGATCCCTCTTCTCTTCTCGAAGGATATTGCATATACTCTATCCAGAGCATAGCACCACAAAATTTGAACAAGATCATCTCTTGTGGAGACTAGAGATCCTTGAAATTCATGGTGGTTATTGTGTGATTGATAGTTTTTATTGATATATAAATAATAGAAACACAATTTTATTTATTAGTAATAAGGGCTCCTGACTGTATCCTGTTTTGGTGCTAAAATATTGTCAATAATTTACTCTGTCGGAACTCTAGCTGTATACTTAAAATAGATGAATTTATTGCATCCAAATTTGCTTCAACAGAGTGGAAGGAAAAAATTCTCAATAAGAAAAATATCCCATTTTAGTAAAGGTTAATGCATATTAGAATTACCAATGCTGGGTAATTCAAGCTAAAACCAATTTGAATTAGTAAGAAAGACTAAATTATAGCAATTTGAAATGAAACAGATAGCTAGGTAGATAGATAAATAGATAGACATAGTTATATGCATATAGCTTTCAGATATATATTTGTGTATATATATAATTGCATCTTTATTTTAAAATTTTATGTATAAGTTATACAAAATCCTAGTTCAAGAAACAGATAAGACAGTTATGATTGACCTAATTGGTGACTTGCAAATAATGATGCATTTATGACAGCTTACTTTAAGTAAGATAAATATTCTTCTTTCTGTCTCATTTACACTTCTAGTTTGCTTAAACAGAATATTCATTATCTAAACACAATGTTAAATTTAGTTAATCTAACTATGACAGTGTAGAGTGATGAATAAAAGCATCAGCTTTCTCTGTGAGAAATACTGAAGAGTCCAAGTGTTGCCTTTACCACTTACTAGGTATTTGACCTTCAGTAATTTACTGACCTTATTGTGCCTCCATTGCCTTACTTCTAAAATCAGGAAAATACTAGCACCTTCGATACTGGGCCATTAGGATAAACAAATAGATTTGAAGCACTTAGGACAATAACCAATGCATAGTAAGTGCTCAATAAATACTAACCACTATTTGTAGTTATTTTGCAATCACTTGAGACTAAATGATGCATTATCTTAATTTGAGTTTTAGTTCTGCCCAGAGAATGGAAAAGATATATTTTCAAAATCATTTGGTCAAATATCTTTAGTTATTTTAGAAATGTTTTCAATCCAAGGAATATTGAAAAACTGCAAAGGCTTCTATTTTACTAGGTTTTTCTTCTAGTACTTTCTTGGATACATGGTATATTGCTTTATGAAATTAGGATTGCCTTATCCTCCAGTTGCTTATAATGCAAATAAGACATTTGACCAAATATCTCAATTTTGCAGGCCACCATATGAATTTTGGGGCAACAGAGTGAGACTCTGTCTCAGAAAAAAAAAAAAAAAGGATTGTGCATTTCTATAAGTCTTTATACAACTACAGACACTCAGAATGTTAGAGCCAGAAACAGCTTAGGGCTTATCTAGCCTAACCCTCTTATTTATATTTTGGAATATTGAGATCTACAGAGGACAAGAAAAAGGTCTACAGAAAAATCTGTCTCTTAAGTCTCAATTATTTTAAATCTCTACCTTTTATTAGTACTTTTATTATGAAGCTGGAAAACATGCATGTGTGAGGGTGTGCATATGTGTGTCTGTTTTGTCTTCATAATTATTTTATAGATTTATAAAAGGTTTATGACTAGTGCGTAAATCCATTGGATCACAATGCAATGAGGGTCTCTGTATTAGATCCTTCAGTCCTAGACTTGACGTTTTTATAATTATATCACCAATGGGGTTAGAAATATAGAATAACAAATAATCTAGTGCCTAAATCAGTTGGCTCCTAATGCAATGTATTAGATCCCTCAGTCTCAGTCTCAATCTTGACGTTTTTATAATTATATCACTAACGGAGTTAGAATAACAGAAGCTTCAGCTCCAGTACACCACAGAAGGATTGAAACCTCATTCTGAACCCATCTAGTCTAGGTGTGGGCCAACTGGTGCACATAAGCCAGAATCAAGCACTATGATTATTGTGCTTTACATATAAGCAAGCCCTTTTGGCCCTTACTTGGATCAGACTCACTTTCACTTTCACTTTCACTTCACAAAAAGCAAAGGTATTTTGTTTTTAACTTTTATTTTAAGTTCAGGGTTACATGTGCCGGTTGTTACATGGGTAAAGCTGTGCCATTGGAGTTTGTTGTATTGTTTGTTTCATCACCCAGGTATTAAGCCCAGCACCCATTAGTTATTTGTCCTGATCCTCTCCCTCCTCAGAGTCTTCTCCCTCCTATAGGTCCAGTGTGTGTTTCCCCTCTCTATGTGTCCATGTATTCTCATCATTTAGCTCCCACGTATAAGTGAGAACATGTGATATTTAGTTTTCTGTTCCTCCATTAGTTTGCTTGGGGTAATGGTCTCCAGCTCAATAAGTTTCCCTGCAAAGGACATTATCTCATTCTTTTTTATGACTGCATGGTATTCCATGGTGTATATGTACCACATTTCTTTATCTAGCTATCATTGATGGACATTTAGGTTGATTCCATATCTTTGCTCTTGTGAATAGTCCTACAATGAACATAGGTGTGCATGTGTTGCTATAATAGAAATATTTATATTCCCTTGGGTATACACCCAGTAATGGGATTTCTGGGTCGACTGGTATTTCTGTCTTTAGGTCTTTGAGGAATCGCCATGCTATATTCCACAACAGCTGAACAAATTTACACTTCCACTAACAGGTTATATGCATTCTTTCTATCCCACAACCTCACCAGCATCTATTATTATTTTTATTATTATTTTACTTTTTAATCATAGCCATTCTGACTGGTGTGAGATGATATGTCATTGTGGTTTTGATTTGCATTTCTCTTGTGATCAGCGATGTTGAGCTTTTTTACATATGATCATTGACCACATGTATGTCTTCTTTTGGAAAGTGTCTACTAATGTCCTTTGCTCAGTTTTTAATAGGGTTCCATCGGAAAATCTTATGAACATCTCTATGCACATAAACTAGAAAATCTAGAGGAAATTGGTAAATTCCTGAACATACACACTCTTCCAAGACTGAACCAGGAAGAAATTAAATTCCTGAACAGACCAAAAACAAGATCTGAAATTGAGGCAGTAATAAATAGCCTACTAATGAAAACAAGCCCAGGACCAGACAGATTCATAGATGAATTCTACCAGATGTACAAAGAAGAGCTCTTACCATTCCTACTGAAACTATTTCAAAATAGAGGAAGAGGGACTCTTCGCTAAATCATTCTATGAGGTCAGCATCATTCTGATACCAATACCTGGTAGACATCCAACAACAACAACAAAAAAAAACTTTGGGCCAATATCCTTGATGAATATCGGTGCAAAAATACTCAACAAAATACTAGCACACCAAATCCAGCAGCACATCAAAAAGCTTATCCAACATGGTCAACTAGGCTTTGTCTCTGGGATGCAAGGTTGGTCTAACATATGCAGATAAAAAAAAAAAAATGTGACTCATCACATAAACAGAACTAAAGACAAAAACCACACGATTATCTCCATAGAGGTAGAAAAGGCTATTGGTAAAATTCAACATCTATTCATGTTAAAAAAAAAAAAAAAAACTCTCAATATACTAGGCATTGAATGAAAGCAAAAACTAATAAAAGCCATGTAAGACAAACCCACAGCCAATATCGTACTGAAAAAAGCTGGAAGCATTCCCCTTAAAAACTGGCACAAGACAAGGATGCCCTCTCTTACCACTCATATTCAAAATAGGCTTGAATCTTTTGGCCAGGGAAATCTGGGGTGACAACGAAATAAAGGGCATTCAAATAGGAAGAGAGGAAGCCAAACTATCCCTGTCTGCAGACAACATGATCCTATATCGAGAAAACCACATAGTCTCAGCCCAAAAGCTTCTTAAGCTAATAAACACTTCAGCAAAGTCTCAGGATAAAAAAATCAATGTAGAAAAATCACTAGCATTCCTATACACTAACGGCAGTCAAGCCATGAGTCAAATCAGAAACAAACTTCAGTTCACAATTGTCACAGAAATAATAAAATACATAAGAATACAGCTAAAATGGGAAGTGAAAGATCTCTACAAGGAGAACTACAAACAACTGCCCAAGAAATCAGAGATGACACCAACAAATGGAAAGACATTCCATGCTCATGGACAGGAAGAATCAACATCGTTAAAATGGCCATACTGCCCAAAGCAATTTATAGATTCAATGCTATTCCTATAAAACTACCATTGACATTCTTCACAGAACTAGAAAAAAAAAAAATCAAAGTTCGTATGGAAGCAAAGAAGAGCCAGAATAGGCAAGGCAATCCTAAGCAAAAAGAACAAAGCTGGAGACATCACACTATCTGACTTTATACTACAGGACACAGTAACCAAAACAACATGGTACTGGTACAAAAACAGACACACAGACCAACGGAGCAGAATAGATAACCCAGAAATAAGACCACACATCTCCAACCATCTGATCCTCACAAACCTAACAAAAACAAGCAATAGTGAAAGAATTCTGTATTTGATAAGTGGCTCTGAGATAATTGGCTAGCCATATGAAGAAAACTGAAACCAGACCCCTTCCTTATACCATATACAAGAAGTAGCTCAAGATGGATTAAAGAGTTAAATGTAAAGCTGGACCTTATTAAATGGATACATTTTAAAAACAATGCATTTGATTTAGTTTTGGTTTTTCTGATTTCCTTTCCTAACAAGGTGTTAACCATTATGTATTGCTTAATTTGTATGCCTGGCTCTGGTAGTCTCTCCATTCCCTCTGAATTTGGCACTTGTCATCTACTGGTGACTGAAGAGTGCCATACAAAATACACTTGATTTTCTTCTAAATTTGTTTAAACTCCTTGTAGATACTGCATATTAGACCTTTGTCAGATACATAGTTTGAAAAAATGTTCTTCCATTTTGTAGGTTGACTGTTTACTCTGTTGATAGCTCCTTTGCGGAAGCTCTTTGGTTCCTTTTGCTGTGCAAAAGCTCTCCTGGAAGACAACCTAGGCAATGCCATTGAAGATATAGGCACTGGCAAAGATTTCGTGACAAAAACCCAAAAGCAATTACAATAAAAGCAAAAATTGAGATACACAATCTAATTAAACTAAAGAGCTTCTGCACAGCAAAAGGAACCTGGAGAACACTATGTTAAGTGAAATAAACCTTGCACAGGAGGACAAATACCACATGTGATCTCATTCATATGTAGAATCTAAAAAAGTTTATCTTACCTAAATAGAAATTAGGATAGTTGTTGGAGAAGGTAGGGTGTATTAGTCTGTACTCACACTGCTATAATGACATACATGAGACTGGGTAATTTATTAAGAAAAAAGGATTAATTGACTCACAATTCCGCAGGCTGTATGGGAAGCATGGCTGGGAGACCTCAGGAAACTTACAATCACGGCAGAAGGAGAAACTGAAGCAAACATGTCTTACCATGACGGAGCAGGAGAGAACAAACAGGGAACTGCTACACACTTTTAAACAACAGATTTCATGAGAACTCATTCATTATCACGAAAACAGCTAGGGGGAAACCGCCCCTATGATTAATCACCTCCCACTGGGCCTGTCCCCCAACACGTGGGGATTACAATTTGACGTGAGATTTGGGTAGGGATACAGATCCAAACCATATCATAGGGAGAGGGATGGGGAAAGGCTGGTCAATGAGCACGAAGTCACAGTTAGATAGGAGGAATAAATTCTGGAGTTTCATTGCATGAAACAGTCGGGTGAATATAATTAACTATAATGTAGTTTATATTTTTGAATAGCTAGAAGAGAAGACATGGGATATTCCCAACACAAAGAAATAATGTTTGAAGATATAAATGTGCTAATTATCCTCATTTTATTATTACAGAATTTATACATGTATTGCAACATTACACTCTCCCCCATATATATGTGCAATTATTATGTACCAATTAGTTTTTAAAAAAGAAAAAAACATGAAAAACTTCAACTTGGAAAAATGCCTTCATTTCCAATGATTCCCAATAAATATGGATAAATTGTGTGCTACTGTGAGTCTATTTTCATTATATATGTACATATTGAGAGGGAGATGGAGACTGATTATGTACACTATTTTACTATTTTAATGGTCTTTCGAAAGAAATACACATAAACAAAAGATGAAACCATTAATTGTATATCATAGCCAACTTTTTTGATTCATAGGTCAACTAGTTATGACTTGGATAAAACAAGTAAAATTGAAAGTGAATTCCACTTAGACTCAGTCTATGGAACAATAGGGGAATTAAGCACAATCTTGATTAAAGCCAACCCTCCTAGTTCTGCAAATGACAGTAAACCAAAATAAGAAATAAGAAAGAAAAAAGTACTTGGTATTTACAAACATTTCTTCATGAATTCAAAGTAAACTGTGATTCTATCATAGCTATACACATGTGGACAATAACTATGGTGAGGAATTACTTTTAGACCTAATACAGTATTTGTTTAGCAAGAGAGGCTGATTCAGGTCAATTGGTAGTCAGATGTGTTGTGTAACCTACACGGAAGATGTATAGAAAAAAAGTAATTTAAACAATGTGATTATAAACTGTATGATTGTGACTTCCCACCACATCATATCAATCAACTCTAGTCAATCTCCCCTCTATAATATAATTTTGACCTGTCCCCTATTTTCATTATTTATACCATCAATATCTTCGTTTAAGGTCCTCCTCATTTTTATTTGGAATTTGGAAGTAGACTCCTATTTTCTCCATCTACAGTCTTCCCCCACTCTAATTAATTTCTCTACAGTATTAATTTTTTAAAACAAATCTAATCAAATCACCCTTGTATACAAAAGTTTTCATTTTTTCTCCATTGACTTTTAAATAAATCTGTGTCTTATTTTGGTTTTCAAGAATGTGTACTTATTAATCCTAAACTACATTTGTTTTCGCACCTCCCACATTTTCCTTTTTGTTCCAGCAAACACTGGTAAGATTTTCATACACACCACACTGTTTACTGCCTTCATATCTTTTCTCTTTTTGTTACTTCCATTTAAAATATTGAGCCTCCATCTGGCAAATATTTCCTCATCCTTTAAAACTCAGGCCACGTGTCAGCTACTTTTCAGACTTGTTCTTTGACTCTGTCAAGATATATCAGGTTCCCTGTTGGTATAATTACATTAATACAAACTATGATTATTGAACTTTCCATATTTAATTATAATTCTTGATTAGTCTCTCTCCTATAAGAAAATTACCTGAGGCAGGAGACTGTGTAGTATTTACCTTTATACTTTCAATACCCCATATATATTAGGTATTCATTAATGTTAATTGCGTGAATAAATGCAGATACTTTTGACATCTATTTATACAGCCTAAAACTCTCTGGACACCAGTTATACCTTTCCACATGCTTGCAGGTCATCTTTTGCCAGCACTACAAATTTAAAATAAACCAAATTTACCTCATATTCTCTTCTTTACCAAAACTAGTAGTTTATTTTTGTATTTTCCATCACTATTAATGATACTGCCATACTCCCAGTTCTCTAGGTTCAGCATTTTAGAAGATTGTTGTCAACATGATGTACCTACAGAAAGCATTTTTCACATTTGTTCTTTTTCATTTCTGTTGCTTTTGCTTGAGTTCACACCTGTAATATGTCTCATATGGACCATCACAAAACTCCTAATTGCCTCCATACCCTCTACCTTCTTCATCTATTTCAAACTCTCAATCTATCTTTTATACTTCTGAAAGATTAATCTTTCTAAAGCAAAATGCTATCATATCACTCCCTGCTGGAAAACTTCAGTGAGTCTTATTACCTAGGGTAAAGAGTTCTGTTTCCTTAGGCTTATATTTAAAGGTCTCCACTGTCTATCCTTCAGGACCTACCTCAACTACAACAATACATGTATCAAATAATTTAGCTAAATAAAGCTGCCTACTAGTTTCCAAATACGCCCTGCAATTTCCTTTATTCCTGTGCCTTTTCATCTTTTCCCATGCAGTTTTCTGTCTGCCAAATATGTCGTTTGGTCTTTAATTGCCCAAAGCTTTAAAGACCTGCAGAAATTCTACATCTTTCACAGAACCTTCTTTGATCCTCACAGTTGTAAGCAAACATTTTTTCTTCTAAACTATTGTAACATTTTGCTCACTATGCTTCTTATTATACTCATCATATTCTACCTTCTCTTTTAGTATTGAATTGTCATCTCTCTTGCTTGACTGTAAGCACCTTGAAGGGAGAATTCATGTCTGATTTTACGTTTTTATTTTTATTTTACATGACACCTATAATATTTTGAATGATCAATAAGTATTGGTTGAAAGTAAATCTGAATGTGTTTATCAAAAAGCAAAATACTGTTATTATATTAAGATAATATGTTAGAGATAACAGCTAGAAGCAGAGCAGAGTTTCAATCATGTTGATAATCTTTAGATACATCTATTCATTCACGTATGACAGAATATATGCAATACAACAGCAGGTTATAATTGATAGAATGCACTTGAAGAAATATGTAACCTTCTAAATGCCATTAGTATAGGCTTTAGATTTCTCTGCTTAAATGCTTACCAAGTAAATAGCCATTTTAAATCAGTGTGGCAAGGGAAAATAAAGACAATTTTAAGTGTTTATACTCTATATCATTTTTCATTGTTTATGTTCACTACAAAATAGTAAAGACAGACACATAAAAGTGGCATATATTTATATAACATATTATGAAATATGATATGTATCTAATATATGCATACTTTAGTACATATGAAATTGCAATTGTAAAGCAATTACAAAGTAAAATAACAGGCTTCTTAGTTAATCATTGCTAGCTTCATTAATATGTATGGATTGATTTGTAGTTGCTAAATTTGCAGTTGATCCCCACCACTAGATTTAAGCCCTTCAAAATACTACTTTTGCATGACTCTTAAGCAAAACTGGGTCCAGAGCTGCTTAATAATTGCTAGTTGACCAAATGCTTAATGAAGTGGTCTTTTAGATAGGATCATAAATCTATTATCTCCCTCAATGTGTCTTCTGTTTGTTTTATAGTGCACTTTAGTCATGTGCCTGGTATAGCCTATAACTCACTAGAAGGTTGTGTTCATGATTTTCTTTAATAGTAGCATTTACAATTAGAGTTTTCCAAGTTTCCAGAGATACGACATTTCTTTCTAAACTTTCAGCTTTGTGGCAGCTTGAATCGTTTAACATTGTGCCTTAGTTTTGCTTGGGTCATATTGAAATATCTCTGTAGTACTTCCAGGATTGCATTAAGCAACGTACTAAATATGTACTGTTAACATTGTAAGGAAACATGATGATTAATGTTGACATAACAATGCTAACGTTTGCAAAAGGAAAATTCCTATAGATTTTTTATTAATTCTTTGATACTTGAAACTTTGTAAGGGCCTGAATTTCATAAATAACCTTAATATGGTACAACTAGTGAATTTTACATTTTGCAATTATGTCTATAGGAATCTTATGGAGAAAATATTGGAGGCTTCTTAACATATATCAACAAAGTGTCTTCTGGGAAATGCATTTTATTAATGATTTAATTTCTTATTCTTACACAGGATTTGAGGTTCCAATTAAAACTGTTTGCACCATTGCATTACTGCCTGCTAGTGTTTAATCTTCACTGAAAATCTCATCACTTATTTTAAAACAAAAGAAGAACAAAGTAAGGAGAAAAGTAATGAAATGCAGCATAACACATCATTCAAAGTAAGGGGAAGGGGAAGTAGCTTTTTAAAAATGATCTAGGATCAGTGACATTCAGAAATTATTTGCTGAACACTAAATGTGTTCAAGTGTGGCATCTCAATTCCAAGGAATCTACGTCTTCTCTTATTAAATTAACAACATAGACTTATTTTTTCTTCTTTGCTGTTGCAGTAGCCTAAAGTAACTATTATTGATGCTACTGATATACCTCAAATAGAAATGGGAATGGCAAAATGAATCTTCTTCTTTAACTAATGGAGATTCTGTGATGCTCTGTTGCTGAAATGATGAGTATAATCAACATTCTAAAATGCTATTCTTTAAAACTGTGCACAATTTTATTGTTATTCTCCTGAAACACCATGTCCACATTTGCTTATACCATGGGGTCATACTTAACAGCTTTCTGTCCAATCCGTCACATGTCCTATAACTCTCTTGTTGCTAACCCATCCTTTTTGAAATAGTCTGACAGTTCTTTCCAGTGCTGTGTCTCACTGAGTAAAACTGCCTATATCAGAGGAATGATATAATCAGAGATGTCATTTATAGATACAATATCAGTCTGTAAATCCAAACACAATGAAACATATACATTTGAAAGGAAAGCATAAAAGTGTCTACGCTTTTACTTTGTACTCTCTAATAATAGGATGTTTTTATTAAAATAAAACTTGAATACATAATTATTTGCAACAAAAGATCACTCCCAAATGAACTGATATGAAATGCTTATATTCATACCAACTGGGACTGACTTATGAAAGAATAAAAATACCTTATTAATTCTGAATTTTCAATGTATAAACAAGTACAGCTTTGTCTATAGTAATGGTAAGGTTATTAATTTTGTTGAACCTCTTAGTTTTAGAGTAAACTATACTTTTGGATTTCTCTATAAGTCCCATCGTGTGCAAGAAGATTTAAAGACTATATATTATTCATTTCTATATCTCAACCCTCCCTTTAGGGTCTATCAAAGTGCCTGTGCTTCTTAAATGATGGAAAGGAGGAAGTGAGGGAGCAAGGGAAAGAAGAATGATGCTTCACAGGGGCCAAGGAACTGTTCTATTGTCCTGTTTAAAAATGATTTACTGTATATTTATAGGAATTAAGGATTTTAATAAAATGTTTTCAAGTTTAAATTTTCTTTCTTATGCCAGTTTCCACTTAAGAGGTTGTGAATGAGCTATGCCCATGTTCATCATTAATTTATCAGCATCTTCTTTGGTATATTTCACTCTCTTTAAGCCCCAGATCACAGCTGCTGAGGGCACCAATGGGAAAAGTTTAACAAACAGCATTCCATGTTGATTTTTATTTAAATAAACATTTATTTTATTCTATTTTGAAAAGTTAACTTAAAAGAGATTCACCTTGTAAGTTCACTGTAACCTTTTTAGTTGTTCTATCATAAAATAAATCCATCTTCATACGATATAATTTACTATTATCAGAAATGTTATCACTACTCAGATGTTTATGGGGTATAATGGTAGCTGGTTTATGTGTTGCTTCTTTGTATATAATCTAGTCTTAAGACTTCAAACTAGTATTTTGTCTTACTAATTCTCATAATTTTCTATAAGGTGAAAACAAATACAATGTCATTGTCCTCTCTTTAGGATGAAGTAAAGAACTATGTTGAGTCTATGTCTTCCATGGATCACCTTTTAAGTTAAGTTTATCAAATTTATATTCATTACTTATTTCATTCTGGGCAATGCTCCTAGGTTTGGCTTTTGTCATCTTGAATCATACAACGATTGAGGAAGCCAAGCATATATATCATTTGAATACGATCTGTTGAGCATTCTGAAAGAGATCTATGCAACATGGTATTGGAAACTTAAAGAGGGAGATTCGACCCACCTTGGCAGGGAGGTTAGGCCAGTGAAAAGATACTTGAAAAGATAATGCCTAAGCTATCAAAAAATGAATGGAAGACAGCCAGGAAAACACAAACAAACAAACAAACAAATAAAAAACCCAAAGATGTGGAGCTTTATGGAACAGCAGGAAGAAAGTACAAAGGCACAGACATAATTAAAATGAAGGTCATCTCTCTTGGTGTGTGATATGGCAATAAAACAAGAATACTTCCTGAAGAAAAACGAAGGTTTCCTGAATGAGTTAAAAGTTGATAGAAGTCTTAAAGCGTCAGTATGAGTGACCCAAATAAAGATGTAGGAAAGAATGTTTTCTAAGTGGAAAATATAACATTCAAAACTAGTGTTTATAACCTTGTTGGACATCCATTTGCAAGGCATAAATCAAAATGAATTTAAGAATCAATGGTCTTTTTTTCTTTTCTCTACACTGTAAGTAGATGATGCATTTATTCACAATTCTTTACACTCTTGGAAGTCATAGAAACATAAAATTGTAAAGTGAAGAAAATTTACTTACTACCATATTCATATCCTCATTTTATAGATGATGAACTAAAGCTCAAAGGGTTGATATAACTTGTTCAAGGGTAAGCCATTTGTTATTTGTAAAGCCTTGATAAGATCCAATATCCTTTATATCAACTGGAATACTTGAAAACTGAAGCATTTTAATATCCTTCCCTCAATTCTCGTGGATAGCCATTAGAGCAGTACAGTATACTGGTTAACAGTGCTGGTTCTAAAGTTGAAATATCTGCTTTTCACCACTTACTTGCCAAGTGACTTTAGGCAAGTGATATAATCTGTTTTTGCTTTAGATTCCTCATCAATAAAGTGATAGTTAATAATGCAAAGTGCTTAGATCAATGCTCAGCACATAGTAAGCACTCTATAAATGTGCTATTATTATGTGTATTTAGGTAGTCAAATATTAATTTATGTGCATAGACTATGATGTGGATAATCCTGCAAATGATTCCACTATCCATTTTTTTTAGAATATGTTAAAATGACTACCACATCCCCAATTTAATCAAAACTTTTTTGATTTTTTTTCTTAATTTCCACTTTCATTTTAGATATAGGGGTACATTTGCAGGTTTGTTATATGGGTATATTTCACCAATCTAGTGAGCATATGTATTAGTCCATTCTGACATTGCTATAAATAAATACCTGAGAGTGGGTAATTTATAAAGGAAAGGGGTTTAATTGTCTCATGGTTCTGTAGGCAGGTTGCACAGGAAGCATGATGGCATCTGCTCAGCTTCTGGGGAGGCATTAAAAAAACTTACAATTATAGTAGAAGGCAAAGGGGGAGCAGGCATGTCACATGGCCAGAGCAGGAGCAGGAGAGAGTGGAGGGAGGTGCTATACTCTTTTAAAGGACCAGATCTCATGAGAACTCACTCACTATCATGAATACAGTACTATAGGGGTGCTGTTGCTAAATGAATGATGCTAAACATTCATGAGAAATCCTCCTCCATGATCCAATCATCTCCCACCAGACCCCACTTCCAACACTGGGGATTACATTTAGACATGATATTTGGATGGGACATCCAAACCATATCAGCATAGAAACCAACAGGTAGTTTTTCAACCCACACCCCCTTCCCTAACTCCCTTCACTAGTAGTCTGCTGTGTCTATTCCCATGTTTAAGTTGGCACGTGCTCAATGTTCAGCTCCCAGTTTTAAGTAAGAACATGCAGTATTTGATTTTCTGTTTCCACATTTATTTGTTTAGGATTATGGCCTCCAGTTCCATCCTGTTGCTGCAAAGGAAATGATTTCATTACTTTTTGTATTCCATCGTGTATATGTACCACATTTTATCCAATCTACCGTTGTTGGGCACCTAGATAGATTGCACATCTTTGCGATTGTGTATAGTGCTGTGATGAACATGCATGTGTCTTTTTGGTATTATTATCTCTTTTCTTTTGGGAGTATGACTACTAATAGGATTGCTGGGTCAAATAGTAGCTGTGTTTTAAGTTCTTTGAGAAATCTCCAAATTATTTTCCACAGTGGCTAAACTAATTTACATTGCTTCCAACATTATATAAGCATTCCCTTTTCTCTGCAATGTGTCAACATCTGTTTTTTATTTATTTTTTGACTTTTTAATAATAGCCCTTGTGACTGGTATGAGATGGTATCTCATTGCGGTTTTGATTTGCATTACTCTGATGATTAGGATAGTGATCTTCTTTTCATATGTTTGTTGTCCTCTTTTGGGAAGTGTCTGTTCATGTCCTTTGCCCATTTCCATTTTTTATCGTGGTTCTTTGGTTTTTGCTTGTTGATTTGTTTAAGTTCCTTATTGATTCTGGATATTACATAATCCCATTTACAATAGCCACAAAAAATGAAATATCTAGGAATACAGCTAACAAAGGAGGTGAGAGATCTCTATAATGAGAGTTACAAAACACGGCGGAAAGAAATCAGATATGACACAAATAAATGCAAAAACATTCCGTGCTCATGGATCAGAAAAATCAATATCATTAAAATGGCCATACTGCACAAAGAAATTTACAGACTCAATTTTATTCCTATCAAACTGCCAATGTAATTCTTCACAGGATTCGAAAAAACTATTCTAAAACTCATATGTAACCCCAAAAGAGACTGAATACCAATGCAATCTTAAACTAAAAGAAAAAAAGCCAGAGACATCACATTACCCAACTTCAAGCTATATTATAAGGTGATAGTGACCAAAGTAGCATGGTGCTGGTACAAAACAAACACATAGACCAATGGAACAGAATTGAACATTCAGAATAAAGCCACACAACTACAACCATCTGATCTTCAATGAAGTCGACAAAAACAAGCAATAATGAAAGCAATGAAACTGGACCCTTACTTTTCACCATATACAAAAATTAACTCAAAATGCGTTAAAGATTTAAATATATATTTTAAACTGTAAAAAGCTGTAGGAGAAAGCTTAGGATATACCTTTGTTAACATCGGCCCTGGCAAAGAAATTTTGGCTAAGTCCCCAAAAGCAATTGCAACAAAAACAAAAATTGACAAGTGAGACCTCGTTACATACTAAAGAGCTTCTGCACAGCAAAATAAACTATAAACAGAGCAAACAAACAACTTGAAGAATGAAAGAAAATATTCACAAACTATACATCCAACAAAGGTCTCTAATGTTTTAGAACTGCCACATGCACAGTATCAAAATTATATTATTTCTCAATTGTCATCATTAATGGAAAACAGTAAATTCTTACAAATTAAGTAATATGAAATACTAGCTAAGGGATACTAGATTAAGAATTTGAAATCTACCTAAAAATTTGAAATGTAAAAAAAAAAAAAAATTACTACTTTAAGCAAAATTGTCCAAAAACATCTATGTTTATTCTATAAGGATATAGAAATGGATGTGTGACATTGTATCAGATCACAGTCTTATGTCTCAAAAACCCTATTATTCAAACAATACAACAGATTAAATCTGAAAGCAAAATGATGTAATTATTTTACTCTTGGAAACACGTATTAGTACTACCCTACATGTCAGATGGATGATGAGCTTTGTTCATTTGATAAAACAAACTTTAAGGACATCTTTATTCTTAAAAGTTTGGCTCAGATAGAAATTTCTTACCCAGTGGATTTTATACTTTTACTGCATAGATTTTGGATATTAAATAGCTACATATGACATGAGACACCTCAATACTTCCCAAGTCATTACATTCACTGCTAATGACTTGAAATTTTTAGATTTTTAATGTGGTCCATAAATCAAAACAACATTTTATGCACATTTATATAATTTATAGTTATGCAAACAAAAGTTAACTAAACAGAACTATTACCATTTTGGTAACAGAAAATTGAGTATTGAATAGAACATTGAATATTGAATAGAAATAGAAAATACAAATTCCCTTGCAATTTAAAATATAAGGATTTTCTTATATTTGCTGTGCTTGGAGGTACAAGTAAGTAATTTACAAAATCCAGAGGATATGACTTTTAAAAGAGAGATTAATAGTATATCACCTATGAGTAAAACTTTTATGCAAAATACCCAGTGAGCAGGTTGTCACATTTCATAAGTCATAAGTTTCTGGGTTTGCTTGACATAACAATTTTAACATAATAACATCCTCAGTGTTCTTGCATTATGGTAAAAATTTCTGTAAGCTCTTATGAAAAACTATTTTCTCTTTATTTGTTTTTCTCCTATTAAATACTAATATAGTGATAATAAATGTTCAAAGCTCATAAGGTTAGATTATGTCCTTTAGGGATGAGAATTTGTCAATTCCTTTGCATTTTCTTTTTTTCTCTTTTAGAATGAATTGGGGCCGGGCGCGGTGGCTCAAGCCTGTAATCCCAGCACTTTGGGAGGCCGAGACGGGCGGATCACGAGGTCAGGAGATCGAGACCATCCTGGCTAACACGGTGAAACCCCGTCTCTACTAAAAAATACAAAAAACTAGCGGGCGAGGTGGCAGGCGCCTGTAGTCCCAGCTACTCGGGAGGCTGAGGCAGGAGAATGGCGTGAACCCGGGAGGCGGAGCTTGCAGTGAGCTGAGATCCGGCCACTGCACTCCAGCCCCGGCGACAGAGTGAGACTCCGTCTCAAAAAAAAAAAAAAAAAAAAAAAAAAGAATGAATTGGAAAGGAAACCAGACACTATTGAAATTTGTTTTAGAAAGCTGCTTTCAAGTGCCAGCCGGAGTTCTGTGAAGTATATTTTCTCTATCCACACGACTCTATGAGAACTAATATAAAAATCTATTGTTTTATATAAAACTAATATGTAAAAGTAATTTAAAACTAATGTATAAAACTATATTTTCTCCCCACTATTGTGCTATGAGAACTAAGACATAAAAATATACTTCTCTATATAATGAAATAATTATATAATCAGGCTAAAATTTACATTTATGACATGATTATTTTATGACTTCATGCCCATAATACCTTACCAAGACAAGAACATAGACAATTAAATTTAGAAAGGTCTTCAACATCTGAGATTGAAACAAGAAGTTTATGCTAATCAAGACAAAATAAAGGAAACAATTAAAAAAAACAAAAAACAGCAACAAACAAAACCGAAACCTTCATTACTACCTCTTTCCCCAAGTGTTCTTATTAATTGAACTTTTACTGTGTCCTTTATGCTCAAAGTGTTTTATTTTTAAGCATTTAAATGTGCATTTTCATATCAGAAGTCAGTCATCTATTTAAAAGCAGTCTACTGACATCTAATTTTCTGTTTACCATTTATGATTATTTAATTTGCTTTTGTATCATTTTGTAATAACCCTCCTAAGTTATTCTGCCACTGATTATTGAATTTGCATATGAAACTTTTTGAACTGGGATAGAAAAAGGATTATGTAAACTGTAAGTATTATCCTTATAGTAATTGGTTTTCTTAACACCAGATGTGTGTGGGGAGCATGTGTGTATGTTGCGTCTGTGTGTGTCCCCGACTGTGTTTATTGTACCTATATGTATGAGTAAATGTGTGTATGTCAGCATGCTTGACGGGGGAGAGAGAGAGCACATTCACGTTAACTTTCATTAAAAAGAGAATTCAAGAAAGTGAGGTATACTAAAATTATACTAAAATTGTTCATTGGGAGCGTGATTTCCCAGGAATAATTTAATGAGAGTTTGATAAATTTTAATTTGAGGCCAGGTTTGAATAAATTTATCTAGTCAATTTTCTTTCATACCTACTAAACATTAAATATACTGACCTATTAAAGGTTTAGTTTCTTTCTAGCGTAACTGAATTCCTCAAATATGAAAAACTTTTGGCAACTGTCTTTGATATAATTTATGTAAAAATTATTTGAGTCTTTAAAAGCACAAGTCTGTTTTTGTAAATCCTGACCTTTCATTCCATTAAAAAAACCCTTCATTGGGCCTCCATTATATTATTATTATTGTCATCATCATTTTGACTTAGCTAAAGCAACATCATAGCAAAGGCAAAATAACATTACCTTCCTTTTATTGGAAAACTAAAGATATAGCTGCATTCAAAATTATGGTAAGAAAATTCTCATGTTTTATCAAATATATTTTTGTTTGTACCATTAGCTGTGAGTCATTTAGAGTCACAGAAAATAAAATGCATGCCTGTCACATATTGATTATCAGCAAGGCCTCTTCATTAAGATGAAAAATTATTTTCAAAATTCTAGTTCCCTAATTTTTTGTTCCTCTCAGTAAATAAATGCAGCTATCTTTCAATAATATTTTTCATTTTGCATATTCACCACAAGGACGGAATTTGTACAAGGTAATTTTTTCAGTCTTTCTTATTACCTACTTCTTGGACCCATTTGACTTCTCAAGTACAAGGCAAAGATCACTGAATCACCATCATAGTTTTCTCCTGCTTTTCTGGCTTTAAGATTTAATATAAAATCCCCTTTGTATTTATACATGTTGTGCTTGACAGATATGTTGTGGTGATTGTTATACATGCAGTAGTGTGTTTTTAAAAAATTACTCACTTTGCTTATGAGCCAGTTTATTGTTCTTTGTGCAAAGTAACAATCCATTCTGCCGTGGATGAAAGATCTTGATATGAATATTTACAATGTACAACTCCTTCATGGCTGAAAGCTTCCAGTGATTTCAATCTTTCTGTCACCCACACAAATCCCACATCTACATATAGAGTCTTATTACAACAGATAAAGATTTATTTTTCAATTATTTGTTGTAAGAGTTTCCTGATTAAATGTCTCTATTACTAACCATGTTCCATCCCTTTGAAAACTTCATTTCTCCCCACAACCACCATTTATGCAACTGTCATCATAAAAATAATGTTACTTGGCCATAAAACATTGTTTCAAATTTTAGTACGAACTGAGGCTTTCTGCTAGCAATTAATGCCAAACAATAAGCAAAATTAAGGTTCTTTGGTTCGACAACTATTTGAACAAATACTTTGATTTTTTTACAAATCACTGAAGTTTGAAGACATTATATATGACATCTCAATGGTTATACAAGTGCATAAATGCTTCATGCAAAATTTTAATGGTTAATTCTTGAAGTATTCTTATTGTGAATGAACAAGCCAGATTCTCCAAGTAGAAAGTCTGCTCCCTGAGAGTAAGCTATTTATATTGACATTTTGGAACTACTACAATTCCATTTAATAAAATGTTAACACAGTAGTTTAATGGCAGGGGAAAATCTGACTCAGTGCCTTTCTTAGCCAAAGAAACAGATGAGATCATGAAAAATCCTTATTGTCAATGGGAAACACTCTGATACATTTGCAATTACAGTGTTTCTCTTAATCCAGTATCTCACCATGTGTTACCACCTTGCAGTATGCATATTAACCTGCACTAATTGAAGTTGTTTTTGTTCCTATCTTGAGACTTTGGAAACAAAAAATATATATAATTTTTAAGGGCATGTATCATTTCTGTAGCAGAGACTGAAATAAAAATTTATCATTGTTGATGATGTGTTTCCTAAGCAATTTTTGTCATTATTCTCAATAAATTCTCTTAACCACTAACTAATAGTACTGACAAATCAATAACATAACTACCAAGACAAATCTAACATAGAGAAAGCAATAATAATACTTAGCAGACTCATGATGCTTGCACTTTACAACGTATTTTCACATCCATTATCTCATTTGTTTCTCAGAACAACCTTACAAGCAGGTAAGGCAGGTATTATTATCCTTATTTTAAAGGTGTGGAATGTAAAACTCAGAGAGATGAAGTTACTTATCCAAAGTCACAGAGCTAGAATGTAGAAGAACCAGGATTCTAATATGGATCTTTTGCCTCCAAACACAATAATTTTAATACTAAAACATAGTGCCATCCCAGAACTTATAATTTGTCTCTAGACAATGGTATAGCCTTTCTTACAGAAAAGCAAAATCCATTTTTCAGATAATTGAATTTTAGTTAAGCACATCTTAGCAATACTCACAAAATTATGGATAGTATCAAGCAAAGTACTCAGAAAAAAATATCTGAGAAACTGTTTTATCTGCCTTCTCTCCAATTATTTATAACACAATGAAATTTTATATCTTTTATTTAATTATTGCAAATGGATATTATTAGCCACATTTTATATGTAAGGAAAGAGATTCAGAAGTTTAATAATTTACCTCAGATTGCACAGTTTGTGGCTTGCTGGATGTAGCCAGGATTTAAACATTGTCTGTCTGCCCTCCAAGACTTTGCTTTTTCCTTAGCTATGTAAAAATAAATAAATAAATAAATAAATAAATAATATGTTATTTGGGTATTATAAGCTTCCTTTGATTGTTACTATTTTTGTATTTCACATAGAAATGTTATGTTAACTATATAGCTAAACTCTAATTGAAGTTTCTCAGATATTTGAGAGCTCAAGATAGTAGGTATTTTGCAGAGTATGAGGTTTGCTTATAAGGGAGGATAAGCTTAAGTTATATTCTTATATTTATTCTCTATTTTGGAATACATGTGGATTAAACATTTGCTGATGGTCTACGTTGTGTCAAATACTCTTCTGGTCTCTGAGGATCAAAAGATGTTTGAGACATGGTTCCTTCCTTTAAGAAGCTAATAGAATATCCATTCATTCATTATTCACGAAGTATTTATTGAGCATCAAATAGAATGGTGGGCACACATAAAAAAAGGTGTATGTCTGCTGAATTAGCTCAATGATTCATGAGACAGGAGAAGGGACTTACTTTATGAATGTCTCTAATCACTGTATCATTTTTAAGTTCCATATCAAATTAAAAATATTTGTTAATAGAATCACTTTTCAATGCTCTCAAATCAACAGAGTGAGGAGAAAAGCCATAGAATGGAAGAAAATATCTACAAACTATACATCTGACACAGGTTTAATATCCAGAATATAGAAGGAACTCAGCAGCAAAATAATAATAATAATAATCTGGTTTAAAATGAGCAAATGATCTGAAGAGACATTTCTCAAAAGAAGATATACAAATACAATGATATTTGGGGCAAACATTGATAAGCCTGGAGGACATTATGTTGAATGAAACAAGCCAGGGACAGAAAGACACTCACTTATAGGTAGTAGCAAAAAAAAAATAAAATAAAATAAAAAGTGCTTATAGATGTAGAGAGTAGAGTATGGTTGTTAAAAGATGGAAAGGGGAATGGAAAGGGGAGATATTGAGAGGTTGATTAACAAATACTAAATTATAATTTGGATAATAGAAATAAGTGTTCAATAGCACTGACTATAGTTAAAAATAATTTATTGTATATTTTTAAACATCTAGAGGAGAGGATTTGAAATGTCCTCAACACAGAGAATTGATAAATGTTCGAGATGATGGATATGCTAATTACCCTAAATTGATCATATACATTGTATACACATTAAAATATCACTTTCTACCCCATCAATATGTGCATTTATTACATGTCAATTAAAAATATTAAATGAAAAGAAAAAACAATACTTCATGGACAAGTAAAGCTCACTATGACTGTAAAAGATGCTCCCACAGAGCTACAATATTTTCACTCATTCATGCTGCATATTGAATGTATACTGAGAGTCACCATCTGCCCCAGTTTTGCTTAATGGCCCAGTGTTGTCAAAACTGTTAATTACCAAGGTCTAAAGGGTTTGTGGATAGTTGAACTTCAATGTGGCATCTTGGGCTAATTTACACATTGCAGGAAATATAATTGAGACTTATGATAGTACATGAATGCAACAGTTTTAACTTGTTCCAATCATCTCTTTGTATCTGGTCAAGCAAACAAAATACTCTGTGAAATTGCCTACCTTTATTTTCTGAGTTTTGCAAATCACTGAGTCAGTACTTCAGAGGGAATGAAATTATCCATAATAAAAAAAATACAAAGCTAAAAAGACAAAAGTCTTCTCTCCCTCTCTCTCGTATATACTGACACACACATATGCAATGTAATATACACATAATATGTATATATAATGTAAATATAAAATATTTAACCTTACTTGACTGTTTTGTTGGTAGACACTTGTTTGCAAAATTAAATAATACTTGTCTTTATATACTTCCAGTAATAACATTCAAAACACAGTAAGTAAACCTTAGGACATTCTATCTTCTTTTTTTACCATGGCTGGTGTCAATGTGTCAATATAAGTTGGAATATCTCATTCCTCTTACTCCTTAAAGGCTTACAAAGTGACACATTTTATTTACACCCTAAAATGCATGTTCTTTTCTTCTGTGAACATCAATATTTTTCTGCTCAGTGGATGAATATTGAGTTGGGCAACTTGCCAGCTCTCCAACGGAGAATTGGAATCTGGCACCCCTCTCCACTTTCAAAACACACTCAAGCAAGGTTCCCTGTTCACATAGGGCTCACATTAAAAAACAAACCCAAAATATCTTCAAATAACATGAGACACCCTTCTTTATGTACTTAAAGAAGGTCAGTAGTCTTTCCCATGCCAATGAAAGCATATGATTTAAATTTCAGAACATGATTTCATCTAAAATTTGCAAAATGTTTTTATTTGACTGGAAAGTTAAAGAAGAAGGAGGGTTGTTTCCGTTTGCATAGGTTAACTCCATATGTTCAGTCACATTAACAACCACAAATTATTTCATTCTCTATGGTCTGTGATGTAATACTTTAAAAAGTTATTAGGCTTTCAAAATGACATTTTTGTACCTTATGTGATAGAATGGCTTTGCTGCCAACCAAGTCAAGAGTATTAGAAACTCCACAGCAAATAAAGTAGGTAGAAGAAAAGTCTTTATGAACATATACAAGAACAGCATGTTTAAGCCCTTAATTTTATCACTGTAAATTTATTTTGACCTGTCTCTGAAGCTCAGCAGGAACAGAAGAGGGAAATTTTATGCCAGAGAGCAAAAATAGCCCACTTAAGTGCATAAGATTTTGCAGTTTCAAAGTTTAGAGTATTTTAAATTAAAAAATTCGATTTGTCTCTTGTTACAAATGATATGTTTCCAACTATTACCTTGTTCATTTTTTCTATTCTTGTACATGGCAATTTGTACAAAGAGAAGAGGTAGAACCAAATTTTAAACACTTAATAGTTCTTTTCCAATTCACTGTGTGAACTAGAACTTTATACACAGTTCAAAAAAGAGGCAGGGTGTTAAGGTTTTGAAATACCAGTATAATGTGTCAGAGCTGTCAGTCTAGTTGCCTAGGAAATCTTTTTACAACCACAGAATAAGGCTTTAGTTATTAATATTTACCAACTCAATAGGTTGAAAAATTTTAAATGTTAGTAAATCATTAGTATTATCATTTACAATTATTGAGATTCAAGTCAATTTTCGACTTTTCCACAACACAATTACTCTGCTTCAATAAGAATATTTTCCTCCACTGTGCTTCCCATATTATCCAAATAAACTTCAGAGTTCAAAAAGGTCACATATCCTCCACAAATTCTTCTCTCCATGCCACAGGCTGCAGTAAGTAATCACCTTCTCAACTCTCCTACACATATAAGACAGTTTATGTCTCCTTTGTATCTGTTCATATTGGCACTTAATATTATAATCATAAATTTTAAAAATTATTTTTAATGTTAACATACTTCATCATATCATCCTGATGAAATTAGAAGCTCTTTGAGAGCATGGGCCATTATTTGTTACTCTTTCACATGCTCTACAGAATTAGCATATCATTACACACTTAATAGACTCTGAATGAGTATCTATCAACAGAGTTCATCAATATTTGCTGATGAGAGTTAAATAACTTAAATCTCATTTTGATTTTTTTCTTGATGCTTCTAGAACATCTACCCAGTAAAAATAAGAAAACTTTTCATCTATACCTTCTACTATCATTTTATTTAACAGAACAAAATGTTTCCTTATTTTATATAGCCTGCCCATTTGCAAAACTACCAAAATTGAGCTAATAATGTATGCTTTATTAAAACATACTTTGATGATTTTTGATTCTGCATACTGTGTTGATTAATAGTCATCATCTGTTTTGTACTACAGTGATTGTTAGATAAGATACACCTTTTTAAAAATGTTACAAGTGTGGCCTTCACATTCTTAAATGCATGATTTACAATTATATGTAACATACCTGCATTTTTCAGTTACACTCTTAATCGCAGACTTTCAGAGTAAAAAAGAGCTTTAAAGTTTATATAACTCAAATGATCCATCTGATTTTTGAATAGCCTATGTGAGATTTATTCATTTACTCAACATATATTCATTGAATATCTCATATATACTAGCCATTCAAGCACATAGTACTTGACTACATGGGTTTCGAAGTGTAAAGGCATGTCACTTCTACTTTATTCTTAAATGTTTTAAATATGCAGATACAACACATATTTGCATTAAATGTAACCATGCTAAATTTTGAACATTGCCCTAATCTATTGATATTTGTGTTGTTTCATATTCATTATAATTCTCAGTTTAATTTTATCTATAAACGTGATAAAAATTATTTTAATAACCTAATTTTTAAAAGACTAGGAGAGAGAAAACCCCTTATCAAACCTATAGGCAATAAACTGAGACTGTATAGCACAGTAGAGACACGGCTGTTTTAGAATGTTTACTCTAGAGTTACACCATAGAGTTCAAGTCAAAACTTTGCTACTTCACTGGCTGCGAAAACTTGTAAATTGTCATGCATCAGTTTCTTCATCAACCAAATGGGCTGGAATGTAGTATTACTTTGGAGTTGATTTAAATGACTAAGATAATATATTACAGGTCTGGTGCTTGATTAAATGCTCCATAAATGTTTTACGTCTCAAGAGCTCAATCCATGTAGCTGCTGCTCTGTGTTGCATCATCATTCTAGTCATCATTTTGGTACAATCAACTCTGCACAAATCTGGGAAATATTTTTTCCTGGTGTATAAGTTATTTATTGTTGTGGAACAAATTACCCTAAAACATAGTGGCTGACAAAAACAAATATTTATTATCTCACAGTTTTGTTGATGAGAAAATTGGGGTATAGCTTATATGGGAAAATGAGGCTCAAGGTCTTTCATCAGGTTGCAACCAAGATGTTAGCTGGGGCTTCCAAGCTCACTGATGTGACCACAGGCAGGCCTGGGGTCCTTGCTGACTATTGGCTGACATCATTTCTTTACCATCTGAGTCTCTACGTAAGGCAACTTATAACATGGAAGGTGGTTTACCTCAGAGTAAGCCAGTGAGAAAACAAGAGAGGGAAAGCACGATGGATGTCACAGTCTTTTGTAATCTACTCATAGAAGTGACATCCCATCACTTTTTCATATCCTATTGATTAGAATAAAGTCACTAGTCTAACCTACACAAAAGGGAAGGAGATTACTTAAAGAAGGGCATTAACCCCAGAAGGCAGGGATCATTGGAGACCATCGTAGAGGCTGCCTACCACATCTAGCAAGATGCTGGCAGGACAAGGATGGAAACCATGTCTTTGCTGAGGTTTCCATTCACCCATTCAGATTTAGGGGAGCTATTCAAATCATTCAGTGGTCAGGCATTGAGACTATAGCATATTCGCTTATTTGATCCCATCCTCATGTCCTGTTCATCACCTATCTACGTATTGGCAAAGGTCCGAGAAAAAATATTGTAGCGGATACAGTGTCATGGGGAAAGGGCACTGGCCTGGGTTTGAATATGAGCCCTGCCACTCATTAGACATTTCAATTCATTAACCTCAATGTTTAATATGTAAAGTTAAAAGAATGCCCTCTATTATGGAGGTTTATTTGTTTAGAGTAGAGATATTATATGTAAAACGTGTAGTGCAGCACAAGTTATCAACAAATGGAGGTTATAAATAAATATATGAAATGTACATATATAATAAACATAAATATATGCTACTATACATGCACAATATATAATGTGGTATGTACTTAGAAAATATATAATAATGTAATATGCCCACAGGTGCTAGCAAAGGTCCTAATATATAGAACTTATTTAATAAGTGTGTGGTGAATAAGTCTGGCCTACTCTCTAGGTCTTTCCATTTTATCTTTTTGTCATAAGAGAATGATAATTCATTGAAGGCAAAGACTTTAAATACCATTAATCTTTGTATTTCCTTTTTTTCTAATGCCTACATAATACATCACAGGCATTTAATAAATCTTTGTTGAGAAAATACAATCATTAATCATCTGAATTGTCATCTACCTACTTGTCTTAGCATCTAGCCCACCTTTCTTCATTTTGTTTGTAATCATATCAGTGAGCAATTCAAATACATGTTCCATAGTTGGTCTTTTTAGTTACAGCACATATTGTAAAGCAGTTGTTTCCTCTTTAAGTTGCATTCCAGAGAATAGTATGATAAAGTCTTCCTAAAACAAATTGAGATATAGACAAAGTCAGTGTTCTCTGTTCCTCCCCATTTTCCTTCTAAAATATTTTAAACATTTTCTTCCCTTCTTTTACTCTCCTTTTCAGGTCTTTGTCCTCTAGGAAACCTTTCCTATCTTTGATTCCATTTATTTTGATGATAAAAAGTTAATATAATATTTTAATATATATCTGTGTATTTACACCCCAAAAATCCAGATGGGAGAGGAATCCCTACAACGATCTCTAATGGTGGTATTTATGATATTATGGGACCAAAAGAGGGATAAACTTACAGAAGTGTTACATGTTTTTCTCTGTGCCTTACATCTCAATATTCCCTACTACTTTACATCTGCATATGATAATTAGAACTTTAGGCTTTCTAGTGGTGATCATTTTTGTAGAGATTTCACAGATAATAAACTATTTGCAAATTTTATATACCCTATTTCCACAACTACTTGGTGGCTTTTAAGAATAAAATTCAAAATAATGAAAACTAGAATGAAGAAAGAGAAAAACTGTAAAAGTTGACATAGTTGCTATGATTAAGTATTATATTTGTCTTTGTGCTTCCTAGCAGCCAAGTCGAAAATAGAAACTATTTTTATTGTATACTCAGCACATATATGTGCCAGGAACTTTGTGGTCACTTGGATATTATATCTATCTTCACTATATCCATGGAGAGTAGGAGTTATAATCTTCATTTTACAGATGAAGTTACTGAGGTTGCAAAAAATACCTTGTCCAGGCTCACAAAACTGAAGCTCTAAGTGGAGCCAAAGTTCAAATCAAGGACTTTCTGGCTTCATAGCCTGCAATTCTATATAGAGCTCATAGTCAGAAAGGAGGAAATATAATAATTACAAGAGATAAAAGCTTTTTGGAATTAGATTATAAAATTAATTTGCTGTGTGACATTGTACAAAAGGGACATTGAGCAATATGATGACCAGTGCCCTTCATAACACATTTACAATAAATGCAGAAGAAATATTCATATAGCTATTTGGGTATTTTTAATGACCTTTGATAACTGCCTAAAGCATAAAATGAAAGTGCAAGTGAGTGAAACTGATTCAGCAAGTGCTAATATTATCTGATCCTACAATCAAGTCTTCTGGTGACCTCAGGTGATTCAATAATAAAACTGAGAGTATGTGAATTCACTTTCAAAATGGTAAATATTATATTTCATTAACAGCAGTTTTGATAGAAGCCAAATTCATTTATTCATTCATTGAGTGTTCATTCACTCAATGTGTATGGGCTATGTGTATGTCAGGCACTGTGCTAGGTCTGAGGATCCAAATATATTTTTTAAAATATTTCTACCTCAAAATGGCTTGCAGTTAGTTTAAAATAAGACAAGCCAGTGACTGAAATGAAGTATATTGATTGCTATAAGGGAAGTATATACAGACTGTAGAAAAGAAGATGCCCTTAAACCTATCTGACAGAGTCAAATAAGTTATCACAGAGGAGAGACTGTTCGAGATAAGACTTGAAGGATGAGGATGTCTTTGCTGGGCAAACAAGGAGATGGTGGACAATCTGGGGAAAGGGATGCCCAGATAGAGGCATTTTGGTTACATTCTCTGATGAGAATGAAGGGTAGTCTATGTTGTTAATTATGAGCAGGTCCAGAGGCTTGGAAAATCCAGATACGAATAATAGCTATCATTTACTAAGCATTTACTTGTATGAAATTGTAATAGATTAAAAAGCTAATTTTTCAGTGGGTTAAGTGAGACAAAGATTGCCTGAGAACTGAGAATACATACTTATTTATTTATTTTTAAAGCCCACATTATCAGCTACTGTTCTATAATGTGGTAAGGTTCTACATTATGAAAGCTTGGAAGCTTGATCATTATTCTCATCCAAATGAAATGGCATCCTGCTTTCTCACCAGTGTAGTATGTGGTTAATACCTGCAGGCAAAACCTGGTGTGGTTTAAGAACCACATTTAGATTACTTGTTGTGTTCTTGGACAAATGCTCCCCTCAGGCCCCTGAGTTCTTACAGAATATGGGATAGATGGATTTGGCCCCCCAAAATGATCAAAACAACAGTTACTAGGCATTTTCCATGAAGGTAGAAAATCCATGTGAAGTTTGATACAAAACAGTAGATTCCCACTGTTTTTCCTATGATGCATTAGTTACAAAATGTTCTCAGCCTGTGAAAATAACTAAGTAAGTTACCATGTTGCTAGAAGTAATTTAGAATTGGCCAGTTGAATTTTGGAAGATAACTGGCAAAAACAATGACTTCAGGATTTCACATAAAATTATTGAGCCATTCTTGACACTAGTTTGTTAATGAAGTTACTCTAGTTCTTGACAGGAAAACTATGCCATCAACATATGCACAGACACTAAACTTTTTGTACATAGTAACAGCACAGGAAAATTCAATCTATCAGAAAGTACTATCAGACCATTAAATTTTATTTTAAAGACAAGGACAGCTAAGATATAACTATTTGATGCTACTTGAAACCACTTGAAACCAAGTTTCTTTGGGGACTGTTGCAGTCTTCTCATTATTACATGAAATCAAATCACCCATTTTAGATAAGCATTAAATGCTGAGGTTCTACTTTAAATGTATATTACCCTGTCCTAGCTGATGCTTTTCCTTAGAACAATAATGATAGACCAAAGCTGGAAGCAACCTTCTGTCATTTGGAGCAGATGTTTCCATAGCTAAAAGATAACACATCAGTGGTTGATTAAGTAGAGTATTGTACTTGCAATCTAATTGCAAAATGTTTTCTGGAGCTGTCTGTCATATCAATCAATCCATAGTTTTGTAGGAATACAGGGTTAACCTTTTGGAAAATGGAGCATATTATATTTTGAATATATCCAACTAGAATCACAATTGAAGAGTAAACAATTTAACAAACTTTAAAATTTAATGAAGCAAAATTATTATTAACACCGGTTGAAAAGGAGAGGTTGTTTGTCAAATAGTGTGAAGAGTTTTGATGTACCAGTTGAACAAAAATTCAAGGTCTTTAAAATTGCCTTCAGTAATTATTCAGCAAATATCAATTGAGTATTTATATGGCATGCTAGACACGAGATAAGTAGTGGGCACAATGGACATCAACTTTGCCCTCGGGGAGTGTTTGTTCAAACGTTTGGTGGATATAGACATTAAACAAAGAATCACAGGAATAACTATAATATTTCATTTCTGATAAATGCCATTAAATCATATTATGAGAATCCTCCCATGCACAATGGAGGAACAGAGATCTGATGTATTCTGGGTGGTCAAGGAGTGTTTCCCTAAGAAAGTGACACTTGACCTAAAATCTGAAGGATAAGGAGTTAACAAGCTAAGATATCTGTGGGTGGCGGAGGGTAGTGGGGACAAAAGGTGGAAAGACCTACAGGGAGAAAGCATTTCATGCAGAGAGAACAGCATGCAAAAAGGATTTGAGGCATGAAGTTATTTCACATCAGTGAGGAAATGAAAAGGGCCAGTGTGGCTGGATCAAAAAAGTAATGAGAAATATTGACATGTGGCTGTAGAACATAAGTCACATATCATACTGGGCCTTGTAGGCTGCATTGAGGATTTTGGTCTTTATCCTAAGACAACAGGAAAATATTATCTTTTTAAAATCAGTTTAGTGACACGGGCAGATCTGTATTTTGTGAGCATTACTCTGGGTACAGCCTGGATAATTGAATGGAGGAGGAAAAGAGCAGTTTTAGGAAAATCACTTATGAAGGTGGCTTGGGAAAGGATGGTAGCTGTGGATATACTGACACTTAAATGAATGTGAGAAATGATAGAAGGTGGAATATTGAACCTGAAGATAAGAAATGTGTGTCAAGGATAGTTGTTAAGACTCCAGTTTGTACAGGTTGATGGATGGTGGTACTATTCATTAAAACAGGGAACTATATAAGCTCAAGTACATGAGGGCTGAAATCAAGACCTTGAACTTATACGGTCTGAATTTGAAGTTCTGTTTTGGTAGCCAAGATGTCAAGTAGGAAGTTGAATAAACAGGTTTGGGATAGAGATACAAAACTGAGATGCCTTGGCATATATTATACATTTAAAGCTAGGAGTAAGTTGGTATTGAAGGTTGGGAAAATAGCAACTAGGCATATATATCTGGTTAAAACATCTCAGAGCATGGAATAGAATGATTTCTCAATCAATTTTATGGACATAATCTCCTCCAGGTCTTCTTTTATGTAACTAGCTAATATTGGAGCATTATCTATGGCCTTTTCTCAGTCACCTCTATCCAATTTCACAACTATCAACTGATAAGAAATGCTCTCAGTCTAAGAAAATATCAGTTCTTTGTTTTGGGCACATATTTATATAGACAATTATTAGCAAAAGGAACCTAAGTCTGCTTCAAAAAATAAACCCTACAACTTCCACTTGGTGATCTACTAGCATGCCATAAAGTTATTCTTACAATACATTCTTCCCACACTAATATTCATCTTTAGGTTGGCAACAAAATAGACATTGATGAGCTGTATGTGAATAGACGAGTAGCTCAGACTACAAATAATTTATCCCCGTGTGTGCCACTTTTCATAGTGGTGTTTATATGTGTTTCACAATACAGCGGACACTCACAAAACCCTATTAGCATTGCTACCAAGCTGTCTTTGTAAGTTAAGTAGTGGAAAGGAGGGAAGGTAGTTTTAAGAAATATATTAGGTGCTTTATAATCTGCCAGGCACTATTCTTATTGTTATATATGTATTAACTCATTTAGCCATCAAAACAACCCCATAGAATAAGTGCTATTATTATCCCCATTTAAAAAATCTGGGAATAATTGCAAAGGGAATATTATAACTGGTCCAGTTCCAAGGCCAACAAGCCCTAGAACCAGAATTCAAAATATGTTATCTGGCTCCAGAGCTGATTCACATAACCACTATACTGTAGTGTCTCCCACAAAACATATAACTAGCATTGAATCTATCCTCTCATAACACAAAGCCCAAGCTTGAACTCTGACACACTCCCTCCTCTTAGAAAATATGGAGAGGAGTAGGGCATAGAAGAGGTCATGCAGTCAAAATTGCCTCCTTTCCTCTCATGCTGTTTATAGTAAATGTAATAATGTGATAAGTCTTTCCTATCTTACCCCATCTGACAGCATATGCCTTTAGTTGTGCCATCGTAGGGAGAAACAACCTGCTGAGTCATCTATATCACTTTCTGTGTCATGAAGTTTGGAAGAATAATCTGACTATGAACCAGGTCCATAGCTGCCTATCTTAAGAGACTTGAGAAGGTCACAGCTTGAAAATGTTATGACCGTGTTATAATTAGAGATTAAGGCAAAACTTATTCAATTAATAATTCAAGAATATTTTGTCTTGTGTCTGGTATAAGTAACCATAACATTATCGTATGTTATTTTAAAACAAGCTTAATAACTATATTCTTTTTTTAGTGTCTTATTTATACTTGCTGATAAAGATAATGCAAAGGCTATACATACAAATGTAAGAAAGATGTCACAAAATACTTTTAAGGCATCTTTGTTTCATGTCTATATACAACATATTGGAAATGACTATATGATCATCTTTCTGAACACAAATGCCTCTATACCTGAAATATGCTCCAATTTGTAAGGCCTTATTTGTAACATCTATTTTTCTGTAGATTATATAAAGCCACTTTCAGAATTTATTCAAACAAAATACAAAAAACTAGCCCGGCGAGGTGGCGGGCGCCTATAGTCCCAGCTACTCGGGAGGCTGAGGCAGGAGAATGGCGTGAACCCGAAAGGCGGAGCTTGCAGTGAGCTGAGGGCCGGCCACTGCACTCCAGTTTGGGCGACAGAGCGAGACTCTGTCTCAAAAAAAATAAAAAAAAATAAGAATTTATTCAAACAGACTTGTTACTGATCCACCTGTCTTACTATGCCCCACCTTTTCTCAACTTTCAGTATATTTTTCCTGAGACTATTTTAGTTTTAGACATAAAATCTAGCACTTTTAACATAATTTAAATCACGTTTAGACACAAGTTTATATTCATGATACCAAGGGAAATAACAAATATTCTGCCTTAATTTTTAATTGGTAATCTATCATGATTATTGGCTAGACATCTCATTTTTTCATTTATAGATTAGAAAGGTGGACAGACCCAGTTGATGAAATCACCCAATGGGTCAAGGAAAATATATAAATATAAATATAAATAAAAATAGATATAGATAATAGTATAACATAACTTGTTTGAAATTATGTATATACAGATATATAGGTCAAATAGGTCAGCATAGGTATCTATGTAAATTCAAACAAGTTATGTGGCATACTACAATTCAATTCAAGTCCCTCGGTTTCTCCACTTCAAGTAATTTAATTTCAGAATATCTGCTACTTGTTGGATATTTCAATTTATTTTCTCTCTTTTAGTTCTCTTCACTTATCAACAAGCCAATCCCAAGTTTTATAAACCATTACTGCTTACCTAGAACGGTGTGATGGTGCTAAAGAAGTAGGAAACAAGTAACTTTCTGAGGAGCTTACAATCTGATGGGAAACAAAATGTAAATACATTAAGTAATTAGAGACAGCATGAGACAGTGCCCTGAAGCCATTCACGTAAGACCCCATCCAGTGGAGGGGATCTAGGGTAGGGAACAGGCTAGTCTAATACAAAGCAAAAACCTGTAATAAACATAGCAATATCTGGTAAGTACTGACAACATATTCATACTCACATAGAAAGCGGCCCTCAGAGGTAACCTAAGTATCTAACTAGGATCCCAACACTCAGAAAACTATGCAGATACCTGACATTTTTATCACATGCCATTGCAGCTACTGTTTCAACAATAAATGCACTATTTATGATGTTATATATTAGCAGATATTGTATTTTCCTGAACATGGAAGTAACCAGATGCAAAGGAAGTTCAAAATTGCAAGTTCATATACAAAACTGTACATCTTTCAATATATCTTGCCTTTGGTCTGGAAGTTGTTTGTACAGCTTTAAAGAACTTAGAGAAATTTGAAAGCCTAGCATAAAAGAAATCTGTTTCAGGTATAATATTCAAGATGAATGTAACCTAGTTCATTTATCAATACATGATGTAATCTGACCACTCCCTACAGACATATTATTATATTAAAATATTACATATTTATATTGACAAAAAGTGGAGATTTATATGGATGTTTTTACCAAACACAAAAAAACTTGTGAGTACATATTACTGCATCTCATAAGTATTAATTAAAAGAAATGTCTAAAAAATAGGTCCCAGAGATGATATATTTGCCTTTAAATATCATACGGACAGTGCTGTACATAATTTGCATTCAGTATTTATTTATTTATCAATTCCGGTTATCTTTAAGAAGCACAGAAGACAATGCAGATAAAATTCCAACAATAGAGGTAGTTTACATGGTTTTTAAGAGAAGAAAACAAAAAAAATATTTGTTGAATAATATAGTCTTAAGTCATGAAAGTATTAGAGTCACACAGGGATTCACATCTTGACTTTATCCTTACTAGCTGTGTGATAATAGGGGAGTCTACCTTTTCTGAGCCTCAATTTCCCTCATTTTAAAACAGGGCAATAAAAATAGAACCTACCTTTTAAAGCTATTGTCATGCCAAATGTACATAAAGCATTTAGCATTTAAAGCATTTAGCACATCCCTCCAGCCATGAATAGGTTTTCAATAAATGATAGCTGTTATAAGCATTATTTACTTTTACAAACGTGGTATTAATGCACAATGTAATACTACTCAGCCAAAAGAAAGAAAGAAATGTCATTTGCAGCAACATGGATGAAACTGTAAATCATTATCTTAAGTGAAATAAGCTAGGCACAAAAAGACAAATATTCCATGTTTTCACATATATATGGGAGCTAAAATTTGTGATCATATGCAGGTAGACAGTGGAAAGTTAACGGAAACTGGGAAGGGTAGTGGGGAGAGGGGAGGATGAAGAGAAAGAGTTAAAGGGTACAGGCATACAATAAGACTGAAGGAATAAAATCATGTTGGATAGCAGGAAAGGGGACTATACTTAACAGAAATGTATTGTACTCTGGTGATGGACACCCTAAATACTCTGACCTGATCACTAGGCATATATACATGTAACAAAATTCCTCATGTACTCCATATATTTGCACAAATTAAGAAAAAGTTTATGTGGAGAAAAAACCATATATACATACATATATATAATAATACATAAACCATATATATACACACATATACATTTCAGCCAATTTGTATACATATGTTATATATGACCAACTAGTCTGATAATAGCCTAAGATTTTTAGCCTATTTTATTACCCCAACAGTAAAAATATATGCCATGAAGTCTTATATAATATCAAGTTTTCTAAGTTAGGATCATTTAGAAAAGAAAAGAAAGCCTTAAGATAGGTTAGGTTAAAGAAATTTGTGATCAGTTTTTCTCTAGTAATGTCACTTCCAATTATGAAATCGTCAACATTTTTTTTTTTTTTTTCATTGTCAGGTTACTCCCAATCCGTGACCCTCACCCTCCTCTTGATACAGCACTAAACGTGCGTAGGAATATTGAGGCGGAGAAGGGGAGTATGGGCACTAAGATGCAACAGTTGGACTGGAGTGATGTGAACGACCCATGGTGCACTCGGAGTTTCTGGCCTTGAGATAAGGTTGTATAAAGAGCAGGGAGAATGGGGAGGAAACAGCAACAAAGTAGTTTTCATGATCTCTGATCAAGGAAAGTTAACTCACCACCTGACTTCTGCAAACCCGCTTAACAAGCATTTTTCTTTTCTTTTCTTTTCTTTTTTTTTTTTGTGGAGGACAATTGGGGCCTGTGCAGACTTGGAATCAGCCACCAGCATTTCAGTGCAATGTATTACTGTGGAATTGGGGGCTTGCTTTAGGATTGACTGCCCTAAAGCTTCAGAGCAGGTGTGGATCATGTAACTTCTCAGACTGCCAAACTCATGCTTTGAATATCCACACTCTCACCATTTTGCCATTTAGTCACTTTGCAAAGTTCTTTATCATCTGTGCCTGTGGAAATCCTGTGCATTCCTCTGAGTACTGTATCAATGCCCAAGGGGGCCCCCCACACCAAGACAGGGCTCTGCCAAGATTCCTATGACTAAAGGTTTGGGCTAACCTTTCCCTCCCAGGAGAGAGAGGGAGGTACTCCTCTCCTGGACCCCTTCCCCTTCACTCCACCCGTCCTGGGCTAAGTTCAAAAGAACTAAATGCCTTAGAGAAAAACGCTTCTCCTCACCCCTCACCCCATGTCTCCACCCCTATCATAACTGCAGCCCTGGATGCTCCTGAGGCTGCTTTCTGACTAAAGGTCCCTGATACCGCCTGGGTGGAAAGCAGGACCTAGGGACTTGCATTTGAAACGCATCCCTCAGGGATTCAGGTGCTCAAATACTTCAGTTTGAGAAGGGGGAAAACAAATTATTTGGTTGAAACTGTTTAAGACATCAACCCAGGAGCTGAAACTGGAGAAGCTGCAGGTCTGACATGAGGGTAAAAGGTCTCGCTGACGCTGCTGAACCGCCCCCCACCCCATCCCTTGCCAAATTCAATGTCTAACCTAAGCGAAGGGTGTCCCAAGATTACACCAAGCGCACACTGGTTTCTCCAAGCAGACCGTGGCTCGGCCTCCTTCTAGCCCCGTGCTTGATTATATCTTAGGTTTCAGAATTTTATTGAAGTAGAGATTTTAAGAAGGGTAGTTAGCCGTTGTCCAGAGGGTAGCGAAACAACGCGTGGTGTCTGATACTGGGGACCTAGGGTGCCGGCCCTCCGCGACTCTGCCCCTGCAGCTCCGCTACCCCCTTCTCCCCTCCGCCCCTT